>NC_139721.1:10531078-11178023 GCF_964211835.1 Anser anser
GAAGGAAATGGAAAAGGGGACGGTAGCTCTTCACCCAACACACCAGCTGTTTGTAACGGGCTACGGGACCTTTCAACGCCTTCCTTTAAAAGACAACAACATTTATTTTACTAACACAATACATGAGCTGGCATGGTCTTGCAGTACCTAAGCCCTTTTACAAACCTGTGCTTTGCCACACTAAATAAAAGCAGTTTGTGGGCAGACTCCTTGCAGGAAGAGGCTGTGGGGACCGGCATGACTGGGATTTCACCCCACAAAGGGCATTGTAGGATGCCATTGTGCGGTCCTGGAAAGACACTAACCCATAGAAGCAGGGGGTTGCAGGAAGCTGAGATCATCACGGGAGGGTGAAGATCACCTTGGCCCGGGGAGGCTCCCACTCCATCCGCTGTGGTGTTTGCTGCAGCATCCCCATGCTTGTGCCCCCGCGTCCTAGTTTAAGCTCCATGGAGATGAGCACCAGCAGCCTGCCCCACGACACCAGGCTGTTTATGCCCTTAGAAAAGTAATATGCTGAAAGCAGAGGGAGAGGAAATACTTTGCTGAAAAATAGCAAAACCATGATTAGAGCTGAAAGCCTTCTGCACATCACCAATTTGAAAAGTGTCAAAATATGAGGTCTGCAAGGTGATGGGTGCTGAGATGAGGTGGGAATACAGTGCTGCTCACTTCACCCCTTCCTAGACACCTGACAAGATAAATTCTGTCTCCTCAGTCGCATGAGCACTGCTGTACAGAACCCAGCTGCTGCATTTTGCATTGGCTGTGCCATAAACCAGGAGTGAGCAACCAGGGGAGATGTGTACAGTAGCTGCCCCATCCACCCCAAGCAGTGACCCCTGTACCCAGCCAAACCCATGTGGTTTGGATTAGCAATGCCTCATCCTCTGCAGAAGGCCAGGGTGCTTCATTTAACCGCCGTGCATCAACCCTTGAGGCAGATCCTAAAACACAGGATACACAGCATTTCAACATCAATAAAGGGAGGAAAAGGTGCCCACAGTCTCTTTTTTTTTTTTTTTTCCAAAACTGATCCTCCACCCTGCCAAAGTAAAACACCATCAATGGTACACCCAATCCCATCCTGTCCCGTCCCATCCCATCCCATCCCATCCCATCCCATCCCATCCCATCCCATCCCAACCCATCCACTCTCACAGCATGGATTCGACCTCAGCACCTCGTCCCAAAACTCCCTCTACTCTTTTCAACTCCCTTACCCATCCATCGCAATAAAGCTCCGAGTGGTTTTCAGCACAGATTCAGAGGCCCGTGAGATATTTCCAGATGATTCTTTTTTCTTTCTTTTTTTTTTTTTTTTTACTGGCTGCATATTTCTGGCTAAGTCAACAGCTACAGTCACTGCTATTACACATTGTCCTCAGTCTGAGGGCTATTTCTGCACATGGTAAAAGGAACTGCAGCTCTTTCTGATTAATTCCACAGAAATGTCCATTGCTCACACAGGATTCTGTAAAGCCAACTTGAACTAATCACTGAATTAGCTTAAAACAATTAAGTTCTGTGGATGAGCGTCCTCTGGCATCCAAAATATCCTTCCGGGTTTTTTGTTCACTTTTAATGATATTTTTTTGTTCTGCTCTTATTGTCACCATTGGGTTAATCACAGACAGAGCAGAAACCTCACTACCAGTCAGCCCGTCGTGGTGTAGCCCAAAATAACGCAGTTCATTTCCGTAACCGGCTTCCCGCAGAAGGACGTCCCCACTTCCAGTCATGGCTCAGCACACGCCTCGGGATTCAGTTTGGAGGGGCAGACGTCCACCACGGAGCTGCATGGCGGTGCAAACCCCGAAGCTGCACTGTGCAGAAGGCAATAAACACAGGTACGAGCCAACCTCGAGGCGTTTTGGTGGCACGTGCCCTGCTGCAAGCAAGCTTGCCGGGCACCGGAGCCCACCTAGCACAAAAAGACCCTAAATCAGACCCGTGATGTATAGTAAAAAGCAACGCTGCAAAGCAAAGTTGGCAGTGCTCCTTCACACACCTTTCTCCCAACTTTTACGATGAAAGAAAACGAGGCTGCAGGTATTTCTACCATCAGCTGGGCTTTTAGAGGAACAAAATGCTTATTCTGATGCTTCAGAGTCGATCCGGGATCAGCACAACCTCCAGTTGGGCAGCAGCCCCGCAGGACTCCCCACACAACTTTCTCCTCTCCTTTCCCTTTTGTTGAAGCATCATTTGAAGCAAAAGCCTTGCAATGCAGTAACCACAGAAAAGCAAGCAACCAAATTATGAAGAAAGCACACAAAGCACATGATGACATTTAAAAGTGAGGTTGCTCTTACTCATTTGAATTTCAAAGGCCAGGTTGACACAAGACATTTTTCCTGTTATAGCTTTGTCTGCTAAGGGAATAATACCCATTTTTGACAGCTGTTGCCACACAGCGTTAGCCAAAGCCTTCCTGTAGAGGCAGCTGCAATGACATTGAACTCTTGACTGGAGAGCTTCAGGTCTAACCTGGGAAACCCCCACTCTGGCTGATACAGCCCACGCTGAACTCTGAAGGCTTACTCATGTCCACACACACACCGACCCTTCCAGAACGAGCTATGGCTTGAGTGACTATTAAGCTGAAACTTCTGAGTGTTTTCTTTCCTTCAGCAATTTCACACTGCTGAAACCTTTTTATCATCAGCAGAGCTCTCACTGAAGAAGGTGACAGTAAGTGACAAAACTCAGGCTCAATGTTTTAACGCCTTTGTGGCCTGTATCAAACTGTAACGTCTCTTTTTTTTTTTTTTTTTTGTAGAAAAATGGTATTTTCATCAAATCAAGAAAGAATAACAGCCCCAGTACTGAGGATGGAGGTCCACCAATGCTATTAATGCAATTAACTGGCGGCAAGCTGCAGTACTCCTCAAAGCAAGAGCTGCATCCTTCTGCAGTCCAGAAATTTGATGTAAAATCCAGCTAAAATTGAAGCCCACCAAGACCCCTATGTTGGGCATAACACCTGCCTCAGATGACAACCTCAAAACTGACCGTCAAAGTACATGGTAGATTTACTGTAATAAATAATAACTTCACCTTCTTATCTTCTTCCCAAAACTGAACTATCACAAAGAAACAAACCCTCCTCCACACTCTACACCACACACATTTTAAGTGTCTGTTTTCACGTTATCGATCTAGAAACTCCAGAGCTTCTTGTAAACCTCTATTTGCCTATTACAAAGACACCTGTCACTATTCAGCTTGACTGGGGTTTACATTATGCAAATATGTAAAACTGACATGGTCACGGCAGACGATGTCTCCATCTCGTTTGCAGACATGATGCTGACAGTGCAGAGACCATAAAGGTCATTAATGTTCATGCAATGAGAACATCCTCTTCCAAACAGGACCAAAAGATAGGTCAATTAAGTGGCCATCTTGCTCCATGGGTTCCTTCAGTTTGGAGCTGAACATTAGGGTCCAGTTTTCTCCCACAACTTGACCCCATGGTTAAATCTGATTCCTTTTCTGCCCCAAAAGCACATTGGTTTGTTGTGTTCCTCATCCTTTGTTATTAAGCTTGTGCATGTGACCCTAGCACATATACCATCAAAATACATTCTTACCCCTTCCCTCAGGAGGAAATATTTGTTACTCAATTGTTTCCAACCCAAAGCAAGGCAAAATTCCTTCTCTATACAAACCCATTCAAAATTCCCCATCCTAAAAGACCTGGGGATGGAGGACAAGAGGGAAGGGAAGATGGTTGCACACAATTTCAGACTGTCACAACTTAACTCTTTCTACTGGGCTGCAGATCCCTGGTTTTACCCACAGTGTGAATAATGAAAATGTAGTAAAAGTAAGGACTGTAAGAAGCAACAGGGGGACCCACTTACCACCATTAACCTTCTCAAAATCCAAATCAGGTTTTTCCTTTCAAGTCTCACATCCGATGTAGAGTTCCTCCCTGAAGAACTTCTCCTCCACCCACCACCACTGCCTTCAGCCTTCACCCACACCTGTGCTACAGCAGGCACTCCAAGCACGGTCCAGCACGTTTCCCCTCATCTTTCAGGGCAGTTTTATCCCAGTTTTTAAAGGCATTTTCCCCATTTCTGCTTTGACTACAGGAAGGCATTTGTGGACCCAAGTCTGTACACACCTGTAACTTGGAGATTTAGGGGCTTCCACCTTGCAGCTACAAAGCCCACGCACCCTTCACGTGCACATAGCTAAAGCAGCAGATGGGTCTTGTCTTCTCTTGCCCAGGAGGAGCAGCGGTCTCATTTGGGGATGGAGGGAAGCAAACTGGGACAGTTCACAGAGAGGTCTGGCAATGGCCCTGACACATCTGACCCAAGACCCCCACCACAAAAGTGAGAATGATTTCTCTGTGACCATACAGGCAAGGCAGGCTGTATATAAATCACATATAGTGATGCATGCATGCACAGAGCTATACATAAGATATATATAAAGTACACACCAAAATAACATCAAGGAGTACAGATGCCAAAGCGGGGATAAAATTACCTTATTAGAGAAGTGGTAAAATCTTATAAGATCGTGGAAAAAAGCCTATTTTGAACAGTAATAATCATGTTTCAAAAATAATGGATATTCTTGGCTTGAAGCCCCACATACCACAACAGACGATGATCATGTTAGATCTCATGAGAGAAAAATCAGCCAGAAGGTCCATGGGAGATATCCCAGGAAAAACAAGGATTGCAGTATTGGGGCTCTGCAGCAAATGATTTCCTTGGCATCACACAGTGCTCTGGCGTGTTGTTGAAGGCAGACTTCTGCTGAAGTGTGATTTTCTTAAAAACACGCAGTTCTGACATGGCAAAAACAAGCAAAAGGTCAGAAATAACTTTTCAAAATCCACTCCTTTAAGGCTAATTCTATATAAACTAGACAAAAAGCAATGTTGGCAGAGCGAGACGGAATGTCATCCTTGAGACTTAACCCAGATAAAGCAAGAAAGTCAATAATGTCAAATGCGTATAAATTAGACTAAAATAATACTGTACTTAGTTCAATTATTTCATAAAAATCAAGTTAAGGTGCAAAATGAGGTTGCAAACAAAAGAAAATGGGTCAGAGGGTTGTCAGCACCTGTAATCTGCACTTGGATAACATGCCCAAGGACGTCAAAGGAGGCACATGTGCATCCCAGGGCTAGGAAGCATTTAGCAACTTTACTAGAGAAGTGAGGCTAATAAATATAAGGTAGTAGTAGCTGTTATAAAAGATATTCTAATATTAAACATTAATTAACCAAATTTAATGACAATAATTATATTGAGCAGTAATAAATGCAAACCATAATCAGAATCAGTGTGCCCAAAACACTAAGAGCAATGAGACCCAGATCAACATGACCCCATGTGACGAGACATGCTCTGTTCCACACCTCACGGGCACTGTGACTTTTCTTGCAAAACTTTGGATAAAAAAATCTCTCCAGCACTTTCTGAAGAGAATGCTTCACTTGATACCCAAACACAGCTCTGAGTGCAATTTTGTCAGCTCAGTTTACAGCAAAAAAATTTCATAATTTTCCCATCCTTTTTGCTGCCATTTTACTGGATTATTTGGTCAGCAGCACAATGGATAAATTACACACACATGGTAACTCAATACCTCTTCCCCAGGAGGAGCCCAACTGGCAGCTTGAAGTGAGGTGCTGACCTTGGTTATCTTACCCTCTTCATTTCTCCTGCAAGAAACCACAACAAAAACCTCAAGTGAAATTGTCCTAATCTCTCCTGGAGATTTCGATTTCAGTCCGACGTGGGTGCTATTTGAAGCTTCATGAAAGGAACATCTTAAATAAAAAGTTTTGTGGTGGTGTGCAGCAGTAAAATTGCTTTCAAAGCCTGAACTCCCCAGTTCATCGTGAGACACGCGTGTGCATTAACCCTTGGCATGCTGGCATTTGTAAAATGCTGCCCATGGCAATGATCAGCACAGCCTGTAATCTGAAACAGTCACTCACCCATTGCTGTATTCAGGCAGAAGCTCCACATTTTGTATTTATCCTCCATTTCAAAGAAGCAAGGACCTATCATTAAACTCATTTGATATACAAGCAACACTAAGGAATTAACAGGAGAGACTGCTCTCTCCCTAACTTTATCTATCAAGAAATTAGGCGCCTCATCTAGGAACATCGAATCTCTAAGGTTGGAAGAGACCATCAAATCCAACCATCAACTTAATATTGTAAAGTCCATCACTAAACCATGTCCCTAAGTGCTTATATTTACATGTCTCTGAAATACACCTAGTGATGGGGACTCCACCGCTTCCCTGGGCACCCTGTTCCCATCTTCGATCATCCTCTCCATCTAGAAATTCTTCCTGATATCCAATCTAAACCTTCCCTGGCACAACTTGAGACCATTTTCTTGAGTATACTAGGTATACTAAGTAAGTTTGTGGATGACAGTAGATTGGGAGGAGCTGTTGACTCCCTTCTGGGTAGAGAGGCCTTGCACAGAGATCTGAGCAAATTACAGAGCTGGGCTATCACCAACAATTTGAATTTTAACATGACCTAGTGCCAGATTCTGCACCTGGGATGGGGCAGCCCTGGCTGTACATACAAACTAGGGGACGAGAGACTGGAGATCAGCCCCACAGGAAGGGATCTGGGGGTTTTGGTCCATGGCAAGTTGAAGATGAGCCAGCAGTGTGCCCTGGCAGCCCAAAGGGCCAACCCTACCCTGGGTGCCTCAGGCCCAGCACTGCCAGCCGGGCGAGGGGAGGGATTGTCCTGCTCTGCTCTGCGCTGTGCGGCCTCACCTCGAGCACTGTGTGCAGTTTGGGGTACCACAGTGTGAGAAGGACATAAAGCTGTTAGGGAGTGTCCAAAGGAGGGCAACAAAGATGATGAAGGGAATAAGACAAGATGTATGAGGAGTGGCTGGGGTCCCTTGGTTTGTTCAGCGCAGAGCAGAGCAGGCCGAGGGGAGGCCTCATGGCGGCCTGCAGCTCCCTCACAGGGAGTGGAGGGGCAGGCGCTGAGCTCTGCTCTCTGGGGACAGCGACAGGACCCGAGGGAACGGCATGGAGCTGGGACAGGGGAGGGTCAGGCTGGGGGTTAGGGAAAGGTTCTGCACCCAGAGGTGGTCGGGCACTGGGACAGGCTCCCCAGGGCAGTGGTCACAGCACCGAGCCTGCTGGAGTTCAAGAAGTGTTCGGACAATGCTCTCAGACACATGGTCTGATTTTTGGGTGGTCCTGTGTAGAGCCAGGGGTTGAACTTGATGATCCTTGTGGGTCCCTTCCAACTCAGGATATTCTATGACTCTGTAAGTCACTTGTCTGTAAGACACTTGTCACCTGAGAAAAGAGACCAACACCTTCCTCAATACAACCTCCTTTCAGGTAGTTGTACTGAGCGATGAGGTCTCCCTTCAGCCTCCTTTTCTGCAGTCTAAACCATTTGATTGCCCTCAGCTGTTCCTCATCTAAGCCAACTGTCTGGAAGCTTTCCACAGTCCACGGAGGAAAAGGCTGCTATAGAGCATCGCTTGTTCCCCCTCTTGCCAATGAATTAGATTAGAAATCAGTTTTTTGTTGTTGTTTTTTTTTTTTTTTTAATTTCTCACCTAACCCCTACCCCTCAGTCATTTAGAGTAATGAAGTCCACCAAGCGTTGGCTCTAACTGGCACACACAGGTCAAACATGTCCAAGTGGGCCAGAGTTCAGGCTGCCAAGTCACACTTGTGAACGTGTCCAGCTGTGTCACCTTCCCGAGGTCACACAGGAAGTTTGTGGCAACAAAAGAACCAAGGCCCACCATCTCAAGCTTGGGCTCCTGCCCACTTTTGGAAAATGAAATGCTTTAAAAGCCTACAGTTAGACAACAGAAGATTAAAGCATGGACAACCACTAGTCCCTTAAGAAAACTAGGTCCTATATCTTCTTGTGCTCTCAAAGAACACACAAAAAATGAATCCCAACAAGCATTAAGATTTATTTTTATTTTTATTTTTTTAGCACAACCACTAAAGAAATATGAAAATTTGATTCAACAAGATAACCCATTCTTCCACATCACCAAGACATCTCCTTCCAAGATAACCTGCAAGGTAAGTGATTCTCCAGCTACTGGATGTGATGAAAGCCCATTCCATCTGGTTCTGCTGAACCACATGGCAGCCCTGCCCGCACCAGGGGCATCCCCACTGGCAAGCTCACAAGGAAGGGGTTGCAACTATACCTGTTTATCCAAAATACCAAACACACATTCAGGCTTTTGGGAGTAATATATAATAGCCCAAATCATCAGCTTTATGTTCTTTGGGCCTATATTTGGATAGGAAATCTTTCCAGGAAAAGATCATCTGGAAAGCATTATCTTTATGGTATGGCCT
Source organism: Anser anser (assembly GCF_964211835.1). NCBI lineage: Eukaryota > Metazoa > Chordata > Aves > Anseriformes > Anatidae > Anser > Anser anser. The sequence goes on from NC_139721.1 coordinate 10,539,443, forward strand.
AAGGAATTAATCCCCATCACAATGTGTATCTGACGTCTTCCCACAGAAGGACACAACCCAATAAACAGGTATTTTTGGTATGTCATTATGCATGGCCAATCTGCAGGAACATCAGCTCTCCCTGTCGTGACCCCAGGGAATGACGAGTTACAAAATCCCCATTCATCTCATTCCAAGCCAACAGCTCCCATCAGGCCCACTCAGAGCAGAAAAACCCTGGTCACAAGGGTGACCCTCTCCTCCACAGCTGAACTCCACCTATTGTTGTTGAAGGCCTCTCAGATCCTCTTGTTTTAGGAATCCAGTTGATAAATTCAGGCAAAAGAAACAAAATCTGAAGCCAAAACCAACACACACAGCCATTTGGCAGTGCTGCTGGTTCATATGTTTTGCCACCTGTTTGTTATTCCCCTCTTCAATGAAAGTGCACTGTGTCCGAGTGATTTTGGTATGACTTGCCTGTGAGCCACGTCACATGGAGCCCTGTTGGTTCAAGTGGCCACAGGCTCCAATAGAGTTGCAGGTATGAATCAGTGCAAAGGTTACAAAACATCACCCCCAGAACACTCGAATATTAGCCCAATACACCACAGATTTAATAATGAATCCTTCTTGACCTCCACCTCCTTGCTCTAGCTCCACACTGGTTTTCAATACACAGCTTCATAATTCGGAAAATGTATGTGGTTCTCTGGAAAAGGGTCAAATTTACGAGGGGACATTATCCCCACAAAGAGTTGCTATCAGAGCCTCGTACAAGGTTGCACAGTCTTGAGGAGACGTCTGCAGATGAATTCAGTGTCCACTGGTGCCATCACTTGATTCCCACAGGTGGCCCAGAGAAGACATCTCTCTGCCTCCACCCAAACTCTTGAACATCCCGTCTCAGCCAAGTCAACAGACAATATAAAAAAGTGCAACATTCACAAACTGGCCTGGAAAGATTGTATAGGACACCAGGGAAAGCCTTCTTGTGAGCAGGACAGTGTAGTGCTGGAAGTGGTCACTTGGAGAGATGATAACATCTCCATCCCTGAAGGTTCTCAAGACTTGGCCCTGGTTGCTCCCCTCTAGTGCTGGCAGCACAAGAGACCTCCTGAGGTCCCTTCTGGGCGGTGTTTCAGGAGCCTCCTCTGGCTCCTGTTTGGCTGTAGCAGACCCTGACAGTTCAGCTGATCCCTTACAACTTCCCCACCTCATCCCCAGCTCCATTTCCCTCCATGGACAAGGTCTGGATGATCTCATTCACCTCCCCAACAAGTCCTTCCTGGTCCTGTCCCCAGGCTTTCCAGGAAAAGGCAGTGAAGATCACAGGGAGATGCAAAGGTCAGGGGGGCAGCTCTGTGAATGGCGAGGAAGGCAAAGGCACGGGGGGATAAGCTCATGCAGGAAAGACACACAGTCTGATACATACCACCTGTGAGAGCAGCTTTTTGTACACATATGATTTAAGGAGACATAGACACTGTTAATTTTAATAAGACACTGTTAATTTTAATAAGGCACTGTTAACTTTAATAGAAAGCAGCAATATTGAACAAACTACTGATGAAAAAAAATAAATAAAAGACCAGAAAACATCTGGCTCCTTCATAGTCAGCATCTTGACACTACCATAAGCAGCTTCCACCTTACAATCAGACGCCTGCCCTCCACTATCCTTGTGCATATACATGATCCATGTATACGCACATCCAGCGCCTTCCCCTGGATGTTATCATCATAAATATACTAGGCTGTGGTCATGAGGTGGGTCAGGTTTACGATTGCAGTATTGTAATGTTTAACTGCTATGTCTGGTTAGAAGACATGGTCAAAATGCTTGAATGGCCATGAAACACATAAACATGACATTCCTGTGATGCTACATAAGCAATATGCAGTTAGCCCTGACCATAAATGCACATAAAATACACACACATTTCAGTACTTCACATTCTGCCTTTGAAAAATAACATATACACAGCATCAACTAAAAATACAAATCACCCACCTATCAGGAAAACAATACCTACACCAGGCATTCCCATAGCCCGCTGCCAGGCCCCACACACGAGACCCACATGGGTCACACACGATCCAGTTCACAAAGAAGACTGGACCAGTTTGTTTTGAATCCGTGCTTCCAAGCACCACCACGTGTAACCAGTGAGCATGGCGAGTCACTGCCTGGCCCAGATGATGGTGGGAGCCACCGATGAGGAGCAGCTGAATGTGAGCAGGAAAACTCAATGAGCTGAGGGAACACAAGACAGAACAACACCACCATTTATTTTTTCCAGATTTATAGCAACTGTTCTAAGAGGCCTTGAATCTTTGATCAAAAGACTTGGTGGTGCCCACATGCACAGGGATGAAGTGGTGTGGTTGTAGGGCTGTGTAACCTGCTGCTTCCTTCTCAGGGTCAGATCTGGACATCCACGCACATGTTTATAACCCCACATGGCTACTCTAGAGAAGTAAAAATGTCTGAAATAGGAGACAGCCCAAATGTTTTTTTTTGTCTGTTTTTCTTTTTTTTTTTTTTTTTCCATTACATCCTGCACATATGCAATGAAATCAGAAAGGGGGAGGACTAACCTACAGAGTAAATAAACATTTAAATGTTGCTGTGAAGAGGCAGTGTCTTGGCTTACGAGGGGGCTGGGGAAGTACCTGTTAACAGGGGAAAAACAAGACTGCAGCACAATAAAACCATAACCAAGCTGAGGTGGGACACGTCACACCGCTGGACAGCACGCACAACTGCAGAGTGCAATGCAATAAAAATACAGCAGGGAGAGCGAGTGAGAGGGAGAATCTGTGGGTGAGGGATTAACCAAAAATGTTTTCCAGAAGAGACACAAGCCCAAAACACAGCAAAAACATCAACTTCATTAAATGAACAGGGACCGGGCTTGGGTGTAAAATCTGGCAAGTGCAGAATAAGGGCAGCATGGGAAGAGCTCAGCTCCACTCCCTACTGTGCTCAGCATCACTGTGCTGTCCAAGAGAGCTCCCAGCCATGCTATAGTTTAGACCCTGGGGACACCGGTGGGATGCCACCCCTTAATGAGTTACCACTTTGCTGGGCCACAGTAACATACTAGATTTGTGTCGTGCTACTGCATCAAACAGAGAATCACAAAGTCATCTAGGTTGGTAAAGACCTTCAAGATCACCAAGTCCAACCATCAACCTGGCCTACAAAGTCCCCTTAGTGTCATGTCCACATGGTTCTTAAATACCTCCAAGGATGGGGAACTCCATCATTTCCCCAGGCAGCCTGTTCCAATGAAGAAAATGGAACTGGGTCCACCCTCTCCATGAAGAAATTCTTCCCAATGTCCAATTTAAACCTTCCCCGGTGCATCTTGAGACCGTTTGCCGACATCCTACCACTTGTCACCTGAAAAAAGAGACCAACACCTTCTTTGGTACAACCTCCTTTCAGGTAGTTGTAGAGAGCGATGAGGTCTCCCCTTAGCCTCGTCTTCTCCAGACTAAACCTCCATTCCCTCAGGACTGAGGAAAGCACAGCCTAAAATCTCGTGCAGGTAGGTTTAAACTATCTGGTGTTTTTGTGTTCACAGCAGTGTGCTACAAGGAGCTCCGGGAACCCAGCACCGGACCTTCAGTCCTCAGACTGCACTGACAAGGTTTTAAGCTGGTATGCGCATCAGGGATTGGCACTGATTTATCTGAACTATTGCAAAACCTGAGGGAGGCTTCATCCAGGGACCTCCAAGGGCCAGACAGTTATCATTAGCAGTTACTCAGCGCCGAAAACACCCAAAGCTGAGCACCCAGCCTCTTCAGGGACCCAGCTCCCAGCCAGGAACGCACAGACGCAGCCCACCCTGTTGTGCAAGACCTATCTCTGGTCTATCTCTGCAAATGCCCTGGCCTCTGGGCTTAGCCCGTTTTTGTCTCTTGGAAAGATCTTCAGGTTTGAAAGAGTCTCCTCAGGCTGGACTCACCCACCTTTTCTCGGGGCTGCCAATGAACAACTTACACCATGCAAATCACTCAGGGTGGAGGCAAACTTTGTGGCAGAACAGGGCATTCGGATGGTTCCTTTTATGCTTCAGAGGTCATTTGCATCCTTCTTCTCTGCCTTCAGGGCAACTCCCAGTCAATTGAACACCTGTTTTTAGCTGCCGGAAAGCAGATAAAAAACCTCCTTCTCATCCCAGCCCAATTCACAGCCCTTGCTAATGTTCAGCCGGTGTCACTTGCAAAATCCTCCCCACCCCACCACTGCAGGCAGGCTGCTCATTTTATCAAGGAGGAGACACATTTTATCAAGGAGTACATTCTCCCTCTTAAGTGCCTAAAGAATCCTAAAGGCTCATCAAACCCTGGCTCCCACCCACCTCAGCACACAAGACCCAAGGAGAGCACGAAGCCTTGCACAAGGCCAAGGGCTTGGTGGCTCCACAGCAAGGAGAGGGCAAGAGACCAAAGAGGCCTCAGTCTTAAACTTTGAGCCCCAAGATGCTGATGTTGGAGGTGTCAGCCCAGCACAAGCATGCTTCCAAAAAAGGAGGGAAAAAGGAGGGAAAGCAGCTGTTGTGCTGGATGAATTTTATCTGGGAAAAGCCAGCCAGACTCAGAGAAGCCAAGTGAAAATGAGTTTTTTTGACTGGGAACCACTGATACTGCAGAACTCATCCAGCTCTGCCTAGACACGCAACCAGGACCTGCTGTTGCATCCCTCTTCCTTAACGTAATTATCACAGCTCCAACGATTCAATTTATCCCTATTCCTGGATGGAGAATCAAGGCGCAGCTTGAGAGCAAAGAGACCAGTGGCAGAAGCAAGCACCCGACCCAAGGACACCATGAGCCCCTGCAATGTCATCTGGTCCCCAGGGCAGATGGATGGAAGAAGATGTACATATCCCCCGTTTGGACATGGTCAGAGCTCAGCCGACGGGCAGCGACCATACAGCGTCACTGTGCCTGTGTTTCCCTCACTATATAAGGAAGCATTTTGCCTCTCCAGTGCTGCAGTGAAAATACTGGAATGACCAGTAACGCAGAAGAGCTAACAGCAAATTGCAAAATAAACTATATATGCACACATGCACATACACACACACTGTCTCTCTTTGCCCGCTTAATACTCAACAACAGTGATGTACTGCAGCAACCTGTATTTCTTCCTTCACCTAAGGTAACAATCTCAAGAATACATCAACATCAACTCCACTTTCTCAACACAGGGCAATGGGCTGCACCGCTGAGAGCACATCTAAGGCATCAGTGGAGACAGAAGCATACAAAAGATCTTCCAGAGCTGCAGCTGTTCAGATAAAACAGCTTGTGCAGCTGAATTTTAACCTTTACTACAAAATATGTAGTCACACTGCAACACAGACTGGCCAGCACATGCTGAGCATTCTGCAAACACATGCAGAAAACAAAGTTCCTGTCCCAAAAAAAGCTTATGGTGAGGAGGCGCAGGGGAGGAGGCAGCTCAGCAAAGGCAGATGGATATCTGGAGGGAATTCCCTGTGCATGGGAGATGCAGCGAAGTGCACAAAAGCTCTCAAGGGAGATACCAACCAAGAGAGCCCTGACATGTAGGACTCATTTCTTCACATTTTCACACCTGCAGGCTGTTTCTGAGTTACTGGGATGCCGCTTATTTCAGTGCTACCCTCCCACTACTGGTGTCAGTCTTCCATAGGCTTCAATCCAACCCTTGCTGCCGCTGCAAAGCCACAAGACACACTACTCAAGGAGCACAAGGACCGCAGGGAGCTACTGCAAGGCTGGTTCCCACGAGGGAAGTGCCACAGGGCCATGCTCTCCGTGCCACCGCAGGAGGTGCCTTGCTGGTCCCTAGTGGGACCGCTGCAGCCGGCGTGAGGTGACCCAGTTGGACTGCAGCTGCCTTGGTGATGCTTCAGGAAGGTGCTTACGCTGTCAGTCGGGGTGTATAAACACGGAGAGCAGGCTCAGACAAGCTCACAGATTTAGGCTGTGTCCAAACTGCTCTCAAAAGAAGAAAATTCAAGGGCACTTGGTAGTTTAGCAGAGGCCCAAGCTCTCATCAGCCAGTGGGTTCGGATATCCAAAGCTACTGCAAACAGCCTCATCTCAGGTCATCCTGTGCATGGTGCAGACACTGCACTTGCAATTCCTCCAGCCAAATGCAGACCTTTCATCCAGACAAGGCATCCCCGCTGTGCCTGCAGTACAGAGCAGCAGGCGTTGTAGGGAATGATTCATTCCACAGACATCTACAACAGGTCAGGGGCAGGCGCTTCCTAAAATCATCCATTTCCCTCCACTGACTGTTAAAGAAGGCTGGGGGAGACTTGTTCAGCTGCAGGTAATTGCAGCATCGATCCAGAGGAGCACAGCCCATGCTGTGAATCCCAAATGCAGTCAGGCCACAGCCAGAAACAAGGTTTGTGTGAGCCACAGACCTCGGCATGCTCGTGTTAGTCTCCAGTCCTCTGCGACCCCGAGCACTTCAGCAGTCTAAAGTCCTCCCATCAGCCGTGTCCCTATGAAGGCAGATACACCCAGAAACCCGTAACAAAAAGAAGTCTGGAGGCTTGACAGAAGAGCTCTCACCCAAGGGCTGCAGGGGAGCCCCGGAGGGTTTGTACCTCTGAGCTCACCAGCGCTGAAAGCTGTCACCACTCACCTCATTTCCCAGGAAGCCCTGGCAGGACCTGACCTCCCTGCACACGCTCCTCCTTTCTCCTTTTCGCAGTCAAGCGAGACCTATACAACATCACAACAAAAGAAATGTCAGCAAGCCAAACCCTGTTCCCTCCCTCCAACCAAAAATGCTTCATTTCTTCTCTTCTTCAAAATAATGCTGCAAAGTAAAGCAATTACGTATAAAAGCAATCGCTCTGGCCCCCAAGGTTGCAATCAAAGAGGCAGGGAGTGAAAATCCCCCAGCTATATGAGTGTAATTGTATGCAGGGTGTGACATGCCCCTCACAGGGTGGGGACGGAGCCCCCCACGAGCAGCCTGGGGATAGAGCCCTGCGGTGCTGTGCCCACCCCGTGGCGAACACCCGGAGAGATCCAGCAACGGGGCACCAAAACGAGCCTGAAGGTCCTCCGGAGACATTGAGGTCAGCTTTTGGGGAAGCAATCCCCCAAACACTCCTGAGGAAGCTCAGCCAAGAGCTCTGGATGGTGAAGAGATGGAGAGCTGCAAGAAGAAGGGCTGGGGGCAGACGATCCCTGCTGTGTGATCCCAAAGCATTGCCAAGAGGGCACAGGCTTTCCCTAGCAGCCATCTCTACATTTTATGGATGTCCCCCACAACACCCTGTATTGCAAGGGACACCCAGAGGATACTGGGCTGTTGCTCTGGCAGCCTGCACTGCTGGGCAGTGGTGCTGGGGGTCTGCTTTCTCCCACAAACCAGGGCTCCCTCCTCTTCTTCCTCCCAAGCCATGGGACCACTTGTCAGGGCAGCCATATATCACACGGCTTCTTTGGTAGCCCAAGCTTGAACCAAGGCAGGGCAGTGGGACTCTGTTAAGATCAGAATAGCTTCGTCATTCAGCGTACTTAACCGAGTGACATTTGCACTGCTAAATTTGGGCGAGTATGAGAAGCATTCCCGCAGAATGGGATGTGGGGAAGGGACAGGCAGTCTCTGGCCTCCTTTAATTCCCTGCCAAGCATTCTGCAATTCAGAGCCCCTGCTCCTCCTGCAAGGCAGAGGTGCCACCCCGAGCTGCCTTAGTGGGGATGCCAGCAAACCTGGAGATGCTCTGCATTAACCCATTTGATTCAGCATCTGGGCTTGGCTATTCTAAGCAAATGATCCAGCCAGGCTTTCTGAAGCAGAGAAATACCTACAGCTCCCACTGAAATAAGAGGTTTCCAGGAGGTACCCCTATCTCAATGCAGGGAAGGAGTCAGACAGCCCAGTTTGAAGGTACTGTCCGAAGGGGACACACTGCTTAGCTCAGTAACAGCCAGCAAGAGTTCTTACATTCAAGCTGCTCTGAGAAGTTGCGAACGACTGTTTTAGAGTGCAAATATAGGAACCAGTTGGGAAAAACAACATTAATACCTGCAGCAAGAATGGGCTACCAGCACAAGCAGCATGTAGCAAAATCACCTGGACCTGAAACGCAGGTACTGAAAAACAAGTGATCACCAGGCTTTGCTTTGGAGATAGCAGAACGAAAATAAATCCCTATCTTGCTCTTGTTGATGATGGGTAAGGGAAGGAAACACGGGTTGCAGTAACCTTTCTAGGCCTGTTTTCTACAAACACGATCAACACCTGCATCTTCAGTTAGCTCCATGGAAGTCCAGAGAAATCTGCCTCTGGAAAACCAAGCCATAAGACATATTTGGAGGGGTTGCTGCCCACATCCAACAAATACTTTAATTAATCCCAGAGCGTGCCAAGTCTGCTGGCATACAAAGTGAGCCAGAAACCTTCCCCAGCACCCACACTGAGAGGTCTGAGCGAGCTTTTGAGGAATCCAGGAGGGAGCCCGTGCAACCAGCTGCAGCACCTCAGCTACTGCTGCTCTCCTGGATCACTTCCCAAATGATTCGCACACACACCAAATCCAGGCTTACTTTCTGTAAAAGTGGGCATCAAACACTCTGACATCAAGAACGATGATTAAAGACACTGAGTTACGAGGAAAGATTAAAAGAGCTAAATACGTCTAACTTGGCTAAGCAATGAGTAAGAGGAGACATGATAAAAGACTCCAGGCATCCGAATGAAGGGAGTGGCGCTGAATTAAAGAACTGAATAGTTCGAATGAATAAAATATCTTTCTGAGAAATGGATCCATCAATGATCTCCCAAGAGATAAAGTACAAGCCTCATTTTTTAGGCATTTAAAACTAGTCACTAGAATCTGCTTTTTTGAGAAGAAATCCACATTGCCCCGAAGGGAGTATGCACAAAACCTTTTCATCTCCCATACAGGATGCTACGAACAAAGTGTGCAATGCCACAGGGAAGCACAATAAACTTGGGAAGAGGTAAGTATTTAACTCCACCTCACCCAAAAAGCAGAGATATGTTTTTTACTGCATAATAATAATAATATTTTTTTTAAATAACAATCAAAGAGGTCTGTAGCCAAGATTTTCAGTATACTCTCTGGCACGCTCAGGCTCTTTGCTGGGCGTTTCCAGTTCACAAAAGCAGGCAGGTATAAACAAAATGGGTTTTATTCCTTTTGTCTTCAGCAGACCCTAATCCTTACTACCTTGGCTAACAAATAATAATGCTAATAAAAAGGGAAAACAACCACCAGCCCATTCCACACTAACAGGTCTGGGCGCCCTACAAGTACTTGACTGACTCTCCCAAGTGAAGGTGCCAGCTGGGAAACCAGGGTTCATCAACTGGGGGAAAAGACAATGGGGACAGCATGTGATGGAGGCTGCAGTTACAACCTCCACCCCCAAAAAGACCCATGACATGGCAAGGTGACAAAATCCTGGAAATCAGTTCAATACCTGGCTCTGCTGAGGCTGTACCCCTCAGAGGAAGCACCCTCTGAAACCAGGGATCTGCCGAGCTTTGTAAAATTAGAAACAAGCCCTGAGAAAACTGCCTGGGATGAGAGCTAAACCAGTTGCACTGGGTTTGCCCCCAAAACCCATGTGTAATGCATGCAACACACATACATACCTAAATACCAACTCTGAAGCCAAAGACTTCGTGTGTGTTCACACAACCTCTGATCTCCAGCCTTAGGAGGGTCTCCTGAACATCTCCCTCAGCATGGACCATGCAATGTGCCCAGGGCAAGGAGCTTGACCTGAGTGGTGTTTACTGAACACAGAGCATTGGGTCAGGACAGAAGGGCTGCCAGTTTCCAGCACCACCAGCTTACTGATACCTTTCATATACCTGGGGGTTGCAATTCACCTCCAGAAGGTCTTGCAGGAGTTTCTGCTCCTGATATCCTTGATGCAACTTAGCCACCGAGAATCGCCGGGTATGATTTACACAGCTCCTTGGCAGGCTCCTTCACCTTCAGCAGGGAAAAAGCCAAAACCCCTTTGCTGGGGGTGCAATTTAAATCACAGTCAAGTTCACTCGGTGGCCACAAGTCATCGAGGAGGTGGCTCCATCCCCGGTGCCCCAGGCCCCTGCCTTCCCCATAGCAGCAGGGCAGGTAAGCCAGCCCAGGGCCATTGGGTCTACAAGAAAACCAGCGAGGGAAAAAAAAAAAAAAAAAGAGTTTCCCTCTAATTAATTCCCTAAACCAGTTCAGTGGGGTTCAGGCAAGTACTGGAAATCTTTCCCCTTTTGGCATGAGGCAGATCAGCTGAACTGCAACATGTGACCACAATCCAAGGCAACCTTTGTTTGCAAGACCAAGAGTGGATCTTTTTGATTTATTTTTTTTTTCTTTCCCACAGCAAGGCTGCTGCAGACCTAAAAGCTTTCTCCATGGGAACAGGAGATCCACCGTTTACTGACTGGTGAGTTTTATGGCAAAGCTGAAACTGGACATTCACAGAGGAGTGTTTTTTTTTGTTTTGGTTTTGTTTTTTTTTTTGATTGTTTTGGTTTTTAATACGTGGAGCGTTTTAGCACACAGTGAATCTTCTTGCTTTATTTTTGCATGTCTCTTTGGAAGGTTGAAGCAGAGACACTTTGCTTCACCAGGCATCGAGATTTATTGTATATATTGAAGAAACATGACTACCCCACCTGAGAGGAAGGCTCATGTAAAAAAAAATCAGCTGTTTCCATCGCTGCAGCAACACCGATGCTCAAGATAACAGGCTCAGGCCATCACGGTCATAAAGAACTAAAGGCTTGCAGGTTGTATTTAGACACCCACTTCCCGTCCTTTTGAAGTCAATTTTGGGTATCCCCGCTCAGGCCACTTCTGCAGTTTTACTCTGCTCTCATTCAAAGAGATAGACATCTAGCCCCTGAGCTCCTGCAGCTCATGGGGCAGGAGCACAAAGTCCCCCTGCCCCACAGCTCGCCCCCACATGAACAACTTTGGGAAGCTGAGCAATGAAATGTGCAATTTTGGCACTGTAGGGAGGTAATGGTTATTATTATCCATTTTTAATTTTTTCCCATTCAGCTAGCTCGCAAGAAACAATTGTCTCCCATGTGGCCAACACACAGACAAGTTTCTACTATTCAAAACACCAGACTGGGGTAATTCATGTGTAAAAAAAACTGGAGATCAGCCTGAAGCAGGAGCAGGTCCGGGTGTAGGGGTACATCCCCTGCATCACTAACCCAATGTGCCGTGCTGCAGCGAGGGGCAATGGCGAGAGGTGAGCCCCGATATAGTTCATGCACCCCACTGTGGGTGAGGGAGGGCAGGAGGGAAGCCGTAACCCAGAAAACCCAAAACAGCCCCTACAGCCCTGTCTGGAGCCAGTGTGGATGCTCCTGTGCCCAGCGTGCCCACAGCTTGCCCTGGTAGGGAAGGGCTCTCATGGCTCCAACCCAGTGACATAGCCAGGGCAGAGCTGGCTGGACAATTAATGACCTATACAGAAACCCACGTCCTATTACTCTTTTTTTGACTTGCAAAGATGCCAACAGCACAGGCAGCAGCAGGACCTGATCCTCGCTGCTCTACCTGCCCACATGGTGTGAACTCCCCACCACGGGCACTGTGCCATCCCTGCCACCTCTGGCAGAAACGACCACTAGTCCCAGCCAGAAGAGCGATCTCTGCGTTCCTCTCCTGCTAGAAGAATGTAGCGGGGTGCCTTTTGGTGCTTATGAGAGGTGATGGCCAGCACAGTCCTGAGAGCATCTTGCTTTCCAACAAACCAAGCCCCAGGATATCTTCGCAGCTGCCTGGGAAAGACACGCTGACATGTTCTGCATGCGGGCAGCAGAGATACAGGCACAACACCCAGAAGAATAGGCATATGCTGGCAGTGAAGCATCTTCTGAGAGATGACAAATAATAAAACACAGGAACTGGCAAAGCCATTCAGCAGCAAGGCACAGAAGCTAACCAGCCCCAGCACCGCCGCCTCCCCTCCAGCCCCACGCTGCATCCCCGGGTCCTCCAGGAAAGCTCTGGGAGGGACACGCTTGCTAGGAAGAGACCCAGGAAGGATGAGAAGTGCACTTTCTCACACTGACACACAAATTTTGGTATCTAAGTCAATCCCTCTTCCTGCTCGGCACAGCCTTTGCTGGCAGCCGTTCGCAGCAGACATTTCCCAAATGCTTCCCGCAGCGCTCCCCGCTCTCTCACACTACGATAATTGTTATGCTATTTCTGCTCGAGATCTGAAAAGGCGCCAGAGAGAAAGAAGCGAGTCCTTTTCGGGTGGCTGCTGGCAGAGATTGGGCACAGTAAGGCCCGGCACCATCACCCGCTGCAGAGCGAGCCCCCATGCTCTCCAGGTGCCTTGGGCCAGAGCAGAGCAGCACCGAGCAATCCTGGGCACTGCTAAAAGGAGCCTGGAAAGAGTTACTGCTGGTTTTGGAGGGTTCCTCCTTCCCAACAAGGCGGTAGGGGTGAAGAATGCAAGTGACGCAGCAGCATCCTGGCGGGAGAAAGGAAAAAAAAAAAAGTAGAAAATTTAAAAAAAAAAAAACTAAGGCTGTTTGGATGAGGTTCAGGATGACTACACTTTTACTGTAAGTGTTTAGTAACTCGCAGTCTCATAACCCTTCTCTGCCCACTTGGGGCCACGGCACAGAAATTACGAGCTACAAGAAACACTGCACACACACACACACACACACACAAATTCCCTGTCCGAGGGAGGACAAAAAAACTAACAAATTAAGCCGCGTTTCCCATTTAACAGAGACCGATCGCTATTTATTTAACAATTTTAAAGTGTTATTTTAGCCTTCCCGGTTTGTGTGTGTTCAGAGGTTGTTTCTGGGATGCCAGCCAAAGTCTGTCGGAGCCACTCGGCACCAGGAGCGGGAGGAAAAAGGCGAGGGGATGAGCGCAGGGAGGCGATGGGCAACGCTTCTCGTGCTAACAATCTCCTGAGCTGCAGAGCTGGACAGAGCCAGAGGAAAAATGGGGATGGCAAAGGGGAAAGCTGCTGGCAGATATTCCCTGCTCTCCAGTGTGAGCATGCCAGGAGATAAGGGTAAATCCCCACGGGCACCAGCCTTGCTGGGCTTGTCAGCCAGCTGTCCCTACCACAGGTGGCAGCTTGGCACAGGTCCCCTGCAAGGTGACCTCCTTCTCCTTCTCCTCCTCCCCTGCTCACCTGGATGCTCCCCCCAGCACCCAAATCAGATGCTCTGCTGAGGCAGCTCTGAGCAGAAATGACATCCCCAGGGAGGAAGGCACAGAGGTCCCAACCACAGGGATGCCCCACGTGGGTACCACCCCGGCAAGGCAGTGGACCCGCCCGGGAGATGCTTTCCCGGCAGAAATGGCCAGATGATGGATTACCCACTTGGGTAGAAATGCTGTTTGGTATCCACCTGCTCAGGACAAGCACACTGAGGGAAGAACGAGGACATCAAATATCTCCCGGCAGGTACCCTCAAGGTCCCACCCCAGGGTCCTGCACCCAACTTCCCACCTCCAGCACCTCCACACATCCCTGTGCTGGCAGCTCCTGGCCATCAAATCCATCATCCCTCCCTAATGGGGGGGGGGGGCTCCCTCCTGCTGCCTCCACTCTGCCTCTAGACCAGCCTTTGGGATCGACATGGAGCAGACAGGCAGAGGCATGACGCTGTGTTGCAAAGGCTGCTGCCCCAAACGACAGCTCTCGAACATCAGGAACAAACCAAAATGCCATAAAGTCAAGTGCCCGGTTGCAGCAGCCAAGCAAACACTGCTGCTTATCCCTGTATCTCACTAAAGCAACGAACAACGTAACAGGAACCAACCTGCTTGCCAGTGCTGGAGGCTGCGATACACACGGCTCAGACAACAGCCAGCCCCTTTCACTCACAAAATACATGCTTTACCAGTCAAAAAAAGATCTCCTCTTTGGCTGTATTGAAGCATCAAACGCTGCCTTCACCAGCAACTTTCTCCACCTCCCACTCTGCAGCACACAAGCTGCTGCGCAGCAGCTGGCTCGTGGGGTTGGGAAACGTTTGCATGCAAGCACAAAGAGAAGCTCTCACCGGTTGCTTAATAAAGGCCTGATTCAGAGCCTCCTGAAGCGGACGGGAGAGTCCAGCTTTCTCAGATTTGGGCCAGTGGGATCATGGCTAAGTCAAGGCTGCCAAGCCCTGCCTCTGAGGAGCCGGGATGCTCCGAGGGCTCTCTGCCACAGCGCCCTGCTGCTGGTGCTCCCAGCACACACGCTTTCTCAATGCTCCCATGCCAAATTGCCATGTTTGCTGCCAATCTGAGGCTGAAGGCAGCAAAATGTTACAGGCTCTTCTCCTTCTGCTGCAGATGTGCTGCATACCAGGAGACCTGCTGCAGCGACTCGCTCCAGGTGCCTGCAGAGCTGCACCTCCAGCCCTGCTCTGGCAGCCTGCAAACAGAGATAAAGAGCGTGCACATCAGTGGAGCCCTGCTAAGGCATGCCAGCCTCGAGAGCACCTTCTTACAAATGATTTTGTGGCGAAAAGGTACAGAAGGAGGGAGTCAAACCACAGGGAGGAGACAGAAGTCACCAACAGGTTTGGGAGAGGCAGCAATAACCCGGACACTTGCAAGAGCCAGGCAAAAGAGCTGTGTGGCAAAGTATTTGAGTAGCCACAGCCACTTGGACTATCCCAATAAACTCATTAGTACAAGCACGAATGCACCCCAAGGGCAGAACAACCCCATCCACCAGTGATGTGTCCAAATGAGGTCCCTGCACGAGCATCTGCAGCAGGACTCGGGGCTGCAATGATGCAAAGTAAGACAAGGGCACGGGGCAGCAGTGGCACCATGCAGGTGCTTCTCTGTGCCACCCTGCAAAGATGGCACCAGCACAGTGACCCTGGACCAGGCAGGTGGAAACTACATTGAATTTCCTGACCCTAAGAGCTGCAGCTCCCCCCGGGACGAGTTTTGCTGTTGCAAAACTTGGAGCTGGTGCTGCCCCGAGGGCTCGGTGGAGGTCTCCTCGCTGGCTCTTTGCAGGTCTCCATCGCTGCAGGAGGAGTTTCATCTCCCCTTGCTGGACAGGACAGGATGGTCAGGCAGATACAGTGACCTGACCCAACCTGGAAGCCTCACAGCTCCTCCCATTCCCATTTTTTTTAATGACGCATGTGTTACTGTACAGAGAGACACCTCGAAAATGCAGGGCAAGGGTGATGCCGGCAAACAATCATGCCTGGGCATGAACAAGTGACCAAGGGGACACGCGCTCCCCAGAGCAGCCTCCAAGCCGGTCTCAGTGCCATCAGGGGAAGGCAACACACGCTTCCCATGCCCACTTTGCTGCTGTCGGGGCTGGGTGGCACAGCGCTACCCCAACACCTCACTCATCCAACCTATGCACCTGTGAGACAGGCTGGGGTCTCACCCTGCCCCTACCAAGCATTTGAGAAATAAAAACCCTCAGCGTTGCCCAAACCACCCACCACGGTTTGCAAAATCGGGGTGGGTTTGGGCTACTCTGGGCGTTTTTTGCATGCCCCAAGAAGCATTCCCGTGATGCTGCTCCTCTTACACTGCTCTCAGCAGCCCTGCCACAAGCTCACTTCCCAGCAGAAGTCACTTGGTGGCCATTTCCTCCGCTACAACGTCGCGTGGAGGAACTGCCTGGGGAGCCTTCAGCTTTTCTGCTGGGGAAAAAAAATAAAAATAAATCATTCCTCCTTAGATCATGTTCATGCCCAACAAAGCTCACACATGCTGTAACACAGTCCCCTGCCCCATGGGAGCTCTTTGCCCCATGCTTTGTGCTTGAAATCCTCTTGTTTCTTTATTTACACACAGTGTAAGTTTCTTGCAGCCTGTCCAACTCGATTGCCAGTCGCTCACCTCTCCGCAGTGTGGGTTTACAATTGCATTTGACATCTTTCCAGTGTAAGCCCCAGCCTGTGAGCTGTGAGGAGGCACCGAACAGCAAATTGCTTATTTTCTTCTTCACCTTCTCAGTAACCTTTTTAAGACAAATTACCATTATTTTTTGAACAACCTAGATCAACACAAGTCAGAATCAGTGCCAGCATGTCACGTGTTGCCTGTGTGTCATGATCAAGCTCTTTTTTCTTTCCCTTTTCAAGGGAAATTTTAGCAGTGTCTGAGCTAGAACTGAAACCCAGGGCTGGGTAGCAAGGCTCAGATCTACATCCCCCGAGACACTGCACTCGGCGCAGCACAGGGTCGCAGCACGGCAAGGGAGCCCTGCACACCGCAGGGAAACTGCTGCAGCCTCTGAAAAAGAGCAGGCGTACCCAGTAGCTCTGCCTATCTATCATCTTCCTCGTCGAGGCACTTTTATGTCCTACTGTGATTTTAAAAGCCAGTGCACGCTGTTTTAGCTTTGATGCTACGCTTTCTCAATACCAACCAACCAATACCAGAAAACTCTTTCTTCATATGGTAAAACCCCTCTCTTCCCTCGGGGGTACAGCTGGGAGGGCAGAAGAGACAAGGCATTTAGCATTTAATCATAAGCATAAGTATCAGCTTGAATCATCTGGGCTCGGGGGGCCGGAGAGCATTCCCAGCGGCTGCGAACACCAGGCGAGACAGCAGTCGCAGGGGTATTTGGTTTAGCATTCACAGGAGAGGAAATCATCAGCTTGCATCACGGCACAGGGTGACCAATTTGTGGTCAATGGAACGGCTCCCAGGAGCCAAAAATGCAGTCATGTCGGAAATCTGGACTCGGACTGCCAGGAGACGACTCCTCGGCGCTGGGACACGCAGGCTCAGCAGGACCGAAGGGCAGCAGCCAGAAGCATGCCAAAATCTGGATGCAAGGACTGCAGAAACGCTGGGCCAGGAGGGACGTCCAGCAGCCATCCAACCCTGAAGCCCTCTTGGCTCGTTTGTCTTCGTGCTGCTCTCCAAGGCAACACCGGCTCCGCTCCTGCCAAGAAGGAAGCCAGACTCAGCTGCAGCTCCCAGCCACCAGCAGCATTCACCCCGCCATCCAGGAAGGGCTGCTGGGATGCTAACAAAGCGTTTTCTAATCCCTTTTGGGCCAGCTCCAGAATCGTTCGCTCGTCCCTCACTGCCACCACCAGGAGCTGGAACCTGTACCTTGAGAAACACCAGCCGGTCCCATCGCCATCGGGCACGTCCGAGCTGAGGCACTGCAAGGCAGCGTCCAGGAAAGCACTGCTTTATGGACAACCTTCCTCTGGTCCTGTCCTCAGCTGGGGAGAGCTGCTGCGCTCCTCGCACCACCTTCCTGGGCATCCCAAATCTGCGACCTTCCATTCGAGTCTCATTTCAAAAGAGATGTTCAACCACCTCTCCTCTCCTTGCCCTTCTTCCTAAAACTTATCCACTGGCCAAGCAAAACCGTGCAGCCACATTGTGAAATAACTTTAGGGACACTCTGGGGCTTTGTTTCTCTATACAAATCTAAGTTCCTTGGTCCAGCTCACAGGGTCAGCATATAGACCATCGTGGCTACACCATTACCCAGATGATGAGCTGCAGGTCAGGGAACGCCAGGAGAGCAGATACACCTGGCTCCAAAATCACTGCTAAAGAGAGCATCCCATCAAACCATGCCTGACACCTGTGGTTGTTTTTTTCCTAGGTTTAGCATATGCAAATCTTCTCGCTATTCCTCGTAAGTGAAGTTTCCCAAATGGCAGCTCCATCTTCCCAAGCGGCTTGCTTTCATATTAAAAATAGAGAGGCTGAGACTGAATGCTGTGTTTTCAAGCGAGGTTTCATGAGACAACCGAGACGGAATTGTTACCTTTGCCATTTTCCCATGGACTATTCAGGATTTGCCTTTCTTGTAACAGCATCTGACTCCTAATACACAACCAGGCTGTGATTCACTGCGGCTCCCAGACCCCATTCTGCAGTTAACCTGTTATTGTTCATCCTGGGTACTTGCGTCCCATTTCCAACTGCACTAATTTGCACTTGTCTTTACTGAATTTATTTTTTTTTTGTCTTCAAACCACCCCTGTAGCTTCAGACAACTGCAAGCGAGGATACTATCACCTGAAGCACCTGCAATGCCTCTGGTTGCTATTCATCTTCTGTATCCTTTGCAGTCTACCATATGACCTACTACAGAAACTAGACCCTAGGCAGACTCCTCAAAATGCCTTCCTGATCCAACAGCAACCTTTTTTTTTTCCTTTTTTTTTTTTTTAAGTATAGCTTCTTAAGTACCCAATTATGATGTTGTGGTTTAACCCGGCTGGCAGCTAAACACCACACAGCCGTTCGCTCACCCTCCCCCCTCCCTCTCTGGGATGGGGGGAGAGAAACGGGAAAGTGAAGCCTGTGAGTTGAGATAAAGACGGTTTATTAAGACAGGAAAATAATAATAACAATAATAATAATAATAGTGATAATGGTAATAGTATTAACAATAATAATGTGTAAGAAAACAAGTGATGCACAATGCAATTGCTCACCACCCGCTGACCGATGCCCAGCCTATTCCCGAGCAGCCGGCCCCCCCACCCCGGCCAGCCACCCCTATATATTGTTTAGCATGACGTCAGATGGTATGGAATACCCCTTTGGCCAGTTTGGGTCAGCTGTCCTGGGTCTGTCCCCTCCCAGCTCCTGCTGCACCCCCAGCCTGCTCGCTGGCAGGACAGAGCAAGAAGCCGAAAAGTCCTTGGCCTGGTGTAAACACTGCTCTGCAACAATTAAAACATCAGCATGTTATCAGCGCTCTTCTCATCCTAATCCAAAACATAGCACCCTACCAGCTACTATGAGCTACTTAACTCTGTCCTAACTGGAACCAGGACAATGACTATTTCATCTGGGTCGTATTTCCCAAGTTTGTTTATCAAACTGTCAGTGTTTCCGAGAGCTACTCAACAGCTTTCAGCACCTTTTTTTTTTTTTTGGTACAGTCACTAAAATGCCAGCACTGGCATGAGTTTTCCTCGTAGCTCTGGACGCCCTCCATCCCTCCAGAGCTGGTAATTCAGACAATATGAGCGAAAATGGAAGAGCTCTGCAGTTACTTCCAGTTTTCTTAGAAGTCAGATCAAGCAGATTATCGAGACTAGGTGAAGGATCACCGTATTTCTTCAAGTCTTACCTTCCAAGCTGGGTTTCACTGATCTCCTCGCTGTTATTTCCCATGGCTGAGCTCCAGTGCTGCAGGAGCTCGCGAAGAAAAGCTCACATCCAAAGGGTTAACAATGTTTTTTCCCAATCTTTAACTCACAAAAACGATTTCCACTTGAAAAAGGAATACTTCATTTAAAAGGAACAGTGGTTGGAAAGGGTAATGAAGCACTCAGAAGGAAATAAAAAAATAATAATAAAAAGGAAGCAAGGGGAGAAAGCAAAATAACACTTCCAGAAAGTTTTCCAAAGGAAAATGAGTAACCACTTGTTATTAAATGATAAATCACAGTCCTCAGGAAGTGGCATTGTCTGTGGTCTATTTTTAATGAGCAAACACCCATGTCACTGGCATGAGGGCTGAGCATGCTGATGGGGTGAGTCTGTGGACAGCGGGAGCACTCGCCGGTGACTATCACCTCATTCCTGTCAGTCCCACTGCGTATTAGAGACCGCAAGCTCATGGAAAACAAGCGGCTTGGAGAAAAAAAAAAAAAAAAAAAAAAAGCGCATCCAGGACAACAAACAAGGCTGCTACTTTCCAGGGAGGGAGAACAGGAAGAAACACTACAGGCCAAGAGAAGGAACCAGGCCATGAGTTCTATCAGCCAAGGTGCTACCAGGAAGCAAACCCGTGACAATCTCGGTGACCCCAAGGGGATGCAGGGCAGCATCTCCCGCGCATGTGAGCATCCTCTGAATCCACAAGATGAGGAATCTGGGCATGCAACAACCTCTCAGCCTCTCTTCCCCGGGGTCTGCCACTGAGATTTTCTGGGGCAGCTGAGGAGTGTGATGGGACCAGTACCTCACGCTGCAGCTCCATCAAGATTGACGCTGAACACTTCAAAGGTCTAACGAGCCGCATTTGATGTCGATAATGAGTCTCAGATTCCTGTGGTGAATGACTCAGGCCCTCGGGCTGACTGGGAGTAGCACACTGTGTCCATGGGAGGGAAAGCAAAAGTCAGCAGAGCTAGCTGGAGGCACAACCCCAGAACCAGATCACTTCCAGTTCAAGAACTGGGGAGCCTGTGGGCCGGAGAGGGACTGGTGCACACGGATGGATCCTGATGGATCCAGCAGCACTGAACGAAGGCGGTGGTGGAAGATTTGGGCTGGGGCGGCATTCCTGGGATGGAAAAGGGCCAGGTGCTGCCATCAGTCCTGCACAGCACAGCACGTGCCCCTAGGGGCTTCCTGATCCCAAGGCAGATCCCAGGAGGGACAAGCAGGAGGCAACCAGCAACCTCTGCATGGGGCCATCTGCTGCTGCTTCTTGCGTGATTCAGAGCCCCCAGAGGGACCACAAGCTGTCAGGCAGCCTGCCTTCACACGGCAAGCCTTGCACAGCAGTGCGGAGACCGTTTCTGGCACTGTGCACCAAGCGTGACTGGTTCCAAAGCCCGAACCAAGCACCTTGCCCCATTGCTCCCACTGCCGAGCTCAGCTGCATGTCAGGCACCTCTTCCACGCAGCCACACCTACAAACTTCCCAAGGAAAAGGACTGGGAACGAGCAGGAACCTACAAATGGCTCACGGACCTGAGACGAAATACAGCACTCCTCACCTTATTTCAAAATGTGTTACATTGCAATTCTGCACCTTAACTCAGCTTTCACTGACCTGGTGCAAAAAGATCGTAATTACTCAATTCCTCAACTATTTCTGACATTCTTTCCGTAGACGAGGTTTAAGCCTTTTTTTTCCCCTTCCTTTTAACAGGAACAAAACCTCACAGTTTGCAAGAGATTATACAACACACACACACACATCACTGTTCTAAAACAGTGTCTGAAAGCATTTGTTTGATTTCCCCCCCACACCCCTGTAAAACACCACCCTGCTGGTCTCATTTATTGTGCGGCATTTTGCAACGAAGCGTAAAAACGGTATTAATCATAGCTCCGAAAAACACAAACTTCTGCTCTGAGGTTAGAAGTAACCATTTGGAAGGAAAACTTCCAGGAGCCAGAGGGACCGACAGGACTGGAGACTGAAGTCCCTCTTTCAAAGGCCAAGTGTATCCCAATATATCCCTTGGACAGCTGCCCCGAGCCAAAGTTATACTACTTTATTCTTTCTGCTTGTCTGCGGATCAGTTCAAGTAGCGAGAAGGAGATTTGGTACAAAATCAGGATAAATACCCAAAGTGAATGGGGAGGTTCAGCTGGCAAATGCATCGTAAATCTAACGGGAGGCTCTGGCTCTAACTGCAGCTTTTGCACAGATCGATGCCTGCAGCCTCAGCTCTGCTCCCTGTCTCCCTTGCCAGGATGCTGCAGGAATGGGGCACACACCCCTTGGGTGTCCCAGACCGAGCACTGACACCCCTGATAGAAAGCGTGGTCTCAGCAATGATCAGAAACACGGAAATCTGGAAAGGCTATGCCAAATATCCATATATACATATATGGATATATATATATTTATATATATTCATATATATATATATATATCATTATTTATATATATATATTACATATACCACTATATATATGATATATATATATCATTATCATCTTTATGCTTTCTGGCCAAATACCATTTGAGAAAATTACCTTTCAGAGAAATCAACCTCCACTTTCTCCACTTCTGCAGATTTTGCGTGAAGACAAGGAGTGGCTTCTGTTGAGGATGAAGCTGGGAAAAAACCATGAGGCTATTTTCTAGGTGAGATGCTTTAGCAGAGCTTTGCAAAGGGCTTTGGAATCCCTTCGCTTAGGAGGTAGAATATTAATAATTTTAAACCTTCCTTTTAAATTAGGAAGAGCATTAAAAGAAACTATTGAAAGAGAAAAACCATCAAGTCCGCCACCGCATCCAACTCAAACACTGGCATTTTCTCTCAAGCCCCAGAAGTGGTTTCAATGAGCTGGCACCCAAGGAATTTACCTTTTCCTCACTCCTCCTTCCCCCATGTCGTCTCCTCAGCCGCTCTCCCTTCATATCGTGCTCTCAGCATCCCAACAGGAGGGTGCTGCACGCTGAGCACCCCGGCATCGCTCGCCCTTGTGCTGAATCCTCCCCACACCTTCAGCTCTCCAGAAAGCCGAGCAGAGCTGGGGGCAGAGGCGGTGCAAACAAGCACAGAACGTCTTGCAGGGCATGCAAAATATTTGACTGTACTCGCTCTCCTCCTCGAGCAAGTCACCAGGGGTTGTGTTTTCTGTTGGTTCTTTTTTTAACTTTGCAAAGTAAGATAAGGTCAATCAAATGCTTCAGGATGAACACTGATAGCAAAGAGGTTCAGTTAAGCAATTAAGAATCTGTCTATGGTTTTCCACCACATTGTCCAGCTGTTGGTGTGTATCTATGGGATCCTCATCTTCACAGAATCCCAGAATGAGTGAGGCTGGCAGGGCTCTCTGGGGTCCATCTGGTCCACCCTGCCCAAGCAGGGACACCCAGAGCAGGGTGCCCAGCACCACGTCCAGGCAGCTTCTGAAGATCTCCAAGGAGGAGACTCCACAGCCTCCCTGGGCAGCCTGTGCCACTGCTACCTCCAGTTCTCCAAAGGATCAGGTAGCAGCACGTGGAGCCACTCCACAAGGTGACTCCTACGCCCCCCTGCACTCTGAATGTTTTTTTTTCCCCATGACATTTGGGAATTTTCATCATCAAGAAAAGTCATTTTGGGCACAGGGCAGCAGCATGCTGGGTGGTGGGGCAACTGGTGGCAAAGACAGCTCCGGTACAAAGCAGCACTGCAGGCACTGAGCAGAAAGTTAATAAAAAAGTGTTTTTGGTTTTTGTTTTTATAAAACCATACTTCATATTAGAATAGAAAGAGAAGAAAGAAAATAATCAATAATTGATCTTTTTCCTTCTTTTTAATCAACAACCCCAGACTTTTGTGTGTGGCGAAGTTCTCTCCTTACACAAAGCATGTGTGCATCTGCCTGTCTCAGCTGCTGATATGGCTTCTTATCAGCACATTTCATTCTTTCCCTTTCTTGCAAGAGCCCTGCAAGGTAGAAGGATATTATCTTCATATTTAAGAGGCAAACAAAGGCTGACAGGGATAGGCCCACCTTGCTATCGAGGTTTTTGCAAGAGCAGGAACAATGTGGCAGCCCAAGATTTAACACAGGCCCCGCGGTCAGCAGCCGCGCTGGTCCCAAGGCAGCAACCAAAAGCTCAGAGACATCTCCATACACCACAGCTCCATCCTCGACTTCCACGCAGATGCACATTTGCAGAGAAAGCTGTGTAGGGCCATCCTTTTCCTCCATCCGTCAGCAAGGAGCCCCAGTTCTTGGACACTGAGCTGGAGATCTTTGCCTCGCGTTGTACCTCTGCTGCAGCACAACCGTGCACTGAAACCCCACAAACCTCAGTGAACCTCAGAGGACATGGCCCCTGAGGTTGCCTCTGCCCATTGCAGTGAAAACAAAGACAAAATTAGTTATCCGCCAGACAAGTGGCAACTGTTCTGAGGCAAGCCCTGCTGTCAGTGACTTGCAGGGCAGGCTTAATTGCAGCAGGGGTCAAGGAACTCAGCCTTACCCTTGCTCTTCCCACTGCTGTATTTTTGGAAAAACAATACATGCAAACACTGGCAGAGCGCAGTCTCATTTCTCTGCAAAGGATGCTTAAATATGCCCTTTCCTTCAGGAAAAATAGAGGAAGAGCTACTCAAAACCTACATGCCAGCCGGTCCAGCGACCAAGTGCCATCCTCCAATAGCTTTTTCAGACAGTCATGAACTTCAAATTTATTTTGTCTCCTGCTCCCAGCAGTTCCTAAACAGTGAGAGCTAAATATTTATAGAAGAGTCACTGTTTGTTTAAGTTTCAATCTGTACTTGCTGAGCTCCACTATGCCCAGACCCTAAAATGACAGCTGATTACAAAAGAGCCTGAAAACAAGGCAGAGGAGACCCTGACACTTACCAGACCTTTCATCTGGACACTTTCTCTTGTTGTTGTTTTGGGTTGCCTCTCACAGCTGGCAGCGCTCCTCCTGCCGGGATCCTGCTTCAGCACAGCTACATAAAAGTGCTCATTTAATAAGAAAGCCTGTAAAATCTGGCTTGAAGAACATGACGGGCGCAGAGTGAGGATGCTTCAAAGGAAAGCCAAGCACCAAATGCTTTGGCACAGCTGTGCTTGATGCAGCTTGGTTTTGGGGAGCCCTTGGCGCACTTCAGAGCCTGGCCCTCTGTGACTCGCAGTGAAACATCTGAATTGCTCCTGAAAATGCAATTTAAGCACCTGAGCTGCTTTACAGCACGCGGCAAGGCACAAACACCTCAGAACACCTGAGCCTGTGCAAGCAGCCCACCACAAGTGGTTTGCATCCCACCACAGATTTAAGTGCAGGTCAGCAAGTCCTACCCTGAACTGTCCCTTGTCTCTTTACTGGATCAAGGATCAGCTTTTCCAATTAACCACAGTGTCCACTCCGATGCCAAAAAGTTCTCCAATAGCTTACATGGATGCCCAAAGCTTCGGGTAACTGACAATCTGCCACAGGTGTCTGCCAAGTCACACTGCTGAGCCTTACAGCACCTCCTTGCACGCAGTGCTGCAGTGTTACAGATGAGCCCAAAGAAGTTAACTACTCTCTAGACAAAGCAATTTCAACTTATTCAGCCCGTAAAGTTGTGTGTGGGTACAGGAAAAGGCTCAGGATACAAGTGACTTACATGCTTGGGACTCACCTCTGCTCTGACACAGCCGGGACGAAGGTGCAGACAAAGCGTGAGGCTATCAAGCAACACTACACGGGTCTGCTGTGAGCCTGGGTACCTGGACAGAGCGTTTCATCCTGCAGATGCTCAGCTTCAGGTTTGCCAGTTCCCAGGACGACAGCAGAGGCAGGACAGGACTGCCAGCAACATCCAAGCATCTTCTCAGCATCTTCTGATGGCAGCCCAAGGCTGGTATTTCCCTGTATTTCCCTTCAGAAAGTTCACACGTGAGAACCTGAGCAGAAGGTGGCATATGCACCTCAGACAGGTGGCAGACTGGGACATCTTTGCCCAAAATCAAACTACTTTTAGCGCAGCTCCTGATTTGAGCAGCCCCTCAGAGGAGCGCGTGCTGCTGAAGAACTCAAAACCACCACCAGCAGCTCTTCGGCTGCGCTCAAGATCAAGATAAAAATCTTTCTCAACACTGCAACAAGGGGGGACTCAGCACCATCTCCTCATTCTGGGCTTCCCTGGCTCAAGACACCTCTCCCCAACAAAATAATAGCAAGATGCTTGTGATCAGGCACCGCAGTGACATCAAAATCAGGTTTGCATGCTGCCATCACCACTGGGATTCTCGAGACCCAGAGCGAAAGCTCTGGTACGGATGAATAACCCAATCACGCAAACAACCGTGCCACTGCGCTACACGCCCTTCTCCTTGCAGACAATTTCCATCCCTGCATGTGTATGCACACGCAGACAGGAAAGCACCTTAATGAGCTTTATGTGTGTGCTCCTATGTGCATTCCTGAATCACAGCTCCGCACATGAATATGCATGGGTATGCAGGCACACTGCGAGCAAGGCTGATAGAAGAGATTAAAGAGAACACCGAAACATGTAGGAGGTTGGAAATAATGACAAGCACTTTCATCAGTAAAACCCAAATTAACCCGTCTGCACACAGCCTCTCATCTCCTACCGAGCAAGCAAAGCTGCTTATTACAGAGATGCCTTTACCGTAATCTGACTTGTACAGAAACGAGAGGAGCTGCCCTCGCTTTCAAACGCTTTATTTTTCTGCTTCTCGGGGGAGAGATCGATTATGGGAAATGTGGGGCTGGGAACATGGGAAAAACATCACCCCTGCATCCTATGGCTGCTCGCGCTGGGTGCCGGCCCCGCGGTCAGTGGGCATCGAGCCACTCCTCCAGCACCAGCCGTGCCACTAACTCTGCCACTTCAGCTCCACCGTACAGAGGAACTCCAAGTTTTACTGGGATACAAAACGGAGACTTTGCTGTTTTATTTGAGACGGTCCTAAAAATGAAAAATAAAAAAAAATGCAGCCCCCCTTTTGCATTTACATAAATATTGGATCTGAGCGCTTTGTGCTCTTAAGAAGTTAAAAATAGGATACAATATCGAGTCTATGTGCTGCATCTTTTATCAAAGCCTTTTATGAACATCAAACCAGCTCCTCTGCTCTCTTTTATACTTCCCCGCCATCACTCACAATTCATAAAAGGAGACTACAGAGATACAAAGGGTAAGGCACTTCCCAGCACTGTCATAGGAAGCTAGGGACAAAAACAGCTTTTGCTCAAAGCTCTGAAATCTAAGAGCAATTTTGTGATATATTGTCAGTTTTAGAACAAGGAGATGAATAATAGATATTCAAAGCATAATAATACTTTCACAAATAAACAACGCTTTGCAGTGTCAAACCTTTTCAGAAGCCCTGTCTGCCTTTTCAGAAGGATCAACAGGGAAATCACAGCAACACCGCTGGGAAGCAAATGCTGCTAGAATAAACACATGTTTAGCCAACAGGCAAGGCTCCTCAGAGGTGCTGGTATGTCCAAACCCCAGCTGTGTCCTCCAGATATACACATCCAGATCCCCTCTATAAAACGAGAAGGTATGGAGATTAACAAGATGAACCAGAAACTCGTCAGACATAAACTTGAATTTGACCCTGTCATCTCTCAGGGACCTGTGATAAATCAGAAGCACCTATCTGTACAACAGGCAGACTTGTGCTCACCTATATTCAAGATATGAGCATTAATTAATTTAAACAAGAAAAAAAAAAAGACATTTCAAAGATGAGAGCTGCTAGAATATTTAGGACTCATTCCCAGCCTGTTTATTTGTTACAAAAATATCTGGATAAGGAGCAAGTTCTCCATGTGAAGCAGAGCAAACCTGGGAAAAGCCTTTTAGCTATCTGCATCCTTTCCATGGAAGACAAATGCCATAACTTGCAGTCACCATCATATTTTTCTGCCTCACACTGTAACAGTTACGAATTTCAAGGGAGGAAGTGATAAACCTGTGATAAAAAAAATTCCAGCGAACTCTCAGCATTGCCCTAACCAAAAAAGAATTTCCTCCTTAGTCATCCAAAAGGCAGAGTAAGCTGGCTCCCACGTGAATTACAGAAAGAATAGGAAAAAAATGCTTGTAAGGGAGATTATTTATTTTCCTAGTACTTTCTTATTTAATTTTTAAGCAGGGCAAAGGTCATACAAAACCCACCTGATGCTGATGCGAACACAGCACTGCTCAGCACCAGATAAAAACAGCGCAGGGAGCACAGCTGAAGGAGTTTCTCTCTGCAAAAGGCTGAGTGGAAAACAAGGGACGGTGCCAGCAGTGATGGCACTTGAGCATCAATTCGCCACCGGGAAAGAAAAAGCCAGTGGAGGCTGGGATTTGACCTGACGGCTTTGAGATTGCCAATGTAAAAAGGAGGCAGTGCAATGACTGCTTCCTGCAAAGCAGAATTGGTGAAGCTGCAGGATCTTCAAAACACCGCTGGGATAACCAGAAGGATGGGTGTGAGGTTTGTGTCCTGCTAGGGAAGGACCAGTCAAGTTCATTTATGTTTCAGAAGAATAAAAAACTGACAAAACAGTACTTTGTGTTTCTGAACTGGGTTTCACGCTGCAGGACCAGGAGTCCTGCCAGATCCTGCTGGGATGTCCCTCTTTTTGTGGGGTAACCCCAGCTCCAGGTGAGGGTCCCAGACCCCACAAGCAGATATCTCCCTTCTGGTCCCTGGGGCAGGACACGTGGCCTCCCCTTGTATCCCAAAGCCCAACCAGTTGACTTCTCCCAGCCTTTAGGAAGCCTCAGCTCACATCCTCCTAGATAACCAAATAAAATGGCAGAGGTCGAAGGACTCTTCCCTGGAACTGGCCACGGCCCACGAGCAACACCAGCGCTGCCAATCCAGCCGTCACCCCTCCCATTCAGCGCCTCGTGCCAAGGCACTGCAGTTAGGTTTTTGCAATAAACCATGACTTCCACTTGGCCCCAAATGCCAACACCACGTGGGTGCTGCTTCCTAGAGCAGGAGGCTCATCCCCGCTGCGACTTCCACAGAACACTTCCAGAAGCCCTCACCTGCCAGCACAACTTGACACCTCCGCAGCAATCTGACCGCATGGCAGGTGTTTTCTGGGTTGCAGGGCTCTTCTGTAGCCTGAAATCAGCAAGCAGGCTGCTTTGGAGATGATTTAAACTTAATTACAAACCCTTCCTGCTCTCATACAGGGGGGTTTGGTGTGTTGCAAGTCCTGACACCTTCAGTGAAAGGCCCCCTCCCAGGGCCTCTCGCAGCCTCGGGATGCCAGCCAGCTTCGGAGGTTTTACATTTTAGTGGCATGAGGCAAATTTCACTACAAGTTCCTCAATATTAATCCACATCACACTGCTTAGCAGATGGGAGCCCACGAAAACAGCCTGTCGACACCTCCGCAGAGCCCTGCAATGTAGTACGAGGGATTCCGTAGCCAAGCTGACATCCTTGCCTTGCTGGTTGTAGCAATATTGCATCTGGTGGTATTTCACTGTTTCTTCCTAAGGACAATCTGGAGCAGCATGGTGAGTTTGTGGATAGGCAGCCAGTACTTACTGGGCATCCTAAATCAGCAACTGCAAATAGTCATTCACAGCAAAAGCAAAGGTCACGTTAAGGACGAGTTATACCCCAAAAGTAATCACTGCGATGCTTCTGTCAATGGAAAGCACCAAGAAACATCTTGAAGTAATAAACAGAGGACCATTCAACACATGCTAGCACGATTATTCCAGACCTTAAAAAAAAAAAAAAAAAGAGTGAAGGGGCCACGAGCACCACTCGCCCCCAGCTTGTTCTCCTTGAAATCCACCAGCAAGGACAGGGAAGGAAAGATCGAAGCAAAATTTCAGCATTAGCAGCACTTCCACTTTCCCCAAGTGGTGTCCTGGAGCAAGAAGTGAATTCAAGGATTTAAGTTGTATTTTTTATAGTGGCAAATCGACTTTTGGCACCTGAGATAAGAAACTTCTAACAGCACATTTGCTCCCCCACACCCTTGAAAATCCAGTTTGCTGAAGTGGTAAGGTAGGCACCCACAAACCGAAAGCTGCAAATAGTTTCAGCCCCAATTCCACAGAACTGGGAGACATTTTTAGAAGCAGGAAACTATCAAGCAAGAGACAGAGTTTGTAGATTAAATCCTCTTCCTTTGCTGAGCTTCAATACATTCAGCTCACAGAGCCATAAAGAAAGTAAGACTCCACACAAAAAAAATGTGCATTGTCAAATTTATTTTATAGCTTTGAGGGTTTTTTTTTCCCCTTTAACCAACAAATACTTGCAATTCCTGTATTTGCTGCCAGCTGTGAAAGATGTGAAAACTTCTGCAAACCTGCAATTTCAGTGTTTGTCTGTGCTGGGCACTGACAAATTCCTCTCCAGTGAGAGTGCGGGGTTAGTCATGGCAGGAGCATCTCTGCAATGTGCCAGGGCTGCTTTTCACTCTCACGTAACCGCGGGTAACGCCAACTTAGCGCAGCCACGATTTTTACATTGCTGTTGCAATCCCCAAATCAGCTATGTGCTTTTGAGACACACCAACTTGCACACCCGTATACACTACCCTCATAAGGAGACAAATTTAAGCTTTTTTTTTATTATTATTAATTAATAACATGCTTCTGTCCATAGACACACACAGGATGGATGCAGAGCAACACAACACAGCGTGAGCAGTGCGCCCAGTGAAATGCACCGAGTAGCAGCTGTATCCCAGCTCTGCCAAGCTCCCTTACCTGCGCCACCTGCACGCACAGCCGGGCTTGGGTGTGCGCAGTCCCACAGCTCCCACGGGACAGGCAGGACTGTGTTTGCCACAGGCAATACAGAACGAAAGGTATGGGGCACGTCCACTGCAGATTTTCTCCACACCCAGTGCCAGTGAAGACTCACCCAGCGTGAAGTGACACTGGGGCAGCTCTAAATGACGTGGGGGTGCGCAGCTTTTGGCTGGTCTCCAAACATGCATCTGCAAAAGCACCAAGGTGACTGCACCACAGGAGCAGACCAGCCGAAAACCTGTTTCATGGGGAACACTTGAGCACCACTGGCACTCCAGAATCAAAGCCTACGCCCTGTCTTACACTGCAGATCCACAAAGAATCCAGTACATGAGCAGCGATCACGCTTACTTTGCTCTTTCAACAAAGAGGAAACCCAGGGAACACCCTCACGTCAAATTATAGAGATGCTGTTCCTGAAAGGCTGAGCAACAGGGCTGGGAGGAGACCAATAAACACATTTTCCACATACACTCTAAGACTTCTGCAGGTGTTCCAGGCTCTAATTAGGTCTTTTTTTTTGGCTCCAAGCTCCTCGTTATGTACAAAAGATAAAGCTCATGCTGCTCCAGCACGCTGCTGACAAAGAATCTTTTCACATCCTACAGTAACAAGTGGAGAACTGGTTTGCAACTTCACTATCAAACAGCTCACCGCAGAAGTAAAAAAGGAAAGGACTTCAGATATCGACCGTGTTTACTTAAACTGTAGTTAGAAAGCCCACACTTCCAGTGATCTCTCTATCTTGGGTGCCTTAGAAGTTTTTAGGAGCTGGTTAATAAAACACCGGGAATTTCTGTGATCGGGAAATAACCAACAGGAATGGGCCAAACATCTTTCTGGACTTTTACACAGCGGGCACTGCCAACCCTTTAAAGTTAGTTTAGGTTAAGGAAGGGAAATTATCAGCCCTGAATGAATGGCTGAGATCCAAGTAATGGAGGAGCCCAACCTCGGGTTTTCAGTTGTTTATGAAGCCGGAGCAGAGGATGAGGAGGTTCTGAGCAAAGCCCTTGTGGGGATGGAGGAGCAGCTCTCAAGCCCAGGCACCAGAGCCGGGACTGCTGGGCGGTGGCACCCACGGCACGCCAAGCACTAGGCACAGGTCAGAGCCGCAGCGAGAGCGGAACGAGGCTCTGCAAGGCCCCATGGACTTCACCAGCATTTAATTAGGTTTGGTAATTTGCTTCCATGTGCTGAAGGACCTAAAGCTAGGGGAGGAGAGGAAGCCTAAATGCTACCATACACAGCGATATCACCCTACGCATGTGGAATGAAACAAGGAAATACATTATTTGGTGACTTTACCAGAGGCACAGATTTGGGGTCACTGGAGGAGTCAGCTGCAGAAAACAGACTTCCTAATTCCCTTTCTTCCCTCTCAGCTATCAGAGAAAGCTGCCTTCAGACGTACGGAAGAAGCACTTCACTATGCAAAAGAAATGCGATTATTTTCCCGCATATTTTCTAAGCCATTTGAGCCAGATTGCAACATGCCAAGTGAGTAATGGGAATTCAGCAGCTCAAGTCAAACACTGAGCATCCTGGCACGTGGGGATGCCTCTGCCCCAAAGCCTGCAGGCCACCAGATCGACACAGAGCCCCCCAGAGAGCACGAAGCACAAGCAACACATGCAACCTTCCGCAGTTTACTGGTGTCATGATGCTTTCACCTCCCCGCAGTTAAACAATGGCCTCTATGAGAGGTACAGCAAGCACTCGACTTTCCTGCTAGCTAAGGCAAAGAACCTTTTTATTCTCAATCTCCGTCTGCCATCTCAGTCTGGCCTACAGGTCTCACCAAATTCAAGAGCTTGTCAACCAATTTTGTTTCCCCACACACACTCTACCCCCAGCTCCATTTCCTTCCTTTAATCTGATATAAAATTGTGCTTGCAAAGCACTAAGATTAAACTTCTAATGCCTCACACATGCTGATGGGAATGCACGAAAAAATGTACAGTGCAGCATTTTCAGCACTTTCCCTTTAGCACCTCTTCTTTGTATAGTAGAAATAAATAAACCCAGAAGCTAGATTCAAAGAGCTGTTTCCCCTATTCTCTATCCATTTATAAAAGCATTCTTTGCATCAGCACACATGAGCAGATTCTTCCCAAAACTGCCAGTGCAATTGTCAAAATTAGGATTTTCACAGCAAACTGACACCCCCAGAGACCAACAGAATGATCCAGTTCTGGTGTTAAAGAAAATTTAAAAAAAGATCGTCGCCTTCAGAAAAACATCTAAGTCACTGTGATTATAAAAATGTAAATTTTGTAATTATCACTGCAATTACTAAGTTATCTATCTCTATATTGAATAGGAATCATTTTAATTTTGAAATTTAAAGCCATCTCCTTTTTATAGGATAAATCATCCTCTAAATGATGCTATTCTTCAGCAGAAATACTGTTAAATTAAGATGAGAAAAAAATGGATTAAACACTCATACCATCTCCTTTGAAATTACAGGACGAAGCCTGATAAGCAGGTTCACACATAGCTGGTGTTTGCTCCAAGTCATAAATACGTCAAGTAATTGGCTGAGTGTCCAGGGGCGGTCCAGGAGGAGGAATAATGAGCCATAATAATGAGCTGCTAAAGCCACCCCTTTCCTCAGATCCAAGGATCAGGGCAGGCATCAAAACTTTCAAACATTTTCCCCAAACCCCCCGCAGCCACACCCGGTAGCTACCGCATGCCCCAAGCATGCAGCACCAGGTTGGGATCCACATGAACCTCAAATATTCAAATATTTGAAAAAACTTTCAAATACAGCCTGCGTCCTAAAGAGGAAAAGTCATCTCCAGAGCACGGTGCCAAACAGTGGAAAGGCCTTACCTTTTAGCTGAGGCTAACAAGGAAACAAAATGATTCACTTCCTAAACATCAGGAAACCCAAGCGGCTGGTAAATGAGAGAAACATCTACATACCTGCTGGACATGACGACTGCCGCACCAGAACAGCTCTGCAAAAGGGAAAAAATATCCTGCCTTGTGCAATAATCGCTCCGTCTTGAGAAACCGTATTCCAGTAAGGGCGGCGAGTAACTGCTCTGCTATAATCCTCAGGACAGAGATGCTTCCTTCCCAAATTCAGTGACCCGGGAGAAAACAAAGGGCAAAAAGACAGTAGGAATTTCCCAATACTTTTGTCCGCAGCTGATGTTCTCCAGAGGGTTTTGTGGGTCCATAAATCCCATGATCTTAAAAATCCTTGGAAGCTACGGAAAGGACCGTGCTGCTGGGCTCTTTCAGATGTTATTCCAGAGTGGTGGAAAGCGTGGGGCTGGAACCTTTGGAGAGACGAAAGGGAACACTTATTACACAACAGCAGCCGTGGGGCCGCAGAAAGCACAGGCTTTTCCTGTGGTGGACCACCTGCCTTCCTAATTTCAAAGAAAAAATGTCCACTCACAGCTGGTAGCAGCACACTGTTAGGGTCTAGGCCAAGGTGGAGGGAACATCCCAACGTTAGGATCAGCTGGATCCTAACTCTGACATCTCAGCTCTCAAGTAAAATAACCGTATTTGCACCTCCTACCAGCTACAGCACACTGCCTGCCTCCACATCCAAATAAAATACAAACCTCTCGGCAAAGTGTCTCAAAATACCAAGGAATTAGTCCTAAAGATTCTAGTCATTTGATTGTATAAAACCCTTGGAATTCTTTTCTTTTGTTGTTTTCCTTTTAAAATATGATATTATTAATTGTGCTGGGAATAAAGTTGCTGGGATTTTTGTTTGTTATTGTGAGATAGGAAAACTGTCACACAAACACAGCCAAAATTGCCAGGCCCGGAAATAATGCCTAGCCAGCAGTGAAAAGAAACTCAAATAACTCTCTGCCCAACATTGCTTTCTAGTTCATTTGTAATAAAAACAGCAGAGAGCAGCTCAGAGCCAAAAGATTTTTTTTTTTGCTTTGTTTCAGCTCTAGCAGCACAGGAAAGGTGATATCATTGTGTAACGCAACCAAGCAAATGAGTAATGAAAGTGCAAGCAAATAGATTAAATAGCACAGGGTTAAAAAAAAAGGTGTGATAATAATTTGTTTTGCTAATTGTGTCAAAAAAGTCCTATCTCTCCTCAAACAGCTGAAACGTCACCAGATATAAAAAATAAGAAATAGTGAAGTGAATAATTAAATGAACAAAAGACATCATTTTTCCCCTCTTTAAAGCGCTGAAGAAACCCATGCTTATTTTAAATAAAATTCCACTCACTTTGATCATATTTTCATCACCTTGAATATGACACCTGCCTTTAATCAATACTTCGTCTTACTAGGGAATACAAAAAAAAATGCCTTCTTTGCAGGAAAGATGCAGTCTTAACACTACCCAAGCTAACTTGAGTTGCAATTGCCACCAGTAGGACTGATAATGCCATAACTCACCGAAATCTGGTGTCTTCCCAACATATTTAGGTTGCAAACTACAAGACTCAACACACGTTGCCCACTTCTCCCAGGAGATGAGCCTAACGGTTCTCACTGCCAAATGAACAAAATCATCACTTTCCCATTTTCTTCCTTTTACTTCTCTACCTCCTACAAAGGCAGATGGGTAGCAGCAGGACCCGAGGCTATGGAGGAGCAATGGGCAGGTGGCCGCGTGCTCTGTGCTTTTACAAAAAAGTCCATCCTGTTCTAGTTAGGCTGTGAGGGTTGGGACAACTGATAAACCAATGACACAGTTGATTAATGCTCATTTTAAGCATCTGTCTTCATGGGATGGCAGATAGCACTAGAGGGAATGGCCTCAAATTGTTCCAGGGAAGGTTCAGGTTGGAAATGAGGAGACATTTCTTCTCAGAAAGAGCAGTCAGGCATTGGGACGGGTTGCCCAGGGAGGTGGTAGAGTCACCGCCCCTGGGGGTGTTCAAGGAAAGGTTGGACGTGGTGCTTAGGGACATGGTTTGGTGGGTGGCATTGGTGGTAGGGGGATGGTTGGACCAGATGACCTTGGAGGTCTTTTCCAACCTTAATGATTCCACGGTGTGCTCACCACCTTCCACTCCAGGCTGTGAGGACAAGACATGGGATGTCCCAGCCTGGGATGCAGATGGAAGTCAAACACTCCTGTGGCCAGAGAAAAACCTGGAAAGGCAACTTTCCAATTCATTCCACTTGCCCTTAAAATCCACCGGGTCATTATGGCTATCAGCACTCTGCCTGCTCTGAAGACCCTACCTCCAGCTCCAGCTCTCTGCACTCCAGGCTTTCAGCAGCCTTTTGCTGCTCTCTCAAGTCAGGGAGCCTTGCAGTTTGCTTCCAAGCATTGCCTAACACCAGCAGGTCTCGACCTAAATAACTGACTGAAGGTCATGCAGTCGGCTGGTAGCAAAGCCCTGCAGTACGTCTACATACTGCAAGTCACGGTCCAGCACTTGAGAAACACATTCATCCTTCTAATCCGCAGATGAAGAATAACTCCACTTTTCACAGACAAGGGCACAGTTCAATCACCCACACGGAGGAACATGATGCGCTGAGCGCGCGTTCGGCTCCAAACAAGTAAGGCTTTGGCCGCAAAACAGACAGCAGTGCTCGGAGCCCACGGCTCCTTCTCAAGGACAGCAAGGAGGAGTCACATGAGTTGAAGGAAAACAGCAGCAAGCAAAGCACTACGAAGAGTGCCCAAGGAGAGCCCCTGATGATTAATAGCCCAATGAAAAACAAGTTAGAAAGACTCGTTGCTAATTAAGAAATGCAGGGGAAAAGAGAAAGGAATAAGGAGTTCCACCTGTTAAATATTTACCATTAGGGTCCCAAGTGCAATGGCTCGTTTCGAAAAACAAAGGGTGTTTTTTGTTTTAAGGAAAGGGCTGTTTTCCACTTCAGCATGCTCAGTACAAACCAGCCACGTGAGTTAAGTGCAGAGAGGGACCTGTTAAGCCTCACTATCTGATGTAGTAGTAATTGCAGTGGTAACTTTATTATGGACATAAAAACAAGCAGGGGTGTTTGTCTCCACTTCTCCCATCCACCAGGCAACTCAGCCAACATGCGCCAAGCTCACCCCTCCAAAACACAGCATCAACATCCCCAAATGGTTTTACTACATTCCCGTGCAGAAACACATGTCCACCTCCAGAGTCTCCTCCTCAAAGTCAACATTACCCAGCAGAGAAAAAGGGGAAAAGAAGGAAAACAAAACTTCTATATTTTTCTAGATATTCTCCATCCCGTTTTAAGCAAATGGTTGCAGGAATTACAATTGCAGGAAATACAATTGCTGGAAGTCAGCAACGCTTGGGATGAGACAGCAAGAGCTGTCACCACAGGACACAGTTCCATCCCCTCTCTCTCCTCCCTTTGCCCCTGCCCTTGCTGAGGTCAGCTCATGCCCTGGCTGGCTCCTTCAAGGAGCAGACACAATTCACCACTGTGTGCAGCCCAGCCACCAAGGGGGAATGGTTTCTTCCCAATTTAGTAAGCTGAAGAAGGCTCAGCACCAGAGCAGCTAGAAAGAAGAGGGCAGGATCGAGTCCAGGCTGTCCCTTGCAACAGCATCCAGCTGGTGAATCAGTTCAGGTCATCCCTGAAAAGTCTCCTCAGCTGTTACCACCCTGCTCTCAAACTCAGAGTCCGAAAAGAACTACAGACTGAACCTGGCAGAGCATTCAGTTACAATATCAGGGGTTTCCAGGTCAACAGGGCTTGTGTTTTTCATCAGCGAGGAGGCATGCAGTCTGAACTTGTTTACTTCATGGAGTCATGGAAGGACACCAGTAACAGTGTGCTTGTCTACCCCTCGTATTTATGTCCTTATAACAGGGCAACCAACACAACCCTTAAACCAAAACACTTCAAATATTCTGTTGTGCTTCTCCCTACCACCAACAAAATTGTAAAGGCTACTTTTCCCACCTCACTTAGTAATGTCAAGTTCTTGGAGTAACCTGACTCATTTTGATGGCTTCACAAGCTTGGCCAAGAGCCACCTCCAGGAGATCTCTAGAGAGAGGGCTTTTGCTCCTTGGTCAGAAAATGCGGCCATGGCTGGGCTGTGATTCATGAGGGGAGGGCACTTTGCTGATGCTCCAGCAGCCTGCTCCCAGGGGAAGGCACATGCACACCCAACTAGCAGTGCCAGGCAGGAGGAGATGGCTTCACTCTGCTCATTAGCCCCAAAAGTCATTAATCTTGCCTCTGTGCATCACATTGAAATACCCTCATACAGACTGCAAAAGCCACTGTTTATATTATATAGAATCATATAATCATTAAGGTTGGAAAAGACCTTCAAGATCATCTGATCCAACCATCATCCTACTACCAACACCACCCACTAGTGTCACAGGAAAACAAGGTAAAGGCCACAACCGTTTATCATGTCCCACCTTACCATTTTTCATTCAAATTGACTTTTTAAGTCAATTACTTTCTGTGAACACCAACCAAAAGAGGCTCGAAGGTGAAAGACAAGCACATCCCGGATCCCCCGGCAAGACTGGGATCCCCATTCTACACTCTGCCCAGTGACAAATCATTCGATAAAACAAAACAGCAAAACACTTCCAAGAATTACTGTTTCTTGTAATAGTTCCATGTGGAAGTGCACTTTTTAAAACATACACTTAAATGTTCCATTTCAGGTATTATTACACAAATCCTTCCCTTTCACACCCATTCAGGACTCTTCACCCCCCACTCAGTACGGATCTGCCAACCAACCTGAACCAACACCCAAGAAGAGACCGAGGACACTGGTTTTAGAGCCCAAGTTTCCACACAAAATGCATGTCAGTATTATAAGATTTTAAAAAGATTCCAGATGATTATCATGAGCACGGACATTATTTAAAAACACTGCTGAGTAGCACTGTTCTTCTAAGCCTGAAGGGTTTTTAACACAAAAAGCACAATTTTATGTAAATGCCCCATAATCTAACATTCTAAGTATCTAATGTCATCTTGATCATTTTTAGGGTAAGATTTAATAAGCTTCTGCTCCATCTGCACCAGCTGACATAGCTGAATCAAGAGAAAAATGTTAGTGTTCCCTAATGGGGACTGGGAGGAGATATTCCCCTAATAAAAGGAAGACCGTTGCATAGGAAAGACCAAAGGAAGAAATTGTAAGGGAAATATTAATTAGCCTTTTTTGCAATATTCAAGACAAGAATGTTTCCCCAACCTAGTAGATGACAGCAGCAAGAAAAATCATTTTATTCCATGTTATGAAAATCACCTCTAATAAGAAAAATAGCATTCCACATTTCCTCCTCTCTGCAAAAGGTGCTTTGCAATACATTAGAGTGTCATTCTCAAGAGATACTGAACTGCTTGACCCAGAAAAAAATAAAAGACCATTGAAAAATACAAAATCTATCAAAAATGACCATTTCAGGCTGAGTTCTGTCTGAGATGCAATCAGGCTCCCTGGGTAGTAAGAACCTGACTGCTCAGTGATGCACCAAAAGCACAGGGCAGCCAATGAACAAACTAACTCATTAAAAACCTTTTTTTTTCTTTTTCCCCCCCTTTGTTTCAGAACAGCTGTGCAAGAGCCCAGCACAAACCACCCCTCTCCTGCACTTACAGCTGTAGCTGGGTGTGGATGATGAGAGGGGAGCTGCAATCCACTTGCCCTCCCTCTAGCTGCCCACTCCCATTACACAGAAGCAAGGACGTCTCAGTTCCCAAATGCTGCTGGCGTAGGATATATGTGAGGGGAAAATCAGTCTCGTACACCTGATGCACAAGAATACAAAGCAAGGGACAGCAATTTGTTTCTTCTGCTCTCTCAGGACTGTGGATTCTGGCTTTAAAGCTCTTTTATAGAAATGCTGATCCCCAGGCTGAGCTTGCACAGATAAGGTGTGCCTCTTCAAGTGGAAGAGGAAATGGATATTTTTTTTTGCTTGTTTGCTTTAAATAGTCTCTGATCTAAATCAATAATCTCTACCCATCAACTACTAAGTGAAAAGTCGAGATCTGTGCATCTACATGAACAGCAACTGGGAGGAGGAAGGGCCTTCCTCTGCCAGCTTGGTTGAGTGAAGCACAGCAGCTCCAGGGGAACATCTCCCAGCACTCCCCTACATACTACTGGCCATGTTGTAAGAGCAATCGCAGACTTTTCAGCTTTTTCTTCAGCAGAAGAGGGAAAGGACTCAAGGTCCAAGTCCTGCAGGAGGAGCAGAGCGCAACAACACCAGTCCCAGCTACACCTCATTTCCTGTGTTTTATGGGGGCCTTAGGAGCTACAGGATGGCACGGCACCTGTTGCAGGTTGTGCAGCGCTATGGAATGAAGGCAGTGGAAAAGGATGTGTGAGGGTGTCGCACTGCTTGCTGTCAGTACATCGCACAACTCAAGCCATCACACTGTTTTAGAAGTGAGCAAATGCTTGTCTTAACACCTCTCTGAAAACCCATCAAGGAAAGCAGAGCCTGCTGCAGCTGAGCAAGGACAAGGAGTGCAATACTTCGCAGGATGTCAGTCCTTATCCTCATTGTAATGCTTCGTGTCTACCTTTTCTTTTGCTCTTCAGACTCATTTTGGTCCTGCACACACATCTTAGGACAACTACATCTGATGACTGGGTCTGTATCTCAATCCAGCTCAAGCTAGTGACTGACATGGGTGGACTTATCGCAGGCTTGCACTAGTCTGAAGTGCAATGAAGTGTCTGTAGGTTCATCCTATTGTGAACATCACAGACTCTTCACAGGGAGGCTGCTGTACACAGTTCAACAAGCAAAACATGCAACAGTGGCAAAAGCACTTCCACGTCAGCACCACTGGGGCTTACGCTTCTGCTTTCTTTGGCCCACTCTTCCTTTTGGGACATTTTTGCAAACTTAGTGGGGCAAAAGCAGTATTTTCCTCAATGCAAACCACACCTCCAGAAGTCTTTGCCAGTACAGCTCTGTGAGCAACGTCCTTCTGACAGGAAGACCCTGGGCTGACAGAGGTGCCAGGAGCCACAAATATTGTTGCTGATTTGGCTTACGGAGTGGGACTTCAGCTGTGTCTTACAGGAGGGGTCTCCCATGGCTTTACACTGAGATAAAGAAGTTATGCGATGCGTGTAAAATGACTGAATTTGGTTTTGCCTTGGTAACCTCACAACAACTGAGCCAGGAGATGCTCGACAGCAGATACAGATCGTTGCTACCTGGCCATCAACATACAGGGATCATACAGCAGTGCTCCTCCTCCCCACTAAAAGGAATTGGAAGGGTTCGTGTTTGTAAAGATTTTACAGTGTTACCAGCACTTTCTTCTATTTCTACCATTAAATGTATCCAGAAAGAGAAGAATGTCCACTTATAACAGTTTAAGCTACCGAAACACATTATCTACCTACACATCTGAAGCAGCAGCCCCACTGGGACAAGGCTGCCTAGGGCAATAGCCCGAGCTAAGTGTCACATCACCCCTTACAGAGAAGAAAGGGGCTGGGAATTCATTATTCTGAAAAGGCCTGGGTGACTCTCCAGCTCTGCGCATGTTACAAGCCAGCGGGAGGCAATCACTAGCCGTGACAAAGACCCAAATCACAGATCGGGCATGATAAAGAGTTCAGCCGCACAGAAAAGCCCTTTTACGTGAACACGGCTGGAGGACAGCCCTCCCAAACAGCTGACTTCCCCACTTGCAAAAGAAACAAAAGGCACTTTCTGTATCTCGCGCAGATGCAATTACTTTGGAGTTTCACTTATGCCCAGCGGAGTGTGCAACAGCTATAATAAAGGCGCAAGGACCGGGCGGTGATCACGGTCCCCATCTGACGGAGAAAATAAGCTACAGATAACCCTGAGCGGGAGCCTAATTAGCACACAGCCTCAGCCTTTTTGGCTTTTGAATTCCGTAATTCTTTTAACTCCTTACGACAGAATAGACATTTGGTATTTACCCGTCCGCTGGCACTCGCCCAGGTTTCCATCCCTGCCCCTCTGTTCACACCCAGGCGGGCACCACTTCGCCTCCCGCGCTGCCGGCGGGCTCCAACAAGAGCCTCTTTCTTTCCTTGGGTCCCTTACGCAGAGGCACGTGGCAATAAGGAAACCATCAGCTCTCCTGCCAGCCCGTGTCTAGCCCCAAAGGCCTGAAAGAGCTCTCACAGGTACGAGAGGGAGTTGCTGCTCCATCTCCAGGGCTGCTGGGCTGCATCTCGCGCAGCCTGGTGTGGGGGTCCCCCACCGGGCACTGCTGCGGGTACAAAAATTATCCTTCCGATCACTCTGTTTTGGTTCTTTACATTAGACGTATTCTTAAAGCCTTCAGGATTTGCTTTGTTAACATAAAGGCTCAAACCATGCTTTATAGTTGAACAAACGCTGAAATTCTCATTTGACTATATCTCTTCAGGAGCAAAGGAGTTGTGCTAAACTTATAAAAGTGGCTAACAGTGAGATTAATTAGATCCCACTTAAAAAAAAAAAAAAATAAAAACAGCGGACACCAACTCCTTATTTTCACCAAATGTAAAACCAACCAACACGAGGCATTTCCTTTACAGTTAACGTTGGCTTTCATCAACCCCCCATGACTGCAACCTCCTGAAATGCCTCCATTAACTTGGGTTTGCAATTCACACCATCAAATCCTCCACTGATACTGCTTTAAAAGCACACATGCAACCCCAGAAGGTACAGACGTGCCGGCTCCTGCAGCCACAATGGCAGGGCTGAGGGCACTGGTACAGCCCATGGGTACAGGTGGGACTAAGACTGAGCAGAAGACCCCGGTGCTGGCCAAGCCTGATTGCTGCAGAAGCCACACCAGACTGACACGTCTTCAGGTCCAGCAAATTGATTTGTTGGTCCACAAAGGCAAGAAGGGAACATTTCCTACCATGCTGCTCCTTTCCATCACCCTCCAGGCACTACATCTGGCGATTCATGGGCCCTTCTCTGAACTGGTTCAGCTCACCAACCCGCAGAGAAACCAACCACTGCTCTTTGCTGAGAGTGTTTGTAGTGGGTGTGCGAGTAAAGCAAAGAGAAGCAACGGGTTGAGGGCCAAGAAGGAAAAAGACATTATTAAATCACTGTAAATCACCCCTTCTACAGCCGGCGGATTTCAAGTATAGTATTAGGCTCCTTTTAAAGCTTAAATCTCAGCAGCTGCCTCCTCCTCCAAGACCTGGATGGGAGCTGAGCGATAGTTGCTTTCTCTGAGCATTGTCATGCTTGGCTTGAGGTCTGCACTGCAGCCTGGGCACTCACCCGCACCCCCATGGAGCCCAGGAGAAGCCCCACATGCTGCGGGCTGGCACACGGCTCAGCGAAGGCAGCCGAGGTGAAGACTTCAAAACATCTCTGGGAACAGCAGTCCAGAGACGTTTTGGCAGATCAGGCCCCATTTTCCTGTTACTTTTTTTAAACTCCCATTTATTAAGGGCACATGTTCAATATTCCGTAAATAATAACAGAAAGTGTTTTCAGTCAAACCAAAGCCCATGGAATAATTTGACTCATTTCAGCAGCTGGTGGCAAAGCCAAATAAATGCCTACCCGCTGTTACGGGCAGCTCTAATGTGCAGTGCAGTGAAGTCAATGGGCACTAGCTCAGGACCCTCTTGAGGTGAAAGAAAATATTATTACTGGGAAAGATTTCATAACTGTAGGATTAAGCTTCATCCAAACATAGATGTGGCATTGGTTTAACTAAATCCAGCATGGAAACGTTTTATTTATTGCAGCAGTACAGTTGCATTACAAAGTTCCAGCCCAGTGCTCATCCTTCTGCCAAGGAGAGTCCCTCTTCTGCTTGGAGGAAGAGATACAAAGATTCCTGTCAGGCACTGGTCTCCATCTCTACTTGCCCTTTCCCTTCCTATTTGTGAAAAGAGGTTTTGCTCAACGTCTCGTACATGCAAAGCCCCCCTTCTCCTGCTAAAATCACTCCCCGTCAAGGTTTTAATACTCGTGACCAAACCAAGTCCGCTCAGCCTGTTTCTACCACTCTTGCTTTCCTCCTGCTTCGCATCTGTCCTTGGTCAAGTTTACTGTAGCCACGCCAAGGGGAGAAAAAAACAAACACACAAAACCCAAAATTGCCTGCAAGCGTGTCTGACTTCTGTGCAACCCTCTCTGAGTTTGCTGAATTAATACAAAGCCCAACAATGGCAGGGAGATCCAGAGAACTGTCCTTGTCCCCTAAGCTGCCTCCCCTTGCTCCTGCACCATGCTCCAGCTCACCTGGAGGGATGCATGGCCTGCCTTGGGATTGAGATGCCTGAACATTCTCACCAAACCAACCCCATTTCCTGCAATTCAGATTTTTTTATTTTTTATTTTACTTTTTTTTACAT
Organism: Anser anser; assembly: GCF_964211835.1. NCBI lineage: Eukaryota > Metazoa > Chordata > Aves > Anseriformes > Anatidae > Anser > Anser anser. Next base: position 10,582,626 of record NC_139721.1, read on the forward strand.
TTTAAGACTGGTGATGTCCTGCACCTCTTCTCACACATTTATCCACCGCTAGTATTTTTATATTGTCGTGTCACGCAGTCCAGGCTTTTAAATGCTTAACGCTCAAGTTTTCTGAAGAGCTTGCATGCTGCTTCTGAAAGGAATTCCACCTGTTGGTGTTCAAGCTAGAATGGCCAGAAAAATAAATAAAACCTGGTAGGATTACTTTGCTACTACATTAGCATCTAAAGGCATCAGAGGAATTCCCAGCCACATACCTTTTGTTCCACGTGAATGCAGCCAGATCCTGTATTCGCCTAGAAGGACTGCCCCGTGAATCTCAGCATATTTTATGAGTCCAAAAGGTCTCTTTTCTTTTACAGATGGCAATGCCCTGCCAGGTGCAAGGTTCGCTCTGAACACGCCTCATGTGAAGCATTGCTGTCCACCTGCACCTTGCCGTGGCCCTGTTACTGGAAGCACTGCCCCTGCAGCCTTGCCAAGAAAGCGATTCAGGTGAGTGCTCCTTGATTTGCTCCCGCCAAAAAGGAATCAGTAGGGTCATAAAAAGCTGTTTAATGGCGATTTGAGCTCACTGGACCAGAGGGAAAACGCCTGAAGTCTATATAACTAGTGTGGCGCTGACCATCCACCGCTTCCACGGCTCCCCTGCCTCAGCCTCAGCCAAAATGTGCATATGGGCTTCTAGCCTCAGGGTGAAGAAAGGCACACCAGCTTGTCTGCCCAAACACCTACGTGTCAAATCCCAACTGTGTCCTACCTACTGTGCAAGGACATTAACATCAAAAGCAGGTCCGTCTGTCACCCCTGCTGAACGGCTGGCCAAGGGGTGGCTGTTAAAAGCTGCTGCCTTGGACATCAGCTGCTCTCCCTCCTCCCCAGGACCTGTGTAAGAAGGTAAATCTGATGCTTAAGAAAGGCTGAATTCTTGTTGCTCGCCCTTGCCAGGACTGAGAGTCCTTTTTTAGGTTTCTCCACTAATTTCAGTGGAATCAGCACTTCTCTCTCATGGTCACAACCTGCTCTAGGGGTATGGCAGGCAAACAGATCTGTTTTCATGTAGATGGCCATCCTTTATCCCAGGAATGGAGAGATTACTGCAGGCAGATATAATCTTAAGTGAAGCTACAGCAGCTCCAATCCCTAGGTGCGATCCAGCCTGGACTATTTGAAATTTCTTCCCTCTAAAAGCCACTTGCTCAAGAAACCTTTTTGCCAACCTCCTTCCTCCTTTGAACGCCCTCCTCTCAGGGACTACGCAGGAGCAAACGTTAGTGGTCTTTCTAGACAGGTTTCCCTGTTTACATAAGATAGCCAACGTAAAACTGATAAAGGGAGATATTTTTCCACACAGTACCTAATCGAACCGTGGGATTTATTTGGTGAGAGGAGGTCCCAAGGTTAAAGAAAGAGAGAAGGAAGGAGGGGAGATTTTCATGCAGATCAGGAGTATCATAATTAAGTGGCATTGTAACAACGGAATTTCATCATTCAGGGTTCACAAGAAGTGAAAAATAAAAACAAAAGTGAATAGAGCAGAGTAAACATATTCAGCCTCTTCTGAAGGAGATGGCACCTCCTGCCTTCCCCTGACCCAGCCGGTGGGGCTCATTCGGCGGTGAGGATATCAACTCAGACACCTTTGCCACCCAACAAACCTCACACTCCCGCACACTCAGACACCACCTTGTGCTTCTCCAGTCCCCAAAAATCTGTCCTACGACCCCAGGGCAGCCCAAGCCCATGGGGAGGGGGGGAGCAGCCCGGGAGCTGCAGCGTGACGCTGCGAGGTTATAAAAAGCCGAGGACGCAGCCGGGAACACGGCAGTGCTGTGCTCGTATCACCTTTCACCTACATCCGCGGAGCTGCTTTCCCAATCAAACATTACCTCGGAAAAACAAGCCCATCACGGCTGCTTGCCCCGGCAAGTCCCGGGACCTGCCTCACTATGTCCTCGTAGGACCCGGCAAGCTGAACGATGGCAGAGGGGAAAACCCTATAGCCAAAGCCATCCCCCAGAGCAGCGGGGGAAAAATAGGCTGTCCAGGGGGCTCCGGAGAGAGGGAGATCATGGGGAAACAGCATAGCAAGGGCAGCACCAGGGATGCGTGTTGGAAAGCCCCAGTTCCATCTGGGAAAGCGTGAGGGACTTGGGACCTGGGAGCTGGGAGACTGGACTTTGGCAATCCACACATGAAGAACGTATGGGAGACACATCAACCAGAGGGGAAGCTGCCAGGAGCTACCATCAGGAGGATGTTTAGACCCGATGTCGAGTCTGTCAAAGCGCTCTCCCTGCCTCCCTCACTGGTCGAGGCTGTTCGTGCGAACCACAGGATCGCAGAAGGGTTTGGGCTGGAAAGGATCTTAAAGATCATTCAAATCCAACACCCCTGCCAAGGTCAGGGACTGTTTTTTGGTGTGGTGATGTGTATGTAGTGGCAGTTAGTAGTGACTGACCACTTCTCTTCCACTTCTCCCCCAGTGCCCAAGCTCCAGCTCCCACTGCAGCACCCTGGGCACTGCCTGCACCACCAGCGATTCCAGCCACGCAGACACGTCCTTCTCTTCCTGGGTAGGATGATGTGCTCAGTTGAGCTCTGCCACCCATCAGGATGGACCTCTGATGCATCAGAAGTGGTGGAGGCAGCCTGAGAGATGTCAGAAAACCCAATAAACTACCTTAGGTGTTATTTGCTAAATTTTTGGTCCGCCTATCTGGGTTTAGATTGACGGTTTGGGATTATATTTTTTGCTGTCTTTTAAAAGTGCTTCAGTGTCCCTTTGAAGTCCTCCACGCACTGTCACTACATACACATCACCACCCTCAAAAAAAAAAAAAAGTTAAAACAGTCTTGATCATACAAAATGCACCATAACTATTTTTTTCTTTCCCCGATGGGTAAATTGATGTATCAAAGGAAAAGAGCACCAGACAACGTAGGCCTGCAATCACAAGACTGGCAGAAGATTCAGGACTCCTTGAAAACATGCTTTCAAGAAGAGAGTGTAAAGATCCTCGCAGATTACTAGCATTTTTTCCTACCTCAAAAGCAGCACAGATGAACAAAGCCAATGAAAATGACCTGGAAACCCATACTGAGAGTTAGAGTGCTGTGGCCTTGATTTTGATCTTGAAATAACCTGGCCCGAGCTCAAAAATCATTTTTAATTTTTATTTTTAGAATGCATTACCTTCAAACCTTCAGACTTGTCCTTTAAATAGCTTGACACATTTGATACCTTTTCCATTTTTTTCCATGAGGCTGAAAACACGATCTGTGAAGTCACATTTATCAAGAGATGTGTCCATCATCAATATCTCAGTGAGAACTTTTCCAAGGAAAGATTTGTTCGTTTTACAGCAGATGCAGGCTTTCCCAACACCTACCACCAGGAAATGCATCATGTTCATATCCCAATATGCCAAAGCCATCCTGCTCTTTCCACAGCTACACCAAGCTTTGGCCTTGAGTTGACAAAGCCTAATTTAGCTTGTAACTCTTATTCTCAATGACGTGGACAAAAGTCAATTTTGAGCAAGAATTCACTCTCTCAGAACTACCCTTTCTCAGAGCTGCCAACCTTAGTTCATTTGACTACTCAAGCTGGACACAAATAACTTGTTGCAAACAAGAAATAATTTTTTACAACTACTCTGAGCACATTTTTATTTTATCTGTGGAGGTCTGACTGCTCTCCGGCAGATTTGGGAACATGCACAGCCTGTACATGTTCCATACACTACTCCTGTGCCAGCACTACCATCACTCAGCACCGGGCAAAAAGGGAGATTTCTGGTTTTCTTTTAAGCAAAACCATCACATTGATAGAGATCTGCATGACTGCAGCAGAGCCGATGTGACAGCATCCTATCTTCCTTTCTTTTTAGTGTTCATGACGGTGTATAGCCGCTGAAGGCAGCACGGGGGACTGGAAGGGGATGGCAGGAGTCCATTCTCCTCTGACCCTAATGCAGTGGAACGGAGAGGCATAAATAGCCCCGCCTGTGGGGCACTGGGGGATTAGAGACCTTGTGATCCTCAACTGCCTTAACATCATCACTTCCTGCTGCCCTCTGCCTTGTTAGGCCCCTGCAGCAATGGACCTCTGGAAACCCATGAAATTGTCTTCTAAATCCAAGCCCTCGAGTATCCCCGTGGACATGCACAACCTGGAAGCCTGCAGGAGTTTATTGTCCGGCACTTTAAATGCCCCAGTTGCATCAATGAAGTCCTATTCATTAGGATGCCCCGAGGCACGCTAGGCAGTATACGCAAGCATCACAGCTCTGCGTATCTGAAGGAACCAGGAATAACTCCACAGAATTTGAACCCTGCATGTGATGTGTGTGACGAGCCCGGCAGTGAAACGGATGGTTTTTAAACATAGTAACACAGGAATCACCAGACAGGATCAAAACCAACCACTGCTCTTGCTCAGCATCCGGCCTCCAACCTCAGATGTTCTGGCGAGCAGACCTGCACCCAGCTCCCCCCATCACCCACCAGGCGTACACAGAGGACCTGCTGCGTTCTCCAGCTTAAATCAACAGTTTAAACTCATTCATCAGCTGCAACCCGTAGCAGTTCCCCTTCTGCCACCAATGGCAAGCCTGGCGGCCTCCAGGAAGCAGAACAGACAGCTGACAGAGATGACAACCCCTACCACGGCGGTTGCAGTGCCCCGAGACCACCTGCCACAGCCCTTACAGGTCCACATAACCACAGGGTCCCTGATGAAACCAACTATGTATTTTTATGCAGCTATATATTAATTTTTATGCAGATAAATTATCTCACAGGTAGCTTTCTTACTGTGTTTCTGCCCCATCAGACCTACTCAGACCCTCACACCAGGGTAAAATTTCACGTCTTGCAGTAGAGGAGGGTGCTGGCTCCCTGCCACAGGTGAATCCCAGTGATATAGCTTAGGTATTTGCTACCCACCGCTCTCCACTTCATTCCTCTTCCTAGAAAAGAGCAGACTGCTGCCAGTAACCCATTTCAGGTGACTTCAATACACCAAGTTGCAAGGCATGGCAAGGTCTGAGCTGCTTCACGTGATGTTCTCCCTTCCCACGTGTCCCAGAGCAAACTCCAGGAGAAGGGCAGCACAGGTGGCTGGGTCTGCAAGCACTTCAGCCACCCCAGGCGAACCTCCCGTGAGTCAAAACCTTGTGTGTTATGTCACTGCGGTTACGTAGCAGGCTGACCTCGACTGCACTGCAGGCTCCCTTATTCAGTAGCTCAGGTGCTGGCTCTGCAGAGGGAAGTTCCCGTGACCATCCCGGATGGATAACCCTGAACAAAGGGAAAGGCACGCAGCGCGGGGGGAAGCAGCGAGGCACGGGCAGGTTCTGCACTCTAGTAAACAGAGTACATCTGGCTGCAGTGAGTCACTGAGGCAAAGCACCGAGTCTCAAGAAGGGTCCTTCCCTCTGCCAAGACTGAGAAATAATAAAGTTGGATGAGGAAATGAGAAATAAAAAATAAAAATAATAAAAAAAAAACCACCCCACAACATCCCATCGTGGTTCATTTATTGTTTCGAACAGCTGCAGCAGAAATTCTGCTTTTGTTTTTGCTGGCTTTTCTCTTTCTTTTTCCTCCCTTCCACACAAATGAAACGAAGCATGGAAAGCAAGGGCCCTGTCAGCATCCGTTCTGCGCTGCTTGTTCATTTCTAATGGCAAGCCAGAGAGACGGACCTCAAATTACAGCCACCAAAAGTACAACTTGGATAGATAAACTTCTCCCAGAGATAAAGCCCTTATTTACAGCAGAGTATACCCCTATTTCAAACCGTGCTGCTGCAAAAGGCAATTTTAACCACCTACAACAGGGGCTGGTCCCGACTTCACTGCATGGGTAGCTGGAGTTGCTGTAAACCCACAGTGCAGAGGGGGCCCCATAAAAGCCAGGTGAACCGTGGCACTGCCTGAAAGCTTCAGTGCTTCACTTCAGCTCCTGTCATCCCCATTAAAAAGATGCAAATGCTTTAAACAAATAACCGAAGCACCTGCTGGTCTGCAGAAAATTGGAAGTAAAATTTTAATCTTAGCGGCAGAAAGTCTATTATGAATGAAAAGATCACAAGGACTGGATCTTCTTAGTCATCGATACCACAATTAAAACAAACAAAAAAATATGCCATCAAATTAAATGTACTTTTTTATATGCTGTGTTGCCAAACAATCCCAGAAAAGAAGACTCAAACACAAAAAAATAAAGTTTCGATAGCAGCTCCTTCTAGGAACTGTATGCTTTTTCTTTCATACAGACAACAAGCCTGGGGCTTGGCTCCAGTGCTGGTCGAAGGTCAGTTTTAGACCATTCCCACTAGAAATTTTGTCATGCTCTGCGGGTGGACTGGGATCAACACCCCCATTTCTCCAAGCATTAGACTTTAGCAATTAGAAGACCCAACTCTGCACCCCCACCACCGAGTGCCCTGGCCACTGCCAGATGCCAGGGATGTCAGCACTGTAGGGCTTCAAGGGCAACGCGACTGCCAAATGTCAGAGGGCAAAGTATTTCTGGCAGATTTAAAGAAGATACAAGGCTATACCAGTAACAGCAGAATACCCTGCCTCCAAGATGCCCCATTTGGGAGCTTACGTCCAAGAATGATGCATTTAAACAGAGCCCACCAGAAGAGCGAGCTGCCAGGAGCAGAAGGGGAACGAGGAGTCACCCTTACGAGGGAGGGCAGAGAGCTGGCTGTATTTAACCTGCCTGGCTCTGAGGGGATAAGATTAGCTTAAATCACTCTGATAAAAAGAGCAAAGGACAATATTGCCACAAGAACAAATGAGGATAAGCCGTCTATGAACAACTTCAGGCTGGAGCAAAGAGGTCCCTAACTGTGCCCAGCTCTGGATGCGCTTCAGCCGCAGCGGGGCAGGCGGCCCCATCAGCCTCAAGATGCAGCTTGATAAATTTATTAATGAGATTATACCCCTTGGCTGCTCGTGAGGGTAAGAAAGAAGCCTTCATGGTCCCAGCAGAATTGTGCGCTCGTGTTCTTCTGCTCATCAGCTGCATCTCTTCGTTGTTTTTTTCCTATCCTCTCTCACCTACATGCCATGACTGTTACAGCCATCCACTGAGCTGGGAACTCATTCTGGGCATGGGACAGGAAACTCCAGCAAGCCAGAAGTTTAAAAGACTGCTGAAGAGAAAATAAGTATTATACACCTGATTTTGCAGGCACAGCAATGAGGACAGAAGCAATCTGTTTCCACAGAAAAGGGACTCACCTCTCACCACTGTGCTGTGTATGTAGGACTGACACGAATTACACACCAAGCTCAAACTGCCACCAGGGACAAAAACACACAGTGACAGAGACATTGGCATGTTACCCACTCCTCTACGCACTGCCCCCACGACAAGAACAGAAGCTTTCAGCTGAGCCTGACTTTTGTTAGCCTTTGCCATCACTTAAATGACAAGCAAAGCTCCACCACTCTCACCCGTCACCAAATGTTCTTCCTGTACATGCTACAACAAATCCCATACAATCTTCATCTATTTAAGACAGAGGTCCCTACCACCACCCAGCATGTCTCCATGTCTCCCACTGTCCAGCAGCCCCCTGCAGATGCTCCAGTTTCCTATCCCCCAAATACTTCCATCTCTTTTGGGGATGTTTTTGGAGATTACCACTCAGTGTTCTTCCAAGCCATTTGTTTTCAAAGGCATGCAGATAATTTGCCTGCACCTCCGATAGGTTTCCAGCTTTCAGCTCTGTGTGTTTAGATAAAAACAACATTCAGAGTTTAGCCTTTCAGCTGCAGATTTTCAATGAACAGATCTCGATTAAGGCAGTAAATGCGGCTGCTGCCTTGCCAATGTGTGACACCATTTCCTACTGGACAACCCCGTGGCTGCTACACAACAGTATGAGCAAATTGATTCATTCCTTGTACTCCACTGCCTTCTAATGCAATGCCTGATTTGGGGACTGAGAGGGTTTTCATGGGATCAGTGGGTTTATACCAGATAGGACACCCTCACCTCTCTGCAGCCTGAACTTGCCTGTTTGCTGAGCCCATCTGAGGTGCCTGGTAAAGCTGGGACCCTGGCTTTGCCTTCAGGCTCTCAGCCAAGCAAGCAGGAAAACCTGGCTGTATACAGGCATGGCTGCAGCACAGGCTTTACCCAGGCTGAAATAAATCCCACTGGCACTTTTACAAGGGTAAAAGACTGAGCACAGGCAGTGCCCCAGCAACCATAACCCACAGGGGCAAGTATCTGGGGACAAATCATGAGCCATCCCACCACAAACAGAAAAAAAGCTGGGTAAATCCCCTAAAATGTTCCAGCCACAGCTGTTCAGGAATAACCAGGAGTTATCTTTTGATCTTTTAATCCAAATTAAGGCAGCACCTGAATTTACTCTCAAATGTAACAAGCCTGAGCTTAGGCAGGTCTTGCTGTGCACAGCCGGGTTGTCCCAGGCGCTGGCAGCCGGGTGCCAGTCTCTCGGAAGAGCAAAACCCCATCCGAAAGCCTCCCCATCCTCCCCAGCAGAAACTACAGCCACCGATAGCCCCAGGTTCCCAAGGATTACTTAATGTTTGGACAAACATTTGGAAGCGAGGAGCCCTGTGAAGGCATTGAGAATTATGCAAATGCGGAGCGAACAGGAAGCGTTGGCATCTTATACGAGTTTGCCCTCATTCTATCAAAGCCTCACAGCAATAATGCACTTCCCCCCAAGCAAAGCTGCTGGAATCATTTCACCTGCTTTAATGCACTCGTATTTAAGACATTTCTACATGCCAGGAATGCATGAATTAAATCAGCATCTCCATTTCATGTAGATTTAGTGTAATGGGTGGGGGAGAGATCTTTGCAAAGATCTCATTGCACTTCTCATTTCAGACCCTTGGCCAGGCCCAACTGGATGGATATTTATTATTTACTCACTGTCCCTGCCTGCTCATATGCCAGGGGTTGCTATCATCGTATCATCACGGGTGAGATCACTTCAGAAGCAGGGTTGGCCTAAACAGGCTGTCTGAGATAGAGACTGAAGGCAGAAATCAAGCAGGTTATTACAGAGATCCTATGTCAAAGTGCTTTATTTGACTTGGAAAAGGTTGGTCTGCATTCCAGATCAGCAAAATGTCTGTATCACTACAGGTGGCTAAAAAATTAAAGAATTAAATGTCAAATTAGTGAAGATTTTCCCTACAAGGAAATGGTTTAGTATTTACAAAATATATATTCCAATTTACTTTCCAAAGACTTCCCTTCCCCCTTAAATCTCAAACACACAGGGGGAGGGGGGATCCATATCCAGGACTTGCAAATTCCCCATCCTCACAGCCACAGGCATACTAGCTCCTTTCCACAGGCAAGAAACCAAGACATCTCACATTTGCCTTGGCTTGATCTATACTTAAGATTTGCTTGCAGCCTGTAAAATTATGAAAAAGAAAATTAAAATGAATATATATAAATATCTCCAAAATACACCCACAGCCCCAGCTATGCTGACAAAATGCAACTGATTTAGAACTAGCTCTGTAGAGGCTGGGGAGGGGAGAGACGAAGGAAAGAGAGAAAGATAATTTTTTGCTGCAGAAGCTTCTTTCCTCCTGGGAACAGGTTTCGGGTGCCCCAGCAGAAGGGATATAGCAGCAGGTAAACCCCCCTGCCAGGTACCTCAGCCTGCAGAGCCACAGGTGATGTCTAGCACCCAAAGCAGCAGCAGACCAATTCCACGAGCCCACACTCACACTTCTCAGCTCCCCATATATGTTGCTTCAACAACAAATTATACCCCCCAGAAAATGCTGCTTCCTCCTTTCCTAAAGTTAGGCAGCAATCTTGATAAGGAAACTGATCTGGCTGAGAAATAATGATACAAAACAAACAAAAAAATCTAAACAACCTATAAGCTTCATACTGTGTATTATAGATCTAACAGAGCATTTTTTGGTGTACAAAGGGCAGTGAAACTTGGATCTGGTACCAGCAACTCCCGCCTACCATGACTGAACCGAGATGCTGCCGGCTTTTCTCTGGGGATAACATTTATCCTATCACCAATTCCTGTATAATGAAAAACTAATTAAGAACACTCTAAGGCAAAAAGAACAGCCTCATATTCCAATGAAACATGAAATTTATATCACCCACACCTCTTTTCTCGCTGTGTGCATGTCTGTGCCCAAGTTTTCAATTCTGTGCACTAACCTTCAAGCAAAGGAAATTATCTAAAATATTTTTAAATGCATGCTGGGCCTAAAACAGCAGCTCATATTGGTAATATAACATAATTAATGTCACTTACTTACTTCATCCAGGAAATTAATCTAATCAGCTAAAATAACACAAGAGCCAAAACTTGGCTCCAAAGGAAAAGCTGCCCATGTGGGGCAGACCAGCTCCGCCACCCACCATGACACAATTTAACCCCCTGTGACCACCACGCTTTCTTGGCCACATCCTTGGGGATGTCCACTGCGTCTCATGTTGTCAACAGTGTTGGTCCCTGGGTCTTGGTTCAATGCTCTATTCCTGATCCTATTGTAATGGAAGCAAAGGGTCAGGTATATATTTTTAAATTACTTTTAATTTTCTGTACATCTTTTGGGGAGGGAGGTCTAATCAAAATGAGTTCAACAGAGTAGGACTCACTGCTCATTCTGAACCTAGAAGCACAGTGAGAATTGGTTTAGAGAATAAAATGCCAAAAGTAACCTATCCTATAAAAATATAAGTATGTAAAGATTTTTTGGGTCTTAGACGCAGGCAGCTGTAGGAACATCCCTGGGGAAGTGATAGCTAGTTTACGTCAGCGCATTTATATCGCTGAGCTGTGGGTGCTGGGTGGCCATCACTGCACCAAGCCTTTGTAAATCACTGTGAGAAGCTCCGGGAACAGGTGCTGGTTGCAAAACCAGGGTATTTTAAGGCTCCCCCCCCAGTGCCCAGCAGTGACAGGGCCACAAGGCTGCTGCCCCCCGTGCGTGGGGGTGTGGGTTTGTGGCTGGGGGCAGCACTGCCCAGCGGGGTGGGTCACCCAGACAGAGAGCGTGGGTCCCGCTGCGCTCCGACCAGCCTTGGGGACCAGGGCTGCATTTTTCAGCGATGAAACAGCAGAGAAAGGGTTCTCGCTGCGTCTCCACACATCGGTTCAGCACGCAGGAACAAAATAACAAAGCAAATCCGCTCTGTAGTATTAGGGATTATGACTCAGACTTTTATTCCTCCTCCCCATGATTCATTCGGCGCAGCCTCACAGCTCAGAGCCAGAGCACAGACTCAGAGCAGCCTCATCATTTCAGTCTCCCCTCCAAAACAGGGGGGGGCTTTCTGTCATCTCGCTCATTAACTCCCATTTGCAGTCAAGGGTTATGAATTCAGATTTTTCCCTTTCCTCTCTGCTCAGCCAAGCACTGCACGCCCGAGCCACGTGCCCTCGGATGCTCAGCGCCTGGGAACCCGTCACAGCCCCGTGACCGCCGTAAACACGCACGGCCCCACAGCCGGCCCCTCTGGCAAGCGGGGGGGCACATTAAACAGGAGACAAACAGGAGGTTATTTGAGGCCAAACGGAAGGCTGGCTGCAAAACGCTACACAGGAGGCATGGGGGAAAATACCGTGATGGGGCGCAGCTTTAGAGAGGTGGTAGCTGTTGGGCAGTGATGAGCAATGTCCCATGAAACAGGGGGGACCTTGCCAGCTGGGGACAACCCCGGGGTGCCTCTTGTACCAAGCCCATGATGTATCCCTGCACTTTTTATGATACACCCCACCACTCCCATTTCTTTCAACAGCACATTTTTGAGGCAAAAAATGTGTTTTTTTTTTTTTTGTTGTTTTGTTTCCACCCCCCACAGTTCACCTGGAAGGTGAATTGTGTCCCACAGCACCCAGCATCTCCACGCAGCACCATCTTGGTAGACTGTGAGCTGAAGATCAGCATCTAAGCATCTACATTTCTTCACCTGTCTGGAACTGACCCAGTGTGCTCCCAGGACACGTTCAAGTTCAGTGGAATGCAATTCAGCAGCAGGACAGTGGGGTCACACGGGATTTCTAGCTAGAGAGACTGCGCTCTGCATCCCCACTCGGTGCTTTCAGCATTGCAGGTGATGAAGGATACTTTGCCTGGGGGAATGAGACCTCCAGAAACATCCTACCTCAGCCTGCCACCCAGCTTGCATTTTTTAAGCAAAAAGGAATTACAGCTGCAGGACAGACTGCTGGGGACTATGGGGAGAAACACTGCTTTGTGTATTCCATAGCCTGGGCAGCCCCATCCCGCACCCAGCCATGCCGGTGCTGCACAAACACCGAGCACAAAGTGATCCCTGCTGGACTGAACAAAACAAAAAGCCTAGCAGCCTCTCTGCATTTGGATAATAATAGCAGCAGATGAATTCCACATTTCAAACAAGGCTAAGACATTAAACAGAGCCTCTGTAGGAAGATTAGGTAGAATATATAAAAAAAAATCCTTATGTTCTTGGCAATGAGCTCATTGGCAGCAAAAGCCAATTGGCAGCAAACAGCCTCTTGGTGCCCTGCGAAACCAAGTGTATTAGAGTTCAACAGCTTGCCCAAAGGCTAGGGGCTGCAACACACGGAGTACAGAAATATCTGTGACACCTTCCTCAGGCTCCACTCAGAAACTCACTACGTCACCAGGTTCATACGCATCTGTGAGCTTGTTACCCCACTCTTCCCAGAAAGACGGTGTAAGGGCACTTCAGCAAGCCTGAGATGCCACGTGAAGAGCACCTCACCTTCTTCAGCACAAGAGGCTAGGCAAGCAGGGCAGGAATAAAACAAAGTGAAGCAGCAGCAAATTGTTTTCCCTGGTACAGCTGCACAGGGAGAAGCTACAAAAACATTAACCCTTTTTCAGGCTCCTGTTTTTTTGAGGCTGAAAGTCAGAAACAAACATTAGTCAAGGCAGGCAGAGATAGAAGAAGAGTGAAGGGGGTGGTGAGGAATCTCTTACATCCATCCTTTTTTTTTTTTTTTTTTGACTTAATGGTTATTTCTGTTCTGCATACTATAGAGGAAGCACTGCAGAGAGGGACCTGGGAGTCCTGGTGGCCAGCAGGCTGACCACGAGCCAGCAATGTGCCCTTGTGGCCAAGAAGGCCAACGGTATCCTGGGGTGCATTTAGAAGAGTGTTACCAGCAGGACAAGGGAGGTGATCCTGTCTCTCTACTCAGCCCTGGTGAGGCCACACCTGGAGCATTGTGTCCAGTTCTGGGCGCCCCAGTACCAGAGGGATATAGAGCTACTTCACAGGAGGGCAATAGAGCAATTTCACAGGAGGGTCACTAAGATGATTAGGGGACCTGTCATACAGGGACAGGCTGAGAGAGCTGGGCCTGTTTACCTTGCATAAGAGAAGACTGAGGGGAGACCTCATCAATGTGTATAAATATCTGAGGGGAGGGTGTCGAGAGGATGGAGCCAGTCTCTTTTCAGCTGTGCCCAGCGACAGGATGAGACACAATGGGAACAAACTGAAGCACAGGAGGTTCTGGTTGAATATGAGAGGGCACTTCTTTACTGTGATGTGACAGAGCACTGGGACAGGTTGCCCAGGGAGGTTGTGGAGTCTCCTTCTCTGGAGATACTCAAAACCCACCTGGACGCCACCCTGTGCAACGTGCTCTGGGTGATCTGGCTCAGCAGGGGGGTTGGACTAGATGATCTTCCAACCTCAGCCATTCTGTGATGCCACTGACTCAAAGTGCAGTTTTCACCCTTTCAACACGGCCCTTCGACATCAATGTTCCTAGCACCCCATCACACCTGAAGGCACCTCCTCTTGTCCACCACACTGTCTTCCAGGGCCAGACTCTGCACTGCTGCTACATGAGGCGGGCATAAAATAGAGAGACCTTCTACTGGAGGCTTCAGACAGAAATCCCAAATCCAAAACACTACAAAGGTCAGTGAAGCAAGTCTGCATGTTAGCGGGAGACATCATTCCTCTGTCCTTGCTATCCAACTTCAGAGAAAAAAAAAATCCCATCCATGTTCCAGTTTCAATCAAAATAATTCATGTCAACAATTAAGATTCAATTTAAACACCCTGTTTTCCTTTAAGAAACAGTTTTTAGACTGATGATTTAAGAAAACTAACATCAAAGTCTTAATTTATTAAAATCTATTAGAATCTGTTTAAAGACATAAGAAGCATGAAACTTCAACAAGTTGTTAGGTTTGCAGCTGATATTAAATTAGGAGGAGCTGTTGACTCCCTTGAGGGTAGAAAGGCTTTGCAGAGAGATCTTGACATCTTAGAGGGCTGAGCAATCACCAACAATATGAGGTTTAACAGGAGCAAGTGCCGGATTCTGTACCTGGGACAGGGCAACCATGTCTGTATGTACAAACTGGGAAATGAGAGACTGAAGATCAGCCCCACAGAAAAGGATTTGGGGTTTTGGTCCATGGCAGGTTGAAGATGAGCCAGCAGTGTGCCCTGGCAGCCCCAAGGGCCAACCCTACCCTGGGTGCCTCAGGCCCAGCGCTGCCAGCCGGGCGAGGGGAGGGATTGTCCTGCTCTGCTCTGCGCTGTGCGGCCTCACCTCGAGCACTGTGTGCAGTTTGGGGTACCACAGTGTGAGAAGGACATAAAACTGTTAGTGTCCAAAGGAGGGCAAAGATGATGAAAGGTCTAAGGGCAAGATGTATGAGGAGTGACTGGGGTCCCTTGGTTTGTGTGGCCCAGAGCAGAGCAGGCCGAGGGGAGGCCTCATGGCGGCCTGCAGCTCCCTCACGAGGGGAGCGGAGGGGCAGGCGCTGAGCTCTGCTCCCTGGGGACAGCGACAGGACCCGAGGGAACGGCATGGAGCTGGGACAGGGGAGGGTCAGGCTGGGGGCTAGGGGAAGGTTCTGCACCCAGAGGTGGTCGGGCACTGGGACAGGCTCCCCAGAACTGAGCCTGCCAGAGTTCAAGAAGCATTTGGACAACGCTCTCAGACACATGGTCTGATTTTGGGGTGGTCATGTGTGGAGCCAGGAGTTTGACTCGATGATCCTTGTGGGTCCCTTCCAACTTGGGATATTCTATTTTGCTCTCTTCAGGGAGTTAAAAGGTGCTGTTTTTCAGTATGCATGAAACATGGGGGCTTGGGAAGACAACCCACGTTTTACCAACATATTTTGATGTCCTGACCAGCAGGTAAGCTTACACACAGATCTCATCTTTAAAACACACTGTTTCTGCTGTGTGGGAAAAAAAAAAAAGTGTTTTAATGACATGGATCCAAATAACTAGTGCAGAGGGACTCTCCATTTCCACAAGAAAAAGCAAAAAAAAAAAAAAAAAAAGCAAGAGCAAGGCTGTTCATTTTTCTCTTCTCACAGATGAGCAGACACCTGTGTAAGGACAAGAACTGCTCACTCTGAAGAGTCAAGAGAGATAAGGTGCAGATTTTCAGAGACATTAAGGAACCTGAGGACAGCATTAGCAAGCTTTTCATGTGACATCAGACATATCCAATATCTAAATAACATTTTTCACTGACAGAATCACCGCAACATACTGAACCTGACTCATGTCTTCATGCACTCGGGGAAGCCTACTCTATCATAACCAAATTATCATTTAATATTGTCCTATTCTGCAATAAAACTCAGCTGAAATATTGCAGCATATTGTGGGAAGATAAACACACATAACAGTGGGATTTTTCACACTTCCAGTATCACTGACAGTAAAATAAAGAACATTAATCTGAATAATATTTGCTAGAAAGAGCTCTCATATGTAATTAGGTTTTCTAAACATTATTTCCTTACTTGAATTGGCATGTCTCTTACGTAAGTGTTATCTTATATAAGTTAGTGACCTGTCTAGAGAAACACCTCACCCTGTAACAGCCACAGGTTAATTACACCAACAGAGGAGGCAGCAGAAAGCATTTACAGAAGGATGAACACTTACTCCAAAAGGACAAGCAAGAGCTGGGAGAAGACAGGAAGGAAATAATGAGAGAAGGTACTTATGAGTATGAATCACGCAAATCCCTAGACAGAAATCCTTCCATTAATGATGAATATCCTAATTCCCCTAAATAATGCAAGGAAAAAATGTTTAATCATTTAAAGGTATCATCAATAATAAATACGTCGGCTCCATATGCTACCATCACTGTTCTTCCCTGCTCAGGAACTGTTTTAAGGAAAAGACTAAAACCACCTTTCAGTTTTGGAAAGATGCTTCAATATCACAGCCACAAGAACTAAGGAAGTACCTGAGACAGAGAAATGGGAGGCAGAGCATGCTCACACCCTGTGCAGAGTAAAACCTCTTTATACCATGACTGCCATTCCCGTGTGATAGAGAAGCAATGGAAGCGTAGTTCTCGTCTGCTCAGGGTAAGCACGCACAAGCCCAGGTATGCACTGAGGGTTTGGCTCACCTCCAGCCAGTTCCCAGGGCTACCCCAGCAGCTTCTCCACAGCGGACCTCACTGAGAGCAAACTAAGTGGATGCTCTCAGTCCTTTGGCCACCCTGCCATGAGCAAGAAAGCAAGTGGGACGTGGGAGGACTGAGGGCAGGACCAGGACACAAGGTGACAGGTGCTCAAGCACAGGGCATGGAAAACAGCAAGAAGAGATGTGCAGGGCAGCTGCACTCCAAGTTTCCAGAGTCAGCTCAGAGAGCTGCCACATGCCAGCTGTGCCAGCAAGGGACAAGGCCAGGGGAAGGCACCCAGCTGAGGACAAGCACGGATCCTGGGACAAAAGGAAGGGACCACAGGGGAGGCAGCGTACCCACTGCCTGCAGCACCATAGGTGCAAGAGTGACTGCACAGGGCTCCAGAAGCAAGACCATACACGAGGGGTACAGAGATGCTATGTGTGCACTAAGACCTGTGTCTGCATGGGGAGAAGTAGGAAACGATGCCTTTTCAATACTGCATTTCTAAGGAAGAGCAAAATGTGCTTTAAGAGCCCTAAGCCCCGTTGCTGCAAAGCTGCCAGCAAAACATACCGTGCTCAGAGCAGAGCCCCTCCACATCCCCAGAAAATCCTGCAGGTTTCCCAGCTCACCTCAGCACGAGCTCCTCTCAGCCAGCTGCCATCTCGTCAGTGCTCCAGTCGCACCCTCCCCTTGGTGTGGGCTGTCCCGACATAATGTTCTGTCCTGATGAAATCACAATCCCAAGGGCTGCTGCTGCCATGGCAATCCCAGTGACTGAAAGCAAATGCAATAGATAAGCTGTGCAGAACTGGTGTGAAGAGTTACAGGTCTGTTTTGGGCAGTCTTACTTGCCTAAGCAGTATGGGAGAAGGGCAAGGAAATAAGAGGTCAAAACCCTGAAAAGACGCCATATTTCCAAATTGCAGGTACGTTTTCCAGAAAAGCCTTTTCCCTCCAAATACAGGAAGGGTGTAGGAAGCAAGGGAATCAGGTTTCATAGAAGAAAACCAGTGCAAACTATGCCAAAGTACTTTACTGGAATCCCTAAAATAAAGGAGAGTAACCACCCTCAGGGAAGATCTAAATCCAGTCCCTTAGACCCATCTGAAGCATGCAGTGTCTCACAGCAAGGAAACCAGCCTGCTGTCTCTGCCAAATTTCTATCAGGGTTTGGGGTGGAACAAAAGGTCTGTGCCACCAAACCTTGATATGTATTGTTTCAACTTTTTCTCTTTTCCCTTGGAGTCACTCTTCCGATTCAGTATCTGTACTATTTTAAGCAACTCTGCTAAAAAACATGATTTAATGCTTGTTTGGGCTGACCATAAAAATCCTTTCCACTGGAACAAAGATTTAAACCTGTGACTCAAAAAGGCTTTACAATGGGGGGCTGATTATCAAGAGGACCAGAATATCCTCTTATTAGAAAAATGTTCACTGGTCTTTCCTGAACCTCATGCAGTGGTATTAACTCAATGGCTTGTTCAGTTGCATACAGGCAAAAAAGGCTGTTTTCAAATCAGGGAAAAATGTGTGCTGTAATAAAGCAAAAAGAGTACTTCTGATTACTGTCAGCAAAAGAGATACATAGAAAAACATGAAATCAGAGAAAACAAGGTCGGAAGGGATCAAAGGACATACTCCACCTGCTTGCCTGAAGAAAAACAAGCCTAATTAAGACTTTTCTATAATTATTATTATTTGTCTATTACAGTAGCAGGTGTCATGGGGAAAATAAGGGCCCTACTTAAACAAGTTCTATGCAAATATTTAAGGCAGTTTTGAAGAGATCTAGAGGGGATTACTAGACTTCAGATAAAATAAAGGGTACTCTTAAAGGAATAAATCAGCTTATATTTTTTTAAAAAGTCTTATTTATATTGGTGCAGTATTCATATACAAATAAGCTATTAAAAAAGGGGCAGGGTGCACAGGTTGGGCAGCAGCCCAGGCAGAGAACCACAGCCCAGGGCTGAGGAAGCCCAGCACTGCTCATAGGAAATGTTTCCCAAGCACTGAGCACGCTGATGTGGTGTGAACCCCCCAGATCCACCACTAAATCTCCCTTCAGCCTCACCAACACAGGTAGCTGTTTCTGCTCTTTCCCACTATGCCTCCGCACCATGACAATTTCACCGATTTTTCTGCTGGTTTTTGGCTGGCTCTGTTTGCCACACCGGCTCACTGCACTGCCAGAGAAGCAGCAAGGATGGCCCAAAGTACCAACTCTTTGAGATGCATCTGTCACTACCACACGGCTCAGATACCCAAAATGGTCAGCACGAAGCCACTGAAGCCACGAAGATGACGGAAGTGAGGCAGGTCTTAGAAAGGGCCCCACAGCTCCAATGCCAAAGGTTGAGATAGATAAACCAGGGCAGCAGCACACAGCCTGAGAAACCCTGCCCTCTTTATCAAGCCTTGCTGACAAAACATCAAAGGAAAGTATGCATAAAATCCATGGTTTGCTGTTATGCAGAAGGGGAGATTAGATTTTAAAGCAGCAAGTAATCAGCAACGAGCCCAGGAACTCACTTTATAAATGTCAGAGCAGCATCGTGTAATAGAGACTTCTGTCACAATCACACCGACCTGGATCTGAGCTAGCACCCATAGAGGAAAAGTTCTGGAAGACTTCCTATCCCGTTTCTTAAGTGTTAGAGTCAAAGTTTGGTCTGCTGGCAGGCAGAGAGAACATACGCAGCAACTGAATCCAAATTTAAAATAAAAAAAATAAAAATAAAAACTACCATGGGGATCAGAGCACAGTATGTAAAACTTTTATTTACAAGTTTTCTGGCTGCTCATTTATCAGCAGAATTCACTGGAAAACTCAAAGGCAATCAGGCAATCATCCTTTCACAAGCTTGCTTTGCTCAGTGTGGCTCCTGCACAAAACTGTATGCTGAAAACATCAACAGGGTGACATGAGCCGATTGCCTCTCGAAGCAGCTGCAACATATGTTCCTCTTGCTATGTCAAAAAACATCTCTCAATTTCTACAGTATGCAATAATTATTTTGCTAATCACAGGGTGCTCTGCGCTTCTCAACCTGAATTATTATTATTACAGTTGGCTCAGCTGCAAACGCGTCTGCTTTCCAAACACACTGCACTCGGCTGAAAAAGAGGGGTGGGGGGCTCTAATCCTTCACTGGCTGCAGCATAAACCAGTGAATGGCATTCCAGCATGTAATTTCTTTTAACAGGAAAAATAACGTCTTTCAGGAGGTTTTCCATTTTAAGTCAGAACAGAATTACCACAAAAACAAGGAAAAAAATTACTGGGCAAGGCAACATAACACTTACTATGTCCTTCTTTCAATTCACCAGCTCAGAGCCATACTTATCTCTCAACTTCAGCCTAGAAACATATTTCATTTAGAAAAACTTTGTAGCTGCTTGAAAGAGACACTGAAGCAGCAAAGGCCACACACTTAGATACTGGGGAAAAAAAAAAGAGAGAAAAAAAAAAGATTTACCTGTTTAGATGCTGTAAGCTAGCTGAAATCTGCCACCTACAACTCATAAACAATCTCTCCAGTGGGCAGGCATGACTTGGGCACATGCCAGCCTGAGCTTGAAATGCTGTGGTAGAAAACAATCTGATGTGGCCAATTTCTAGCCATCTATTTCACTTTCACCCACTTTCTTCTAAAACATCTGGCTTTGACCAGGGCCAGCAACAGGATGCTGTATAAGAAAAACATGAGTATCTGC
This sequence comes from Anser anser, assembly GCF_964211835.1. Classification (NCBI taxonomy): domain Eukaryota; kingdom Metazoa; phylum Chordata; class Aves; order Anseriformes; family Anatidae; genus Anser; species Anser anser. The sequence continues at coordinate 10,602,775 of NC_139721.1, forward strand.
CCCAGTACTGCAGGTCTGTTGCACTCGAGCCCAAAATGTAGGAGTAGCAGGAGTGCAAGCATCGCCATCAACGCTAACCTGGAACAACCCCGGATGGTGACAGCTCTGCATTAAGTAGATCTGGCTTTTAAAAACAATTCCTCTTGCCAGGCTACCTCAGACATGACTCGCTCCTTACCCGTTTCAAGGCAAGGTCTCTGCACCTCCCATGTCAAACAGCCCCATGCTGAAGGCTGCAGCTGGTAAAGTTCACGTGCTATTGCACGGGCATGTGGGACAGACAACACCACCAAACTCTTCGTTAGATAAACAGTCTGCTGCCACTCTGAACTAAACCAGAGATAAAAAATCTCATTCGGGCACGCAAGGGAAACAGGATCAGGCCCCAGGGTCTTGAAAATAGAAATCCACCCTAACAATTGGCACTAGCTGGTCCTTGTGGGCAAGAGTCACCAGAAAGATCAAGTTATGGACGTGTCCTGAAATAGCCCCTCGCCCAACGGGGACAGAGGAGGGTGCACAGGACACATCACCGCTTGGAGAGGAGTCTGCACTGCAGAGACATTCAGAAAAAAAAAATGAAGAGTCATCCTGAATGAAACACAACACTCAGTGTTTACATCTCGTTTAAGAAGTCTCACATATTATCAGCAACATGAACTGTTGGGTCTGGAGCTTGGCTTCTGGGCATTCACCCTGCTGATACCCCTTAAAATTTCTGTGATCGCATTACATCTTCCTGAGAGGCGACTGCCACCCAAACGAAAGCCCCCTCCGCAGACACACTTGCATAAACCACGCTTGTTAGAGAGATCACCCGACCTGACCTCCGAGGAGCGCGGGCTGAGCACGTTCAGGAATTGCCACCCGTTGGAGAAATGCTCGGGCACAATTGCCAACGCCACAAACAGCGGCCTGGAAAGCGCTGGCTTCCCAGCACGGGAAATGCAGTGCTGAGTCCTGGGATTTTTTGGAAAAAAACAGCTGTGCAAGCAAAGCCATCCAACCGACTCGCTCACTGCCCTGGGCCCACGGGGCTAACGCAGCCAAGAATAAAACGCCTGCCACAAAGTGATATTGAGCATGTTCTTCAAATTGCCAACATCAAAGCATTTCCTTATTTCAGATCCCTCTGCTTCTATAATCAGAAGCAGTCAAAACACTCAGCTTTACAGCCGACAAGTCAAACTAAAAGACGCTGAGCTTTACAGCTCTTGCTGCTTTCATGGAAATTGCAAGTGTTGTACAGGACGGTGCCTTGGCTCTGTTTAAAATTCCCTCTGCTCCCCATGCTGTGGGGCCGGCAATGCCACGTGCCATCCCCATGCAGCATTTTCTTACAGGGACAGGGTCTGATCAGACAGATCGAGCTGTGACCATCACACACCAACCAGCCTGCTCAGCTGCTGGCACCCCCAGGAGCCCTCTGTTCCCGCACCGCACCACACCAGCCCAAACGTGGGCCAAATCCCTCAGGAGGAGGGGAAACGGGTTCAAAACCAGGGTGGAAAGCCCCAGGCTTGCAGCAAGCCAGAATGCCATTAAAATTAGCAGCAGACAGATAAGGGAGCTAATTGCTGGAATGCAGGCCCAGAGCTCCGAGCACAGCCTGCAATCACCAGCGATGTAGGGAAGCAGCACTATGGCCATTAACCACACTTATGCCCTGCTTCAATTCTTTCCATGGGGTCTGAGGTGCGTTATACTTGCCTACAAGCTGCAACCTGAAGTCAGTAAGAGAAGAAAAAACAGACAGGTTAACACTCATCTACAGAGAAGAGAAACGGGAGCAGCTCCAGCTCCCCTATTCCTTTTTTCTCTCCTCAGGCGGCAGCTGGCTCTCAGGGGCATGCAGGGATGCTACCAGGATGCTTGGCCGATCTGTCTCTGAGAATGTACCAGCCGCACAGAAGAGAAATTATAAAGAGGAATTATAAAACACCTTGGAGCAGAAGGAGGCAGAAACATGCAGAGCAAAAGGTAAGCAATGAATGGCCAGAATAGGAAAGAAAGAGGAAAGAAGGTAAGAAAAAAGGGAAATACTCATATGAAATACACCACAGGCATAAAATTCTAACATGAAGTGGAACAGAAAAAGAGAAGTGGATGGAAACTAAGAGGAGGAAGCAACTAGAAAGTTAAAGCAACAATGATTTCACAAGCGTTTGTCTATATAAACATACCTAAAACATATTTAGATATAGATATATACATACACACCCAAGCAGAGTTCTGCTGTGCTTTACCTGTGTTGCCCTGAATAGATGTGAACGCTTCACCACAGGCCTCTGACAGACAGGTCAGCACAGACAGTTTCCACAGAGAGGTTTTTTCTTACAGCAAAAACAACACAGAAGCCATGTAAGAAAGATCACAGTAGGGCAGCATGTTTACAGCTTCCACATCATGCATGCACAGAGAGCCATGGAGGACTATCAGCGCTAATATTGGCATTACATACAGCACCACCGAGAGCTTGAGATACCAAATGTGTCTTTCTGTGCTCGACATTATATAAAAACAGAATAGAAAGGCCAGTCTCTGTCCCAGAGACCCAATGACCAAGGCAAAAAAGTAGACAGAAAGTAAAAGCAAATAAGGCAGACTGAGCAGAGTGGAATAAAGAGACATGCGAAAGGAGATAGCATAGCATCCCCTCAGCATACATGGCAATCCTGGATGGGCACATCCAAAAGTCTTGCTTTAAAAAGGCATCTGGGTAGGGGTGAACCACAACAGAGCACGAGCAAAGACCCACCCTTTCCCTCTTCTCCAAATTCCCACTTAAACCACTAATGGAAATGGTGCAAAGATCCCCCATTACTTAACCTTAACTACTAAGTACTAACCCATATCAGAATCACCACATCTATCAAACCACCCAGAGAACAACCTCAGCTAATGTGGCCACAATGTCCACCATGTTCCCGACTTCACAATTCCTTTTCTGCATGCTGGTTTGTTTAAACATCACATTTTAGGACATTCAAAACAGATGGGGACCAAGAGTCATATGTGAATTAACTTCTGTGAGTCCATCCACAGGGTGATAAATGAGGTAAAGTAATTAAATATAGTAATTTAACATTTAACACATCAGGTATATAAAATGATTTGTTTTGACCATATTAACATGATAGGGTGTTACACCTCAATCTTGTCTGTGCAGAAAATTCCTGGTAATTAACGCTAGTTTGGAGAGGATGAAGAACGGAAAGGCAGGACAGAGTTAAGGATGTCTGGGCACTTACCTCAATCTTATTACTTCCTCTTTTATATATATATATATTCTGAAAAGGCACAAATCACTGCAGGTAATGGAAATTCCAGTCAAATATGTTTTCCTCAATGCTCAGGTTAAAGACTGAAGTCCTCACAAGATTATCTTTCAGCTAATGTACTAAGTAATGAACTCACATCTGATACATGTTATTTCTCCTCTTTCTTCCAACCCAGCAGTGGAGGGCCTGGTTTTGCTTGGGTGTTCCCTACTACCTTTAAACATTATATGAAACATGGCTGTGTATTTAGAAAAAGGACTGTCAGGGACAACATACCTTGCACTTGGAGCAGAATATGATGAGTTTTGTGGTGGTCCTTATCACCCTGGGTTGTCCAGTCCCTCCATGTGAAACTGGGCTCTCAGAGAGCAGAGCTCCATTTCCTTGCAGAAAACTCCTGTAGTCTCTTGCACAAAGATTTAAGCAGTCTTTCTGCTACCTGAGGTGACCTAGGGAGCACCTTGAAAAGAGAACAGAAGACCTCGACTTTATCTGTATTTCCAACAGAAGCCTACATAGAAAGGCATCGCAAGCTGCCCACACTGCAGAGATGGGCTGCAGCTTTCTGGTCTGGATGGAGTTTCCTTTGCTTGCAGGCTCCCTACTCTGGTCTATCATTGCTGCTGTCAAGACAAGACGCAATGAAGGTCAGCATAACCAAGACCAGTACTTTGCCTGGGAAGATGGTATTTAACGTCTCAATCAGACAGAGATGTTGGAAACACAGGCACTGTTAGAGAAGAGTTTATCATCAGAAGGAGTTCAAGGGCACTCCTAATCTACCAACTTAAGTGACCAGCTGTGGATGTGCAATGGAGCCATCGGGGAAGCAGCAGAATCTTCAGCCCCTTCCTCATGCCTGTCAGCTCTTCTGCAGTGCTGGAGCTCAGCCTCAGAAAGCTGCTCTTCACCCTGAGCCAACAGTGTCCAACAGCTTGTCTCTCTGGCAGCAGCTAGGTGCAAAAGGCTAAACAGAGCTAAGGTTTATCGTCACCCTTGAGTGCCCCAAGCATGGAAACTGGTGGGAGAAGGCAGAACCATTGTTTCTCCCTGGGTACCAGCCACCCCAAAGGACGTGAACATGATTACAAGCTTCTTCTTTTGGACCCACTGTGGCCTGCCGTGGTGGAGGGAGGTTGGGAACCTCCCTGGGTAGACCTCCTCTGCCTGCCAAGCCTCCGGTGAAACCACAGCTGCATGAGCTCAACCTTAACGTTTGCCAGTTTTTAATAGGCATTGAAATGCTTTCATATCTTCCGAAGAAATATTGATGTTACAAGCAGTATTTCATGTTTCTACAGGCTTTGCCATGCCTCAAGGAGACCTAAAATAGATTTAGCCCACACTTCAAGACTTTCAAGAGAGCATGGCATAACAGAGAGGGTCCAGGCCTGCGAGCCAGATCCCACACACCAACCCTGTCCCTGTTGGTATCTTAGGCTGTTTCTGCTGCCACAGTGGGGACAACAGCATTTTAAATGCTCAGCATCCCTATATTCTAAGCAGGACAAGATACAGGTGTTCATTATTGTGGATATTAGCACTCCTAACACTATTATATTACCAAGACCAACTATAAGCTCTCCCAGTCATGGTGGATCAGCATAAGTGACGGAAGGTTGTTTAATCCCTCTGCCTTACTGTCCCTTTCTATACCACCTTGCTCCATGAGGTGCTGTTAGCAGTTACTTAAGGAAGAAATTTCTGACAATGAAGGTGATGAAATGCTGGAACAGGTTGTCCACAGAAGCTGAGGATGGGGCTTTGAGCAACCTACCTAGTGAAAGATGTCCCTGCCCATCTCAGGGGGGTTGTATGATCTTTAAAGGCCCCTCCCATCGCAAACCACGCTATGCTTTTATGAATAAAAAGAATTTAAATCCTATTCATTGTAATTTATCTCACAAAAGTATCCAAGAAAAATACTCACTAGAAGTTACTGAGAACATCCTGCAAAATAAGGTTTTTGCTAAAAATCTCTTAGGTCATCAAACTTTAAAAGGAACACGGGGACACAGGGCACCAAGAGTAGTGCACAGTGTACAACACAAAGCAATATGTTGTGCCTTATGCTAAGGTACAGCATCTTGGGCTCCAAATAGTCTGCAACCTGTCTGAAAGATGGTTATACTCACATTACCCTTAGTAACCTGTAAATTGTACTTAATGCACTTAACTTTAAAGTTAAAATTATAAAATTATTGCAAACCTCCCTTCCCTTCCACTTCTCCTCCTGCTCCTACCTCCATAGGAAGAATGGGAGTAGACTGCGGTATGGGTGATGAAAAGCTGGTACTCACATTTTCCTTCCACACTAAGCTAGGAGCTAAGGGAGATTTTATTTCCAGTCCTTCAACACTTGCATGACCTCACAGAGCTAATTGGTGAAAAGTTTTCAAGTTTTTTCCTTCCCAGTAGTGTCGGTTGCAGTCACCAGACCTCCCCCTCAAAGACAGCCTATCAAAGTCACGGCTGCCATCTCTAACGATGCCAAGCTTGGTACAGGACAAGCTTGTACAGGACCCCGACTATCTCAGCGAAGCTCTGAGGGTCAAGGTGACATCAGGGCCCTGTAGTCCTCCACTGTGAACAAACATACAAACGCAGTATCTGCCCTGATGCATTCAAAGACGAACAGCAGAAGAGGAAGGAGAAGAAATGGCTGCTGAGGGCAGAGCCCTCACACCCTGCCCACAGCTGAGCACGGGGAACCCCACCATCTATCCAAGCTGCCTGTGACAACCAGCTCTGGTGGGTCTTAACGCTAACTAATGAAGATATGGAAAACATTTCAAAACTAACTTCTCACTCCTTCAGCTTCCTGGACGGCAAAAAGCATCATCGTCTCCTCCTCTCACCGAGGTGCTGGGGCGTTTCCTTCAGTTGCACCCGAGCAGCAGTTCAGAAGACACCACACAAGTGCAAGTATGATCTACTTTAGCACCTTTACATACACATCAAATTCCTGATCTGACTCATGTTGTTGTGCTTGCACTGGTCCAAGGTATCAACCCTACCTTCACCAAAGCAGCAAATTTCAAGTAGCAGCTTAGCCTTCACCCATCCTACCACATCGGGTGTGCTGGGTGCTTGTGGGGGGCTGCAGGTATAGGTATAGGACCTGGTACAGACTCTTCACCCCATCAGGTAGACACAGTTCTCCTTCTAATGTTCTTCCTTCTAATCTTAATTGTATTTATTTACTAATCATGTGCATTCCAGAAAGCTGGGCCTCCTTCCATTTCATTCCACAAACCAAGACCTGAAGCTTGTCTTCTCCATTTTTCCCTCAGTAACCACAGAAGCAGAGAACTGTTGGTAGGAAGAACCCCCCGGGGTCTCCAGTCCAACCTCCTATCTTGTAAATAAGACTGGTTATTTTCCTCTGTAAAATCAAGCACATACTTTTTTGTTAGTATTATTATATCACCTAATAGCAGCCTTTTTAATGTTTAAGAAAAATTTGAAGCTTTACACACCGCATACCTAAAAGCAAGCTAATATAAGAACCAGAGGCAGTTGTGAGATACCTGTAAATGAAATTATCCAGCAACTCACAAAGCAAACACATCACCATCTGAAAGCCTCAGAGCGGCGTTTCAAGTCATCTGTGGCACAGCCCCAAGCTCTTGGCCTTTGCTCCCCTCATGATCATGTCTGGGAAAGTGTATTTCACACCCTCCTACCCTTATGTAGGAGGAAAAAAAAAAATAAACAAGCTGTTATTATTTAAATGAGGCTGGAAATGTTACTAAATATTTCCAAAAGGATGTACAGTAGCTGTTTGCTCTGTGTGATAAATTACGGATCACTTCGTTGATACGTGTGACTACCTGTTTATATAATCGACTGAAACAAGGGGGTTTTAGTCTGTCACGTCTAGGGTCTGCTATAGCAGGGCTACATTGATGTATCATAGACGTTAGGGTCTCTATCACGTCTAGGGAATGCAGCAGGGCTACGTCCATAAACATTATGTCTGTAACACAGTTAATATTAAAAATATATTTACTTCTATCATTGCGAAACTTTAACATTAGCAAAGAGGGACCCATGCTAGATATGTTTCCACGTGGAAGAGACAAAATACAAAGGGTTCGAGGGCAGCCTGGGCTTTGGCCGCTGCTCCACGTCGCACACGCTCTGACGCAGGCCAGGCACGAGCCCACGGCTGCTGTTTCCACCACGTTAACCAGCGCACAGCAGCACGTTTCTACATCAGCAGCTCACCGGTTGCCAGAGGACAGTGATATAGGATCGAACACCAAGCTGTGAGGACACAGCACCTGGCAGAAAGCTAGGAGAAGCTACCTTCCCTAAGCAGCTTTCACAGTCCTGAGATACCCATGTTTCACCCCTTGCCTTACAGCACTCACTCACATCTTTACTGTATCATATCCAAACACCCCAGTAAATCAGCAGCACACCCCAAGGGGTCTACGTGCTGATGACCTGCAGGCACATACAGGGAGCAGTCCCTACACAGGCGGTAAGGCTCCAAATTCTTGAGCCACGCTCTCCTCGCACAGCTGGCAAGCCCTTTCCAGCTGCTCACCGAGTCCTGCCCCACAGGGCTCGCCCCTACCTGGGCAGGGCACTGCACAAGGCAATACAATGCATTTTATTTTGGCACAGATTTTGCTCAGCCACCGTTTTCAAGAGGAGATGCTTACAGTATGATCAAGCCTATGGCTCAAAATTCAAAGCTTTGAGTCGATCAGAAGTTGTTGGTTGTTGCATTTTCTTTTACATGCTGTTAAGTTGGATTCTTCTTCTTCTAAGTTACTGACAACCATCCCCCAGCCCCAGCTGAGATTTATACAGGACCGCACAGGGCACTTCCCCTACAGCATCAGTGAAAAGATCAAAACTTTCAGTCCTCCTAACTGTAAGAAAAAAGCAAGGCAAGCAATCTTTGAAGTCCAGCTACTGAGAATTAAGGAAAGACACAAAATGTTCTGAAAACAAAATCAAGCAGAACACAGGCGGGTATCAATGGGGCTGGTCTGGATACCTGCTTCCAGATGACTTTGAACCTGTAGGGTTTCCAAACCCATGCAGCATATAAGCCTCATCTACCTGACACATCTTTCAAAAATGCTCACCTGAGGAAATCCATCTAACCAAGAAGGACAGTTACTGGGGCAGAGACACTGCCACTAAGCATGAAATGCTAAATGAGTATTTTCCAGTCCAACACCACTTGGATCCCCACGGGATCAAAGGAAACAACCTGGGATGTGGAGACATCTCCATTTCCCTTTCTCAGACCAAGGTTTCATCCATACGAAGAGGCCTGCCAGTCCAAACACGGCGATCCCACTACCTTGCAAAAATCCCCTTTTAACAGAACTTGTAACAGTACTAATGTGATGGCTTCTATCACCACAGAGAATTGCGATGCTCTATCCACACTGAAGGTGTTACTGGCATGACATACCCTTAACCAGCTCAACTCCACCGGTAACGCTAAAATGTTTCCCTGGCATGAAACCAGCAGTTATCCAGGGAAGCCAAGCAGCAGGGAAAAGGTTTTCAGAAGAAGCCAGGGAGAAGTGGACTGGACAGTGCTGGCTGGATGAAGGGAAGATGATGGTGGCTGGTTAGGTGGGCTGGAAATGGGACTGGATCCCTGCAGTGGCCTGCTTCAGAGCCTGGGTGCTCCCAACACAATCCAGATCATGCCAGGGGTCTCCACAGGCTGCTCCACACAGTGTGTAATGGGATGTCATCTTGCCTCTTCCACCCACCTCTGCTCTCCACCAATCCCTAAGGAAGCAGCCTACAGCTCTGGGCACTGTTCTTGAGGCAGAAACCTCTGCTCCCAAAACAGAGGATAGCTTTGGGGGGCTCCTCTGCACTCCTTCCCAGGAGTGGGGCTGGGACCAGCACCTGGACAAGCCCCCAGCTTGCAGGTAAAGACCCAGGCAATGTCATTTTCTCCCCCAGGGAAGCACTCCATCTCCTGCAGCTCTTGGCCACGTGCAGGATCTGGAGCACAAGCACCAGGCTATGCCTGGCACAGCAAGGGCCCCACCACAGGTCTGACTGGGAATATAATAAAGGGTTTCTAAGCAGAAGGGCAGTTGCGCCAGGTTTTCCTGACCAAGGCATTCAAAGAGATGACTCTCAAAGAAAACGCTGTCTTCCAAAACATCTTGTAGCAACGACACTCCCGTGTGCAAATACACAGTCCTTCCAGGGCTTTGGGCTGCTCTTTCTCACCAGGCTGCTCTGCAAGTCCCATCTCAGCTCGGCCCACTCTCTGGCAGCACAGACCAGCTCCCACCACCCACACAACCCTGATGCAGGGGGAGCCGTGGCCAAACTTCCCTTTTCCTGGCAAGGGAGCCAATTTGCAGGAACCCATCCACTAGTCTACATACAAAAAAAAAAACTTCTGTTGCTTTTTCCAACTCAGGTTTTAAGGCAGAAATGACCAAGAGAGAGAACCCATCCCTCCTCTTGGTCATTTCTTCTAGTGGCTAACCCCCTTTCAATTAAAGACCTGTGCCATAACTTCAGATCCCAGTTGCCTACTGACTCGTCTGGCTCCCCAGCCACGCCTCCCGCTGCTTCGTTATGCAGCCCTTCGCTGCCTGATGTATTTCCACTGGCAGAAATTCACACACGGATCATTTTTCCTTCAAGATGATGGGAGGTGCAACTGCAGGATCTGCCGACAAATCTGAGACATCAATAGCTGTGGAGATGTGACAGCAGAGGCTTCAGCACGGGCAGGACAAACCTGCTGGGAAACGCTAAGCGATACGCAGCCAGCCCCTGATTTGCAAGACCCAGCTCCACACCGATGCTCACACCTGTAACTAAAGAATACGGCACCCCCTCGGGATGCGTTGAAAGGCATTTCATTCATACAGCTCTGGCTTGCAAACAACTGAGGATGCTCTGCACACCTGGCTGATGCCTTGTGGCTGCTCCCTTCGGCTTGGCGGAGCTGAGGCACCAGGTAACCACCTCGCTGCTTGTCATCCGTCTCACGTACAGCGACAGGCAGCCACGATCCTCTCCCAGATGTCCCCCGCCACTTCCCAGAGATAGAATTCAGGAAACACTCGGGAATGCTGCCTTAGCACAACACTGGTAACTCCGAAAAACGCTGTCCTCCACCGAACTGTGGGAGCATGGCAAGCACAAGGCAGGCAGGCACAGCACCTGCACGTATATACGTATCAATAAACCTCGGGGAGCTGCACATGGACTGCCGTATGCCTTGCCAGGACCCCACGCACTACGCTACATAAGGCAGGCTGACTCAGAATAGAGGCAGCTGTGGCAAGGGGAAACGTGACCCATACACCGGGGTGATGGGTCCAAGAGGCAGATTGTTTCTTTATTCTTCCTCTCACTTTCTCCATAAATCTAGCCAGGAGCTAAGCAGGTGTTTGGTGTTAAAGCCATCAGCCAGCAAGGAGACAGAAAATAATGCATCCTCCCGTGCTTCAAAGCAAGATCTGTATCACCTTGCTGCAAACAGTCAAAAGCTTCCTGAGCAGGTATGCATCTTCCTCTGTGCTATTTCTGTTTGCAGCTCTGCACCCTTCTCGGCTCACAAAGCAGGACCTCACACCACGTGGCCACCCTACGCCGGGGCCAGCAGCAGAGGGTCGGGGCAGCAAGCCCACCTCCAGCAGGAGCACAGAGACCAGCTGGGTGGCTCCCCCGAGGCACAGAGAGACCCCCCACGCACATTTCCTAACTGGTGCAAACACAAACCACTTTGTCCTCCTCCGTCGCTCTGGGCACCGACCCGCTGGACGTGACGTCCGCCCCGAAGCAGCAGTCACTTGCACCAGCGACAGCAGCCTCGGTGAACGCGTCCCCAAATCCCTGGCACCACTCCAAGCTGCAGTGCACCACGCCACAGGTGCTGGCATGAGCCTGCTCTAAATCCGCGTGCCAGGAGCAAAAGATGAGCCCCCAGAGCTCCTGCAAGGCACGGAAACACCTCCCAGGTCACAGAAACCCAGCATTTCCCCTTGTCATGGCCTGTCTGTGCTGTCGCCTGCGCAGACCAATGGGGGAAATATATCTGTGCGTGTGCACACCTATAGATAAATATATCTGACAATTTTTTATGGAGATGTAACTCATGTAAGCCCTACCTTGCAATTCCTAGTACAGCTGCACCAGATAATTACAGAAAAACAGTGATACTGTAGTAAACCACTGAACGTCTTCACCTGAAAGGTGACAAAAAACACAAGATATTCCAATATATTAAAAGTTTATAGAAATAGGATTTTTCCCTACCCTTGCTCCACAACCTCGGCACTATGGGTAGCTTCCCCCACCAGCAATTCTTGGTGTAAAAGTCAGTGAAATACATACAGCCGGGAACTGCAAGCCCTCTTTGCAAAGCATTCTGATTAAAAACAGGAAGATATGGTTCAGATCCTGCAAAGAATTAAGCACAAGCTCAAAGTTTAGCAGATAATTAAACCGAAATCTATGCTTTGGTTCGGCAGAGGCACAGGGAGAGACAAACATGACCGCACAAACGAGCTGCGCCATCAGCAGACACAGCTCCCGGCCGTTTCAGAAAGCAGTTAGCTCCCACAAAAGTTATATTCCACGCACGCAAGTTCACGCAGGGAGCCGATCTTCCATTTTAAGAACCACTTTATATACATAATCCATTTTTGCAACAGATGGGCTGTTCATCAGAGGCAGGCCTGATCCTTCCCTTATTTTCACTATTGCTGAGCTGCTCCCACGCTGCTTGGCCATCAGCACCCAGACTGAGCAGGGGATGCAAAATCATTTCAGCCCTCTGGATGCAAAATCATGTCAGCCCTGTGGAGGCAGGAAGCTTGCGCTGCTCTCGCTGTGCCTGTGCAGGGATGCTGGAGGTGAAGATGCACAGCCTATTTCACACCTAAGAAGCACACAGACATTCCCAATGGCTGGCAAATTGCACCTGCACAGCTAAACTACCTTCATATAACTTAAAATACACAAAGGCACAGCCATATCTATCACAATTATTACATTGCTAACCTAGGGGTAAGCTTATGACTTAATGCTGTGAGAGAGAAGGGAGAGAGAGGGGGAAAAAAAAACTAAAGTTGGAGGTTTGTTTCTAAAACGATGCAAAGTATGCATAAAAACACTCCAAAGTCCCTGGGGTGTGAACTGGCACTTATCAGAGATACACAGCACCTAGCACAAAAGAGCATCTGACCAGTCCACGTGCTAGGAAAATACACATGCTTATTATATAATTTTTAAAATCACAGTGGAAAGGAAATGGTGTTTGTAAGACGTTACAGAATATTGCACTGCAACATCATTTCTAAAGAGATGTCAACACTTCTGAGCTAGATTTTTTTTAAAATACTCATATTTTACAGCAATAGATACTAGTGCTGTTATGACAATCCAAACCAGGGGCACAAACCGATACTGACGAGCCTATCTCTGCCCGATGAAGAAACAATCTCATTTTGTACATCCATAACACGTCCACAACACATTGGTTAATACGGTCTAACATACCCCCGGAAAAGCTCATCAGGCGCATGTTTCGTTCCAAATCAATGCCTTAAATAATGCCTGTTTTGGAACAAACACATTAGCAAAAAGGAACTAGCACGGGGCTCGCGCCGCCCTGCCTCTGACCAGATACGTGGACAGGCCAACATGCCTAAACTTGTCAACACAAATGTGATTAAAAGAGATTGCTGCGCAGGCCTCCAGCATCTTTCAGGCAGGATTATCAGTTCTGCTGGCATTTCTCCGCAGGGTATTTTAAGATGCACTAACCAACAGTTCGCTAGTTTAAGACTCGAGTCCCGAAGTGCCTCGTCGATGGAAACATTTTAACGCCCCTTATCCATGACCAGGAGATGTGGCCTCTCCAAACTCACCCGGGCTTCCAAAACCAAGCAAACAAACAAACCGAAAAAAAAGGCTTTTTTTAAGGAAAAGGAGGCCTAAACCCTTCTCGCATCCTCCTCCTAAGGCCTCGGTGGCACCCAGCTGACATCAGGAGGGCTCGGGCCGGGTCCCGCAGCCCCCCGCAGCCCCCCGGCTGCGCGCATCGCGCAGCACCAACGCCCCCCGCAGCCGCCACCCCCGGACCCCCCCTGCCCACCCCGAGCTGCCCCGCTCCGAAACGGCTTGGCAGGGCCTCGGGGAGCACCCCCCGGCTGTAGGGCCGGGGTATGGAAGACAGGGGAAAGGGGGGGGAGACGCCGCCGGGGCATTCCCCAGCCTCCCGCACCCCGGCCGCCGCCGACCTTTATGGCCGCGATGGGAGGCATCCCGACCCCTTCGCCTCCCCATCCGCAGGGATTTGGCTCCGCACGCTCTATTTTTAGCCCACCGTCGCCCCCAGCGCTTTAAAAAGACTTAAAAATACATAAAAAAAATAAAAGGAAAACAAAAAAAAACACGCACACACACAAACCCTCTCCCCACCTCCATCCGCGCCAACGCTGCAAAACTCCACCGCGACCTGCGAGCCCCACAGCGGGGGAGGGGGGGGGGGAATGATTAAAGCAAAGGGAAAATAATAATAATAATAATAGTGATAATAAAAGAAGTAAAGAGCACACATGCAAACAACCTCCCCTCACCCCACCGCCGTTAACTGCAAGCCCCGGTACTCACCGCGCCCTTTCCCCCCCCAAAAAAAACCTCCCTCCCTTTCTTTTTCTCTCTCTCTCTCTCTGGGAAAGGGGTCCGGAGGGCCGGGAGCAAGAAAAAGAAAAGAAAAAAAAAAATATAAATAAAAAGAAGCCATAACGTGGTGCAAAGGAAAATAAATAATAAAAAAAAAAAAAAGGCAAGGCGGCGCGGAGCGCCCATGTGCTCGGCGGAGCACGCGCTCGCCTCAATGGAACGTTGTGCTGGCGAGCGGCTCGTGACGTCACCGCCCCCCCCCCCCCCCTTTTTGGGTTCGCGAAGTGCCCGGGGATGGATGGATGGAGGGGTGAAGGGTCGGGGGGGTCCCCACGCAGCTCCCCGAAATCAGAGGAGGGGACAGGCAGCCCCCGTTAGGGCAAACGGGAGAGTGTTGGGGTTGGGGGAGGAATAATAATCGAAAATGCGGATGCTGGTGGAGCAGTAAAAGCAGAGCAAAGCTCCACAATACGGGCAAAACAAGCGTTATTTTCGCTTTTAGTTATTTATTTACTTACTTTTGGCAAGTAAAAATGTGAGAAGTAAAAAAATTTCTGGAGCACATGTCCTGTGAGGAGCGGCTGAGGGAGCTGGGGTTGTTTAGTCTGGAGAAGAGGAGGCTCAGGGCAGACCTCATTGCTCTCCGCAACTGCCTGAAAGGAAGGTGTGGGGAGCTGGGGGTCGGCCTCTTCTCACAGGGAACCAGTGATAGGACCAGAGGGAATGGCCTCAAGTTGTGCCAGGGGAGGTTCAGGTTGGAAATGAGGAGACATTTCTTCTCAGAAAGAGCAGTCAGGCATTGGGACGGGTTGCCCAGGGAGGTGGTGGAGTCACCGTCCCTGGGGGTGTTCAAGGAGAGGTTGGACGTGGTGCTTGGGGACATGGTTTAGTGGGTGACATTGGTAGTAGGGGGATGATTGGACCAGATGGTCTTGAAGGTCTTTTCCAACCCTAATAATTCTGTGATTCTGTGAAATGAAAGGCATCCTCCTCAGTTCAGGGCTGGAACTGGAAGCTTCAATGCTAGGTGATTTTTATTTTTTTTTCAGCACAATACTTTCTCCATCCAGGAGCACCTTCATGAGGAGCAGGAGCTGCTGCATGTCCTCCCAGCTGCACACACACACCAACAGTACCCATCAGATGCAGTGCCTGGGCTAGGAGCCACACCAGGTTCACCTGCACAGCACAGGTCCATACCCAGCTCAGGTGAGATTTTCAATGTAATTCTGAAAATGTGAATAGCGAGAACCATTTCAATTAATCAGTGATTATGGTCCCAACTCCCTGACTGCGCTTTGAATGGTGCAATAAAAAGCTCATCTGCAGGAACAGCCCAGTCATTGCAAATGCAAAAGGTATGAAATGAGAGCACAAAATGGGGCTTTGTCCAAAGTGACTCTGTGGTCCAGTGGTTTGAGCCAGGCACAGAAAGATGGATTGGAAAAAAAAAAAAAAACAGCTTTGTGTGCTCACGGCGAGAGCTGGGAGAGCCATCCTGAGAGGGGGGACCCGACCTACCTACAGGGAGCTGCTGTGCCCGAGCGGGACAAAGGAGGTGACATGAAGGTGGCTTTGGGCCACACTCCCCCAGCTGGCTGGAGACCAGGCCCCAAATAAGTGACCTCCCGAGGTCAGTGAACCTGGGAGAAAGACCAAAATCTGGGGTTCCTGATGGGACCAAGGGATCGTTCTATCAGCTGAAAGGCCCCAAGTGCCAGAGCAGCCTCATACTTGGTTTCTCCGAGAGCGTTCCCATTTTGGGGGCTGGGAGAAGCAGCAGCATGGAGCTGGCCATGTGCCTCCATATGGATATTGCCCTTATCGAGGCCCTGATGGCAGCTTCACAGCTCCTGGATGCCAGAGAGGAAGAGAAATATGTATCAAACAGCCCCAAAAATTGAGTTTTCACTCCTTTCTCCCTAGGACTCCAATCCTTCTTCTGCAAAACACACACAGAGCTGCTGTTACGCATCACCTTGAAGGGAAGCTGCGTTTGCCAGCACCCCAGACTCACCTGTGTGCTACATGGCACTAGCTCCGCATGCCGTGAGGAGACAGAGGCATCTCCACCCTCGGCTCCTGGCATGGCCAGGCCAGGAGAACGTCGTCCAAAGGAGGCTGGAAGCGGCTGCCCGATTACCCACAGAAGCCACCGGCATGTGTTGCTGCAGCCACCCCCGGTGAGGTAGCTCTGGTGCTTGGAAGTCAGGGTGCAGACCCCGTGAGCACCCACTAACCACCCTTTGGGTCATAATCCTTTCAGGGGAGACTCAGGAGGCTGGAGGTGGGGTGGCGGCTGCCCACCAAGTGTTCCCCGCAGCCCTGGCATGAGAGATCTGCAAAGTCTTGAGTGTCTCATTGCAGGACGAAACCCCACAGCCCTCTTTCCACAGACGTGTAATATCGGCTCAGTGCCTGCATTGTTTAGTTCTGCAGCCTGCGTGGTGGTCTTACTCTGCAAATTATCCAGCGTTACGGGCTGAATAAACTCAGCCTATGTCAATCAGTGTAATCACCTTTGTGACAGCCCCACACACCCACGCGAGGCGGTGACACTGCTCTGATCTCAAACACAGCAAGGCCAAGGCCAAACAATGTGACGTGCTCTCACAAGGCCAAAGGAAGAGCAAGGGGCACGCTGAAAAAAAATATATATATATATATACACATATGTGACAGCTGAAGGCTTCTGCCCTCCAGCAGCCTGCTGTTGCTTCCCTGTCTGTGCCCGTACCAGCCCTGCCGGCTGCAGGGATCACATGAGAGCTGCTTAATCCGTGTCAGGCGGAGCTGGCCAAGTGACGTGAGGTGCCAGCGGGGCAAGCAGGAGCTGTGCCGCCCGTGGTTAGCGTGGTGTGGAGGTGGCAGCCTCCAGCTGGTGAGCATGGGCCTCTGGAGCAGGAAGGTGCAACGAGGCTGGGGTGAAAAGTGCCATCCCCCATCCCAGATGCAGGGCACGGGGAGACACAGAAGGAAAAACAGCTGAGAATGCGTCATCATCGCGGCAATACTTCATAGTTCCTATCATCCAGGGATTAATTCTGCTCCAGGTTGACTCTGGAGCTATCCCAAACTCTACGTGATCTCAAATGCTGGGAGGAAAGGGCTGGGTTGTTGTATCTGCTGTTCTCCTACTAGAAGCCATCATTTCCCACCAGCCTGCCCTAAAGCCTTCAAGGTGAGCATTGGTGTCCTGTCCTCACCTCACCTTCTGGGGTATTACCTTGGAACTTCACCTCTCTGAAGGTCAGAAAACACCTAATTTCCATCCTGCATGTATTCAAAGTGTGTGCCCACCCATCTGCTCTGCAGCAGGTGTTAGGATTTGACAGAACCAGCTCTTCTCACTCTTACACATACCTCTCTGTTGTGTTGGCCCATCTCAAGTTCATTCTGTGATAAAATAAAGGTACCAGGTGATGCTGCTTCTCATAATTTATTTATACTCCCCTGCCTTTTAATTTAAGTACTCATATTCATCTACTGAAAATGCGTTCCCGTCTCCAAGTGGTGATCTGTCCCCAGGCAATGGTGACTCACCCAGGACTTTTGGGGGTGCAAAGCTCCAAGAACGAGGAGCAGGTGGCAATAACAGGGCAGGAGCAAAGACTGGAAACTCTCTGAAGCTGGTAGAAAGGCTCCCACTGCTTGCCGTATGCTCTCAGTGTTGAATGTAGGAGGAAGAGGACAGAAGAGGAAGGTGTCATGGTAGTACTATGGATACTCCAGCAATATCCCTGCCCAGAGCTGTGGCAACAGGTTGCACCAACATAACCAGTCTCACCCCCCAGATCATACACAATTTTGTTCTGATGTAAATATGTCACTGGATTTCTGCCCGTCCGTTCCTTCCTATGAATTCTCCATAACCATAGGTTGGCACCTCTCTTGGAGTACATTGGGCACAGAGAAATATAACGCAGAAAGGAAGCAGAGAGAGGACTGATTTTGTAATACAGCTCCCTTAGGTGCGATGTTGCTCAGACCCCAGAAATGCATGCTGAATCCTCCTCTAAAAGACTGTAGGGGAGACGTTTGGCAAAGAAGTGGGAACATGTTCCAAGGAGCAGGAGATTCCTTAAGACCCTAATTCAGAGCAGCTTAGCAGCGACACCAGAGCGAAAAAAGAGGGTTGATATGAAGCATTGAAATAACAGGCTTGCTTCAGATGGCCCAAATACAGGAGCATGTGATTCAGGTGCTCTGTATATTCTCCATGCCTGTGGAACTCAAATAAATAAATAAATAAATAATAATAATAATGACATTTTAAACTGATGTCTTTCTGAGTCTGCAGCATGAATGATCTAATAGGACAGAGAGGTGCAAAAACTCCACTTGGAATTATGGAGGGAATTTCAGATGAATAGCATGGGTGTGATTTAATAAGCAGGAAAGCAATAGAAAAAAAAATGAAACCAAATATCTGCCTTACTAAATTTGTGCTGGACTGATAGGGTTGAGAGTAGACCCAGAGATGAGCATGCCTGAGTTTTTGGGAGAGTTAATAAAACCATGAGCTGGAGGTTTGGCATCACAAGTGAAAAAACAAATGTGAGAGAAGGAAGAGAGAATTGAGGAGAGAGAGGCAGCACCATTCAGGTCCCAGCCAGATTTCCCAAGGAAGTCCCTGAAAAAGACACTGACTGAGTCCCTGGGGAGAAGGAGCTGAGTTTGTTTGTTTTGTGTGAAGGGCGAAAGATCAGGCCAGAAGCTGCAAGCCTGGGAGAGGAAGTGGAAAGTGGTGCTGTCAGCAGGGACAGAAAGCCCAGGACATGAAAACGTCATCAGATGGGTGGTAAGAGTTGTGGGTCTGGTTGCAGGAGATGGCACAAGTCCACTGAAGCCAATGGTGTGCTGTTAGGTGGATGTCCCAGACGGATATGGACCCAACGGAATGGCATGGAGCTGGGACAGGGGAGGGTCAGGCTGGGCATTAGGAAAAGGTTCTTCACACAAAGGTGGTCGGGCACTGGGACAGGCTCCCCAGGGCAGTGCTCACAGCACCAAGCCTGTTGGAGTTCAAGAAGCGTTTGGACAATACTCTCAGACACATGGTATGATTTTTGAGTGATCCTGTGTGGATGATCCTTGGGGGGTCCCTTCCATCTCAAGATTTTCTGTGATTCTGTGATTCTGTGACTCTATGACATGGCATGCCAAGGGGATGACCACCAGGAGATGCTCAGTTTGAGAAGCTTGAGATAGGGACTGTGTGTCTCGGCAGCAGCAGAGGACAGAAGCAGCAGGTGAAGAACCACCAGGCTCCGGAGAAGAGCCTCGTGCCTGCTTTCCCGCGGGGGAAACGCTCAGCTCCTGGGAGAGCAGCAGGGCCCTGCCCTCCTCACACCGGGCTCCTGTTGCTAAATCAGAGAGGAAACTGTTTAACTTGTCGGTTATTCTTTGGCACCTGCAATTGTGTTAGACACTAGAAACAGGTCAGACCAGCCAAGCTGGTGTAAACCACTGTGATATCCCCAGGGTCGTTCCCTTTCTGTTTACTTTTTTAGCCTTTACGCTAATCTCTCCCTCTATAACAAACATACAACGTTCATAGAAGCCATTTTCAAGCAAGAATGACACCGGCAGTCCCTGGAGTGTCACAGCAGGCTTCTTGGCACAGCGGAGACCTGACTCGACTTCGGGAACGGTGCTTGATGCCCCTCCAGCAGCAGGATGGGTGCAGAGGACAAAGAGCCAAAACACGCACTGGACCCTCTCCTCTCAAGCCCAGTTTCTGTCTACGCATCCACTCTTAGAGCTGAACCTTCCCAAAGACCTTGTTTATGGATGTGCCCCAAGCCCACCGGGCATGTCTGGAGCAGGAGCTGGGGCTCGGCCGGGTCCTTTGGGGCCTTGTGCTGGCTGGTTTGTGGCTGCAGCGCTGTGATCTTCCTCAAGAGCAATTTAGGGACTTTCTTACTTTTTAGCATAGCTGGTGACAATGGCACCACTGCCCGCTTGTTGTACAACACCCCAGCACCTCCCTAAGAAGCGGGAGACCTGGTTCGACACCCTTCTTTGCATCTGCTCCCAGGCTGCAGCAAGCCTTTGGCCTCCACGGGGCCCTTTCTTCCCACGTCCCAAGGAAGAGGTCACGGTGTGGGCAGGATGCTCTCTTGAGAGCCACAAGCCCATTCCATAGCCATGACGATGATGATGCTCCTACATTACAAGGCATAACATTTCTCCCTGGGACAGAAATATGAATACGGGTGGATGGTTAACAACTACTAAGTAAAATCCACAAGCACTGGACTGCAGGAAGGAAGGAGAAGTACCAGGTTTGAGCACTTCTCGTAAGCTGCTCACCAGTTTAGTCCCGAAGAGTGACCCATTTTGAGTCCTGAGCCTCAGGCCAGACAACCATGCAGCTGGTATCCCACAAAAAGATTTAAGCAATTGTATAGGACATGAAAAAAATGAAAGCAGGACAGCCACAGCACTCACACAAGCAGCTAAGTACCAGGCTGTGCCCCTTCCACATCGCAAGCCATGATAGTTAATTTTGCGCTGTGCTGGGGAAGCAGAGGAAATGGAAGCAATTCAGAAGCAGTAATGATCAATGAAGTCAGACAATTCCCCTGAGATCCATATATATGCCGTACCCAAGCTCACAGATACGTAAACTGAGGCGCAGATATGCAAAATGCCTTGCCTGCGGCCACACAGGGCACACACATTGCCTGCTGGCTGCCGTAACCGAGAGGGACCGACTCCGAGCTGCAGTCTCAGCACTGGGTGACAGACTGGGCTGGCTATGTGAGTGGGATAACCGCGGCTGGCATCTCTGCTGTGTCATGATTCACAGCCCTTAATCACTGTTAAACAAATCCAAATGAAATTACACGTAAAGAGCCGGGAACTAGAGAGTCTGAAAAAATGCAAACATGTTCTTCCCCATCAAATCTAATTAGATTTGCCAAAATCAGTGTGCATTGATCTGTGATTCAAACAGTATGCTGATAACAAATTTTCATGATAGACGTGGTTATGAAGCTACTTGACTAGACTATGAATTAGCCCCTTCAGCAGGAGCTCTCAGCACATTTTCTCAGCGTGCTCTTCCACAGGCAGCTTTTAATCCAAAAATCAACACACAATCCCATTGTTTAAGGTTTGCTGGGCTTTCTGCTGAGCGTCCAGCAGAGAAGTTAGGCAGGCAGTGTATTCATGTTGACGATCAATCTCTGTTAAAATCAACACACCATTTTTAGCCACCCAGCTAAGCACGCTGCGGTACGTGCTGGGAAAAGACCTTTCCACCACTGGGCAGAGAAAGCCCATTTTGTTGTCACGCTTTGTAACTTCACCTCGGCGATGATGGGTAGAAAAAGCAGAGCTTTGTATAAAGAGCATCCCATAAATAATCATGGGCTATCACTTCATAAGGCCAGCACTGCACAGATACAGCTTGCTGTTTTTTGCCTGTGTCCAGTCTCTTTCCTGAGCCTTCAGGGATGTCTGATGTGTTGTTTTTTTTTTCTCAGCCCGTGATGGTGAAGTCATGCTGATCTTCTGCTCGCGACGGTTTGTCCCAGTGCCAAGTGGTCACAGCAGGTACCAGCGAATGGAGATGAGAATATCAGAGAGGAGCAGGTAAGTCTTAAAGAGATCAAAGCAAATCCTGAAGCGTCAGGAGAGACCAGGGGAGAGGATTTTCCATTTGTGCTCGGTTTCAGCTGAGCTTTGCATCCACTGACATCTGAGAGCTTCTGAAAATTTGACTCTCCCGAGAGCCGGAGTGCATCAGAGTGTAAAGTTACCCAGAAAGAATGGCAGAGGGCAGGCAGTGCACTTGTATCTGTCTGTACCCCAGATTTATCCCGTCCCTGGTATCTTTTCATCCAGAAGTCGTTATTTCTTCGGGAGAGTAAAACCGCAGTGGTTTTTTGGCCTGATCTTTAAAAGCAATGAGCACCCCCAACTGCAGCCCGAGGCAATGGGACCTACAAACTCTTGGCACCTCTGAAAATTGACTTACCCTGTGTTAAATCACATGCAACAGCCTTGTGTGACCTCATCTCTGGACACAACCAAGACATTGAGCACTGAGCACTGGCACATGTTGCCCAGGGAGGTTGTGGGGTCTGCATCCTTGGAGATGATCACAAGCTGCCTGGATGTGGTGCTGGGCACCCTGCTCTGGGTGTCCCTGCTAGAGCAGGATGGGACCAAGTGGCCTCCAGATGACCAGATGCTCCCTCCCTACCTCAGCCTCCTGTGGCTGAGAGGGAAGGGCATGGGGACGCCCAGCATGCCAGCTATTTCATGGTGGCCCTCTGTAAGCAGGAGGTTTATCCCAGCATAGAGATAAACCACCAAGTGTTTACTACAGGGACCGACAGGCTGGATAGTGTCATTCCCAGCACAGTGGAAATTATTGTGCAACTTCACAGCATTACTAGCCTCCGTGTTTTCATGAGCTCATTAGCTCAAATTTCAAAAATCCCGAGAATTACAGCAATGCAGTATGGCATAGTCATGCCAGTATAAGTGTTCCTACCTAGGAAGAGATTACACCAGCACACTGCCTAAGCCAGTGTGGCTGTTTGTCCTTCCCATCTGCACCCTGGCACCCTGACCCATTTCTCCCCCTGAGGCTGTGTTGGGTTTCTGCTTCACCTCAGCGAGCCACAACTATGCCAAGGGCAAGGAGAAGAGGGCACAGCTTGTCCACACATAGGTGGACAACTAGGGTCAACTGCCTGTGTGGCAGCAGCCTGGTATCTTTGTGTAGTTAAACGAAATAAAAAAGAGGTATCGGTTTAGCTCATTTCATAAAGCCAAGTAAATGGAGCAGCAGCACACCATGGATGATAACTGCTTTCCAACCTAAGCTGCAGATAAGCCATGGATTACGAAGCCTCCCCACCCACGCATGAATTGTCCACCAGAGGCCCTGCAGAAGGAAAATCCCCAGCAGAGACAAGGCAGGTGTCGCTACACAGTCCTGAAATTCCTTAAAACCAGAACGGGCTGCCCTGAAAAACTTTGTGAAACCCTGTGTGCCTTCAGTTTTAAACTTGGTTTGGCTGAACCAGTTTTAAAACTGGCTGGAGAGCCAGAAGGGGCCAGCAGGATCACCCAGGAGAAGCAGGCGTAGAAGCTGAGCTCCTGGTGCCTACGTTCATCAGAGCAGTGTCCCCTCAACCAGGTTGGGCGGAGTGCCTCGCCTGATAAAAGGCTGAGCTCAGCAGACATGAAAGGAAGGTCGTTAGCAAAGATCAAAAGGTATGGATGGGAGATAGAGCTGCAGCATTTGCAAAGTTACCAAAGCCTTCCAGTGAGGACGAAGAGAAGGATGCTGTGATGCTAAATGAATGGGGCAATCTAGATAATGATATCAGAATTAAATTAATTAAGGGAAGATTAAAGAAAGATTGCAAAATGAGGGTTGTAATCCCAGCACGGCTGGAGGCTGGAGTCAATGGGTGTTTTGTGGGTGACTGTGAAGAGGCTGAGAGTTTGCTCCAAATGCATACCAAGACAAAGGAAGTTATGAACTGTGGGCTAATTTACACAAATCCAATTAAATTAGGGAATAAATTAATAGTGATGTCCCCACAGTCACAAAATCGAAGCCAGGCGTGGCTGGAGCATCCAGCAGGATAAAAATGAGATGGGTGAACATCATCACTGACCTGCACACACTGGGGTGTTCAGAACACACTGACAGCAGCAGGACAGACTATACCTGGCTTGCTGTAACGTCTCGCAGGACAGAGCTTTCTATTCAAAGCATTTTAAACAGATTTAAACCGGCAAAGTGAGTTTGCACCAGATCGGCACTTTGCATCATGTGGACGCAACGTTTCTGCTCCAGGAGCTGGCACTCCTTGGGGGGATTTACTGTTCCTCCGAGCAAGCTCCCTGAGTGCCAGCAAGAGGCACATGTGCAGAGCAACCTCCAGGAAACATCAACGGAGCTTAAAATCTTCCAGCACGCAGATTTCCCACCCAGCAGTTCATTGACATTAACCTGAAGGTTCATTAAGGAATTTACCTACTGATTTCAAGGCTTGAAAAATTATAGGAATGGCATGAAGCCCTGTACCAAGGCAGCATAGTGCATCTGTGCAGACCTTGGTGGCAGTCACCAAGCTGTCTAGATATTTTCCTCTAGCTGCTGAGCTGGTCATAAATACGTGGCAATTGTTCTGGAGCCCCTTTAATGTCAATGCTTTTGTGGCTCCTGTTCATTGCTCTGGGTCTTTCTCAGCTCTCGGTTTTAGGGCAGCAAACTGAAATGAATGGGGAAGGGGTGAATTCATTTTTTATTAAGCACCCAAGTCCAAAAATTAAATTCTGAATGCAAGCACAGATGCTGATAAATACTTTTGCCCTTGTAAAACATGGAAAAATGCTGGTTTGTTCCATAAGGGCAGGAGATTCATTTTTCTCTCTTTCACAAATGTAAAAGGAGGAAAGTGCTTTTCAGTAAGAATCCAGTTTTACAGGGAGGGAGTAATATGTTACATAGTTGAATCACTTTGATGTCAATTTTATTTTGCAATCACTTCATAAGATATTCATATAGCCTTTTACATTCTTTCAAAATGTGGAAGTCTAGGCACAATGCAATATTATCTTACTCTTTACCACAATGATGAACGATAATGAGAACGCATAATAAGATTTTACTTGCGCCCAAAGAAAAATCTGCTTTATCCCAGATGAGAGGAATTTTGCAGATCAAATTAATATTATAAAACAGTACAATTTATCAAAATAATATGGCTTTTCTTCTCTGAATTCACTGCAAATCACAATGTCTGCAGCCATGGTGAACTGTTAGAGTCTGATGGATTTTTTTAAAGACTCTTTGTCTGTGAAAAACACTTGGTTGATAAAAGTAAAAAAAATAAGAAAAATCTGATATTTGAAAGCTAGGTTATAGCTGTCATACAGCAATTCTGCTTCCTGTCCAAAATCTGGTCTCTTGCAAGGGAGAAGGGTCTTTGCTCAGATTCCTCAGGAACCAATGGATCACATTTGATATCCTTCTGAAATTTGTATGTGTGTGGAACATGGGTGTAGCATAATGCTTGCAATGTATCTTGTTGCATCCTTTTAATTTAGATTCTGGTTACTCCTCTATTCCCAATTTTAACATACAGCCTAAAGGCCAGTTAATGAAGTGTGAAATAGATACAAAACCCTGATAGTCACTGGGGATAGAAACATCTTGGCTGTCTCATCCAGCCTCCTCACCATGTCTCTTAGTGCATTTTTGCTTGTTTTTACACAGGTTAACAGCAGTTTTCCAGAAGCACTCTTGCTGGAAAGCCTTGCTGTGCAGCAGTTATTACTGAGTACAGTTATTATTTCTTGTGACGTATATGATAGGAATGACAACAAATTATTTAAGGTGTGGTTATAGGGCAGTCAAATGAAATCCCAGAGTTCTAGGGACCAGCACTGCCCGTATTGGACTGAACCAACCTCAGGTGTGGAAGCTCAGCAATGCGCGGGCTTGATAAGAGCCCACCACATTTCAGCAGGGGAGGGAGAGCAGAGAGGTTTCATGCTCTTGATCATGGAAACCACCTGCACTGAGAGGCTTCACTTGGTTCTGCCATCATCTGGGAGCAGACTAATGGAAGAAAAAGAGTGGGAAGGAGCTCTTGCTCCACTAGCTGCATCCCTGTGAGCAGCCCCTTGCAGGGAAGGAAGATGCGTGCTGCGAACAGGAGCGCTGCTTTCGGGGGGGGAAAGCGGCCTCGGGCTCAGGGCTCTGCGCTGGGTCGTGCTTCAGCCTGCAGGATTTTGTGGGTTTGCCTGCTTGCAGCACTTGTACAGAAAGCACAGTTCCTGGATTATTTTTTTCCTTCTATTTCTGTCCTCTTTCATCATGGATAAATTAACACGCAAGAAGCTGATGGGGCTAATTAGTTCCAAGCAGGGAATTGCTCTGTGTTAATTTCTCTGTTTGGAACTCTCTTAGCAGGTCAGATTGTTCCATTTTTGCAGCTTAATTTTCTTTATTTCTTATTTCTTAGCACCTAATCCTTTATTTCTTCTTGTTTTTCTTTTTGATCCTGTAGGGAAAACATAATTCTGCATAACTGGGACCTGGAAGAATGCAGCAGAAATTACAAGAGGGTTTTGCTTTGAATGGAAATATATTCCACAAACAGTAGCTGTGGCAAGACCTGTAGAGAGATATATGAAAAGTGAATTTAGGAACAAAGCAAAATCAGCTGGACATAATGCCAGGAACTAGCTGACCCAGCTGCTTTCTCCCAGACTTGTTTAGAACAGGGAACAGCTCCGTAATTCATACATCAAGCTGGAAACTGGAAACAGTTTTTGTGGGAACAAGATGCTCTGCCATCCAAGTCGGCTGGAGCCATGCTGCTGAGCTCTCAGCCAGGGGCTTCTCCTTCCTGTCCCACAGCTTCAAGCAGTTGTGCCTTCATAGGTGGGGATTTGAAGCAAGGTTCGCTCAGTAACTAAGGACACTAAACAGTTTGGGCCAGCAGCAGATGAAACTTTTTAATATGCACTATTACTCAGCATCAACGGCCGTACCTTTACCCTCTCAGAATTAACCTATCTTGTTTCCTAGGAAGATAGAGCGTGGACATATTTGGAGACAGGGTGCTTGGCCTCTGCAGAGATGTAAAAAAATACCTTGTCGTACAGTCAAGAACTGACTAATAGGTGGGATTGTCACCTCCAGGCCAGCTCCTCACCCAGCCCATGAGCCCACCAGGGTGTGTGGGACCTCTGGCCCTTCCACTAGCTCCTTACTCACGCCACTGAGCCCAGAGCTGGCAGCAGGATTCTCAAGATCTCTGTAGAAGGCAAATGGCAGAATTAGGAAAAACAAACAAACGAACAAACAGATTTTGACTTCCTCACTGTTATTCTGAATCTTGGATGACGTCCTCTCGGTTGCATATTCCCAATGACTGTACGAGCATGTCCGAGATGAGTAAATGGCACTAACGTAACTAAAAGCTGGTGAATGTAAAACGTTGGTACTGGAAATGAAATCCGGCTTCTGTGGCTCATTTGTCTCATTTCTTGATCTTTTTTTTGCTAGGCAGGTTTAGGCTCAGTCCACGTGGAAACCTCAAGGGGAAGCCAGGGTTAGTTTTCAGTCAGCGGAGGTCTTTTTCAGAAGCTCCCATAGATAGCCTTTTAAAATGAGGAAATAGCAAAACTGTCAGCTGGGAAGTAAATCTTTGGTCTTTTCCCAAGCAGTCTGTCTGTGTTAGGATGCCCTAGCCTTCAGTTTTGTTCTTCTGATAATTCATTGGCAGATGACTCTAACACAGATCAATCCAAAAATGAGTTTTTATATATAAAAAAAAAGTACAGTGTATTGAAAGATTGTTCATCTCTGTAGGCAAAACAACCACGTCTACCTTCCGTTTTGAATAAATTCAGATGTTAACTGAAGTGGCCTGGCTTATTTCCAGTTTACAGTAATTCTATTCTGCTTGCCTCAAATTCTCCTTTTAATACAACTCTGATGAAGTGGTTGTCATCTCTCAACTGCCTGCAGTGGTTGCAAAGTGCTGCAGGAGCAATAGTGGTTATGGCAGTGGCAAGGAAAGGGATTTCTTTAGAGGCAGTGATAAAACTTCCAAAGGTATCCTCCTTCTCTGGCACAAGTCTGTTTCCCTTGAAGAAACCGGGAATTCCCACAGACATCCTATCGATGGGAGCGAAAGGAAGACAGCACAGGTGGCTTTGAACATCCCGGTGCTACTCCAGCACATTCTGCATGGATATGCTGAAGCCATTTAGACTGCTAGCTGGCTGGAAAGACGTAAGTTATGCACAGGAAAAAAACAAAGCTGGAACTCTAAAAATCAATGCCATTAAGTATGAACAATGAGGGTAGATGACAAAGGCAATTTTATTCCCTACATGATGGCTTGTTTCTAGTTTCCTTCAACATTTTATTTTGCCTAATGTTTTCCTGGAAGAGAAGTGGCTTGAAATCTCCCGTGAAAGTGGAGGAGCAGAGAGATGGGGTTGAAAATGTTCCTTGTATTTCAAGTAGTGTTTTGGTATAGCTGTTTGGCAAGCAAAATGCTTATTGCATTTTATTTTGAGACTCAGAGGTTTCTTTTATAAGTTTATTCTCTTTATTGCTCCAAAACAGCAGCAAAAACCAACACTTCCTCATCCATATACTATTTGTTACTAACTGAATCCAGCCCAGGAACTCCTGTGGGTTAGCAGTGTCTTCCGAACACCCTGATCTCTCACGCAGAGTTGGAAAGTGGAAGTTCCCTTCCTCTTCATTGTAGCACCAGCTTAATGACAAGGAGGGGGTTCCTACCCCTGCCCTCATGGGCTGTTTTAACTTTTTTTTTTTTTAATTTCTTTCACTACATTATTTAGTTAACTTATCATTCTTCACCAAATTAAAACATGTCATTAAATGTGAAGCTTCATCCCATAAATTCATAATCTTTTTTGGAGTGACAATTTGGGATCGTGTTCATGATCTAGTGTACTCTTCCCACAAGACTGTGGCAAGTGAAACGGATGCTCAAATAAAAGATGAGCATAAGAAATTAAATAACTGCAAGTATCCTATTCATAAAAAGACTGATGAGAAGCTTCTGCGGATAGAAGAAATAAAGAAAAAACAAAACAAAACAAAACAAAAAAAACTGTTCTCCAAATGATTTAAGAGGCCGACAAATAAGGAGAGGCTTAATCGCTGTGGTCTAACCGCATTTAACGGGAAGAAGTGAGGGAGTTTTGTTAACACGTGAAACTGGGACCCAAAGGTGACAGGGTTTTTTCAAAGTTTGTGGCTGGATCTACACCTCTCTGTTTCTGAGGATGGGGATGCACTTAGAAACTCTTGGACAACAGCTTGCTTCTCTTCCTAACCAGTACATAGAATAGATACAGAATTGATGCTAAAATAAGCTAACTTGTCTAATAAAAGTTGAAGCTTTTATTCTGGAAGATGCAGAGCTGGAAGATGTCCTGATTTACAGTTCAGATACAATTAATACTTTCAGTTCACATCATTCTGTTTCTTCATAAATGAATATCTGAATCACACACTGAAAAAGGCAACTACATTGCCTCTATAAACCCATTTACATGCAGGTGGTGCAGAAAAATCGAAGAAAAAACTTTGCTTTCTCCTGGGTTTCTGACAGGATGGTCTTCTCCCAAGAAATCTTCCACCCAGCACCTAAAGCACCTCATTAAATGGGATGTAAGCACTTATCTCTTTTTGGAAGTCCCATATGCAAAATTATTGGGACTTTTACCGTGCCCTTTCCAGGGCGGAGACCTTTGGCATTCATCCTGTCCATAAACCGCCACCTGCTCCCCCTCCCCCATGTACACCCCTGCTCAACCCTTCCTCTCCCCACTCCGAGCTCAAAAGCAACAGAAAACCCAAATCTTCTGTTCCAGTTCGGTTGCTGGCACTGGTGTTATCTGGCAGCAATGCTGCTCATCTGGTTAGAAGCCAAGCAAATACATATTTAGTGGGAATTATGAAAGTTGACAAGTACAAAGTTCTACTTCTTTAAAAGCAGTTCCTTACCCCAAATCCAAGGGCTAATTGATTTCTTGCTCAAGTTCTAACAGAAGTTGAGCTAAACGTGTGAAAGATGGGGAGGAAAAGATCAAATCTGGTCTTTGGACCTATGTCAAGCAAGTGCTTTATGGCCCATCTGAAGCTGATCATGAGACAATTCCTGAATGCAAATGTCATTTAATAGGGACAGACAAATGCTAGGAAACTCTCAGAGCATATTCTCCAGGTAAGAAATAGTTCTTCTTTGCCTCTGCTATAATTGTGTGGTTCTGTGTGCTCCTTGACTTTGATCTTTGCATTCCCTGAAATCCCAAGTAACTATTCAAGTTAATAAAGTGTTAAGGTGTTTGCCTAGGAAGGTTGACTCTGCTGATTTCAGCTCTTAAAAGGGGAAACAGCGCTGTTGTTTTAACCACGTCAGCACTTACCGCCTCGGTTTATTTTGTTATCCCATTTAACTTCTGTTCAAAATCAAACAGGAAGCAATTAAGGTGAGTCTACTACAAAGCAGTCCTCAAAATACATAGCCGACAAAGGTCATGCCCCTAAAACATAATTAAACTTATTTCGAAAGAATGCGGAGCCGATACACTGGGGCTGCTGGTGTAAAAATACAATGGCTCCGCTTCACTTTCGGCAGGCAGAGATGATGGATTGCCAGGATGGACAGTACTGCCAGCCCCCTTGTTAGGGCACTGGTGGCAACAGCAGCTGGACTGGCAAAACTCTAAGAGCACTGGTTTTGTCTACTTGGATTAATAGGAAGGGAGAGGGAAAGAGAAGGAACCAAACTCCCTGCTGAACTGCAAAATTTTCCTCTTGCCTAAACCCACTTTGACTTTGGTCAGGTCACTGCTGTGATGACAGAGAGAAGGATGTCATAGAAATAAGCATCTAATGACAACACTGGAAAACAAAGCAAAGTCTTTACACAGGATTTAGCTAATTATATTTTGGGCAAATATTTATTTATCTAAAAACAAAATAAAAATCATTTCTTTAAAAGAAAAATGTATTTAAATAAAAAAAAAACTGTGAAATGTTATGGCACAGAAGTTCAAGACAAGTATAAATCCAGTTGCCACAACTGTTGCGTATTAATGTTGCACATTTTTCTATAAAGGCTTTATTAAAGGTATTTACATGGCAAGAAGATGTGTAAATATATACAGCAATCTGGGGACAACTTTTTTTTGGAATTCTCATAAGAAAAAAATGCCTTAAATACAAAATTTTAAAAGAAAAAAAAGTTGAAGAGTTCATCCCCAAGCATGAAGAATGTCCCATCATCCCTTATGCCCAAAGTATCAATTATGAGGCAGTTTTGAGGTTCTGGCCAAACCGTTTGGAGATTCAGCCAAGGTTGTGTAGTCTCAAGTTAATTCGCACAGCATGCACTTGCAATAGTTCCATACTTGATGGACTGGTGTAGTTCATGAATGATATTAGAAACATTAATATTTTATCATCGTTTCAGTCTAGTTTGGGTTACCCTAAGCGATGCCCAAGAGTTCCTATGCACGAGAGTTCCTTAGCTGCTCAAGTTTGTGTTTCAACTGTTCTCTCCTCCGCCTCAACAGCTCTTTCTCTGCGATCAGTCTGTGTTCGTCCGACTGGATGGAGAGAACATACTCTGTTGCTTTTTTCAGGATGACAACCTTGGGTGCCTTCTCATTGTTGGCCACCTCGGGTATCTGGTCACGCAACGCAAAGAAACTCAGCTTCAGCTCGTTTCTCCTCTGGCGCTCCAAGACGTTGTGCGTTCGCCTCTTGTCGTTCTCCTCCGAGTCTGACGTGCGGGGACTTGAGCATTTTCGGTTATTACTTATCTGTTTGAGGACTCTGCCACTGTCCAACTTTAGCCTTTTTGCAGCTGGGTACTCCACCTTGGTGGAGGGAGGAGCGGCGTAGTTGTGCTGATGGATGTTGACATGACACCGTTTGAGAACCAGCGGGCTGTGGTGGGGCTTACTGTGCTCTTCTGATGCTTCTGTGCTGGACTCTGTGCTGGATTCGGACTCGTTCGCTTCAGCTAATGTAACAACATCAATTTCCTCATCTTCCTCTTGTTCTTCTTCTGCACAGGAAAAGAAAAAAAGAAGAATTGTAAGCCGATCTGTGCAAAAACTCCCAGGACTGCTGTATTTATGACAGAGGGGTTACTCCGAGCTGCAGTGCGAGGAACCCATTGGCAAACCCATATTAAACCCACTCGACGCTGCGAGACACCACTTGCCCTCCTCAAGAGCCTTTCCTTTAAGCAGCAATGTTTCAAGAGCAATAGGACACACCGAGTGCACTCAGAGCCCTGACTCCCTGGTTTCAAAATTTGCAAAGATCTTGCGTAATCCCGAGGCGCGTATGAAAGATAGCAGGAAAATTTAACCTCGGTTGTCAGCAGCAAAGCACAACGAAGCTCCTAGACTCAAGCTGTCCTTAATTAAGGATTTAGCAGGCTTTGGCCACGCCTCAAGAGAGCTTACTTAACACACGTGTATTCAGAGACATTTTCAGAATCTCTCTTGATCTGTTAATTTGTGGAAAATCCAAGGAAAAAAAAAAAAATGAAGGCTGTAGTGCTTTGAGTAGAAACTCGCTTTCAAACCAGATTTACGAGCGGACGGAACACGCTGTCAAATACCTAAGGAAGCATTTCTAAAACTTTCCCAGCCCCATTCACTCCTCGCAGTCACTTTCACTAGCACCTCCCTGCTTGCACATTCTCCCTGCGGCTCTCGGGCTGGGGTTAACTCCTTGCCGGCCCCCAGATGTTACTGGGAAGCAGCTCCACTTGGACGCTGCTCCGGCTCCGAAGTCCGACTCTGACCCTGTTATGAAAGTTTCTCCCTCCTTTTTTTTTTTTTTTCCTTTCCATTTTTTTTCCTCCTCCCTCCACCCCTGAAGGGAAAACCGGGCTGTTTTTTCCAGGAACTAAACTCGCAGGGAGCCTCGCTAACGTGGCATTTAAAACACCCGTGCGCGGTGGGAGGGAGAGAGAAGAGAAGAAGCGGGTCGGGGTGCGCGTCCGCCCGCTTGCCCCCCAAAAAAACACGCGTGGACCCCACTCACCCGAGTCGCTGCTGGTGGTGGGTGGCGTGTCGTCGCCCAGCAGTGCCGGGGGGCTGGCACCGGGCTGCCCGGCCCTGGGGGCTCTCTCGCTGAGCGGGTAGGGGAAGACCACCGAGGGGTCGATGCAGTCGGCGGCGGCGGCGCCCAGGTCGTGCAGGTAGAGGCCGGCCGATGCCGCGGAGCCGGGGGGAGGCGGAGGCGGCGGTCCCCCCGTGGGGGGTCCCGTGGGGCCGGGCCGGGCTGTGGGACCCCCCTCCCGTCGGGCCGCCTGGTAGGACGCCAGCTTCTCGGAGACCACCTTCTCCAGCTTGGCGGCGGCGGAAAAACCGCTCCACATGCAGTCCTGGATGATGATGGATTTGACGAAGGTCTCGTCGTCGGGGTCGCAGATGAAGCTTTGGTTCACCATGTCCCCCCCGAGGAGCTCCGTCACCATCTCCAGCTGGTCGGCGGTGGAGGGGAAGCAGGAGGCGGCGGCCAGGCTGGAGCGGCGGCTGGGCGACAGGGGCGGCGTGGGCAGGAGCTCAAACTTCTTCCAGATGTCCTCGGACGGGGCTGGGGGTTGCAGCTCGCTGCCCCTCTGCTGCGCCGCCAGGTAGAAGTTCTCCTCCTCCTCCTCGAAGTAGAAGTAGGGCTGCACCGAGTCGTAGTCGTAATCGTAGTTCTTGCTGGGGAAGCTGGCGCTGAGAGGCATCGCGGCGGCTGGTGCCTGCGGGAGGGGGGAAACAAGGGGGAGCCGGGGTGAGCCTCGGGGGTCGGCTCCCCCCCCGCCCCCGCGACCCTAAAGGGGCGACCGCCCCCCAGCACGCAGCGCTCCCTCCCGGCTCCCCGCGCCGTGCCGACGGGCAAAAAAACCCCACGCAGTCGGTTTCAAAACAATGTTAAAAAATCATAATAAAATCCACGCTAATAATAATAAAAAAAGGTACGACCTCCCCTCACCCTCTCCCAAGTCGGAGGCGCGACTTGATCTACCGAGGGGGGCAGCTCCCGGTGCCGCCCCGACCACCCTCCCCGCGGCTCTCCCGGAGGGGGCTCCGGCAGCTCGGCAGCTCCGTGCAGCCCTGCTCGGCTCGGCACGGCACGGCACGGCTCGGCACGGCTCCCTCCCGCCGTCCCTCCGCAGCCGCCGCGTTCACACGGGGCACGGCTCCGGCACGAAGCCCCCTTCCTTCCCTCCCGGAGCCGCTCCGCCAGCCCGGGATCGGGGATCCGGGATCGGGGATCGAGCCGGGAAGGGAAGGAAGGGAAGGGCGAGCTGCGGGGAGCTCCCAGCACCCAGAGGGGCTGCTCCCCTGCCACGCACCTGGGCGTGCGGGCAACGCGCGGGGACGGGCAGGAACCTCGGCAAAGTTTGCCAGGTCTTGTCATATACACGCATATATATATATATATGAATATAAATATATATATACGCACACATACACACGCATATATATATACATATATATATATATATGCCCATATATCCACGTATATATACCCATATATATGGATATAGGCAGAATGTGCAATAAGCATAACCTGCCCGTGCATACGCGGGAGAAGCAAATACTTCCCCTCCCCCGAAAAAAAAAATAAATATATAGATATTTGAAGAGCCGAGAGCAAGCGAAAGGATGGGGACGGCCGGTGCCCCAGCGCAGGGGAGCGTCCCCCGGGGGGGCACCGTCGGTGTCCCCGTCCTCGGAGCGCAGCCCCGGCGGTGCCGGGTGTCAGCAGCCCTGTCAGTCCAAGCCACGACCGCGGCGGATCGAGTGATGGGAAAAGCGGAGCCCCGCGACTCACCGGCTTCTCCAAGGCGCCAGCTGCGAAACGGAGCGAGGCAATTATTGCGGGCGGTGCGGGGACCAACAAAATAAGGAAAAAATAATAATATATATATATATATATATAAAAAATTATAAAAAGAACCGCCGGATAGGACGGGGAAAAAAAAAAAAAAAGACGAAACGCCGGGAGAACGTAGATCTCTTCCTCCCACCAAGGTTTAGAAAAAAAAAATAATAATAATTAAAAAAAAAAATCAAGGAGCAGCGGAGAGAAGGGGAATCAGATTGTACGGTCCAAGGCGGCGCGGCGCGCTCTGTCTGGTACAATAGAAGTTTAGTTGCTTTCCTCCTTTAAAGCGCCGGCGAGGGGCGGGCGACAGAGGTGCCGCGGGGCGGGGGCAGCACCGCGGGGCCCCGCTCACTCCCGCCGTGCGCGCCGCCGCCGCCCGCGCCCCCCTTCGGCAGCGGCCGCGCAGGGCTCCGCGCCTGGCCGCGGGGAGGGCGGCGCCGCGAGGGGGCGGCCGAGGAGCTCCGCGTATCCCCCCCCCTTACCCCCAAGTCCCAACCCCCGGCCTTTAATTCCGCCGGGAGGTTTGGAAGGGCTGGGGGGGGGGGGGAGGCGATGCAGCGCTCCGCGGTGGTTTTTTTTATTTTTTATTTTTTTTTAATTTTATTTTTAATTATTTTTTTTTCCACCCGTCTTACTACGAGCTGCGCAAGGAGAGGTCGGAAGTAAACATAGTAAAAAAAAAAAAAATTACTAGGAGGGATTAAAAGGTTGCTCCTCTCCGTTTCCCTCCTTGCTCAGCGCACCCCGGCAGGGCACCGGGGGGGGGGGGGGTTCAGCCCCTTTTTCCAACACCCCCCCACCTTCATGTAGGGGGGCTCCGGTGCGCATCCAGCCTCGTCGGGGGGGCTCCGACTCGGGCAGCCCCCGCCCCGGGTCGCCGCTTTCTTATCCCGCCTTTGCGGGAGGATTAAATGGAAGAAGGAGGCTGCGGGGGGGGGGGGGGGGGGGGGGGGGGGGGATGTGGGGGTGTTGGGGGGGGCACAGCCCCGCGGGGGTCACCTTGCAGCCCGTTTTGTCAAACCACGGCTGTCCCCTTCCCACTCTCAGTCCCTTCCCCTTCCCGGGGTCCACCCCCCAGCTCCCGGTGCCCACCCCCGACGGGACGCCCCCATCTCGCTGCCCGGCCCCCCGGGACCGTTAGCTGCTACCCCCATCCCTCCCACCGCCGCACCTGCGGTTTCCCCGAGCCCCCCCCGTGCTGAGCCCTCACCCCCTGCTCCCTCCCCAAATCCCCCCAACCCCCCTAAACCTCCCCAGCGAAGCCCCTCCGCTCTCTGCACCACGGGACGTCCCCCCCCCCCCGCACCCCCGCACATTATCCCATCCCCGCTGGGATTTGTTTATTCCCATTTATTTATATATCCCCCTCCCCACTTTTAAAATTTTATTTCTTTATTTATTTGTTTATTTTATTAAAGCACAACCCCCGGGGCAGGATGCAAAGCTCAGGGCCGCTCCACGGAGCGGGAGGACCGAAGCTGGGGGGGGGGGGTGGAGAAAGGACGGATGGGGAGGGGGGGCTCCACCCCACCCCCGGTGAGGCTCCCGCCGGCGCTGGGGGGCGGCCCCGCTTTCCCACGGCCGCCGCTGCTACCGTGGGGACATCGCGCCCCCTCCCGGCCGCTCCGCGCCCGCGGGAAGCAGCGCGAACCCCCCCCCTCCCCCCCCCCCCCGGCACCTGCGGCTCCCTCCCACCCCCCCGCAGCACCCCCCTCCCGGAATGAAAAATTAAAAAAAAAAAAAAAGAAAAGAAAAGAATGAGAAAATATTATTTTTAATTTTTAATTATTTTTCAATTTTTAATTATTTTATTACTTTATTTTATTATTTTTTAATTTTTATTCTTATTATTTCAATGGGAAGCGACCATTTTTGCCGAGCAGCCTTTCAGCAAAGCACGACATCTACAACCATCCAAGTCCCCACCAAGCAAAAAGCCCCGAGCGCACTTTGGGGGCGCTTTCTGCCGTCCCGCCGCTGCTGTCGGGTAGCAAAGGAGGAGCGGATCCACGCAGAAAGGGTGAAGCAAGAGCCAAGAGCCACTGCGTAGTCATAACGGGGATGCTTCACCTAGTGACATTTTAAGAATCGGGTTTACCCTTGCTCCGAGATGGCTTAAAATACATCGTGCTATTTTTAAAAGCATCACTGTAGTAGAGCTCGCTGATGTGAATGGAAATAACGTGACTCAAGGCAGGCCTGAAGTCAGCCAGGAGGGTGCAAGATCCAAATTAATCTAGCTATTGGTGTAAAAGTTGGTATGGGTGCTTTTATCTAAGAACAGCAGCAGAAGAGTCTAAAACGCAGTGAATACCCTCAGAATTGTAAAAGCTGTCGAAATTCAGTCAGAGCTGGTAACAGCAGAAATATTTTGAAATGACTCCAGTACTGATAGGGTTGAAAATCATAATCCTGTTCGTGAAGCAATATAATCACACGCAGAGCAATTAACTGCAGTATCACAGAGGATTATGACTTGAAGTGAGGAATAAGTAACGTGAGCAGATGGACTCTTAAAATATCCCGTGCTCATATGAATGGGAAAACAGGAAAGGAGGACTGGAAGAAAAGTGCTATTGAAACAATACGGCCTTCAGAGGAAACGGTCTTTAAAATATTCTATAGGGTTTCTTCAGGTCTCACGCAGTCCCCAAGTTCGTTTTTTCTTGGGGAGCCAATGCCAGGACATCCCACAGCTGTTCTTACGTGGTGGTTTGCCCTGGTTTCTTACGTCCAGCCCCATCTGTGAAAGAACACAGGGCAACGTATGAAAACAATAAGTATAAATCTCCAGTGAAAAGGCCATTTTTGACAAAATAGCTGTTATATGGGAAGAAGAAATAAGCGAGAATTACATTAAGGAGACGACAGAATCAAAGGGAGCGTTTTGACACGGGTGGGGGGTCTGGTGATAAATAGAAGGGGGCAGGGGAAGCCTGGGTGGAATTTACGTGTGATGGCAGAGGGGGAACCTGTGAGAACCAGAAATGAAAGCAGAAACTGAGAGTGAAGTGGAGATGGTGGAAAAAACTCTCGCACCTCTCTGTGGCTGGAAACCCCTGAGACAATTCGTAATGTCACACGTGCCCGCGTCACCTGCTGCGTGCTGTATTTCCAGGGGACACCTGCAATCTACTTTACACTGGCCAAAAAGCCGTCTGAAAACTGGAGCTACCTCCAGAAGTCTCTGCTGAAATCTTCACTCGACATCTCCATGGCTTCGCAGGTTGCTGGTCTTCCACCGGAGAGTCTAACTAATACCTAACTAGGTATTAGTTGGTCAGAAAATCCTAACTCCTTGCGGAGAGGTTTACCCAAACAAGTGGTGCTTGCACTCCGAGCCATTAAGGCTGAGCATCCCCGCAGGGATCCTGGCTCCACAGCTGCCCTGAAGGACCAGTGCAAAAACCAGACCCACATTTCAGAGGCCAAAATAAATGGATTTGACTTATTAATAGAAAATGTTACTTTTTCATCTCTTTCAGCAGCTGTAATTTCTTTAACAATGGGAGGTGAGATGTGTGTAGGCAGAAGGTGACAGTGTTTCTGCAAGCTGTGCAGCATTGATTAAATTAATAACATCTTCCTAGCCCCCCTCTTCCAGGCCCAGAAAAACTCATGCTGGGCGCTGATGAGCACCTTGTCAGTGGATTTCCCCATCATGAAGGAGAAATGAGGGCATCTGGGGGGCCACTGTCACTTATCTGTGTACCGTGGTGAAATATGGAGTGCTGCATACACCTCCTATCTTAGCCGCAGAGTGAACAACAGCACTGTGGGTGCCAGCATTGCCACCCCATCACTGTACCCCAGCCATGGGCTGCAGGTCTTGAGAACGACAATACCATCACAGCTCTGTGTCCGAGAGGGCTGGCAGCAAACGACGCAGCTCCTTCCCCTGCGCCAGGCTCCTTGTGATGTGCTGGCCGGAGAGCCTCGACACGGGATAGTGCTGCCCGCTTATTGCCGTGCATAGATGGGAAGAGCAGAAAACTGAATGATGAAAAGGGCTGCAGACAGACGGTGCTACGCTGATGTTAAGTTACTCCCTCAGAACTGAAATGAGGACCGTAGCCCTCACAGAAACCCACTGAAACCCCAGAAAATAAGTTTTGTCACCAAGAGAATTAGCACAGAACCTGAACTGCTCTTCTGACTTGGGCTGAGTACAGCAGGCTTCAACTCAGACCAAAGGAGATTTGAAACTGCCCTGCCCAGGATCTAGCATTAGGAGGTTCCTTTTCCTTTCCCTTTTCCTTTTCTTTTTCCCTTTCCCTTTCCTTTTCATTTTCCCTTTCCCTTTCCTCTTTTCCTCTTCCTTTTTCTCTTTTCCTTTTCCTTTTTTCATTTTCCATTTCTCTTTCTTTCTTTCTTTGTCTGTCTTTCTTAAAACCAAGCCCTTTAGATGCTTCATAGTTGTCTTTTTTTTTTTTTTTAATTGACAGTGCGTATGAAATCAAGTCGTTAGTGAAACCAGAATATTAACTGGTTTTAAAGGAGGTCTGGCATACATGCATGTATTTGTATATATTTTTTCTGCTTTATCTTTACTCTGTGTAATTGTAAAATTGAAAGTCGCATCAGGAGCAAAACACGGGAAAACATCTTCAACTAATTTTGAATACAGAGAGAACAAAATCATTTTCACCAGCTTTGGTCTTTCCACCACATGAAGTCTTTTACCTCTTTTTGCTTCAGGATAAAATTACCACAGCTGTTAATTTAACTTTGTTTACAGACAGTTTCCCTTTGCAGTCCTTTCAAACCATCGCAGTTAGTTGGATACCAAATATTAGGCTGTTTTCAAACAGGGCAGCCCTTAATTAGTTTATTCTTAACTACACAAAACTATTCAGATGTGTACACAACTATTCACAATTCCAATACCAGCTATGTAACGCTAAATATTTTTGGTGTTTGAATACTGTACCTGTAAAATAATTTAAGTCCCATTGAAACAACCCCCAAAATATGAGTAGGGTTTGAATTAGCCCTTCCTACACAGACGAACATTTTTGACAGGAATGGCTGGGAGGAACCAAGTCGACACCAGCAGTTTTGGCATTCCTTGATAAGAGATTTTTGCCCAGCTGTGGATTAAGGGCGAATTACAGGAAATCTGCGCTGATTTAAGTGTATGATAAATGAAAAGATCTTCAAGGCTCTTGTGAAAGATAAACAGTTATTTTTGAAAGCCTGGTTAATTTAAATTTCTCTCCTAACAGAAAAAGAAAAGCTATTTACGAACAATTGGCCCCGAAAGCCCCTCCGTGGCCTCTGCATTCTCTGAATTTTCTGTTGCAATTATCAGATTGTCAAGACATCACAGCTCTGCTTGATTAAGCCCTCTTTAAAGCATTAGGGCTATTTGCAACTCCTTAGTGATCCTTTCAGGTACCCACACTGTCAAGACTTTCTTCAATTTTTAAAGCCTTGATCGTTAGAGCTGGATGTGATCCCAGCCTCCCCCCTAGGGGAGCACCAGCCCTTCCACCTAACTGGCCAAGGAAGCGTTCCCTTCAAGGAAATTTTCTTGAATGAAGTCCCCCATCAGGGCTGAATGCCATCTGGGAGGCAGCAGGAGTGAATCTTTCTCCGTCCCCATGTTTGTAGATGCTGGGGCATCTGCAGAGCCTGCAGATCCATGCAGACCTGCAGTGGGAAGGAGCTCTAGAGCACAGCTGGAAGGCAGGAAAGGTTTGAACGCTATTAGGCAGCTTTTGTACTAATGTCCAAGAAAAATAAACAGCCCCTCCTCTAGCAACTTCCTTGCAGATTTGGTATGAGAGCAGAGGAGCACCAACCTCACTGCAGTTCTCATGGCATGTCCTGTGGAGGCACAGCTTCAGAAATATCTGACTGTATCAGATATTATCTGGAGGAAGGAATGTGTCAGCTGACAGTGAGGCTGGAAACTATTGAAACTATTGTCAGCTGGGCCATTATTATAATTATCTCGTCTCTTCGAGAATTAATATCCAACTAGCTTGTCCCTTCTACAAACAGGTGAGAGTATATAACCCTTCCAGGAATAATGTAGCTCATTGCAAAATACCTGCTTTAGAGATGAGGCATCTGATTGCCACCAAATTAACAGGTTCAGCCACAGAGAAACATTCTGGGAAAGAAAGTAGGCCTGTGGAGAGAGAATCAGTAGAAAACGCAGATACGTATGTGCTGTGGAAAACATTGGGCACTGAAGATGTTACTGGTCTTGTTCCAGCTCTTAGCTGGTGGTGTTTTATTCTTGAGGGAGGTGGAAAGACCCGTGCAGTCTGCTCACCTGAGTCGATGCAGAGTGCACAGCTCTGGTCCAAGCTGCTGGTGAAGGTGGGCTGGGTTGGTGCTGAGGTTGGCTGGCCCTGTGCTGAGCAAGCTTGAGAGCACTCATGAGTTTTGCCCATCTTGCTCAGCAGGTGAAATGATGATGGTCTTGTCTTCAACCAATTCATTAATCATAGAGCTCCTGTTTGCCCATGTCTTTATGGGAGGTTGGAAGGCGAGCTTGTCGCAGGAGTTGTAGGTATTTGGAAGAAACATTTCTGGCTTAAGTGTGGTGTCTGTTCTCCGTGAGTTTTCGCTATTGTGCCATCTTTGGCCTGGTTTATGGAAGAGATCAATCACGTTCAAAAAAGATGTGAACTGGGACAGAGCACAGTTACCCTGCAAGTGCAGTCAAGCACAAATCCTTTCCGCTGATATCCCATTGAAGTCAACTTTCCCACCATACTCAACCAAACTGATGCTGACTCCAACACTGAGAAGCACACACTAACAATTACATGCATTCACCCTCTGATCAAGGTAGGGCGATGCTGACACCTTCCTCATGGGCACCCTCCTGCACAAAGCCTTTCAGACTGGCTGCTCACGCTGGTGGGGAGCATCCTGTCAAACTGATTCCTACAAAGGCACCAGGTGGTTTCTAACTCTCCAAGACTAAAAGCTTGTATGTGCATTTAGCTGCTACAGTCTCCTGATGATGTCAGGTGGTCAACAACCCTAACTTCTCTCTGACTTTGTTGTGAAGTCAATTCTGAATCTGCTTGGGAACATGGGCCAGGTATAGCAAAAGTACTGCCTTGCCTAGATAAGGGATTGCACTTTCCAAGGTTTCTGGGACTCAGCTCTCCCAGGCAGGCATCCTGAATTAAGGGACAGCACTGCAAAGTGTGTCCCAAGAAATTAGGGGTAGTCATGTCAGCAGGCCTGGGCTTTGCACTGGCACAGCCCTGTGGTCCTCCAAGCTCTTTGTATGACTGTCTTGTCATCACTTTTGTTGCTTTCCATGTAGCTTAGTTTACCAGCAATCGGAGCAAATTCAGAACTGTCTAGCAGCACTTAGACTAGACGTCTTGGGGAGATGAAGCCTCCTTATCTATGGCTGCGGCTGCGTTTTGAAATGAGCATAAGAGAGGGAAATACATCCATGAACATTTGCTGTCAGTATGGATTTAAAAGCAAAACACAGTCAGAAAGGCTACCAAAAACTACTTCACTTGGCTGATAACTCAATTTGTTGATAAGAAAGAGGGAGTGTTTTGTCTCTCTGTATCAGATAAGGGACTTATCACTCCCTGCACTGTTGATGATGAACATGTTCATCTGGCAGATAGTGGCAATAATGCTGCATCTCCCCTTTGCGCTGCAAGACATATGCTGCATCAAATGAAATTAAGGGAAATGGATTTAAAGCACTTCTTGGTAAATGCTTTTTAAACCAATTTATAATTAACCTGTGGAACCTCATGCTGCATTTTATTAGAAAGGGAAATACCACGCTTGAAAATGGATGTTTCCTGTGAGTAATAATATAAGGAGGTAAAATGTATAAAAAGAGGGGAGAAATGAAATCATTGCTATGGGCTAGGGTTGCTTAATATAAGAGGTGGCCTGTAATCAAAAGTGTGAGGTTATGTTTTCTTCCTACACTATTTAAATGTAGGATATTGCTAGATATAGAAGTATTTCTGGTCTGGTTGGCATTTTTTTTCTCATATTTTGCAGCTAAACCCACACAACATTGGGACCCACCAT
Source organism: Anser anser (assembly GCF_964211835.1). Taxonomy (NCBI): domain Eukaryota; kingdom Metazoa; phylum Chordata; class Aves; order Anseriformes; family Anatidae; genus Anser; species Anser anser. The sequence goes on from NC_139721.1 coordinate 10,645,186, forward strand.
TGCCTGGAGAGCAAGGCAAGATACCTTCTGCCCCAGCTGTTTTCTGAGATGTTTAAAGCACAGTTTGATCCTGCAGAGCAGAGAAGGCCTTAATGGGCATGTGCATATATCTGTTTTGTCACCCAGGTTGGGGAGACCTCATCAAGAAGATGGCAGGAGCATCACAGCACTACCCAGGCTAACTAACCATCCTAGGTCTGGCTGCAGTGCTGCTGTCAACACACAGGATCTCAGCATGAGTGCAGAGTCACACGAATACCTTTTGCTTCCATTGCTGCATGTGGTGAGGATGGAGAGCACCTAGATCTATCGATACTCACCAATGCAAATCAATGCAGTGGGTTGTACCCGCAGGTCTGCATTGATCTGCTCCTCAGGGTTAAGCTTGAGCTTCAGCAAGCCTGTGTGGTAGTGCAGGCTTTGACCTTGTAGGAGCTGTGTTGCTTCACTGTGCCTGGTCCTCCTTGTCTTAATTAAGTTTGTGCATGGCAGAAACCCGGCTAAATCTCCAGAAGTGGCTGTGCATTGATGGGTGAGTGCTGAGACCCAGCTTATCAAACACAGTTAGCAGGGAATTAGGACAACAGCCCTCTACCTGGAAACTCCTCAAATGGTTGGACCTATATTAGCCTTCCTACTAATTGGTCCCTCTGTAGGTTTTTTATTTTCATTTGTTTGTTTATTTTTGTTTTGTTCTTACTTCAGAAGACTCTTGGTGTTGCCCAAGTCCAGTCCCTCCTCCTCCTGACGTTCACACTATGTCCCTTTCTCAAACTGGGGAGGGTTACAGAGCGTTGCAATTATGTCTGCAGTGGTAAGAAAAGCTTTGATCAGAAATTGGCCTGACAAGCAGTGTGCTGAGGGATTAATGCAGAACTGACTTCATCAGCAGTTGAGAGCTCTGTGGAGGAGGAATTTAGGTGCTCCTTACACCCTCAACAATGCAAAGCAGCTGTCATCAACAAGGTGTTCCCCAGAGGATGCTAATCACTCTCCTCCCTCTTGATCAGCAGTTAAGAGTGTCTCTCTACTTATCACCTAGTCAGGGATGGAAGAGGTATTTCTTAGAAGATAAGAACTTTATTTACACCCAGCTTTAGAAAGGAAAAAAGAGGTCGTGAGTGAGCTGCAACCATTGTTGTCACTGTTATCATTTGTATTGCAAAGGCACTTAACCATGCCCAGACCCCAAGGTGCAGGGCCAAGTATGCTCTTCTGACAGTACTGCATGTCTTTGCTCTAAAAAGGCTTGTGATATGTGCAACAGGGAGTGGGGAGGGAGATTTAGGGGGACAAGGTAAATTGTCCCACACTGCATGCAGCAATAGTGCGGGAACTGGAGAAGCCCCAACTTTTCTCTGCCCTGTTGTGGTCTGTGCGACTGGGAGCAGGAGACATTTCTGCTTCCTATTCACCTCCATTGGGGCTTATCTGCAAATCCAAACCATACCTAAAGGACTGAGGGTAACCCTCTTGTACCAGTGCAGCTCTGATCTGGGTCTTCTCAATGTAGCTGTAGTCTCCTGTGAGTGTCATGAGAAGAAAAGGGAATGAGGTGGATCTCACAGTTGGTGAGACCAGAAACAAAAAAACAGAATATGCTACATCCAGGACCATCTATCTCTGCTCCCTATTAAGGACTGTGTTGTCTTTTTTCAAAATATATTTATTTTTTAGTATACTACCACAACAAGTGTATGAGTTAATGCTTCAGAAAATCAAGTTGTATCAACACGTGATTAGAAGTTTAGGTAGGAAAGTATGCCAGTCCCCACAAATAATGTGCTAATACAGTTAACGTCTCATTAGTGCTCTGAAGTTTAACCAGAAAGTATCTCTGCCTTCCCTTTATGCTTATCTCAACTTCTCTTATTATTTTCAAAAACAAACAAACAAACAAACAAAAACTACCAGAGGATGATCCCTGATGATATTACATCTATGAAGCCAAAGGCTCTGTGTGTGTGCATGCAATGGAATTTAGTAATGATGTTTCTATTTGGGAGGTGCAAGGTCATCCTTACATCTGCATGCTTGGTCATTTTCTCCTGCACTGCTGTTGTACATTTTTCTCAGAGTCCCTGAAGCTGCTGTTTGTTAAACACTGAGTATATGATGTTCTTCGGGAGCCCAGGAATGGGAAATCTCCTGGATTACTTTGCATTATAGCGATTCCCAACTGCCCCTAGCTTTTCTGTGCTTGGAAAATCAGAGAACCCATTTGTAGGTCACTCAATTAAAATGTCAGAGACTAAAGGGTGTAGGTGTGTTACATGCTTGCAGTATTATGGTCGAGACAGATACTGAGCAGGTCTAAACCATCAGACCTCAGTACCTGGAGCACTGTGGCAGTTCAGAGCTTAGCCAAAGTTCACTTGCCCGGCTTTGCTCACACAGGTTTTACAGCCTCTCCTGAGGCCAGCATTTGGTGAAGGAAGGCCTGCTACCAAAGGCTGGATAGCTCTGAGATGCCTCAGATACATTTCTCAGTGTCCCTTTCAACTGCCTCGGGACCCCTCTGCACTTTCAGTACTGCAGATACTAATGAACATGTCTGTCTCCCAAATAGCAGTGTGTAGGAGAGACTGCACCACTGAAGCTGACACACTGGAAATTCAGATCTCGGCTTGCTTTGCTGGTGAGATGGGCCACCTGAAGAAGAGCAGAGGAGGTCATCTAGTCCCCTTTGCCACCTCTCTTTCACCTTGCAGCTATTTCAGGGCCTGCAGTATACTATCTTGCTGCAAACTTGCACCTTGTCTATCTATCACATGTACACATAAAACCTTGTGATAACTAGCTCATATATTCATTCCTAAAGTGGCTATAGAGAGATTTAATGTTGTTTAACTCCTCCACTCTCACTGCTCCCTTTGTGTTACATCATCGCCTGTAGGCAAAGACTTTGGTTGAGCTAGAAATGCTGGTAGTTTCTGCACAGCTTCATCATCTCGACCAAGCGACTGTTTAGTAGCTTATAGTGGGAAAAAGTGAGGGAAAAAAAATCACAGTGACTCCGTCCATTTAGGCAGAAGGAGGGAATTCTGCGAGGGGGCCACTGCCACACACCAGTTTTGGGTGCTACGTAAGGAAGGGGTGACTGTGCACCAGGTGCTGCTGCTGGCTCAGCTCCTCCGAACATGACAAAAGCCCAGATGCAAACTCTGTGGCCTAGCCCCACATTAATACATTCCCAAACACTGATTAAGAACGGTGAATGAAGAGAGAAATGCAGGTTAATGTAGCAAGCTGGCATTTTCCAGACTGCTTGCCAGATGAATGCTTTGGAGGTGGCGTGTAAATAGAGGCCGGCAGCCTGCGCACAAGTGAGCTGGAAGGCTTGGGCTGGTAGAAACGCTGCTTCCTGCAGAGGGAAGACAAAAACAGGCTGCAGGGTGAATGGCTGCGGCCTGGAGAAGCGTCCAAAGGGGAGTGGGAAGGGAAGTCTGGGAGATGGGGATGGTTCAGTACTATTCCTGAGGGCTGACTTTGGTGCCCCTGGTTGCCGTAGGCAGAGTCTGCTGGGAAAAAGATAGAAGTGTGGGTAGCTGGGAGCTCGGAGGCATGCCTCAGGGTGCTTGTCAGCTCTGCAGCATCAGTGATGCTCTGTGGGTCCAACCAGCTGATCCCACTCTTGATGGGGAGCTAAAGAGGGGTTCTTACATTCCCAATCTCTGTGCTGGATTTCCACTCCCTAAGTAATCCCTTTTTTACAGCAAACCCCGTGGGCAAGGCTGCATTCCATTTCCACCTACAGATCTCCTGATCTGGAGACCAAATAGGTAGTTGGGAAGAGCTTTCACTTGGTAATGGGCCATTTGTGTGATTCCTGCAGCTGGAGTGACGCAGGATTGACTTCAGCAAGCAGGTGAGGGATTTATGCTCAGCAGTGAGTCAAGAGCTTTGTGAGCTAAAAGCCAGCATAGTTTTCCTCTTCGGTCCAGCAGTTCTGCCCTGTCATTACTGAGAAATCATCAGCTTCATGACACCGAAATGTATTGCTTGGCGATTACACGCCATGGGGCTGCCCACCTCCTCTGCTCCCAAACATCCATACGTCTTTTACTGGTTTGACATTTTGGAGTGGAAGGGTGTAGGGGAACAAAGCAGTGCAAAGGACAGGCTTTTGGAAAAGGAGAGGGTACAATGCAACGTTACAGTAAAAGGGGGAAGCAAACAGATCGACTCCAGCATAAAATATCTACAGTAAAGCTGTTGACTTGGAATTCTGTCACAAATTCCTGATGCAGACTAGGCTTCTTGAAGGATTTGCTGAAGCTCACAAGCCTTTTGGGTGGGTCTGTCATATTCAGTAAGTTTCTACAGGCTTCTTTTCAGTGGCTCTGGTGCAATTTTCAGATCGTTTCAACTCTTTCTGGCCTTTCAAAGGCCTCAGTGTCTCACCAAGCACCTGTCTGCTTTCTCTCTCACAGCATCAACGTCTGAAATTGCTTGCATAGGTTGGAGAAGGGATTCTATACTTTGCAAATGGACCAGATTGATTTCCTCATCTCTCACCGTGAAGGGTATATATATTTTTTCTCCATCCTATTTTCATGACTTGAATCATAGAAACGTTTAGGTCAGAAGGGGTTTCCAGAAGCTAGCCCTCGTTGAGGTTCTGCATGTTGTCTTTCAGCATAGGTACTCCTTTCTTGACATTGTGCACACTTGAGTGGGTGTGAAAATTCCCAGTATGTTGCATCACTTGCTTTCTTTCCCCTATTTTTGTCCTCCTCCATAGTTTCCTATGTCTACTTCAGGGAAACAGCATAAGATGAAGTTTGTCACCAGGTGATGGGACAGTTTTTCCTGTGAGATTTAGTACCAACGCCAGTTTCAGTTTGTTCTGAAGTCATAGTGTTCTATATTATTTTTTCTTTTACATTCCCTACCATCTCTCCTTCTCTCCTCCCAGGGCACATGGATCCTGGAGGCTCCTCTAGGCATTTATGGTATCATAAAATATATGTAATCACTAAGTGAACACAGGCAATGTGCTGTTTCATGTATATAGAGTTGAAATCATGAACGTTTCCTTGCCCGATCAGAGCTGGGACAAATGCAGTAGGAGGGCAATTTAAGTTCAGAAGGATATGAAGCAGCAGTGAATTTAGGAGTAGCTCAGCTTTATGGCTAGCCCCAAGCTGGGTCTCTGCTGGTAGACAAGGACAACTGAGATTTGCATAAGTCTCGGTTTGCATAAGTTTCCTAACTGAAATAAGAATGAAAGCTATAGTAGAGTTTTTTGGACTGATTCCAGACAAGAAAATAGGCAAGGTCAGCAAGTGCTTGCTCGTAGTTGTGAGGGTAGCTATGAGAGGGGAGGGGAGCCCATCTGTCTCTCTGCCTTGGGCTCTGCAGGCAGCCATCTGCCTTAATAGCCGAGCTGTGAAAAGCACAGTCTCTGCAGGACAAAAGCAGGAGCAGAGGAAGAGCTGGGACCGCCTCTCCCACCCACAGCAATTTATACAGGTGCCTGTCAAAGACAAGCTGGCGATGGGTGACATCTGGGTGCCACCAGGGCACAGCCACACTAATGGTACAGCGATCAGAGCCACCAGGGGGATTTAGTTTAGGTGGTATTTGGACCTGGCCTCCACTGCAAACCGTCACTGAGCAAAGAACAGCCTTGGCAGGATCATTTCTGTGTCACTTCAGGGTAGGGAAAGTGTTTTCTTCTCAGCAGGGGACATCCTCATGACTGCATTATTGCTAGGCTTTGCCACCGGGAGCATCAGCGTGGCCTGGGTGTCAGTGTGGTCCTGGGTGTCCCCAAGAGATGTGACCAAAGCACTTTTTAAACACAGAAGGTTTCTCATGGCGTATGGACCACACGGGGCTGGTAAACTGTGGGGACACAGTGTGTCCGCGCACGGGGCTTATGTCCAACGCGTGCTTTCTGTAGGCTAGTGCAAATTGGAATAATTCTTGGAATATGGCTCCGTATCATGACCAAACCCCATTCATTAGGTGGCTAGTTTTGAGAAAAGCTTGTTAAAGGAAAACCTGCCTGTTCTGATCATTTTAACGTAGCATGCTCTTTACTTAGCTCAGATCTGGGATGTAATGAGCTGGTTTACAGTTCAGTTGTGTTTATATTAGAGCAATATTTGCAGCTTGCACATTAAAGCAGATGAAGATCTCTTTTAATATAGAGTAAATCTCTAGGAAGTCCAGTGCTATTAATAGCTTACTCCAATTTTGCATGAAATCGGGATGTAAGCTGTTATAGAAGATACAGGAATTAGATTCTTTTTTATATGGTGCATTATACCATTACCATTAATACCAATGCATTAGACTGTGTAGTATAACTGCAATCTATCTCACACCTTTTTTTTTATTTTTTTCCAACAGAAATTGGACTGTCTTAACTGAACTTAAATCCCTTCCCAAACGACATAAATGAAACCAAGAAGAATAGAGAGTTATGCCTATATAATTTTATCCATTTGTGTTCTTAAGTTACAGGGAAAAAGCTTTCCCAAGTAGGTCGCTTAATTTTAGAAGAATTAATAACAGCTATATCACTATTTATTTCTGGGTATTCACGGGGGCTTTGCAACACATCAAATAATAATAATAAAAAAGAAATATGTTTTAGTTAAAAATGGAATGCTTAAAAATGAAAACATATAAATCCTTGTCTCTCACACCCCAGTTGGGTGATTTAAAACAGTCCTTCACTGTACATAAAAAAAAAATTATATACATACATATATATATATATATCCTTGCTGCCTAACCTGTGCTGCACCAGACTTGTCACTGGAGAAAACATGCTGTGTGAACCCAAGCTGCTGGAACGCAGCATTGCGACCCACAGCACAGATGATCGGAGCTGGTGGTGAGCAGGAGTGGCATCATCAGCACAGGCACAGAGGATGCTATCTCAGCACATTCCTTCCAGTCTCTGCTGGGAACTTTCTGCAGGTGCAACTGCATCTGCTGGGGCCTGAAGCGGTGGGCACTCTCCATGCCACATTTTTTTTCTGGCAGAAATCCTTCACATTGTTGCAGTCTCCATAGACAAAATACCACTTTTATTAGATCTTTTCCCATGGGGAGCGGTTTCCCTGCAGCAATGCAGTAGTTCCAGAAGTGCTTTATTTACTGCTGAGAAGTACTGATATTCCTGGAGGCTTGAGCACAGTACACGCAGCCTTTGCATGGCACCTTATCACAAAATAAGGTAATTGTGATATCGCTGATTTTACCATTCCCGAACAAAATAATCCACCTAGGCAGCAGCCAGTGGAGCTGCCCCTGTGCTGAGGACATCTGCCAGCAGAGCTATCTCAGTCCCAGATCACACCTCACCACACCTCCCTCCAGCGTAGCTGTGGCTGCGCAGGTTTGCCGGGCAGGTTTCTAGTATATTGCTGTGTCACCAGTAATTGCCTGGATAATTTTTAACCTCACATGGGATTGGTTTATCAACACCAGCTGGCTAAATAATAATATACACTGCTCTCTATGAAAACTGGGTCAACGGGATAGTACTCCTTTTTATGTACTGTCAGGCTTCTCCAATTTACACCTAGGGTCAGACTTCAGGGAGAAAGATATTTGAGCTAATGCGAGCAGCTGTCACATCTCCTCAGATGATGCCACCTTTCTAATGTATTTACTTGCCTCTAATTTTGCATCATAATATTGGCTATGATATAATCATTACTTTTGACAAAACAAGAAAGGAGAGCCCAGAGGAAAAAATATTGACATTTATTTAAAACAAAGCTTGATAGATAAATGCATGCTCTCATTATGTCAGGGCATGAAGGAGTGTGGACTTCCAGCATCGCAGCTTTCCAGGCAGGGATCCTAAGGGCCAATGTGGTTGCATTGGCAGCACTGCACATTTAGGAGCCTATCTTCCTTTGCTCATGGGTTGTGGTCTTCCCGCACTAGTCCAGTACTCACTATGTGTACGTCTGCTACATCTAGGAAAGCTGTAAGGTCACAGAGCTGGTAAGCTGGTGGGATTGTGATCATTTCCATCGGGACGGAATAGTTATAAGCTTCAGTTTTGAAGTACCAAAAGCTGACAACTGCAGTCAGGCCAGCAGTTCATTATGTTGGGCTTACATGGCAAGGTTTTGGTAGTGGCGGGCTGGAAGTGTGGCCTTTGTGAGCAGAGCCCCGCAGCTGCTCTGTGTCAGATCAGAGCCAGCTCCAGACAGCTAAAAGGAACCCACTGCTGGCCAGAGCCGAGACAGTGAGTGATGCTGCTTGGGCCTTTGGGAGAGCTGATTTAAGAAATGGAAACAAACTGCTGCACAACAGCAGCTGAGAGAGAGGAGTGAGAACCATCCCTGCAGCCCCCAAGGTGAGTGCAGCAGGAGGGCAGGAGGTGCTCCAGGCACGCAGCAGCAGTTCCCCTGCGGCCTGTGGAGAGGCCCCTGGTGGAGCAGGCTGTCCCCCTGCAGCCCACGGGTCCCACACGGAGCAGATCTCCACGCTGCAGCCCGTGGAGGAGCCCCCGGTGGAGCAGGTGGATGTGGCCTGGAGGAGGCTGCGGCCCATGGAGAGCCCCCGCAGGAGCAGGCCCCGGGCCGGAGCTGCAGCCCGTGGAGAGGAGCCCACGCAGGAGCAGGGGGCCTGGGGGGAGCTGCCGCCCGTGGGGGACCTGTGCTGGAGCAGTTTGCTCCTGGGGGATGGACCCCGTGGGACGGAGCCGTGTGGGAGCAGTTGTTGGAGAGCTGCTGCCTGTGGGCAGCCCCCGCAGGCTCATTTCGGGAAGGACGGCATCCCGTGGGAGGGACCCCACGGGGAGCAGGGGCAGAGAGGGACCGTGAGGGAGCGGCGGAGACCGCAGCCCCCATTCCCCGTTCCCCTGCTCCGCTCGGGGTGGGGAGGAGGTGGAAAAGGGTGGGTGGGGGGAAGGTGGTTTTAGTTTGGTTTTAGTTTCTCATTGCTCTAGTCTGTTAGTAATATGCAATAAATTTTATTAATCTCCCTGTGCTGAGTCTGTTTTGTCCATGACAATAATTGGTGAGAAATCTCCCTGTCCTTATCTCAACCCCTGAGCCCTTTTTCATTGTATTTTCTCCCCCTTCTTCTCTGAGGAGCGGGAGTGAAAGAGCAGTTGTGGTGAAGTTCAGCAGCTCAGCAGGGTAAAAACACCACATCCACCTATCCAAGTCCCTATATTAGTGACTTTTGAAGAGGAGTAGGAAAGAGACAGGAAGAACATGTCCCTAGAGTTTATTTCTAATGTCCACCAACATATGGTTGGCTCCTGCCTTCCCATTCTCCTTCCCTGGTGAGCACAATGCTAGATCCTGATAAGGATCTCACACATTTGGATTCTGGCTCATTTCTCCATCTGACTGTCCGTGTCTGTGCCAGCGCAGAAAGCAGGCCAGGACCTGCTGCTGCCCAGAGCATGAGAGGCATGGCATGGCTTGTGCTCAGGGAATTGCACCTTCCTTCTCCCCAGAGCGTGGTCACCTCTTCTGTAAGGCTGACCAGGAAGGAGCCTGTGGCTGCGCTTCATTTTCTGGTGTCACCAGGGATGTGTTGGGAATGGGTTGTGTAGGTGTTTTTACTTTTAAAATATCCATCTGCTTAAGTGCAATTGCCTCTGGTTTGCTAGGAGCTATTGAGCTTGAGTGTTGGGAGACATGGTAGGCAGCCATAACTTCTCTGGATTATCATTTCTTTTATAGGTTTCCACTATGTCAATCTTTGTTGGCATAGTCTCTGAAGGAAACAGATGCAATCTCTTCTATCTCTCCCCATGCTGACGTCTTTCTGCATCACTCATCATCCTCATCAGCTGTTCCTTAACCACCTCTTACCCACAGTTGGAAATTCAAAGCTGGGCCCCTCCCCAGCTGCCTCTTTCACATCCCTTTCTCCCCTCCTCTCAACATCATTGGCACCACTCCCTTTGAAGGTGGACATTGTGATAAGGTTTAGGAGATTGCTTCCCGTTAGGAGGAGGTCACACGGACCCTGCATGTCTGAGGGCTATCTGCTGCCTCTGAAATGGACATGGGGCATTAACTTCTAGCAGAAAGACAAGGTTAGGTTACTTCAGCATGGAGTTGCCACAGCTTATGAATCAGAGCCTGCAAATACATGCATAAACACTAATTAAACACAATTTAAAAGTGTCTGATATTTATCAAGCTTCATTTAGTTAGGGATCAAAATTATGTTATTGATTAACTACTGAGTTAAGCTACATTTGTGTCATCCTCTAAACCAAACTAAAGAATATCTACCTAAAGGAACTAAATCAATTCTTAGTCAACTTAAGAAAACATTTGATTTGGTGCCACTTATATGTATCCCAGAAAACACAAGTTTGCACTTAAATTATATCTGAACTGAACTTTCAGAATTTGAATTCACTGCATAACTCAGTTCTTCTGAAAGTCAGAGTTTAGATACTTGGATCTGGCACATTTCTTCCATCCCTTCAAGAAACAGGAGCCAGCAAAGTCTGCTTGCTCAGCAGTTTGCAGGGAGTTTTCCAAATCTGGCCAGATGAGGGGGGAGCATCAATGATATCATTGTCAGATTATGTTATAATAGTCATTTGAAAATGCCTTCAGAGGAACAGAATACAATAGAAATGCTGGAGCAGAGTGGGAATTACAGACCTGGGACTGGGATCTATTGGAAGATACCCAGTATTAGCAGCTTCACGGGAAGGTTACAGCAGACCGTTAGGAGACAATCAATCTCTGTGCAAATGCTGCCTAAATCCCCATAAATTCAGGGGTAATTTATACCAGCAAGCATAAGAGGGTTAACTGGGAATATAAAGTATTTTCTAGAGAGGACAAAAAAATAATAACGGCATTTTTTTTTTCCTCAATGACTCCATCTTGCTCTTTGGCACTGTTTCTGTTTTAAATAGGAAAATATTAGCTGTGGACCTGCTGCTACTGCTAATTTTAAAATTAATAGCTCTTTTTTTTTTTTTTTTTCCAAGTAGGAACTTTTAACTTCTCAGTAGTCGGTGAGTTATGCGGACCTTGGAGCCAACTGGAGTCTCACTATTTATGCTATGGTAGAGGCTAGAGATCATAATCAGTCTTCCAGGTGCTGTATAGAGAGACAGTCTGCTCCAAATAGCCTCAAAATAGGTGAGGGGTGGAGGGGAGACAACAAAAAGATAGGGGAAAACAGTGTGAGTTCAGGCTGCCAAGCAGGTCGGAGCTGGGAGCGGAAGAACTGACTTCTCTCCTGCATCCTCCATTGCCCTGTGCTCCAGGAGGGGTTTTCCACTGTTTTCCTGGGTGTTGTCTTTGCGTAGTTCAAGCTGATTTCTAACTCATGGCTCTGACATGCCCAAAACTCAGCCGACAGCCTCTTTTCTATGTGTATGTATCCATGTGTGTGCGTGCATGTGTGTGTAGATCCCCTTGGAGATGCCGACCCCGTGAAACAGAAATGCTGCCAGGATTTTCTCTAATGGTACAAAGGACACTACTACAAAAAGTCCTGCTGCTATTTTTATCCTTCGTCCAGCTGCCCTCCGTATCTTTCTGTTTGTATTTTCCTCTTTTAGTAGACAAACCTTATCAGCAGGTGGAAGGTGGGGGCTGGAGCTGGGAATAAACACCTCAATAAAGCTGACTGCAGAGCTTTAGGTTGGCTGCGGGGGTGGCAGTGGGGAATTCTTCCTCCAGAGCCTAACTTTGACCATAAACTCTAGTTCCACTTAGTAACCTAAATTGCCTCAATTTTGTCCAGCTTCCCCACTTCACTCGTATAAAGAGCGATAAAGGAAGACAAGGGTGAAATAACCTCTAAATAAAAGATGAGGTAATTTTGAAGGCACATTAGACTTTTATGTGTATTATGGCTTTTTATATAAGCCCACTGAGGGCTGCAGCATCTCCAGTATGGAGCTGTCACCTGGTGTTTTCCTCTTTATGGCAGTTTGCATAAAATGGAAGCGCCTCTGATGCAAATTGCTCAGAATTCCTTGCTGACTTTCTGGGGTGGGGAGGGAGGTGCACTGAGGGAGACGGTTTTGTTGTTGTTGTCTTCCCTTTTCCTCCAACATTAGCCATCCTTCTCAAAGGAAACAGAAAGGAACCATCTGCATACATATCAAAGATCTCACTGAGCTGAAAGAAGGTGTTGCCCAAGCAATCTGCTGAACTGAATGTACTGGGATTGATGTGGGTGAAATTCTGGCTGAAATTCAGCAGTTGGTGTTATACTGCCTGGATGATCCGAAACATCTGAACCATTCATAGTGAGATTAGTGCCGGTATGGATGCTATAAAATTCCACAAGTGTAAAAGTCTATTGGTCTGATATCTTACAAGTTTTAGAGTTTCATTTTACATTGGCTGAAAGAGAATATTTTTTGCAAGGATTGCTGACTAGGGAATCTCTAATTTGCCTCTTTTCTCCTTCCTTTTCTCTCTTGGTTGGAGAAGGAGCTGATGTGCTTGTGGCAAAGAAGAGTGTGAAGCTCTGGCATAGGGCAAAGAGGCCAAATGCAGTGAAAGCATGCTGTTAGCCATGGTATGAACTACTCTGCAGGCCAGGCTATGCTTCTGCTCCTCTCTCCTTCCCTGAAGGGCACAGGGTAGAAGAGATTAGCTGTGTCACCTTTGATGGAAATCAACTTGCTTGAAGGGAATCCCTGGAAGGTCTAAAACCTACTTGGCTACATTCAGACTTGTCAAGTCTCATGTATTATGTGGGAGAGTCGCTCACTTGCTCACATCATGCCTCATCCCAGACACTGGCAGCAAGGTGACCTGACCTCATTCTTGCTGTGGGACCTCAGGGGCCTGTGTAGTTTACTGAGAAAAGCTACCACTCATATCAGGATTAGGAGAGAAGATACAATGCTTGAAAACCAGAGTATGTGCACTCAGGGGTGACCTCATGTCTGTAGGAGGTAAAAGGCACTCTTCCAATGCTGCTTGTCAAATTATCTGACTGGTGAATTTTCACATGTATGTAGGGTCAGAAAAAAGAGAAATCCATAGGTCCTCCAGCACTCTCCTCACCTTATTTTTGAGGCAGTGTGTGCTGCAGAAAAGAATAACCGTTTCTGATCTTGTTGCACCATAGCTGTCATTAGTTATGGTACGTACCTAGACAGATGTACTCCAGGTCAAGAAAAAGTCAGTGATGAGAAAACTTCACAACTGTCTCATGTCTAGCTTACTTAGAACATAGAATTTCTCCCCAGAAATCGGATTAAGTCATAGGTTTGATAAACAGATCTAATCTTGTTGTAAAGGATCTAAGCAAAGTGAATCCTCCTCTCACTTGGCAAACTCTTCCAGTGTTTAATCATCCTTACCCCCAGGAAAATGCATCTTGCTTAAAGGCTGAATTTATCACATTTCCACTCCAGCTACTGGAACCCTTCATGACTTTCTAGGAGGCAGGGTGAAAATCCTGCTTGCTTCTCCACGTTCTTTGTCACTCAGGATAGATCTTTTCTTCAACATACCTGCATGCAGTAGTCAACTCACCCTACAGCCTTTTCTTCAACTGTGTAAGTCAAGCTTTTAAATCCTTACATTGTTAAGCTTCAGCCCAAACAATCTTCCTTACTCTGCTGGAAACATGAGCTCCTGAAGGGGATGTGGTGTTACCAAGGCGGATCCCCTCTGATGCTCATTCTCCCATTCAGCTAAAGACCATTTCAGCCCTTTTTTTCAGCACTGCTTGACAATGGGAGGTTATATGGAGGTGACTATCTGCCCTTGCTGCCCTTCTTCCTTGATTTCACTGCTTTCATTTTGCTGCACGGCATACAGGCCCCACCGATGCAATGACCGCCTGACAGCTTATTTCTGCTAAAAGAGGGACTTCTCTCTCTGTACCTATCCTTTCACTCATACCACTGTTTGGCTTGCCCTGGCACCAGCACCCCACAGACTCCCCTGAGAGCTGATATAACTCTGCCTTGAGCTATCCTTCAAAAAGTGATGGATTGTGTTCTGCCACTCTGGTGAACTGAAGGAACCTCTGGATTGATCTAAGGAGCTCCTGAGCTGGAAGGAGGGGGACAGCTGGAAGGAAAGGGGAACCAGACAAGGTGGGGGGGATCCCCCACCTCTGGGAGTTAGGTAGTCCTTCATAAGTTGGGTGGAGAGGTGTGCGCTGTCCTGGTCTATCAGCCAGGGCCTTATTCATTGGTCTCCAAAGGGTAAAGTGAATTGAGTGAAGGGGCTGAATTTACACTGAAGGGTGACCTAAGGGAGCCAGGACTCACCTGGTGATGCTGTGTGACGCTGACCCCACAGCTGCACAGCCACTCCATCGCTTCTTTTGGGTCTGCTGTTGGCTGCCCCCAGCCAGGTCCCCACGAGGAATCTCTGCTGGTGCACCAAATGCCAGGTATGGCTCTGGGGTCTTAGGCCACGCTTCTAAGCTGACCGAAGCTGTCATGGACATGCCCATATCCCCTCACAGAAGTGCTTTGTTTATCTGCTGGGGACCTGGCATAAACTCTCCTGGCAGAAACTCCTTTTATATGGGCTTGTTTTGGCCCATAGAAAGTGCATCCACACGAGGAGGTTTTGAACTGCTAGCAGTACCCCTAGAGTCAAACCCTCAGACCTTTTCTAGCATGGCTTTAATCCTGGAAAAGAGTCAAACCTGCTGCCTGCTGTCAGCTGAACAAATCCCTTATTATTCTACTCAGAGCCCTCCAGGTCCCCTGGCCTGCTTTGACCCTGCACTCCTCAAACCATTATTGCAGCAGCGACAAGGAAAGATTCAGGCCAGACACCCAAGAGCAGCCAAAGCAAACGAGGAGGAGGCAATGTATTTGGAGGCCCTCGAGCCAAAAACCTCCACACACAGCCTGCAGGGAGCCAGCAAGCAGGGTCCTGGGCTCTGGCCACCTCCTAGCGGACCTGGAGCCAGAAACCAGCTTCACGTCGCTGGAATCCAGCCGCAAGAGAGAATTCAGCTGAGGTAAATCTCTGGAGTCCTCTGCTGAGTAGTTTATTGATGTCTTGGTTAACCACTTGTGGGATGAGCCAAGTATGTCTGAGAAACTGCCTGCTCCAGATCTGCCAGACAAAGTACCTGCCTTCTCGAGAGGAGAGAAAGATGGATGGGGGAAAAGGAAGGGCATATATTCCCGTCGGTAACCCTGCTGTTAGTAAGAGGGAGTAAAAGACGTGTATGTGGTGGAGTGGAGGCGTTCTTGACTGTATATTCATTATTGCCACAAAATGAACGTTTTTTTCCAAGTAAAGGATATAGTGCCACTAATGTCTTGCACAGTGTTAGAGGCCTAGAAAAAGGCAATGTCCTCAAATGCCTCAAGAAATTTCTTCTTAAGTGTGTAGGGTCTTGACTCAACTCCAGCTGAAGTTACTTGGGCCAACCCCGTCAACATCTCTAGTGAAGTGCCAGCCTGTTGGTGGCAGCTCTTCACAGGAACTTCTAAAAATTCTCCTCTGCAGCCTTTACAGCACTGTTCTTTAAGCGTCTAAAAGAAATACTTTTACAGAGGTAGCTGGCACATATTTGCTTGTGACTCAGTTGTGACTCTGTTTAAAAAATTGCTAATGGGTGTGGACAGCCTTGTCATCCTGGATGTTCCTGTCTTGCCCTGGCTCACCTTCACTACTGAATAATCTGCAGCCTTTCATCTGTGCAGAAAGGAAGTGTTATGAAATTCCCTGTGCCATCTCCAAGCTGGCTCCTAGGTTAATGAAAAGGGAAGTGTCTCCATGCTTCTGTGTGTTGACTAAGTAAATCTGGAAATGGTACTTCAGCTATCACTGCATTCCTTAATGCTATTTTTTTTTGTGTGTGTGTATAGTCCATTGAACCATAGGAAAAGTTGATAATTAGTAGGGCTAAAAAGACCCATCTACTAGTGCTTGTTTTAATAAATAAAATGATTTTTTGAACAGAAGAATAAATATTCATTAGAACACTACGATGTTTTGCTTCTAATAGGCAAAAAAGGTGCATCATTCAGGAGATGATCCAGTGTTGGAAGTTCAGCATTTAGCTAACTAAAACAGTAGATAAATAAAGGTAAAACAATTGCTCTCAAGTACCTGCTGTTCAGCTAAATAAAATATCAATGAAGTTATTTATGTTTGTCACTGTAGGGTGAAGGTCACTCATGAATGCAAGATGAATGATGATCTAGGCGGTTACTGCTTCTAGCTGACATCCCTGTTTCTTTCCTGGTGGTCATCATCCCATTGAAACTCTCATGAAGCTGATCTTGAAGTACCATGGCTGAAACCCCAAACCAAGGTTTACTTTCCAATGCCTTGCTGAAAACTTCAGTGGTTTGGGTCATTTTGTTGGGCTGTCCTAGTGGTAGGCCTGTCAACCTCTGCAAGCAGTAACAGCTCCAGCCATCTCACTAGTGTTTGAGACTAATGCGGTAATTGACTGATTTTTATTTACAACAGCTGAAGATGTGGTCTTGTCTTGTTTGAGTTCTAAAGTCGTGTGTGGCTCTGGTGGGTAAATACAATTTGGCCTTCAGTGCAAGAGAACCAAATCATTAGATCTGATCTGTATGTAAATAGATATCCATCAATAACTTGGCCTCTGTTGTCTACTCCAACACTGCTTCTTTATATGGGGACCACTGGCATTAATAACTAGGGTTCAGCATTTAACTGTTCGAATCATAGAATGGCTTGGGTTGGAAGGGACCTTACAGATCACCTAGTTCCAATCCCCCTGCCATGGGCAGGGATGCCACCCACTAGATTAGGTTGCCCAGGGCCAAGTCGACACCTGGCCTTGAATACCTCCAGGGATGGGGCATCCACAGATTCTCTGAGCAACCTGTTCCAGTGCCTCACCACCCTCTGAGTGAAGAATTTCTTCCTAACCTCTAATTTAAGTCTACCCTCTTTTAGTATAAAAACATTTTCTTCTGTCCTATTGTTATCTGCCAGAACAAAAAGTTGCTCTCCATCTTTTTTATAAGCCCTCTTTAAGTACTGAAAAGTTGCAATAAGGTCAACACAGAGCCTTCTCTTCTTTAGGCTGAACAACCCCAGCTCTCTCAGCCTGTCTCCACAGGAGAGGTGCTCCAGTCCTCTGATCATCTTTGTGACCCTCCTCTGGATCCATTCTAACAGATCCACACACTAATTGTGCTGGGGGCCCCAGATCTGGATGCAGTTCTCCAAGTGGGGCCTCACAAGGGAAGAGTAGAGGGAGAAAATCACCTCCCTCAGCCTGCTTGCCACTTATTCTGGTTTGAATATCCTGAATGAGTTTTTTTTTTTTTAATAGTTTGAGCTTTGGAGTCTTCCCTCTGGAATGGGGAGTAATAATAACTTCCCTCCCTCAGTTGCTCTCATCATTTGGAAAATCATCACTGCTCTCAAACAGTAAGTGTGTAAAACAGAAACACACCCACAGTGACGACAACAGACCCATAGGCTTCCACTCAGTTTGAGTTGTTGCTTGATCCCCTTTGTTTGCTGGTGGCAGTGCCATGTCCCGATGGCACATGGGGACATCTAATGGCTGAATAACAGACCACAACAGACCACTGTATGTCTGGGTTGATGTTTTTATCAGATTTTGTTTTCTCTCTCTGCTGTCACTTCTCACCTTAAAATATATATATATATATGTAAATTTACTGATTAACTTGATTAATTTGCTCCTTTTAAGGGGCGAATTGTAATTGGTAGTTGTAATTTCAGTTTTGTTAACAAACACCTTTCTTCTAAGCAGAAGTAACAGAGAGAAACCTAAGGACAATAATCTGCCTAATCTATCAAGATAGATAAAGAGGTGACTTGACTTTGAAATAGAGATACTTCCATGAAAGAAACTAAAGGTTTTTGAAAGTTCATTAGTCTATCAGAGAAAAGCTTAATCAGAAATAAGGGCTGGAAGCTGAATTCAAGTTTTGTCACTAAGACAGTATTTATTTATTTATTATTTTTTAAAAATCTGGGATAAGCTCCTCAAGAAAAGGACCGAATCTTCCATTTCTTGGCATTTTCAAATCACAGTATGCATTTCTACAAGATGAGCTTCAGTCAAACACAAACTCCTAAACTCAGCCCAGGAGTTTAGTATGTGGTTTGATGGAGTATGTTATACAAGACTTAGGCTAAATCTTTTAATGGTCCGTTCTGACCTTTAAGTTTATGACGAAATATTTGGTGTTCTTGGTGTGCTCTCTTGACTGCACTTGACAAAAATTTTGTAGTTTCTTTGACTGCACTTCCTTGTCTCTTTGCTTCAGTGGAACTCTTTATTTTAACTGTGAATCTGGCTCCTTGTGCATCCTTTAAATGCTTGCTCTGCCCTACTCTGACACTTCAACCTTGACTGTTTTGTTGTCCAGAAGGGATGAAGACTACTGATATTAAAATCTACTCAAAACATAGAGTTCTTCTGCTCTTGCTTTGGTTCTTGGATGACCTATTTTTCAAACTGGTGGTAGTGTCCAGATATTGACATACAGTTGACTTTATCCATTGGAGAAATTCCTACATAGTTCATCAAGTTTTCCATCAGGACCTTTATTAGGTGAGGAATCTTTCAGGTTAGCACAGTTGCAGGTTACACAATATGTGGGGATGTTCTGCTATGGCTTGGGTAGGCAATCACATGGCTGAATTACTCATTGGAAAGCAGAATAATTAATAATGTTAAATCAAATCTAACCTAATCTAAAGGCGTAGCTGATTATGTGCTTATCAACATACTTGGCTGATTTTTATCTGGTGGAAAGTTGTATCTTTGGAGATTAAAGGAAAGAAAAAGAAATGTTAATACCTAGTGTTGAAATTATTGGTGGTATCAGTGCAATCCACAGATCTGGCACAATATTATCATGGAAAATGAATTTGCTGATAGGTCCTTGCTGTTTCAGAGTATTAGTGAACTTGCTTGGCTCTGTGCGCATCAGAGGTTTTGCTGTCAAACAGAATACCTTGTGGAGTTCATCCACATGAGCCCTAATCTGGCTTTAGCATGACAGTAAACAAATCTTCACACCAACAAGGAGCCAAACTGAGGTTCCAGGCTCCAGAGAGACGCATGAATCTATCTGAGCAAATGAGATTGTGTGGTCAGACCTTGCATTTAACTGTGATATGGCCACGGAGAGCAAACACAAGGAATGAGGCAGGATCATGGGATACTGATAGCAAGAAATCAGAACATGAGCTCAAATTTAGGAATCTGCCTGTCCGTCTTCCTGAAGCACTCATTACCATTGCACGAGCTGGGATTGGAGATGAATGTATGAACGCAATGTATCACGTCATATCAGAGGGTGGTGTCTTGTATAAAGGCCAAAGCAGAAGCTGTTGATGGAAAAATTGATTTGCTGAACACGTATTATAGGAGGCAGAAGCTTTTTTTTTTTTCTCTGAGATATTTAAGTTTGATATTAAAAATATATTTATCTTGTGGTTTCCTGATTTGCTAATGCAAAGAGAAGTAAACTGTAAATTACTAAAATAAAACAAGAAAAAGAGAATGAAACAAAAAATATTACATTAAAAAAAATAATAATCCTATTCTTACATCCTTTGGGAAGGAGGACGTCTTTTCAGTTCCTTGGTGAAGGTGGTAATGATGACCAAACTGAGCTGGGGTTGTTGATGACGTTTGTTTGTCTGATTTTCAGCTGTGTGATTAACAAAGCTTGAGGTGGGAGCAAAGCTTTCATTTTTACAATTACACCCAGAAATTAAAAGCCTGAAATGATTGAAAGTTAAGAGTAATTTGGCAGGCACTTTGTGCAGTGTCAGATAATGACACTTTTTCAGGAGGGATAGTTCTTTTATGACTAACATTTCAAACATCTAATTCATGCTGGAACATATGACGAAAAGCACAAAGGAATTTAAGTGTGTCAGGAAGGGGCTATTGTAGCTTACATCTAGGCAACATCATTCTGAGTATGAAAAAAAGGTAGATCAGATGGAGAGAAGACATCTCTAACTAGGAAGGTTACAGGCATGTGTAGTCAAGCATGACATTCCTTGTATTAATATACATTTGTGAAAAATAAAGGTGTCAAAGAGAATTCAGTAGGATTTAATGGCATAGAGTTACATAGATCTTTGGATACTCACTGAATGTTTGGTTAGAGACTTCACTTCGAAATTTGGGAGATTTGAAAATAGTCTGATAATGCACCTCATCTCCCCCTCCTCCCCCAACCCATTAATATCCTTGCATTCATTTTCTCCAAGAAACTGTCCTTGTGAAAAAGGTCCTCTTCCAGCTTCTCCCATTAGATAATGGCTAGCCCCCAAAATGGTTTTAATGGTGCTAATTCAGAGACAGGTGCAAAACATTTATAACAGGATCTGAAGCTTGAAAGAATCTACTTAATTTTCTGTATTCATCCTCAACAAAACATCTGATTTTGGTTGTCATCTAATCCATCTCTTTGCATTTCCCACCTTCAATGTGGTATAAGAACACCTCAAAATGTACGTGCAAAGAAAAGGTAAGGCAATGTAATTTAAAGTTGTAAAGGAGACTTGTATTCAGCTCCTGGTTCTGCAACAGGTTTTGTAAATTCTGTGCTAGTACTTTAACTACTGGATTAACTTTCCTCTTTGAGCCAACCCTTGATTTCTTTGACTGAGTTCTACTCAAAAGTGCTGCTTTTATTTGAAATATGAGAGTGGGCACCCATTTGAATTGAAATGGGAAAAGAAATACAAACATTCTCTCACAATTCATCTTTAAAGTGATTCTCCAGTTCCTGAGGCCAAAGGAAGTGGAGAAAACATTAGGCTTTCCTGACTAAAATTTGTTTCTCAAATTCTGTGCTTTTACAGATAAAAGACCATTTGGTTCTCTTGTCTCTGCCACACAATGAAAAATTTCCTTAAGAAATCCTATGCATTTTTTTCCACCAGCCCCACATTCTTTTTGACTTACACACCCTGGATTTAATGTGCAAAGACAGAGAACACTTATAAAGCTTTGCTTTGGCACAGTAAAAGTGGCAAATCACAGAAAAGTGGGCAATAAATGTTTTCCTTTTGCCACAGCTGTAAAGGAGGCAAACTGGTACCATCAGCATAAATTATATAGTTGTCACCCTTGATCAGAGTTCCTGAAATACAAACCTTTTACCATCCCCCTCCATTTCAGGGAGCATGTGTGCTCTGCAGTGATCATGGGCCCTGGATCAAGTTTTTGCTCAGAAGCTTTTGCAACTATTCCACAACAATTTGTGCCAGTGAAAATGCCATGGTGCAGTGAACACAAGTGCTCTGGCCAGAGTCAGCGCTTGAAGTTAGAGGCACTGCGGTCACTTCGTGCCTTCTCTGCCACCAACATAGAGGAAGGCATCTTGAGGAGGTGATACTATTTTTTTTCATCACTACTGAGCAAAGACTTCAGCCTGTCTGAGATGGGATAACTCCAAAACTTGCTGCTTCTGTGACTGCAGGAATTACCCGTGTCCGTCAACTAGCTGAGTAGTAAGGCTAATTGTATCCCAATAGTGGTAGTAAGGCTAATTGTATCCCAATCCTTGAAAATAAAAATACTCTTGTACGTTTTATTTTATTTTCCAGATTTTTGGACAGGCTATCAAACCTTGTTTTTGAAGAAAAAGAATATTATGTTATGATGCATAGTTTATCTATGTCCATGCCTTGTGCTGGTACTTTTTGAACCTGTTTGCTGACCTTGGTCATATTTGGTGGAAGAGAACATAACTGCAACATTATTGGGTTCTTCTAAGTTCAGTGAAAATGATCAGTAGATTAAAAAAGTGATCCCGTACATGCCCTCAGCTGTGGGAGAGGCAGTGGAGAATCCATACAAGAGAGGGCTCCTGTAGACACCTCAAACACAGAAAGAGCTTCAGCCACAGCTTGTGTGTTGGGCAGCAGTGAGAGCCAGCCACAAGGTGCAGACCCCTCAGAAACCAGCTCTCAGAAGAGTTGGTGTTCATGCAGATAGAGTCTGAACTAAAGGAAGATATGTAGCAGCTCTGTCCTTGTCCTTAGATATCCAGATAGACATATGGCCCACACATGACGTTTTCAGAGAAGGTCTAGGATTAACTAAACAGTAAGTGAATGTGAATTGGAGGTGTCCAGTCCAAATGTGCCTTTCCCTGCTTCCCGTGCATATTCACTCGTGTTAAGTCCACTGGAGCAGTCCCTGGTACCAACATCTCAACAAAAGGCTAAGGCAAGCCGAAAAGGTGGGTGAGCACCCAAGCTCTGAGGATTCTGGCTAGCACAGTTTCAGCAATTTAGTTCTAATTCAATAATGTACATCAAAGGAAGAGAAAATCTGACCTGATTCTTGCATAAGATCTATTTTTTCTTGCCTACTTTCTTAACTTTTCCCCTTCTTTCTTCAGAAATGTTTCTCATAGCACACTTTTCTAAATGATATGCCTTTACATTGGGCAGGAATAATTTACAGAAGCATTAAGCCACTAGCAAGATTTGACATTTTCTTTCAGACAGTTGGTTTTTTTTTTTTTTTTAGTTGTTATGTTTTCCCTAACCTTTTCTCAGTTTGTGCTCCTGGATGTAAAAGTGCTGTCTAGCTCAAGGACCCCAGCAAAACCCTATTCTATGGCTGAGGGAAGAATTACTTGCTGGCAGTGATGTCTAAGAAGTGTTTGATGCTGATGCTTTTAATCTGGTGTTTGGAAGATCCCACAAACACAAGAAAAATCTCTCTCTAAGCCATATATAAAATCCTAAGGGTCAAACACATGTGATATGCGAGATTTTTGCCATGGGTGAAACTGGGTAAACATTTTAGAACTATTTAAAACCTCTGTAAATTTTCAAGCTGGAGGCTCCAAGTTATTTAAAATCTGAGTTTCGTATTTCATACAAAGGGTGAATTTTGTTTCAGATATTGAATGGGAAGTGATCTGGTTCACTACACCTGTTCCCATACTATTGGAAAAAAACAAGCTATTAAATTTTCTTTAGTAAATTTACCATGCCCCACCATATATTTATGTTTTGGGGGTTTTCCTATGGAAACTTCTAGTGACTAATTACTCAGATAGAGATTATCTTCCAATTTCCAGGCTGACTTCATATGTATCTGCTGTGTACTTGACTCCCTCTTGAGTCAACAAAATCCTTCTTTTTTTTTTTCAAAAAAAAATCCTTCTTCTTTTTTTTTTTTTTTTTGTTCCATAGTTCATACCCTACAGTTACATGAAAAAAAAAGTTGTATTCATGGGAGTCTGTTTTGCTGGATTGTCTGTATTTCTCAAGTTTCCTATTTGCTACAATCACCAGTTGTTTCCCAAGGACTTATGAAGGTGTTTACAAACCTTCAAAAGACACCCGGATATGGTTCTATGCACCCTGCTCTGGGTGTCACTGCTTGAGCAGGGTGGGACCAGATGACCTCTGGAGGTCCCTCCCAACCTCAACCATTCTGTGATTCTGTGTAAAAAACTCTTATTTATTTCCCTTTTAGTTCAGTTTAAATATTTTTTTAAGGTAGCAATATCTCAAACTACAGCTACATGCTCAGCGCTGTCTATTGCACTGGAGAGTATCATGCACAATTGCACCTCTTTGTTGAACACACCTCTTTGAACAAATAGGCAAAGAATATCTGCTTAGCTAAACAAGGAAGAATAAAAGAGAAGAACTCTTGTAGCCTTTGTACATGCAGAACGAAGCCTTTTTCTTTTGCAGGCACTGTAACACAACTCTCTCTCCAGGCCTTATTTTCTGATGACGTAGTGGGTACCTCTACCAGGAGTTCTGAAATTATTCTTCACGACTCCTCATCTAAAGATTAGGACTGCTTTGGGCTCCCATTATTCTGGATGGGCACTGCAACAACACTTTTGCATGGTCAGCTCTTTTTCTTTCCTCACCCTATAAATTCTGTTCTTCTAATGGCACAGCTGCATGTAAACGTGACAAGGCATGACAGATAATCACCAGCTGTAGCACCTTCCAGCATGTTGCTCGTTTCAACCTACATAAACACAATCTTGTCACTCTATCATGATGTTGTGCCACTGCTAACTTAATGGAGATCCAGTTATTCCTCATCATGTTAGTATGCGATGTTCCCTTGGCTTCCTTCCTTCTTCCCAGATTTTGCCCATTCCAAAGTATATTGCATGTACACACATCGTTGCTACTTTGCTGAGGCTTGGTGATACCAACCTGATTAGATGGCCTGAGACTGCCATGTATCTGTACAGTGCCAAGCACTGGTGAAACTCTTGGTACACTGCCAAAACTTCTAGGTGTTACTGAGTTACAAAGGAAAAGAGATAATGATGGCATGGGAGGGAAGAAAAATGCATTGTGTGGACAAACTTCCCTCTCTTTTTTGTTAGCCTGTGCTAAGAGTAGGGAAACGTAGTGGGGGTTCTTGATGTTTATGTAGAAAACAGATTGAAAAACAGAGAAATGGATGAGTTTGGGTTAGATGGGAAATTGCTGAATGGCTGCAAATATATCTGGTGCTTAAATGAAGATGCTCCTGATGAACGTTCTGCAGTATCAGCCGTATCGGGTGCATTAACCTCATTACCAGGGGGGATGCTGCAAACATACCAAGCCTCTCCTGAAAGCAGTTTCAGTTAATAGATAAACCATGTTACTGAAGGAAAAGATCGCTTTTATCACGGACACAATCCAGCTTCCTACTGCACCTGGCAGCTTCCTTAAGATAAACGATGTGATCTGAAAGGATGGGAAGCGGGCTGCGTGCTGAGGGTTGGAATGAGAGTGCCCTTCTCCTGCAGCAACCTGCAAACCCAAACATAAGGAGCAAACCCAAGGAGCAACAGTATGAGAGAGCCTCTCCTATAGGGAAGGGCTTGCAATTTACACGTGCTTCGTATCTTGGTTGTATTGCATATTGCTGTATCTGGAGATAATGTTCTTAGCCTTCTTTCTAATGTGATTCAGTCTTTTTATTTCATTTTTTATTTTTCCCCAATTCTCTATTGACTTACACTCCTGCAAACCTAGTACCTCTGTGTGGCACAGGTGACTGGCACCGCTCTAAAACTGATAGCAGTGAGATCAGAATCTAACCCTTGCAGACCTTTTCTGAGGCTAATTTAGGTGTGATCCACAGTTTCTGGGAAGTCCTTGAAACATGGCACACCATGAGGTTCTTCCCGTTGATTCCCGCCTTTTTTTCAAAGAGTTTTGCGGCTGGCAGCCTCCTGATAATCTGTTCTGTTTGAACTCTAGCAACATGCATGCCAACAAAAGCAATTAAACTCTGCAGTAATGATCAACTCTGGGAAATGATCGGTGTGGATTAAAGCAAATTTAAAGGGTAATTGCTTGGCAACAAGTTCCATAACCCTGAGTGTTAAGTACAGGAGGGGTTTTTGAAACTCTCGTAATTAAATCAGAAAGCTTGTTTGTATAATGCATATTGTTCTTTTAGCATGATTGTACTGAAAAAATATTCTTTTAAAAGAATCCAGTATTCTGTTTACAGGAGATTTTATCTATCTGAGATACTGCTACAACTTTATTGCCAAAATATGTGGGTACATCACAATCTTTGATGTATTTAGCCTTAGACAGGGAAGTGCTGCTCTCCTTGCTTTGCTGGTGAGGGGAGGGGGATAACGCACAACGAGGCTTCGCAACGCACCCAGGTGGGCAGAGGAAGTCTGTGGAAAGCTGCGATTTAAACCAGGTAGCAGGGCCTATAGGTCCAGCTTCCAAACTTCCAGTTTCATTCATGTCTCTAAAACTCTTACCACCTTAGCTTCTGGTAATTATGGGTAAAACCCTACAGTCACAGTTCGCCAGCACAATGATTTGTGGCATTTTTATCCAGTGTAGGGGACACAGCAAGGGAGTTTATGAGTGCCACTAACATTGTACCAATAAAGAAAGGCACCACTTGTGCCTTGGGAAGGGAAACAAAGTTCATATTCAAACCAAAAGTACCTGCGCTGCAAAAGTGAAGAGGTTAATCCTTGTACATGTAGCCCAGCACCCTGACTGCTGCTGCTATGGGATCTCAGTGGGTTTTGGGGTTCAGAGCTGTGGTCACAGGCAGGTCCAGGTGGGGTCCCTCCCCTGCCCTTTTGTTAGGGACAGTTGGACAGGTCGTGCACCTATTTGTCATTTAGATTAGTACAACAGGAAGGTTTCCGGACCATCATCTGTGTGATATACACTTGGCATCACAAAGTTGGGTCTTTGTTTGTTTTGTTTTTCTCCACTGTCTTTCATTTAAACAGGTATAAATAGAGATAAATAATTTTTAAACAGGTTTAAATAGAGGTAAATAATTCCACCTCTTAAATGTTCCAGTATATGCTGGGCCATTGGGTCTTTAGACGTAATTTTTTTCTGTGCTCTTCTGGCTCATTTTTGAAGAGGTAACTTATGGGCAGTTAGGTAGTGGGCAAGAAGGCATGTAAGTATGTGTCACCTTCACCTACATCACATTTTTTATTGATTATGAAATAAGGGAATCTTAGTTGTCACCTTCACCTACATCACATTTTTTATTGATTATGAAATAAGGGAATCTTAGGAATCTCTAAAGTAATCTCTTATGTGGATAATGTTTGCAGATTTGTACACACTGTCTGGCTCTTAAATGGCTGTGCAAGAACTAGAAGCACCTCAGCTGAGGATTTTAAAACAGTTCTCCAATGAGGAGAAGATTCAGGTTAAATGAAGATGTGAAAGTGAACTTTATTGAGGATGGACCACAGTGAAGGTCCTCTGCTGTTGGAGAGCTGAGAACACCTTGCAGATCAGATTATCATTTTCAGATCTCTGCATCATGAACTTTTATTATAGCCAAGGGAGATCTAGTCAAAGTAGTTAATAGAGCTGGTAGGATGCAATTACAAATGTAGGAAACTAAAACCTAATGAGACAAATTGTGTCACCATCATCACTAATTTGTTTGTCTAATTCTGTGCTGACTATAGAGACATCTTCAGGTGACCTGCCCAGATACAGACACATATTTCAGTAGCTACTCATATGTGCTTAAGTGAATTCCACCTCCAGAGTATTTATTTTTTTCCTGTATTTGGATTATTATTTTTTTTTTTATTTTTTGCCTGTTCTGTATGTATCTAGATATCTGGGGTGATGATTAGGGATTTGTTGTGTTGGTCACTAAGTGAATAATGATACATATATAAGTATATACATTTAAAGTAGATTTTCTAAGCACTGTGTTCAGCTCCCCAAGGAGAATCTGTTGTAGGAAACAAACTACAACCTTTACATTTCCATAATCACAAAATTAATACCCTGTTTGATGTTCTAAGTATCCCCACAGTTTTCCACAGCTGATAATGTATTAAACCCAGAATATAATGGTGGTCTGTATGGGGAGAAGCCTCTAATACATATTATTTAGAGACATTTTAAAGGTATAAGGCTATATGTAAACAGTAATCTCTTTAACAATGCTAAAAATGAGTAAATCTCTACAAGATGAAAATAAGTCCTCACTGGTATTTGGATGGCATTGTGCACCCCCCTGTGATTTCTGAATCTGGATAATCTGTTGTGAAGGCTGTGATTGAGCCACCCACCCCCAAAGCTGAACAGGATTCTTGTGATAGCAGGAGCAGCAATCGTTTCTTGATGTTGTTATGGGTTGGAGTTTCACTGGTTGCACGCCAGCAGCAGGCTTTGTGCTGGGGAACAGCTAAAGGGTGATACACTTTCACATGGAGGAGTTTAAAGAGTGGAGAGAGAGAGATCAGACAAAAAAAAAAAAAAAAGAAATCTGATCTTTGCTGAGGGCATGTGCAGATGAGAATTTTTCTTCCAAAATTAACTGATTGCCAGATCATTTGAGCTAATTTATATATATTAGATAAAGGCAACACTGACACTCCTCTAACATTTATTTCAGGACTGAGGGGGGTCTGTGTTACCCTGTGGGAGAGTAGGTCTAGCTCATTTTATTCTGCTAATGCTCTATTGAAGTTAATGTAGAAGTTAGCTGTAGTAGTTAGATGATATCCCACTAAGTATTTCTGGGATATGCTGTCCCCCAGGAAATATTTTGCAGAGAACACGTTGTCTACAGTACAACTTCACATTACACGTAATTCAACATCACCACCTTCTCCTCCTGAGAAGAGCAGTCCTGCTCCTTGTGCCTCCAGCTGCATGTCCCACTTCTGCCCATCCTGTGTTTGCCCACCCGGTAATTTTTTGATGACCTTATGAGAGCAAGGTCCCTTCTCACGGGGGGAAAGGAAATGTGAAGCCCTACCCTACCTACTTCACCTGGAGAAGAAAGGGGGCAGAAAGGCAATGAATGGTGGGTGCAGACTCAGGTTCTATTACTCCTTGGTCTACAATGCAGAACAGCCAAGGTCCCTCCTAAAAATACCGACTTCTGGGAAGATAAGATAGCTCAGCAAATTCTGGCCCAAGGGAAATTTCAGAGAAGAAGCACCATGGGCAAAGCAGCACAAAAATCCAAAGGAGGATTGTGCTTACTGCTTTGTAGTGAAGCCAAATCGGAAAGAGGGGGAGTGAATGAGAAGGAATAAGTGTTTTTTTTTTTTCTCAAGTCTTTCATCCAAATAGCTCTTAAAAATACCCAGTTTAGATTTTTATTTTTTTTTTCAACGTATCTCTTCTAGTTTCATTTGATACTTTAAAGTTTTTTCCTCACCTCTGTCTTATTCTAGTACTTACTTTCTACTTTGCAAGTAGGAAAGAGGTGAACATTCAGTCCAGAATTATTTTTCTTGGTTTAGGTCAAATAGACTATTTTTATCTCTGGGATTATTGTAGTAACTTTTTCAAACTTTATCTGGGAATATTTTTCCCCTGGATATGTATATAAGACAGACATAGATAGCTGATTTTTCACATTAGTAAGTAATTCTTACCAATGTATCCCCTTTCCACTCCCATCTTGTTAACATTTTGTTCATTTCTACTGGGTATTTTATACAATTATATATGATTAAGCATATAATAAAACATACAATACTTTTAACTGATCTCACTGGAAAGCTTCACATTTTTTCTTTCCTTGCTATCATTAAACAGCTTTTGGGTTACAAAGCCAAAATTATACCTCAGCTTCTCACTTCAGCAATTAAAAAATCCTGAATGAAATGATCCTTGTGAGATTAGAACCTCATATACAAATATTCTCTGCTATCTAATCTTTGTTTCAATATTTTAATTAACATTTGGCTAGTACTTTTATATTTTCTAGGTAAGGCTATATGTATCAATATTTTTGATATTTTCATATTTTGTATTTGCATACATTGCAAATGTTGAAAGATTTTGCATGAGTAAAGTAATATAGAGGTGGTTAGCAAGTTCTGAAAAAAAAATGTGCATGGAAATTTTGGTGTAATAGACCGTAAGATTCCTGTTTTCACTGAAAGTCTCCTTCAATTTCCTCTCACAAACAAAACAAAAACAAGTACAAAATACAGCTGATCATAAGAATAACTTACTGTTTTATGTTTAAAGAAAGTGACATTTATTAAGGAAATCAGAAACTCAAATTAATTCAGCTAAAACACAGTTTTGTACTCAAGACTGTTGTCAAGGGAGTTGTTTGACCTCGAATACCAAAGCAATTTAGGTTCATCACAGTGAAAATACTTCTAGGCTGAATGAAATTCCATTGCATCGGGAAAAAGCTGGATTCTTCCTCCACTGGAGATGACGGCATCAAATGCAATCTAGTGATATCATCTTTTGTTTGGTGAGTAGCCAATGGCTATTACAGAAATACCACTGGATTAAGCAGATAAAATCTACACTCCCAGTGTAGATTCTTACTGTCTTGAGTGAGAATTAATAATAACAGGTCCCTAGTGGAAGGAGATACCCATATGCACCCTCAGTTCATAAGGTTGACATTAGTGGAATGAAGGTGATAAGGAACAGATGAGGATGTGTGAAATTCAGCAAAACGGGCAATTCAACACGTATCTCTCCTGGATATTTCTGTTGGCTATTAGTACTTTCCCTTCGGGACTGAACAGCTTATAACCTCTTGCCTTGGCTTGGTCAAATGAATGTAGCCAAAGCAACAGAGACCCAGACATTCACAAGGTCTGTAATTTTTTTTTTTTTTCCAGTAGATTGTGTAAAATGAATTGGTGACTTTAGTGGCATTGCTGAGAAATCACAGAATCACAAAATAGCTTGGGTTGGAAAGGACCTTAAAGATCATATAATTCCAACCCCCCACCACAGAACTCTCAAGTTTTAATCAACTTATAAGTATATTTTTATTATTATTGTTCCCCAATAAATTTATTAATGAGAAACATAGAAACGTCATTGAGATAACCCCACAGCCTGCCAATAATATTGATGTGAAATTCTGTGTTTGTGGAAATTCAACACATAGGTATTTATTAAAGAATGGGAGGATTTTGAACCACTGTCAGAATTTTTGAGGTGCTGGCAACAGTGATGCTTGTTGGAGATATCTGGAAATGGTAGTCAGCAAAGCCAAGGTAGTATCAGAGCTGTGATCTCAACTTTTCCATTTTACTTTATTTCTCAGAGGTATGACAGCAGCATTAAAAGAGCTAGTAGAGTTGCCCTGGTAATGGATTTGCCCCGTAGATCACCATAACTAAATGAGTTGTCACTTACTAGCCCAAATTATGTCTCAGTTTTAGGAAGAAGGGAATAATAATAGACATTCGCTCTCTTCTCTACCAATTTAAATCAAGGAGATAAATTTTACAGAGCTGTTAAAAATCCATTGTTTTCATACAGCATATTTTCTATTACTGCAATTTCTAATCAGTAAGAAATTAAAAAAAATCTCTCTCCTCAGGTTGATACAAAGTAGTTGCTTGCAATTCACAGAGATATGATTAGTTTATTTGTTTACAGATGTACAACTAGTTAATTAAGATTTATCTTATCTCCATTTTAATAACAGCTGCAGTTCTACAGTTTATGTTGATGATTAAGTACGAACATTCAGCAATCCTAAAATCAGGGAACAATTGGGATGGATGTCTTTGGGCTGGGCTGCTGATTTGAAATATCTCTAATATGAGTTGCAATATAATTACATTCAAAAGCTTTGCCTTGGCATATGCTTGTGCAGTGTATTAAGCAGACTTGTAAAATCAATCTAATTAGAAGATCTCACATTTTCTAGAAGATTTCCTACAAATATAGAATTCTAAAATACTTTGTTTTTCAGCTAAATTATCATTTTGATTGTTTGCTGTTTTAAACAGAGAAGATTCAAATATGTATTTTAAATATACAAAATAGCAATATCTATTTATTTATTTTTCATTTTAAATTCATTTTAAATTCCTATGCTCACCTTTCCTGTCCAGAAATTCAAAAGAAGATGTTGGAAAGATGGTCTTGAAATCCCCCTTCCTTCTTGTGAGACTAGTCTTGTGATACTAATTATAGGGAAACAATCTGTTAACACATTGTAAATTACCTAATGGTATAGTACATGAAAGAACAATTCCCTATAGCCATCTCTCATTGTAGAGATTTTGAGACCTTTTGGTCTTTTTGCAGCTGTATTCTCTAGGAATTTTCTGAAAGCATGAAGATAAACAGAGGGGAAGTCTGTGTACGAAATGTTCTTTTGCAATACCAAATTATCCTGTCTGTAGCACTCCCTGCACAATACCACTGGGACACCTAAAGACTGTCCAAGAACAAGGACCCTGGGAATGGTTGAGCAAACTCTTTAAAAAGATGTTACTTGAAACATCCTACCATGTCACATCAAATTGGGTTAATATTTGGTTTCAGATTACTTGCCCTTTTATGAAGGGTGCATGTCATTCCCCTCCTCTTGGTTATGCAGCCTTCTTCCTCCCTTATTGCCTTGAAATTCCTTCCTGTGAGCTCACTCAGCTCACTAAGCCTGCAGAAACTACTATCTGATCATTCCTTCCCAGCCTACAGTGTAGTTTGTGCTGTGTTAGTAAAGTTACTTAGCTAAAAGGAGTGGCTCAAAAGCTATCACAGCCAGCCCTAGATAATAGGGTGCCAGGTGAGTGGTATGGGGAAGAGAGGAAAGATGGGGAGAACCACAATGTCACACCAATATGTTGACAATGAGTTGCTAGATTGGCTCATCCCATCTCATGGGACTGCACCCTAACACCTGCTCTTTTGAACAGTATTTTTCATATGCTTTCTCAGTGCAGAAAACAGGGTATGGAAAATTTCTTCTGTATGGTCCTTGGCAGTGTTGTATCCATGTACTAACACCACTGAAAAATGCCATCCGGGCACATTATGCATAATTTTAGTGGTAAAGCCAAGAGGATAGAATTTAGATTTTACAAAAATTAAAGAGTATAGTGGAGTTTAAATGTAATTGTCTATCCCTAGGCATGTCACATTTTATCAGAAATCATCTGACAGCAGCTAGGGACAGCAGCTAGGACTTTAGCAGCTCATATTTAACTGCACTGGAGGAAACCTAAGGGAGAAGGGGGTTGTTAAATTGCATGAAGGGGAGCTGTCATTAATGAACTCCTTTGAATCCTCATGGATGACTGAGAAGGTAACACCCTCACAGGGGAGCTGGGAAGGTGGGGTGAGTGTTGGCACATGGGCTGTTGAAATTCACAACTTGATCTGTCTTCAGATTTTGTTTAAACTGAAATAGTAGGTTGCAAACTGTGGTGGCTGCAGAGCAGAAGCCTGTGTGGTTTTGTCTTAGCCAAGGATGGTATCCAGTGCTGGTGGACAAGGAGGGCAGCTGCGGGGATCATCTCTACAGCTTGTGAGCCAGGATTTGACAGAACTCATCTGTTGAAGCCCTAAAACAAAAGAGGACCCACTACACAATCAATGTCATGTACTTTTCAAAAAATTATCATTTTGATAGAAAAAAGCATGGGGCAAGAAGTCAAGATAACTTGTGTGAAAACTGTAAACAGCTTTTTCTTCTGTAGGCTTTGACTTCATTAAAGTAAGGTATTTATTCAATATTTGGCTGTAAAGCATACAATCCCCAAGCAGAATATGCATAAACTGATTCAGACAAGAACCTTACAATGGATCAAGGCATGATGGTGTAGGAAGTCTTCCTTCAACCAAAGATAGCTTTAAAGTAAGCTATTTACATCTTTCACAATGGCCTGTAAACTAGCTCCTGGTTATTTACAGCATCTCAGCTGAAGGACAGTGACTTCTGTAACAGCGCTGGATGATTGACCATATGTTTAGACATGACTGAATTTAGATTAAACAGGTTTAAATATTTTGTATACATGGAAATATCTTGTGTGGACACTTTAAAATAAATTTACCCCTCTATTTGTATTTGAAGTTATTTTTAGGGCATCAAAAAGAGGTGAAACTAGTTCAACTAAAAAGGCTTAAAATAACAACTTTAGTTAAATCAGTGCAGGTTCAAGCTTAAATCACGTTTTGGATGAAAGCACAGTAGTAACACATTGTAGTTTCAGAAAAGAAAAAAAATACAGCAATTGTTCGATTGTTTTATTATTCATCTTTAGTGCAAACCTACTCTTACAATGATAAATGCAACAAATAACCCTTTCTCCCATATAGTTCCCCCACAATAAAAAAGAATCTAGCAGATTTACTGTTTCACTGGCAATATGTCAAATGTTGCTTAAGACGTAAGTCAGTGCCATTTGACACGATTGATAGTTTCCACTTGAGTAAAATTCATAAATGTTACCAGCATGAGATCTGAACGAATTTTTAATCTCTGGAGTCACTGGCAGGGCAGTCTGGGGAAAACTAGGGTTATTTTGATAGACTTATATTTGGCCGATGAATAAGAAGGACCTTTCCGAATTCCCTGCCTGAGAGCTAGCCTGATATTTATCCATCTATCATTGTCTGTTTTCCCTACGCATTCCTGTTTTGTTCAATTGTGAGTTGCTCTCTCTCTCTCTCTTTTTTTTTTTTATTTTTACAAAAGGCTTGTGCATATGTGTGAGTAGCCACACTTAATATTGTAGCTCTTTTCTTTCTGAGAGGGAGATTGTAATTGGTTATTGATGGCCTATTTGTATGCTAATGTTGCTCAATAAAAAAAGCTAAAGCATAATTAACGCTCTTGCTTCACCAAAAAGAAAGGGAAAAAGGAAAGCTTGGAAAGGTCAATGGATTTCATATAATAAATTACTAAATAACGAAATAATGGAAGACATAGGATCCTACATCCTAGAGTGTAATGCTTTCACTATTTATTAGCTATTATTTATTACAAATGCTGACTATACTTACTTTTTTTGTAGCTATTTTCTATATACGATGTGTTTAGACATTATGACCCTGTGGTTGGTAGTATAATGTACTGCAGCCTGCCAAATTTCAGATGTAGTGGCTTTCAAGAGAACAGCATCTCTGTTTATTCTCCTATATTTCATAAACCCACAATTCAGTGAAACTGCAGGCAAGGCTGGCCAGCTCTTGGTGCAGAGACACGAATCAGGAAACCTAGCGTCAGCCCTCGCAAACACTTATTCACAGAGTGGTAAACTTCAGCCCCGAAGGCAACACATGCAACACATTTACTGCTGGAGTGAATAAGTGCTGGCAGACCTAGCTGCCTGCATACTTTAGAAAGCAAGGGAAATTTAAAGCCCAAACCCTTGTTCATGCAAGACCTGCAGTTGTCTTTGCTGGATTTTGGGTCACACTGTTGGACACAGCTTGAGAGGTAAGTTTCTGGGTGTATGGGCAGATACAGAGCTGAATCTGGTTGAACAAGTGCACTTTGTGCCATCCCTATGCATCTTTATGAGACAAAATGAATTCAGCTGTCTTACCTGAGATGAATTATGATGCATGGCCTCGTGGCCATGTGGACCAGGTGTGATGTCGAGGTGGATACCTCTGCTTGGGCAGCAGGGCAGTGGCTGCTAACTTGTCAAGCAGCCACAACTTGATTGCATTCAGCCACATGACTGCACCTTCAGGTGCTTTTTGAATTTTAATGTTAAAATGGCACCAAACTTAGAGCAGTAAGAGAAGAAAAATCAAGGTTATAATCAGACTGGTAACACACAACTCTAAAACCTCAGTCTTGGAACTGAGGAGACAACTCTAGTACGCTGCCATCCCTGCCTTCCTATAAGCATAAAACACACTTTCAGAATTGATACTCATGAGTTACTGAATTTTAAGGTTCCTGCTTCAAGACAATTTCTTGCTGTTTTGTTTTATTTACAAGTGACAGAACATTGGAAACAGGGCATCCCCAGCTGTGTAACTTTGCCTCTTTGGGTATATTACAAATTATAGTTCCTGCATTTATTGTTTTTCATGTTGCCCATATAAAGAAATGGTTGCATATTCAGAGACTAGTTGTACAGTTTAAAGCCCAATAAAAGACTCTTCCAGGAAAAATATTTCCTTCCCTAAGAAAATTAAGGATAACAATAAAAAAAAATAGAACATATGTTCATATACTCCAAAACTAGCAAATCAAAAATCTGTATACTGAAACAAAAAAACAGCAAAGTTAAAGAGTCTTTTAAATTTGTTTTCCCTTTTTACTAGACTTCAGTCACAGAAATCATATTTTGCTATGATTCAGAATCATTGCTGGGTGATAACTACATGTAGAAATTCAATTTATATGCCACATTCTCTGCTAGCGTTAATCAAAATATTTCTTTTGTAGGTAATAAAACTATTTAGAAAACTCAAGTGAGGATTTTTTCTACACCACAGCTTGCAACCTTTGTTTCTCAGGAAATGTATGCGATGTAGTTTGTGTTACTGTACATAATTGTTCTCAGTGGAACTTCAGACTGTTTCTTCTTGCCTTTCTGTGATGAAAGGTAAATGATGAGGTTTAGGATTTTAGTCTAGGCACAAGGAACAGTTTATGTTGAGTCAAAGAACGCTTGCATGAAGTAATTGACTTTGTTTATATCTATCTGCAATTTATCTGCAACAGCAACATTGAAAGGTGACATTTATCTTATGAGTTTCTCATTCATTTCTGTACTCTGATCTCATCGTTCATGCAGCTCAAGTGCATGATACATGTAGATGAATATTTATTATAGATGATGAAGTGTCCTTTTGGCAGTCTAATATACTTCACTATAAAAATAAACAGATTCTACATGAGGCTGTCTGATTTGGGTGTTGGCATAGATAGTACCTCACTCTTATCTAGTGCTTTTCATCAGCAGATCTCAACACGGTTTACTGAAGAGGGCAGTACCATTATCCTTTCTTGGTAATTCCACACCCTTTCCTGGATTCTGCAGAGCTTGAATATCCTCTCATGGTGCCCAGAATATTCTTAGTCAAAATTAAGTTTTAAGTTATTGGAAACACTGTAGTCTTCTAGAGATTGAAGAAGGTCTATATTTTGATATTCTCAGAGGAAAAGACAAGTTTCAACTGACATTTTGTCTGGTTCTTGGATAAACAATGTAAACTTGATAGCTTAAATTAAATTTCTCTTAAGAACATTTTTGCAATCTGTTCTTTTGTTAGAAGTCATGTTATTTGAGAGAATTTGCTAAACTTAATCTTCATTGTAACTTTGCTCTAACCCAGGACTGGAAAGGCCAAGACTCCCAGATTCATAGCACATCCAAGAAAATGAATGAGAGTTGATAGAATGACAAAATATCGCTAAACCAAAGAATAAAAAATGCAGCCAGATTTCACCGTAAAGGCGAGGAGAAAATAGTTTTAAACATGTAGATTTGTGGTTAGATAACTAAAAAAGATTGCTAAGAGACTTATATGTGATTTATTCTCCTTTGTCTTTGCTGTTTACGGGGGACTACATCTTATCTGGGGCATCTACTCTGTGAATAATACACTGCAAAAACACAACCTGCCAATGGGAAAATGGTTCTCAGAAAGCCTGAAAACCATCCCATCTATTTTGATGTCTAAAGTGAGGTACCAGGCTTTAAAATGCAGTGCTGTTAACACTAAAATTAGCACAGAAGGTGCCCGGTGAGTGACTTGCTGTTTGCCATACCATCTGGCATGAACAGCCTTTCCAGATCTCTGGAAGTGGGATGTGTGGGCAAAGAAAAAAGGGAAGTAAAATGCTGAATGGAACTTACGGGACGTGTGTATCCTTGCTTGCTGGAGGTGGCTGCTGAGAAGGTTGTGGAGGTGAGGTTACCCTCATGGAGTGAGCTCTCCCTGGGATGGAGGATTTCCATGGGAGGGAAGAACTGGCTCTGGGAACCTATACTTTTGCAGTTGTGTTTGTTGGTGAAAGAGAAAAGAACTGTATTCAGAGCCATTGGATGTGTTTCAACTTTTAGACAAAGGAGGATGAGCAACGAAGACTTCATCAATACCTCATTTAAATCTGAACTGTTGGCTCTCAGTGTATGTCAGAAGGCACATTACAAGTCCAAAAGAAAAGCTGTTTTTGGTTCTGGTAGGTGCAGCCTGGCTGGATTCTCTTACTACTGTGAAATGCTTTTGTTTACTCTAGTGATATTAATGGCATGACTACCACAAATCGGGGATGCTCAGGTGAGGAATGGTGTAGAGAAAAGGAGGAACTGCAAATAATGGAAATCAGAGCTGGATCAAATAATTTGAATATAAAATACTGCACTGCATCTTTAAGTGTGTCCCTTTAAACCCCAGTGAATTTCAATAGCTACACTAAACTGCCTGGTCCCCTGGAATTGCCGCATGATTAGATGCTGCTATCCCCTGTTCCCCTTTGCCCAGAGGACAGAGTTAACCTTTCAGTTTGTCCATGTCTGAGCTTTAATAAAAACATATGGGAAGTTAATGTGTTTGAATAGATTTTACCAGTGAGTACTGAAGAGCCTGGATTAGTGGTGTGCATGAAATGTCACACTGGACGCAAACCTCTGTTGAGCTCCAGAAATGACATAAATATGGACTTTTCAGCTCAGCACCTTCTCAAACTTAAGAACCCCAGTCCCTGCCTGTGCTTTTTTTTTCTGCAGTGCTGTTTAGGGTCACGTACAAAACGATGCACTATTGGCCCAATTACATCTAGTATGAAATCAAATTCCAATATCTGCATCATTCATGGCCAATTGAGCTCCAAAAAATGAATCTACACCAACACAAAAAAGCAAAAAAAAATGCTGCTAACTTAAGTGATTGTGTTAGTCATATTACAGCTTTCAGGTGTTAATTTATTTATTCTTACAGTGGACGATTCTTTTTTAGTGGTTGCTGGAAGATCCACATCTAAGTGTAGTTGACACACAAACATTTAATTATGTAGTAAATGATGTATAACATATCACTGAGCTTTTTTTTTTCCCTTTTCATTTCTGTCCTACTTGTAATCAAGTGACTTGATGCTGTGAAGAAAAGAAATATCTCTGGAATTTTGATTCGGGCTATCGCTACTGCTGGTAATGCTCTGTTTAAAGTCAGCTCTTCAGGGACAGATTTTCTCTCTCTACTATGCCAAGCACAATGAGGTCCTTGACCTGGAAAGGGAGACCTTTGGGAAACTATCCCAATACAAATAAGTAGTAGTAATAACATAATGATGTCCCAGAGCACAGCATGTGCTGTGAGGTCCTGTTTTACCAACAAGGGCTCCCGCGAGAGGTGTCTGGGCAGGCTTGTGCACTGTAGCGAGCGGCACTGTGGCTCGTCTCATCACAGCCAGCGTGCTCAGAGAGAGAAGCTGTCTCCTGTGTGTGATATTTTTTTTCTCACATGACCAATTTTCTGAAGAGGTAGGAATGGATGGATGAACATCCTTTTCTATTTTGCTTTCCTTTTTTTTTTTTTTTTTTTTTTAAATTCCAACTCCTGTCAACTGAAAAGATGGAATCATTTGCAGATGTATGTATTTTTCTTCTAAGTTCCTTTATCCTTCTGGCAGTTTTGACACCACTACAAATTGCATCTCAGAGAACTCATATGCTTGCCCCTCACTTAAGCTATATCCCCAAATACACTGATCTACCTCCTGTTCTCCTTCTTCTGCAGATGAAAATAAGAGTTTCATAGGCTGAGGTCTTAACTTATATTATTATGCAAACTTTTCTCAACGGCGGAAATGAAACTAAATCTAACAGAGGTGTAAACAGTGCTCTCTGCTGTACAGTGAAACATTAGACAATGACTATCATTGCTGTATCTTTACATTTCCCACAATTTCTGGAAATTTGTCTTTTTTATATGATGCTGTGTTATGATATCAAATTGCATGTCCTTATATTTTATTTTATTTATTTATTTTATTTTATTATTTTATTTTACTTTATTTTACTTTATTTTATTTTATTTATTTTATTTTATTTTATTTTATTTTATTTTATTTTATTTTATTTTATTTATTTTTATTTTATTTTTATTTTTATTTTTGACATTGTGGTCTATACAACACATGGTCTGGAAAAGAAAAAAGCAATAATAAAATCATAGACAGAAATAGAAGGAATTGCTCTGAACATTGCATTTCTAATCTGTATAACCACAAGATGCCGTGAAAAAATATACCACTTTTTCAGGAAAAAAAAGTTGGAAAAATGATCAGAGAAAGTAATTTCTGATTTACAGTTTTAAGATATATCCCCCAAACTCTTAAAGACATTATCTTACTTCTAAGCCCAGACACATTTTAAATCAGAGTGTTTGATCATACTTGCTGAGGATCTCTACTGTGGCAAGACGGACAGTTTCTAAACCCATCAGAGAGGAAAAGCGACTGGAAGACCCATGGCTTGAACACTAAGCTGTGACATGGGCAAAAATATGGGAACTTCAGCTGTGGTCACTGTTCTGGTTTTGGACATGTATATATCCAATCTTGCACAGGTGTGTGTCATGGAATGAGATAGTTGGAGGGCTTCAGGCACTTGTATCATCTGCTGCCCCCTATTTCTCCGCTGCTGCACTGGGAACAGTGGTGTGTATAGAAGAGTGCCGCAGGTTATCTCTGAGTCTCTCCTCTCTTGTGGCAGATATGGGAAGCTGCAGAAAAACAGAATTTTCCTCTTCTCTTTCTATTCCCAGAAAGCAATGAAAGGTAAGTGTGGAGAAATCAATCTCTTGTAGTAAAGCTTGGCTCTGTCTGCTCCTGCACTCAGCTCGCAGAAGAGGAAATTCCATCAACGTCAATAATACTTTGTCTAGGTTTCAGTGAGCCTCTACAAGGAATAAGCACCGCTCACTCTAAGTGTTAAGTACAGGTTTAGTGTGTTTGTCTTGAAGGTGTCAAGTGGCAGAGAGACTCAGGAAGAGAGAATAAGGGGAAGCACATGTATTGGCTGACCAGCTCCTGCAACAGCATGGAGACAATGAGGGCACTGGTGAGCACCCTGCTGTCATGGGACTGTCAGGAGCTGGAGGAGCTCCTCCCAGCTCTCTAGGTAATCCTGACTAATTTCTCATCTCTCTCTTCTAGCTGAATGGTCATTTTTTTTGAGGGGCAGATTGCTGTCTGTCATATGTACACACAGGGCCGAGTAGAGAGGTCCCAGAGCAAGGCAAGGTAGTACCACTGTAATAAGGATCTGCAGGGCAGAAGTGACAAAGCAGGCCTGGTCCAAAGAGTATTTGATAATTTTTAGTCTGGATATTTCTGAGATCAAAATCTCCAGGTTGAGGACTACTCTGTGAAGGTGTCTTCATATGCTCACCTTAGTCTCTCTTTCCTTTTGCCTGTTCTCGGACACTGCCAGGAACAGGATCAAGGACTAGATGGACTTTTTTGTGTGACCTAGGGGGCTGCACTTATATGTTATGTTATGTCTTGTTGTGTTATCTCCCTCCATTTTCAAAATGTATCGGAGAGGAGGAGGTACTTTAAAGTCCAGTCACTCTTCATAGGTTATAGAATGAGACCCAGGGGAGGGTCAGAGGTTTAACAAGTA
Organism: Anser anser; assembly: GCF_964211835.1. Lineage (NCBI taxonomy): Eukaryota > Metazoa > Chordata > Aves > Anseriformes > Anatidae > Anser > Anser anser. The sequence continues at coordinate 10,685,939 of NC_139721.1, forward strand.
GAGATTGGTTTAACACAGACAATGAAGTCAGCAATATTCCTTACAGGATTGACTTATTAGCTGCATAAACCTTATTATCTTTCAAGTAAATGGCTTTATATCTAATTTACTATCTGATAAAGGGATAGTCTGAAAAGCAATACTCTTTCCTAGTTATTCAGTATGCTGCTTATGATTCCCTGCTTTTATTTATACTGTAGTTTGTCATTCAAGTCCATTGTTTGCCATACACAAGAATGGGAAGATTGTGTTCTTGTCTTGACTTTGCTGTAGTTTTAAAAAAAGGCAGCTGATGACGTTCTTCATTAATGAGTTGATTGAGGAGGACAATTAGGCAACACATGCACTGAAAGAGGGGAGACTCATAGAAACAAGCCCTATCCTGAATTAGTGTGGTGGGATCCTGAAAATGTAATTGAGATTTTTAGGTGTAAAAGAGAAAAGTCTGTTCCACAGAGATGTACTTAATTTTCTAACGTTACAGAGTTTCTTCTGAGGTCAATGCAGGCACTATGTATTCCCCACTTTGAGCATGGACGAAGTTCTAATCTGAAGTCCACTCTTGCTTTGAGTCTGAACTGTTCAGAGTCAAGTCTGCAGTCATCTTGTGAAGACTGGGTCATTCACAGGAGGTGACACCAGCTACCTCCATGCCCTTTTTCTTCAGCAAGAGTCAGCAAAAGTAAATGGGAGCTCGTGTCCCACCATTTTCCTGCTAGGACTGACATCTTGGCTTAGAGAAGCTCTCACCAAGGGTGCTATATTTTACATGAAAGCAGGTGTATTTTCCAGCGATTTTACTCTGGGAGCTGTAAACTTGATCAGAAAGGAAGAGGAGGAGACGGGTTCATTACTTCTTGAGTTGGCATGACAGGGTTCTTCAGAACTTATTTTGGAGACTACACTTCCTGGAAAAGGAGTGCCCGTACATGTATATATGTGGATGGTATGAGGAGGCACTTATATGACTTCAGTTCTTGTATTATATGCCTTTTGAATTACTGGCTTTGTAATCTTAATATCTGTAGGTCCTGTGTTATTTCCTTATGAAAAGGGAACATAAAGGGAAAGAAAGGTGCTAATATCTCATGACCTAAATTAGCTGGAGCCATGCTCTTTCTTCAGCATCACGATGCCAATGTCAGTGGGGAATTCCCAGGCCTAGTGATTTGTCACCCCTACGTTTAGATTCCCAGTCATATTGCCATAACCAGTCCCTTACAGCTTTTACAGCAGTCTGGGTGGAATTACTCTCTGTTTAGTTCAGGTCTTTTATCCTCAGGGTAAAGGAAAAGCCAGAAAACACTGAAACTCACCTCATTTTGGATTGTTGTAGATTCACATATATGACGGTGTACACACCTCTAGCACATTCTCCCTTCAGCTAGCAGAAAAAATAGTCAGCTTTTGACATTCCTGATTAGGTTTAGGAGTAAGCTAGATGCCAAGTTTCACTCTTGTTGGAATTGTGCAACACCCTTACAGAGCCCTCAAGCAGAACATTAAGAGCCTATACAACCTTAAACTGAAAGCTAGAGGTGTTTGTACAATGAGGAAGCAATTTTGAAGATTATGCTCTTAAACTTCAGTGTTTCTTTGTAGATGGGTAAGAAAGTTTTCATGTCCTTTTTTTCCAGTACTGTAAACCAAATGGATGCAGGTCAAATTCTGCCTAGAAGCTGTGCATTGTAGTATTAGACTGGCCCAATAACTCCTGTCTAGTGACAAGGCATGTTAACTCAGGCTCAATGCCACATTAATGCAACTGAACTAAAACTGTCTCCTGACAATTTGCATGGAACACGCGTAGAGCAAATGTGAGATGGTGGGCATCCACCCTGAGAGCCTCTCTTTATGTTCCTCTGAGGGTGTTGCCCTGCACTGATTTTTCTTGCACTTTCTGTCCAGAAGAGAATGGAGCCCAAGTAACCTGAATTAAAGGATTCTGGAAGCAAGACTGCCCTTTCTCATAAACAGATAAACAGAATGGATCTGTGTAATGCATATCTGCTCTGTTAATAGCTCAGACTCCAGGCTATCTAGAAAATAATCGAAACTTTAGAGTATCTGAGGATACAAGTTGCATCAGTTTGTTCCCAAGCACTCACAACTACATCTTCCTCAAAATAAGAGTCTTCCTTTTAAGGGGTTCTTCTGGCCTTCCATCTATACTGCATCCAAAGAAGAAAACATAATTATTTTTTCCTCCTCCTCCTTTTCAGTCTTGGAGATCCTGAGTCTGCTGGTGGAAAACATGCTGGAATTTTGGCTTATATTCTAGTTAGAAATAGATATATCTGTTTATACCAGGTAGTGATTTGACTGGAAGTCTCCTTACCACACCCAAAAGAAATGAAATGAGTAGTTTAAAATATTCTCTTTAATCATGGAAAAGAGCCTTGAATCCAAATGTATGCAGACTCCCTTAAAGACATGGCCAGATTCTCCTTTCATCATCAACAGATTTGCTTTGTGTCTCTCTGTTAGCTTCCTTTAAGTTGCACCACTGGTTTATGGTAGAGTTACAGAGAGATCTTGCTCTCAGGCAGCTGAGGAAATGCCTCCCTTTTCCCCATTTTTTGCATCTTCTGTTATTTCTCATATGAGCTGCTACCATAAATATTTAGATGGAAATGGCTAATAGGAAAATTGTATGGTTTCTAAGTTCAATGAGCCATTAAATAGGTTCTAATAATCTCAATAAAAGTCTGGAATATTTAATAATGAGAAGCAGACATATAGGTTACTTGATTGCTACCAGATTCTCTCAGTAAATATTGTCAGTGGCTCATATACTGTGTGTTCCTCAAACACCCTCAAAGAAGAGCCTCTGGAAATGGGGGAGGGAAGGAAACCAGCCAAATCATGTATAAACAAAGTGCTGTTCAAGAGAACACAGCTCTTTTTTTTTTTTTTTTGGAAAATGCTGTTCACCACATGCTTTTTATCATCACTGTGGAAGGTTTAGTAGTTTTCCAATAAGCAATTAGAGACCTAATCAGACTTTGCACTTATAATAATTTACCTTTTTATTCTATGTAACAATACCATGGGCTCAGTGGACTTTTCCAGGATTGTCATTCTCAGAAATGGAGAATTTGTGATGTATAGGGTCACCTTCTCCAAGGCAAGGCACCCTCACTCTAAGGGACCTGGAAAAGGAAGTTAGTTTATTCAAATTACATCAGGGCACAGAGCCAGGTGGGAAACTTTGATTAGCAGCATCTCCCTCTAGAGTCCTTCTCTTCCTTGACTATATAGGTAATTTAGGAATTGCTTAATTAGGTGATTGAAAATTAGGTAAATTTAGGGGCCTAGTGTACATTACAGGTCTCTTTATTTGCTCTATACAGTGCAAACAAATATATGTTGGGCCAGGTGATGCTAGTCAGAGTACTGAGATGAGTTTCTGCAAAATGCTCCATGAATAAACGTGGTGTTCCATGTCTTGGTTTGTGAGATAGCAGCTAAACTCACCAAAATGTTTTTGTTACAGTCTGCTTACATGCTTGCTGGCTTTTGAATTTTATGGGCTTTGAAAGGTGGCAACAGAATGGCTCTGACTGAAGAGACCCTCATGCATGTTCTTTAGAGGTCCACTTCTGCAAGGCAGGACCACGTCTGTCCATCTTTACAGCCATTTACGATATTTGATGAGATAGATCAGAGCTTCAGGTGGTACAGCTGCAGGAAGCAATAAACTAATTATACGTTCTCCTACGTTGTGTTAACTAGATAAGAGGTGCTCACGTGAGCTGTGTGGCTTTTCAGTTTGTACCTAGAGGAAGTGAGAGGGTGGGGAAAGGAGAGATACTTTATCTGCACTACACCTTCCTTGCCCTTATCTCCCTATGAAATGATAGATGGAGTTACTAGGCCTATAATCCCTGCTGAGTGAACAGAAAAACGAATGAATGTTGTTTCCAAAACATTTGCAGCAGAATTGCATAATCTTTCTGTGTTTCACAGAGATCTTGCAGGCTCCACCTGGCCTACCGTTTGCGCAGCTGTACTTCTTTTTGGAGCTCTGAGCATAGCTACCTTCATTTGCTCTAACTTAGCAGGTGGTACCTGCTATTAAGTAGCATTGCTTCTATGTTGTTTTGTTTTCTGCATATGGATGCACAAGCCTTGTGTTGGGTGGGACAGTTATCCCTCTGAAGACAATCATTTTTTAGGTTTCTGTATCATATTAGCATTGAGTAGCTGATGATCTAGGTCTCCAGTCCTTCAGACCACTCTTTGTTTAATTTTCTCTTGGTGTTTTCTCTATCTGATACATCTGTCTTCTACCAGGCTTATATTACATTAGATATATTGTGGGAACAGGTTCTTGATTGTGCCTTACATAGCTTAAGAGGTCTCTGGGACACAAAACCTGTAGATGTTACCGTGATAATAATTAAGCCTTTATTTCATGGAATGTGAAATGCAGGCACCTCTTGTATATTTCAGAAGGATGAGGATTGCCATTAAGGTCAGTGATGAACGCTCAAGCCTGTTGATCCGCTTTAACTAACTAGTACTACTACTACTACTACTACTAATAATAAACAAAACAACAAAATACAAACAAACGAAACAGAACAGCAACAACAATAAACCAAGAATATTCTGATCTTATTTACAGTGATTTAACTAACTCTAGTGGTATTAGTGCAAACACAATGAATAGAAAGACCAACCAAAATTGGACCAAGTAACTAGTACAACCCCTTGCCCCTTCAGACAGTTTGTGTTTCTTTACAAATGGCAAGTCCTATATCTACACAGAGTTTATGTGGTATTTAGGCCCTTGCCAAGGAATCCGATCTGTGCAGGAAGTCTTTCACGCTTGCATGGAATTCCATTAACAACAGTGAGGGCCCATCCAGGCAGCAGGAGACACGCACCCAATTAAAGGGTGCACACACACACACAGACACCAGGCATTAGTCACCAAAATGTTTGGTTTCCAGGTCAGAATGAGGCTGCTTTTACACCTTGTGCTGCGGCACTTCAAGATAACTCTTTTATCTAGCCGATGGTGCTGGATTGGCAGAGGGGCAGAAGACATTTATGTTTCTGGAGTTTTGCCAGAGCCATTAAATCACACGTTTGGGTCTTTCTAAAAGTGCTCAGTATCTTTAAAGATCATGGGACCTGTACTTCCTGATTACCTTTTACCAGTAATGCTGTAATCTCTGTTAGGATGGGCCTTGCTTTTCATAGCCTACTATGAAATAGGAGGAAGGTTCCTTTATATATTTTTTTTCTTCTTTAGTATCCACATGGCTGGAAATCCAAGCAAGAAACAGGTGACGTTCTATACCCAAGTCCCATGTAAACAGCTGTTCTGTGACTGAGGGCATCAGCATATACTTTCTCATTTATTTCAGGATAACATATCTGTCTTCAATAACAGCTCTTGAGAGGCCAATGAAAGGGAAGAAACAGAAAAAAAAAAACACAAACCTTTATGGGTGGTACCAAACTCTTGTGTGCTAATTAACTGATAGGCAAATGAGGTGGGTACTGTCCTGTGTACCCTCCTTTAACCAGTTGGTGGTGAAGAGCTAAGATTCTTCTGCATAAGAGTAACAAGTGGAAGAATTTGCTGAAAGAGGAGCTTATTTTCCGTGCCAAATTGCAAACATGGCAGGCTCGTAAAGGTCTGACTCTGCAAAGCCTCTGCCACTCACGTGGCAGTTCAGTGGAGCTGGGCTCTCAGTAGTAAGTTCAATTATTCGCAGCATGTGCCTACCCAGGCATGCCTCTGTAGTCCGTCATCTGGGCTGCCAAGATCTTTTCCTTGTAACGCCTCTTGTTCTTTAGCTATAATAATAATAGCCTCATTGCGTAGCTTTAGCTGGCACCTTGCTCATGACTGTTAGGCAGGGCACTGCTTGAAATTAGATACAATGAGACGACTTTCAAAGAGTGTGTGCTGAGCCTGCAATTACAAATTCAAGTGCACAAAGCCACAGATGCGGCATGCTTAGGATGGTTTCTCAGAGGTGCTCCCGCAGCCGAAAGTGGCCGGGCATGATGACTGATGTGTGAGCTAAGTAAACTCGTACCTCTAGCTCTTCTTTTGTGGTCTTAGTCTGTGATCAGACACGTTATTCCAGATAGAACTGAGCCAGGGTAAGAGATTATTGTCCTCATTGCCTTGTGATCACCCTCCCTGCTCTGGGTACTCCCATCCCCTTATGCCCTGAAATAAGAGCTTATGTAGTCTCTTCCTGCCCTGAGTTTTTCCTCCCAAAGAATGTGAGTTTAAAGTAAATAATTTAAATATTTATTTATTTATTTAACAGACTGGGTGGTTTTGGAAGAGGTAGGTTATGTCTGGTCTATGCCAGTAGGTTGGTGAGGTGGCTTATACCAATTTACTGTCACCAAGTAAAGGCAGTCCCACTTCTGCTATTCACACGACCAGTCACTCTTTTTGTTTCTCTCGTACTAGCTCAGGTGCTCGTCACATCCATCCATGAACTTTTCACTAGGTGAATGATCTGAATCAGCTCTCCAGAAGAGTAAGATAAACACCAGAAATGGCAGAAGGAAGGTTTGGGCTGTGAAGTTGGGGCAGAGAAGTAGAGATATATAACCACTGTACAACCGATCAGCACGCGTCATAGATGTGAGCAGAAGTGCTCTAGAGGAGCTCTAGAAAGCAACTCTTATATGGTTGTGCTGCTAGATCTGGAGATTTGGTAACTTTAGGGTCTGGGAAGAGACTGATGATGAGCCGATGACCCTCTCACTAAGGGTACTGGGTATCCAGCTCCTTGCTAGAAACGTTCCGTGAAATGGATGTCTCTGAAGCATCCTTTTGAGAAACTAGTCCGGAGTTTGTTGCTTCACAAGGCTGCATCTGGGAGCACCATCTGCATTTCGAAGAATGTGAGGGACTTTCTTGGTGAAAGCTCAGGAGTGCACTTGGTTGAAGGAGATGCTTCAGCAGAGTCTGTTTCCTTGAGGGTCTGGTGGGATCCAGATGACAGAACCCAGTTACCACTGGTCCCTGCCTGGGTCCTCTCTTGGGCCAAGAGCTGATCCAGCAAACTGCAGAGTGGTTTGCCTACCTGTGCCCTGTATCTTTGTGCTCCCCAGGCTCCTGTAGGAGAGCAGAGAGCTGGTCTGTGCAACACACTTCTCAGGGCAGAGGTGCACCCATGTGCCACTGAGAGGCAGATAAATATCCCTGCTGTTCTAACTCATGAGTGTGGGTTAATGATAGGACTACTCTCTCATTTCTCTTGATTTTCAACTCAGACATGTCTTTGTAACCCAGCCTGCTCCTATTTATACAGATAAATGCCAGTTCAGCAGTGATAAGCAGGATGATTTCCCCCTCTCCCTTGTGCTTAAGATGGCCCATTTTGTTACAAGCAATCAGGCCATTAACTCACCAGCTCCAAACAGGACTAAGCAGGAATTAAATGTTGTGGGGAAGATCTGTTCATTGGAGTTTTAACTTGCTCTGTTCCTCAGGGCAAGATCCATAAGCCTCTTGGCTGTAGCCAGCAACCTGCTCAAGTAAACCTTAACCCTGGGCAGTTCATTGATGAAGGTGTTGTGCAATTTCACCTGCTCCTTCCATCAGACTTTTCAGTCATCTCCCTTGGAGTTGCACTCTTTGTAGGAGCTGAGAGCTACCATAGCTATAAAACATGAGGAGTGACAGAGCTTATCCCTAACTTAAACAAACACCTCAGATTATACGTTAGAGCTTCCTGTTTTATTAGAAGCTGTTCCCTCCCACCGTGTTGTCATTGGAGAGATTACAACACGGATTTCCCCAAATAATAAGGGCCTTCTGGTGGAGAGACATGGGCTGGAGAAGTGGGAAGCCTGAGAAACTCGATTTCCCAAATGCCCCATCTCCCACACGGCGAGGGTGTGTTGGGGCCTGGGGGATCTCTGCAGAGGGAGATGGAGATAAGGCGGTCCTGTTTTGCAGCCCAGCATGGAGCTGGGTGTCCCTGTGGAATCACTTCAGCCCTGTTACGAAGGAGCTGGGGTTTTGCTGATCCCTGTCCGAGATCATCGCCTCTGCGCTGGTGGGGAAGGTTCTTGGCCCTGCCAACCCCACCACAGGGACAGAGCTGCCAATGCAGATCCTGTGGCAGTAATACCAGGTCCTACAGCCCAGAGAGGGATGGGATGATTCAAGATCATGGCTCTGTTCGGTCTCTGCTGGGTTGGTACAGGAGAGAGGGCGGTGAAAGCCCAGCAGCAGAATGGTCCACATCCAAAACGTTCTGTTTCCTCAGTTTTCATGCCTTTCTCTCCTTTGCAGACTGCTGCTGAGCCAAATGTCCTGAAAATGGCCTGACACCCCTCTTGCAGCTGCTTTGGTTTCTTCTTGCTCTCTGCCTTTGCACAACGTGCTGTCCCTCTGCAAGGAACCTGCACACACAGCCTCTGTTAGATGGCCCCTAAAGACTCGAGGAAAGGAGGTTTGCAAGTATCAGTGTCAGGATTTGTTTTGCATCACCCTTGTAATTAAGATGCGCAAAGGATATGCAAGCTCCTTGCTTTTTGTGGAAAGACCTGCCTTTTTTTTTTTTTCATAGGTTCATGGGGGTTAGGTGTTGGAAAGGAGATGGGAGTCTGCTCTGATATCACACTTGGCTTTCAACATCCTCTCTCTTCAGAGACCCAAAGTCTTGGCTATAGGAGCTTTATGAAGGCTGCAATATTTGTGAAAATACCACCTGCTCTAGAGAATAGGGAGTGTGGTGACGTGGTCCAGGGGCTCTCAACTTCTAATCTGAATTTTGCAGTGGGTCCCAGGTGTGGCTTTTGGCTTTAGATTTAGTGTGCCCATTTGTGAAGTGGGTCTGGGGAGGCTACAGGTGGGTGCTAACAGCTGGGCTGGTTTCTGCTCCTATAGCTCAGCTGGCAGGAAGCACTGGAAGAGCCCTTCATCAAATGAAAGACCAGGTTGTCTCCATTTCTGTAGGTGGAGATGATAACAGACTCACTGCAGCAGCTGTGGGAAGGTGACCTCCAGCAGGGATGGTCTTCAGCTGGCAGCAGGCCTCTGCGAAATGAACATCTCTCCCTGGCATATCATTTTGCTCTTTCTTTGCAGTGATATAGACATAGCTGGTGCGATGCTTGCAAATTAATTTCAGTTCCCTGACTGAAAAACACCGGGGAAGCATTAGATAATGAAGGCTACACAGCCTTCTCTGGGTGGGTGAAAATGAGACCCTTGAGTTTCTTCACACTGTGATCAGTGCCATTCAGAGTGGTTTAATGAGCTACACAGAAAGAGTTAGGAGCAAAACAAGGAAAAAAGGGAGTCCTCAACCTCCGGTGAGCGCAGAGCCATAGCAGCCCCCTGTATCTAGATACTCAGGGCTGGAAAGGAAAATGGCCTCACCCATAATTTATGGCTCACAGTGTAGCCACAGAAGCTTTGCCACTTGCAAATACGACCCTTAGTGGGTTATTAACCTGAGTCTCAAGAGGCTCACGTTAACACATCCATCCTTCTGTTAATTAATTAGCTGAAATATGCATGCCTTCCTCTGATGCTAGCTTGCAGAGGGTAACATGAATTTTGATTATATTTAATCCCATGCGAAATACAACAGACGCACACACTATGTAAATACTGATGGGCAGCTCAGAAACCTCTGTGATCCAACAGGATCTGATCACAAGAGCTGGTATCTTGCAATCTGCAAAAAGTATTTCAACATAGAGTTATGGCATTAAAAATAAAATATATATATATTTTTGGTCATAGGCTTGTTTTCAGCAGGAATGGAAGCAGTTTTAATACAAATGCCAGCCAGGCAGTCATCTTACCAAGACACTATCAATATGCTTTTCAAACTTTCTTTGTGAAAGAGATATAAATTTATTTGCACCCAGAAGTCTGACATCTACAAAGCTGCTATAAAGCTTTGACGATGAATAGCTGCCTTCGAATGTTGTGCTACACACCTTCCCCAAACAGTCGATACGCAGCAGGTGAACGCAAAAAAAAATCTTATCAGTCCAACCCAGTATTATTTCCTGTCATAACTTTGCACAACAAAAGAAGTTTCTGTCCTTGCCAAGCTTTGGTGTTGCGATGTGTATTGAGGTTCCTTTGGAGAAACCACTTTAATCCTTGGGAAGCCGAAATCACAGAGATGGGGATGGGAATATTGCTGCAACTAACTGCAATTTATCAGCACCTAGCTGTATCAAAGAGTTTGGGTGTGACACAGCAGGCAGCTGTGGGAGATGGAGGGATGCTCACCCCATCTTCTACTTCAGCAGAATAAAAAGAGAGCCCAGGCCACATTTCTAGTGCTAAATTTCAGTACCCTAGTGCTATAAAACAGGAAATAAAAGGAAGACTTGCATTTATATTTAAACTTCATTTGATTAGAAGTGCTTTTACGGCATTTTAGGGAGAGATCTTGTGGACAGAGCTGAGATTAAGTTTGTTTTTCTGAGGATGAGGGAAGGATGATGACTTGGCACAGTGCCACCAGAGCCATTTGCTGCCTTAGGAAAATGCTGGGGCTCCACAGCCCCATGTGTGTTTGGCATCAATGCATCAGGGAGGAATGAACTCACCCATCTGAAGATTACTTGAGCTCTGCTGCTTTGGCATGAGCTGCCAACACAGAAAGAGATTTGGACTTCATGTGTTTTCGTACCAATAGATATGCTCTGACTTCGGCAGGCCTTCAGGTCTGCCCTGCTACCTGCCTGCAGTGTTACCTCCTCCTCTTCCCCACCAGCCCTGTTTGGTGAGGGGGAAGCACAGTGTTGTGCCCATCCCCATCTTTGGGGAGGTGGCAAGTAGGTCCTGACCCTACCTCATGTCAACAAGGGGCACAAGGCAGTGGTGCTGCCAGCATGGCAAGAACCAACCCAAGCATGTTCTCCCAAGGTTATTTCACGTTTGAAGTGCACACGGTGCCTGTCCTGGGCATGCTGAGGCCCTGATCCTACCCTCAGCCTCTATCGAAGAAGAGCACAGCACCCTGGGTAGTGCTTTTCTTGGTAGAGTCTGCACATCCCTTCAGCTGTGCTGGTGGAGAAGAGATGAATAAAGAAGGGTAAACAGATCCTCTGCAGATGCCTTACACATGAAGCTTGAACCAGCATAAAAACAGTGTTCATGAGCATAACCATGAATTAAAAAAAATATATTTCTTTAAAAAGTCAAGGGCTTGGGGAGCATTAGGCAAAATTCAATCAAAAGAAGGGTCTGTAAGAAATGACGTTTGTGAGTGTGTGTGCGCATATATGTGCGCGTGTGCATAAGTGCACACACATCTGTGCACTCCAGCTGCCTTTAAGGGAGGGTGTCTTAAGCAAGCATGGAAGGAAGGGTGGGAGATCTGCAAGGGGTTTTGCTCTTTCAAATGAAGCCAGTGAGAGAGTGTGTGCTAAACGGAGGTTTGTCTACACACACAAATTGTTCCAATTTAACTAAATTGGTTTCTAAATTAATTTAGTTAAATCACTGCAACCCCTTTACTAGCTAACATTGATTCGGCTTAATTGAGTTTGTTCCAAATTAAGCTAAATCAGCATAAAGTGCTCATCAACCAATTTGGTCATTCACATTTAGGGGCTGGCAACTTCTACATGTAAGCTAGACTTGGGTGGGCTGGGGGAATATCCTGATGTCCCCAGTGTCCCCATATGCTCAGATGATGCGGTGACCAGAGAATGCTGCTCAGTCCTCTGCTCCATGGAGGTGACTCAGGGACGGCCATCTAGAGGAAGACAGCAGCAGCAGCCTTGCTTGCCCGTGACCCTGAGCATGGCTGTTGATGGGTGACTTCATGATTTCCTTAGATGCCAGTTTCACTTGGGAGTTACTTCCATGACAATTATGTGTCAAGTGAATGACGAAAGTTTTTATTGCAAGCCATCAGTAGTGGATTTCAATCAGGCCAACACAGTCATGGCTTAAAATGCTCCCAAGCCCGTTTGTTTTTTGAGGAGAAAGCACCACAAATTCCCTTCTTCTTCATTTGATTTGGAAGGTCAACCTCTTAAAATTGTCGGCTGACAATACCTCCATATCTCCCTTATGTTCAAGGAAACATAAAGCATTGCTTTAAAAAAAAAAAAAAAGAGATGCAAAGTACAGACAGAGCTGTCTTTTCGCTGTTATTTCCTCCAGAAGCTTTTCTTGGATATTGCCTTATTATGTATTAATGATAAGACAATATTTCTTTACAGGGTATATAAATCAATTAAATATATTAACAAGACAGTCACTTTGAAACAAACGTATTCTTCACATCTACTGTCAGAAAATAGTATGTTTTGCTTTGCAGATGAATCTGATACATATTAGCCAGAAGTTGACTGTTAACCAGGGTGACATAAAAGCTACTGTAAATGGTACTGGGAAACCAGGAAAAAAAATTGCTTTATATTTCCTTGGAAAAATTGATTCATTATGTTGGCTCTAAGACAGAGTACAATTCTGCAGATAGGGTAAATGGATGAGTCTGTAATAGGCTGCACGTAAAATGAATATTCCCACTTTTTATTTTTTACATAAGCTTTTTTTTTTTTTTTTTTTTTTTTAAGTAAAGCAGGATTTCTGTCTGACAGGTCAGACTGGAAGTGGAAAAAGTGATCAGCGGAGGGGGGACTTGGCTCTGCTTTTACACCCAAGTTTTCACGGCCTTTTGTAGCAGGAATGTCTTTAGGACTTTGAGGGCTTCAGGAGTTCGCGAAGGCAGGACAGCAGCCACACTGCCTCTTCAAGGGCCCCATGAAAGGTTTCACATCAGGCACGTGTTGTGGGCAACAGAAGGTCCTTGTTTAGTAATGAATAAAAGGCCAGCAGTTTTGCTTCTCCACAGCCAGATTTTTAAGCCATAATTGGATCTTGTAACACTGCCAAGGTAAAGGCAGAGGGCCACGACAGGGAAGCCTGACACTGCAAGTGAACTGAAACTAAATATAGTTCTCATGCAGTTTAAAAAAGCACACATCAAAGTCCAGAGCGCCCGGCCCCATCCTAGACTCTCGCAATGGAACAAAATGAGAAAATGACTATGATAACATATGTATTTTACTGCAGAGCGACAGGCAGGCAAATGAAATAACCTGAGAGCTGCTTTGGCTGGTTGTGATTAAAGATCATTATGCTCCAAGTGATTCGAGGCAGAACCCCGTGCCTAGCCATGGATGGGGCGGCAGACGGAGCTGGGGTGAGCCCTTGGCGTGCGTGCGGGCAGCAGGAAGCCGCAGCGAGCGTGCCTGCGCGCGGGGATCAAACCCACTCTGTGCTGCACGCTGAGATGGTATCAGCCCCCCAGCAGCAACAGATCTGCTTCACACAGGCTGCTTCAGTTCCTGGGTATTGCTTTTAAAAGCAGCTGCTGCTTTGCAAGTGGTGGTGGTGCTTCGATGCAGAGGTCTCAATGAGGGCTCCAGTATCAGCATTGAGCTGGTGCTGCACCATGAATGGTTTGTCTGGCTGTGGTGGGGTGGGTGTTTGGGAACTCATCCCAATTGCAAGGAGTCCTTAGCAAACTCAAACAGTATTTGCAAAAGGTAGACTGCTGGGAAAATGGACTTGGTTTACTTTTTTGTAAAGACTACTGAGAGGTAGGGACAGATGGGACCACAAGTCAGATACAGGGTTATATTTTTCTTTAGTGTACGGGGCTGTATGAAACAACTTGCTGATACTCCTTCTGGCCCTACACACTACAAAGTCTGCATGCCTATTGTGATGCCTTAAAGGCTATGTTTATTCAGAGTTGGGTACTGGGTAGGCACCATTATTCAGACGGAACGATCTGGCACATTGGAGTCTGGGCTGAGGCTCATATAGACCTTCCCCTCACTCAGGTGACATACGTTCCTCAGTTTGGTATGTACCACAAAAGTGGAAACAAAAGAAAAATGGAAATTAACATCCTAGATATTTTCCAGCGTGGGAAAGCAAAATCATTAGAAGTGGGAAGCTTTTACAGTGTTTTGCATTCAAATTGCACCTTTTATCCTGAAAGATCAAGCACTTCACACATAACTGCAATCAGCACCCTGCTCGATGCAGCCATGTCTAGGATGGAGCACAGGAGGGGAAGATTAAATACATCTAAAGGCATGGGGGCAAAAATGCTCACAGGAAAAGGGAGCATCTGTAAATGTCCACAAGAGCAATTGCATCCAGAAGGCCTATGCAAGGCACACTGCACAGATCACCTTAATTTGTTTATGTGGAGAACAGGAGTGAATTTAGTCCAGTGGGAACTGGGTTAGACAGTTTCCTTGCTATTAAGGTTTACCAACACCCTTCCAAGAGATGCAGTGGATTTAGACTGCATGTGAAACGTCTGTCTGGCCAGAAGGAATTGCACGCTTGACTTCTGAAGAGAAACACTAAGGAAATAGAGTTTTCATGAAGAAAGCATCTGTTGGCTTTCTTTCTTCCCTTTCATGGGAAAAAATGTGTTACGAAAAAATGAGGTTTTCCTCATATGGTCAAAGAGGAGCTACTGCCCTTTAGCCCACTCCTTCCTTCTAATGTGCAAGGGGATTCCACAGTCATGCTGCCGTTAGCTCAGCTGGTGTCTAACCCAGCATGATGCCTCTATGTGGGGGTCTGTCCAAGAAATTATATACAGACGCTTTGTCTATCTGTTGCAATACAGCATTTCCAGCTTTTCAGCAACCTGCATGCCAAATCTAAGCATTCCCCTCCACCCTCCCTTTCTTTTTTTTTTTTTTTTCCTCCTTTACTTTGTGTTCCTTTTACCCAATGAATCTTTCTGGAGAGTAACGCCCTCCTAAATCCCTTTGTATCTTCTTTGTATCACTTAGGTCTACTAAGCATTTAGCCATTTTAATCCTAAAAGAAAATAATAAAAGCACTAATATATGATGGTAGACGTCTAAGTCTTAGTATCAGTATGGGGGGGTAAACCAAGGGACTTGAGGAATGGTATGGAGAGATGCCATTTGTCCAGAAATAGAAGAAAGACAGGGACAATTATCATGGAATTTGAACCTCCTGTTCATCAACTAGCTGGGACAGGTAGTGGATAGGCCTTTCTGAGCAACTGGAAGACACATCTGTAGGACAACTCTTTTTAGTAGTAAGACGTGATAATCACTTTCACACCTCTACCAAAACCAACACAGACAGATAAAGATGGACTGTTATGTTCCTGGATGCCATGAAGATGATGCTTTCAGGAGGTGGGAGGAAAGGGGCAGGAGAGCACCTACTTCAAACTCATTTATTGCTAACAGAAAAAAAAAAAAAAGAGAAACAGCTTGAGAATCCGAAAGCTGGATGGTAATTTGGATGAAAGCAAGCATGAAATGATCAAGTTCATTATTCTAAGGGAAAAAGCAAGACCAGCTGAATATGGATAATGAATCCAAAAAAGTAGACTTCAGCAAACTTGGGGAACTGGTAAGTAAGGTCTCTGAGGAAAATAATCTCAGGGATAAAGGAATGCAGGAAAACTGGCAGTTGGTAAACCTATTTTAAAGGCAAATTCCTCTGATGTAGAAGACAGATTGGAAACAGAGCAAGAGATGTGTATAATTGCCTCTTCAAAGCCCTGAAAATGAAAAAGGCTTGACAAATGGAGATTGCAGGGACCCCAAGCAGAGTTTCCTTTGGGTTTCTTTTTCTACATAAACTGAAGCTAGAAAGGGAGAAGGCCAGGGACCAGCTTGGAACAGTCCCTGCTGAGTGCTGCAGTGGAAGGGGCATAGGGATGTTGTATGGGATAGTATATTGAAAGGGTGAGAAGTTGGTGGGCTTATCCATCAGTGAGGCCTGGAACGAAAGGAGTTATGAATGACCCGAAGGCATGGTAATACTACAGCATCCCTACATACATGTATGTATGTACAATACATACAGCTGTAATGAGTACCCTGGGAGACTGGAAGAGCTACGCAGTTTTCGTCAGTCTAGCAGGATAATGAACTTTATTTTCCTCCCTGTCCATTCTGCCCTAACTTCTGCCCTTCAGGTAGCCAATATACTAAAAGGGGGGTCTTAATGCAAATTAAAAATAGATTTCCTATGTTTGCTGAAACTGCAAGAACCAGCTCAGTAGAAGAGTGATTTGAAGACTCCATCTGTTAGAAATCTTGTCCTTTTGGAGGAAGAACTGATGTGCAGTGCTACAAGGGGTACAAGCCAAGGCCATTTAACTCTGCAGCCCACCTCTGCTGTGATACAAACACGACAGCATCTCTGCAGCTGCCTCTTCCAGGGAAGTACCACATGGTCTCTTTGCTATTTGCTCCCATCCCAGCATCCCACTGAGGATGACCTCATGGGGAACACAGCTGCAGCACACCCCCTGCATGGTGGTGGGGACGGTGGTGGTGCCCTCCTGGTGGGGATGGTGACCTGCCAGTGCTTACAGCTATAGAGATGCTATCACAGGGATCGAAAGGATCCCAAACTCACCCTGTCACCACCTGCAGGCTTGTATTTAAAGCTGGTGTTTTACATGCCAGAATCAACTGCCTAATTGCTAATGACTTTGCCTGATGGAGCAAGGATGGGGAAGGGAAGAGAAGTCATTGCTATGAGCATGTACATGGGGAATCAGAACTGTCAGAAGAGGTGCAAGCAGGAGGAAGAGGAGGAGAAGGCAAGGATGAGTAAGAGAAGGCCGAGTTAGTGCTGGCTGTCAGAGGAGGGTGGGGTAGGCTGCACTGCTACCTGGGGTAAGCCGTGCATCCCAGATTTACAGCCAACCATGCTATCTTTCCACATATTAAATCTCTGGGTCGAGCAGAGCAGAACCATTTTTCCAAGCCACAGTCAGGAATCTATTGAGAAATCCTCAGGTCTTTCTGAACAAGGATTTTCATCAGAAAATATGCTGGCTTATGCCATACAGGCATAAGTATATTTATTCTACTACTACGATTTTCCTTCTGGATATCTTATAGTGGAATATAATTGCCTTAATTTCTGATGTGTTGCAAGTTGCATGTGACATTATGCCGTTGAATAAACAGGTGTTAAATGATAATGAGCAGTTTATTCCCTACCTCTATCCCTTGATTCTTGTCTGATTTCCACCTGGCCTTCAGGAGAGTTCTGTACTGATTGGTGGGCATATGCTCTGCTAGCTTTATACCACAGGTCACTCATTTTAAGGACAGCAGACCTCAGTGCTCTTTGAAACAGAGGCTTGACTTCAGGGTATTAAAGATATGGTATTAGGAACATGCTTTCTGTACACCAGCAACTGATTGTTTTCCTCTCAGCGATGTTTGCTTGGCAAACTAGCTAAGGCCCTGAGTGCAAACACTGTAAATAATCATTGGAAGCTTAAAATGGCTATGGTCTGTCCTTGTGTGAAACGCAATTTCCTAAATATATTCGCCACTGAGAAATAAATTTCCAGCAATAGCTGTAGGGGTGAAAGACTTGAAACTCTAAACCCACAAGGCCCTGACCTCAGTAGGCCAACACAGACAATTCCTGTAAGCGAGTACAATGCCCCCTGTATGTGTAGGAATAAATGCACATCAGAAGTTCCTGCTGCACATCTCCCAGCCTGACGTTCCCTGGCACAGGTGAGGGCAGCAAGGAGCAACCCCAGGCCCCATCTGGGGCTGAGTTTGACAGAACAGGCGGAGGCAGGACCAGCACATCCAGCCAGAGTCCTCCGAAGTTTGAACAATTTTGGTAAAAAGTTTGAACAAAATCTTGACTGAATTACTTTGAAAACTTACAATGAAAATCCCTGGGGAAGTTCACGGCAGGAGCTCAGATAAACTGCACAGGACCTAGTTGTATTGCAAAATGTGTTGTCTGGCTTGATTGCAGCAAAACTGACTCTTCTAATAATACTAACCCCCAAACCCAGCATAATTAGCATTGCTGTTTTCTCCACCTAGTGATATGCTTGATGTTTCCTATTTGTTTTCACTCAATCAGCTACTATTAATGGGAATAGAATTCAAATGCACAAAGACTTTTGTATTGAATTTCAACTGAAATATTTTAGGCAGACATAATAAGAACTTGTCAGTGTGTGTTAAACAGTTTTGCTTGTTATGGTTTCAGATGGAATAAAGGACTGGTGCAGATCCCTCAAGCTGACAAAATATGACTTCCACATCAAAGACAAGGATTTTGCAATGCCTTGGTGAATGTAAAATTATTTGAGCCAAAGGCCATCTAAACAGAGGAACCTGAAGTATGGTGATAGCGGCATGTTTGCAGGGAATGCACAGATGAAACATTTGCTAGAAGCAAAAAGCAAAGCAAAACAAAACAGAATGAAAAAACACTAAGTGAGAATTTGTTGCACTCTTTGAATAGTGAGTGCTTGAAACCTGAAGTCTCCTCTGTATTTTCTTTGTGGTTTGAGGGCTAGGGTCTCGGGATATCCGATTGTCCTCCCCTTGAGTCATGAAAAAAACTGCAACAGACCTCGCCCCCCCCCCCTTTTTTTTTCTTTTTTTTTTTTTCTTTTAGTACCATGAGTACTTACAAAACAAGCTAGAGGATTTACTGCTTTAGCAGACAGATATGAGAGATTCTTAGTACTTTGCGGACTATGCAGTTAAGAGAAGCAAAGTGTCTCATACTCTCTTAGCTACATCTGTGCTCTGTGGTTTGCATAGCTATTGGAGCAACAAATTACAAGATGTAGGACTTCCCGGCTGTCTAGAAAGTATCTCCAAGACTTTCGCTTAGCTAAGAGTGAGAGCAGAAGCTTTTAGACTAAAAAGAAAAGCCTGGAACAAGACACCTGGAGCCATCAAGTTCAAAATTCTGCAATTGGAGGCAATGTTGAATTGTTTGTTTTTAATTCTTAAGTCAGGAGCTGTTCAAGTTCAAAACACATTCTGACTCTATGATAAACTACAAACAGTGAGTACAAAAGGCCAAAGTCTGAATTTAGCTCTTCTATTATCTATCTGTGAACCAGTGCAAGACTCCTAATAAACAATGAATGTGTTATTACTTTATTGCTATACTTGGGCAATTGACATATCAAAGAATGCAGAAGAATAAGATTGGGTAAAGGAAAATACTTCTTGTTGGGTACAGAGTAATGGGAAATGACATGCTTAATACTTTGAAAAGTGTTATGAGTAGCGATACTAAGGAATAAAATGCTGCTCTTTCATCCTGAACATTTAAGACATACTTGGGTGTTTCAAGTAGGTTTGACTTTCAAACAGAGACTGGAGAATGACAAGAAGCATGGAACACATGCACAAAACAAACAAACAACACCCTCCAAAAATTTCTACTTCTTTTTTAGATTGACTTCTTTTTGCCTTCTGTCTGCAATGCTGGCAGAGTTTGAATGTGCCAAGTCCACACTGAAGCTGATGAATAGCTGTTTGGCCAAGAAGTTTCAGAATATCTAGCCACAAGCCAAGGGATCTTCTGTCTGGAGTGTTTTGTGAACCATGGGATTTAGTTCTGATGTAGAAGGTACAAATCACTTCTCAGTATCAGTGCTTTTTCCACCTGTTTCTGGCAGTTTGGTGCTCACATTTTTGAGTGGTGGCTCAGCAAAAGGTTGCTGATAGTTCATATGGTCCTTGCAACCACCTACATTTCTCCTTTCCTTGGCTTTCCTCTCATTGACAGGTCTCTGCACCCTGCCAGTAATGATGCCAAGAAGTATGACAGAGAAGAGGGGAAAACCAGGCCTTCCCACAGAGCTCTGCCAGTGACATGTGCTGGCACTAGATGCATTAAGGACTCCTGCTATAGAGCTGGTCAGCTATTAAAAGAAGACAATTTCTTGCCAGACAAGAGTTTTGCTGAATTTAGGCATCTTAGCCTGTTATGCAATAGCACCATCTAAATTACTATAACCTCTCTAATGTAATAGCCACTTCTTGGCATTGTAAGCCAGTGGTTCCAGCAGAATTTAACCACTTACCAACTAACACAGTTAAACACACCAGACCTCTCTGCTCTGAGTGCTAATTTGTGTTTAACCTCAGGTTGGCTTTTCAGAGCTCTTCAAGGTCATGTTTTGTTCACACCCCTGAGTCTTTACTTTGCTCTGGCAGCTATGAAACTTTTGATGGTGGAAAAAGCCTTCCCTGTGTTGCAATAATGCTGCTCATCATACTGTCTAATACAGTTCTCTGGTTTTCTTTTACGAGCCTGCTAGTCCTAGGCTGTAGACTCTCCAGAACAGGAACCACTATTCCATAAAAGTTCTTTCAAAGTTGAACTATCCTGTTGGAAAGCTCCTGTGGCACCAGCCACTTTTATACAATAATATTAATAATTAATATATAATCCCATGGTTTTAAAATGAATGCAGGTGATAGACTTCTTCTTGAAATTATCCTGCTATATGACCAATTAGAGCAGCTCTAAATAGCTGTCATTTTCTAAGATGTAGTATACAATGGAGGAATCTCTTTTTCCATATTTTGATTTGCATTTCTTCATCTGAAATTCATATTTTTTCTAGCCATTTTTCTGGATTTGGTGAAACTTCTGAGCATGGGACTATAATTAACAAGACTAGAGCTAAGCAACTCTGTCATGAGAGATTCTGAGCATTTAATGATGCAGACACAACCTTTTAACTTTGGACTTCCCCAAGACTCAGATCTTTATGTTGTGACCTCAAGAGACAAGCAAATAAAAGTCATTTTTAGAATTTATTTGGCTTTTTCTTCTCCTCTGATCACCATGCAGTCAAAGAAATATCACCCAGATTTGCACGTCAGCCAAAAGAAATTCTGCAGGTATCTTGTCCTGCTTGTGCCTCTCTGAGTGTGCATTAGGAGCAATTCTGTTGGGCATTGTGGAGTTCCACCAGTATTAAAATTGTGTTACTGAAAGGAAGACTAGACCCAGAGACTGGAGACTTTTGCTCATGGTAACTAAAACTTTGTCTAGACTGGGGATTTGTCCTGATTACTACCACTGGCTGCCAGCCATTGCTGTTGCTGCACCAGGGTGACCCCTTGCATTGGAAGGTAGTGGTGCTGCTGGTAGACTTTTGTAAGATTTAGGCATGGATAATATTCTCTGTTGGATGTGTTGGCTTTCCCTTTTTGTACCATGTGAGATCTGTTAGTGTTTAGTTGTCTGGGAATGGAACCTGGCAAACCCCCTTTATACATGGGGCCCATGGATACAGAGGCAGGGGAAATACTAAATTCCCCCAAACTTTTCCAGATATTCTAAAAGCCTTCCTAAATTAGATTTGCTGCCACATACGGGTCAAATGGAGAACACATGAAAGTGTTGGTGGGGGCAAAAAGTGAATGAATATTAGCATAAGGAAAGATTAGTTCTGTTATTCCAGAGTGCTATAGGACAAGAAATTTAAAAATGCCAAGTTTATCAGCCCATCTAGCCCCTTTCCCAATAATATATTAAGTCATCTTGCTATACAGTTTGCACTGCTTTGTCTAGCCTAGTTCTTAATGACTCAACTTATGAAGTCTGCACCACTTCCCTAGGGATAGAGTTTTCCACAGTCTGAACTATTACGATATTTTTCCTGATATCCAGCCTGTGATTTCATTTCATCCCATTATTCTTAGTCTCCTCATTCCTCTCAAAACCACCTAAACAATCCGCTTACTCTTTTGGTGTTTACACCTTTCAAAGTCTCATAGGCTTTTCTATTCCTCTTAGTTGTCCTTCATCCATACGCTCTCATATTTAGCCCATCAATGCTTTCCAATGAAATATTCTGGATTGTATGAATAAGGATCATGTCATGTGTAAAACAAGCAGGGCTGCTTTTCTGCTCCACTTGGCACTGGTGAAAGCCTCAGCTGGCGTAGTGAATTCAGTTTTGGACACTGCTTTTTAAGAAAAGACACTGACAAATTGGAGAAAGCTCAAAGGAGAATAGCAAAAAATGATAAAAGATTTAGAAAATCAGACTTATGAGAAGCAGCTGAAAAAGACAGGCATGTTCAGTCTGCACAGAAGACTGAAGGAAGACATAATAGCTGTCTGCAAATACATAAAATGATGTGATAAAGGGAACAGGGGCCAGTTATTCTCGTTAGTCAGAGAGGAAAGAAGCAGCAGAAATTGATTTAAGCTGCAGAAAGGAAAATTCCGGCTACATATGTGGGAGATGTGTTTCAGCTACTCAAACAATTAGGCAATGGAACAAGCTGCTGTGAAAGGTTACAGAGTTAAAATGGCTAGAGATATTCCAGGCTAGACTCAACACAAAACTGCAGGAGCTAATGAAAAAAAAATCCCACCCTGACTTTGGAAAGGTAACCAGATGGGCTGCTGATGACAGCGTCTCTGCAGCAAATATCATTTTGTGTTAGGAATACTACATACTCAATATTAGGAGGTATGTGCAAAGAGAGATACATGCAAAAAAAAAAAAAAAGAAATCTCTGCAGCTGTCCATCTTGTAGTGACGAAGAGAAAGGAAGAGCAAATGGTAATCTTGTGGAGACATTAGGAAGACACAGAGGTGGAGGGTGTGAGTAAGCAGCTGGGCGTAGACAGGTGCAAGAAAGCTTTGCTTCATGCACAGGCATGTAGCAGCTTCAGCTCAAATGTTGTGTGGCCGAATGGGCACCACGCATTGGCTGGGTGACTAAGCCCAGCTGAGAGGTGTAAGAAGAGGCCAGGCCAGAGCATGGGCAGAGCAAGCATGGGTATGCATTTTTATGGGTCAGCTTATACCAATGGACTTGCCTAAAGTCACTGAGAAAATCCATGGAAGAGCTGGGAGTTGGACCCAGGTGTCTGAATCCTCAGGCCAACATTTTAACCACAAGCCCATTCTTCTCTTTGTAGCGCCTATTTCTTCCCACCTCCTTACGGACTCAACAACCAGCCGTCTGATCCTGCCTGGCTTATGCATCTCAAATTCCTGAAAACTTTGGTAAGGAATTTTCTGTGCATTAAAAAAAGAAAAAGAAAAAAAAAAGATTGAGAGAAAGAGAAGGAACAGAGCATAAGCTAATGCTTTGCTCTGATGTTCCCTAGGCAAGAGATATTACTAGGAGCTGGCATGGCTGTAGGCTGCATATAAAAAGATCAACATCTCATGACATGGTAGCTGATGATTGGCAACACAAAACCCCAAAAAAACTTAGCCTGCTGTTTTAATCAAAGCCTTCCTTGCAAGTCTGCTCCCCTGGAGCTGTACCAGTGCCATGAGCCTCCTGCCAGCTGAGCAGCACAGATGCCAGCAGTGAGAATAAGTAAGGTTCTTTGCTCGCTATTGTAGACCGATTCTTGCAATTGATGGCTGTAGCTTTGATCCTCAGAAGTCTGGGGTTCAACCCTCCTTGAAGTGAGAGCAGTATTTTTTGTGTTGCTTATGGTATGCTTAGCATATTATGGGGTGTTACTCTCTGGCATTGCTTATTGAACTTAAAACAGCATTGCATAATTTACCAAGATTGCATTACTACGAGCTGGCTGGACATTCCACCCAGTCAGGATAATGCACAACCTGAAGATGGTTTTAGCACTGGAATTGCAAAAGTGCAAGCTGGGCAGTATCCAGCCTGGCCATTCAGCATGAATTATTGTCACTTGTCAGCTGGTATGTCTTTATTCTGGTCAGCTACCAAAGTGGAATTACAATTCTTCCCTCCCATTAGTCGTCACCACTACGCAAACTTTATTCAGAGGAAAAAGGTCACAACGAGGACTCCAAGCTGTCCTGGCTGTAGCTCAGGATAAAGAGCACAAGTACCCAGGCAATTCCCTGGAATAAATTAAGAGTCTGTGAATATAGTTTGACTTTTTACCTGGCTGCCTGTGGCCCACAGGGTCCGTGGGAGTTGAAGCCCCTTCTGGCTGATGAGAAAGCTGTTGCTTCCAGCACTGCCTGGCACCAATCCATCCAGGAGTGGAAGGGGAATTCCTAAGCAGGCATTCCAGTTAGCTTTTCTCAGACACTTCAGGCTGTTGGAATTGATTTTGCAATCTATGTTTTTGTCTTTGCGATTTTCCACTCAACAAACCAGCAACTATTTTTCCTGGGTGTCTCCTACCAGGGGGGAAGGGAAGGGGGAAAACTTTGTCAGAGGGGTGGTTTAACAGCTGCTGAAACCTAAGCTGGATGCACACTTTTATTTTTCATTTCTCAGTCTTTTAAAGGGATTCTGCAAACCTGATAAGAAGCTGTCTTGGCAGCGGGGTAAGAATGAGGTGTGACAGAAGCCCTTTCTTGTGATTTATTTTCCTCTAAGCACCGTACATGCGTCAGACAACATCACCCATGAGCAATCGACATTTTCCCAAAGAGCCTTATTCCTCCCTCCTGCATGGAATACATCTGTTGGCTACCTTACTTTGGGAATGTATAACTTTGGTCATGGTTGCCTGTGAAGTTAAACCCTGAATTTGGCAGACGATGCCAGCCTCTTCTTGTAGCCTGCTGCTACAAAGAAGGGAGCTGACAAGCAGTGCAATTTCCTGGGGCTCCGTGCAGCCAAGAAGAGGCACGACGAGGTGTGATACAGCTTAGTTTCCTTACATGCACGATGAGGAACCTCTGCTCTGCCTGTTGTCCAGAACCGTGGGGCTCAGTGGTTTTGTAAACCCAGGGCCCAGCTCTGAGAATGGGGTTTGAAGGTCCCAAGCCAATCCACAGGAGGTCTTGCAGATGGTTTCTCACGTGCAATGCTGAGTTGTGTGGTGACATGCTGGGAAGGCTTTAATTCTGATTTCGGTCCTTGCGGCTTGAGAAGAAAACTCAGGGAGTTGACTCAAACATATCTAGATATATTTGCTCTCCTTTCTGACTCTCTCTGCAGAAGAGGATGACATGGTCCATGGCCTCTCCTTTCCTTCTTATGGGCTAGGCCATTTCAAAATCTATCAATGTTAAAGAGCGTTCCCCATTGATTTTTGTAGGGTTTGGATTAAATCCCAGATAATGATGTAATTCAGTCTTTAATGAGAACACTTTCAGTAGAAGATTGTCTGATTATGGTTTGTAGTATTTGTCCCTTAGACTTAATACATCCTTCAGATTATGACAGTGATTTATAGATACATGATGCCTTCATATGGGTAACCTAAGCTGTGCACCAGAGATATTGCCACTCAAGGAACTGGGAGCAGAGAAAATGAAATTGTCTCTTCCAGTACTTCACTGGAAAAGAATTTCTAGGCAAGTTGCCTGGCAGGCACACTGCACTATATTCTTAGAAAGCAATAGATCTATCTAGGACTAGGGCTGCTGTATCTCTCTGGAATTTACTGTACGAAAAAAAAAAAAGGAAAAAAAAAAACAGCCTTTTGGCAGGAACGGATCTTGAGTGCTAACTGAGATTTGCAGCTTCTGACTGACAAACTAATCCTAGTGTTTCATTAGAAACTACTTCCTATTAACTGCTGTTTGCATTGCATATAAATTCAGGAGGATCATGTCAGGAAGAAACGAAGCAGATCTGTTTCTGAATTGTTAACCCCCCCTTAAATCACATGCGCACACGTATATGTTTATGCACCTGGGTGGATGTGCAGGTTTTGTGTGTTATACAGAATGAATGTATTCCAACCTGCTCCTTAATCCTTTCCTAGTACAAGTGCAGATAAGCTAAGTGATTTGGTGACTTATAATTATTTAAAAGAGCAGAGTGGTTTCTTTTTTTTTTTTTCTTTTTTTTTTTCAGTATATCCATTCAGTATCTCCACTATAAGCATCTCTTCTTGCTCCATCCTTTCCATAAAGGTTGTGAACGTTAGTGAGTCATCTCACAGAGCCCAGTTACAGCTTTGCATATTCTTGAAATCCATATCTCCAGCAGGCTCTTGAGGGAGTGAGTGCATTGTGCTCAGCTCCATGGAAGTACCTTACACACAACTGCAATCCAAGGCACAACATGGGCACAGTATGAGGGTAAAGCTAATGTCCATGCTCCAGACTATGGAGCAAGGCAGATCTGGAACCTTTACAGGTGATTCATAAGGGAGGAATAAGCTCTGTACAGGCTTCCTGGCACAGGAACAAAGTGTGGTCTCCTGAAAAGCTGCAGCTGGACTTCTGCAGTCCTTGCTGGAGTGAGAAACGTGTTGTCTTCTGTTTGTGGGACTGCCCCTTATTGGCATAGTTTTGCCTTAGGCTCAAAGTGAACTCTAATAATATATGTTCAAGGATGGAACGGACCATTAGGAACAACTTACTGCATAGCTGTGGATGATAATATTTCATCTGAAGGCACATTTTCCAGTCTTGGTTTGAGGACTCTGCAGTAAGCAGGTACTGACCTTCATGTGGAAAGTTCTGAGACAATCCTTGGGGAACTTAGCTATGTCAAGTCCTTGAGAATAAGAAATCACATGGAAAATAGTAAACAGTTATCTGGAAGAAGAGAAGTGACAGATGGTGCAGCAGATCTTCATAGACTTCTCAGCCTTTAGACTGAAAGCTCTTTAGAGCAACAGAGCTATCACTCACAATGTGCTTGTAAAGCCTCCAGCACAGTGATGCCTGTACCTTCTTGTGACCTTTACATGGTGCATGAAAGACATGCTAAACAGCACAGTGTGAAAAAGGAAAATCACAAATGGAAATCATTTGATGAAATTCGGGTTAGCTGTAGTCTGGCAAAAGAATTTTGCTTTAAGTCCAGCCTTGTAAAACATATAAACTTTCTTGTCCTGTCGCTAAATGAAAGTATGAGCAATCAATGTCCCACAGAGGAAGTAGCTTACACATGTTAGTGGCTTAAAAAGAAAATGAGAATCATCCAAATCACTGATTCTGTAATTCTAGCCACTGCTGGTTTGGAAATTTAATGGAGTAATTATCCATGAAAAAAAATAATATATATCTATATCTATATATATATAGATATATTTCCTCCCCTCTGATATAGCACAACAAATGCTCCTGAATTTGCCCAGTATTGTCAAAATTGTGATGATATTGCAATGTAAATACTATAATTGTTAAATAAATTCATTATTAAGAATTTAAACTCTTTTCTGTGCTGGTGTTTGAGCCAATGAAAAGCATTGTGTTCTCTTTAACAAGCACATTTTAGCATTTTAGAAACATTTTTGTTTAAATATTGAATGTGCAGAGAGAGATTGTTCCTTGCTAATGAAATATATATATATATATATTTAAAATATAATTCTTCAGGTACACAATATGAGCAGAATAACTTGGTGTTTTCATGTGCAAATCCCAGGTCCAGTGTCAACAAGATAAACCCAAACCAAAAAGCTGTAAGTGAATCTTGTGTAACACCTAATTTTTGGTGAGTAGCATTTAAGGTCATCAATTCTTTTCTCATCTCTACCTATGCTGACACTGGCATTTTAACAAATACACCCATGAATTGGGAAGGACCACAACTATGAGTATGAAGAGTTCGGATTTTGAATGAGATTCTGGAGTAGGACAGCAGGGACAAGGTCATATTTTGCATGGACTGGTTACAGAAGAAAGGTAGATGGTGGCTTTCACAGGTTGGGTTGGTTTGAGATCGGAGCTAAGCCACTCTTAATATAGGTGTGACATGGAGAAAGAGTACAAACTACAGGGCTGTTTCTCATGTCCCACCTCCTTCTAATGGAAAGAAGGATTACCCTACACCTTCCTTTCCCTGGCAAGGATGCTCTGAGAGCTCAGCACTGCTGGGGAAAATGACTCAATAAAAAAGGCCTTAGCCCAGATTTGTGTCTTTACACTGGCTGTGGCTGGACTTTCCTTTTGGAAAGCAGACCTAAGCCATTTTCTCAAGGGAAATGAAGGAAGCAGAGAACTCATTGTCTCTGACCCTGGTGTCCTCTTTCTCTGGAATAAATGTCATAATAAGATCTCTTAGTCTGAGCACCTCTTCAATGTGAGTGCTTCAAAGGGCTGATTTTCCTCTGCATCTCAGTAAAAACTAAGCACTTTCCAGGTTCTTTGCAAACTGTGTTCTGGACTAGTGCCATTTGAAGCATGCTTTTTAGCAGTTTGATGGCAGGAATTAGAAAACTTGTCAGGTGGCCTTTCTTGTGATGGAGGAGCTCAGCAGTGGGCAACTCTATCACCAAGATACAAGATGACTCTCAGAAGCCAAATCTGTAAGCCTGATTTTAGTGCCGAGCGTCGTCAGAGGAGTCATTTACTCTGGGATTTGAGCCACTTGGGTGGAGCTGTCTTGAAGAGACTGTGCAAAAATTGCAGTGCTTGTCTGGAGAGAAACCCTTTCCTCCTGCTGCTTGATAGGCTCGCGAACCTATAGTTTCACAGCAGCTCCTGTTTCTGACTGAACACCTCATTTCAGTGCTGATGTGGCACAGCTTCAGCTCTGGTCCCAGCTGGAAGCTCAGCTGCAGTGAGATAAAGGGCCACTTGTTTAAAGGCAGAGCCTCCTGTGAGTGTCAGCAGGGCTATAGCAGCAGACAGCTGCCAGGCACCAGGATTTCCTTGTTCTCCCTGTCTCAAGGCTTTCCAGTCTCACTTCTCAGAACCTTCATTTCTTTACACATGAGCCAAATTTAGCAAGAAGGCATTATCTCCCTTCTCAGAGTGATGTGAAGCTGTTTTGGGGATGTTTATCTAGCTCTTCACAAAAGTAGATAGCCTATGGTGTAAGTTACTACTGGCTGAGGGGATGATGGAGTTAATGAGATTTCTATTCAGGAGACTGTACCTTTTGAACTACCAAGAGATGTGTTCCAGGAGTCAGTGTAATGAGAAGTGAATCCTATAAGGTGTTGAACACCTCCTGTGAGATACTGAGAGCTCTCAGTGCCTGACGGAAGATTGTCACAGGAATCTGGCTATATAATCATAAATTTGAAGTTTGAAATGTAATCTGGCAGAGGATGTGTGTGGAGGATAACAAAGACAAAGAAACCTTTCTGGTGCTTAAAAGCTCATGAGAGAGAGAAAAAAAATCCACTTTTCTCTTGCTGAACCTTTAAAAAGAGAAAAGGGAGGGGGAGGGGACACATGAAATATGTTTTATCTATTTTACCTACTTTGGCAATTAAGATTGTAATCTAGATGATTACCAGAGCTTGTAATGAGATTATACCCTCCATTAAAAAGAATGCTCCAGTGTTGCAGTGAAGAACGCTTTGGATCTGTTCAGTATGCTATCTGTCTTAGCAGAAAGTAGCAAAATGCATTAAACACGCTAGGAGATGATCTTGTAGATATACACTCCCAGTCTGAGTTTCAATAGGGTGAGCTGGCATTGAATTTGTAGTTCTCTTCTCCTCAGTACCTCCAAGCAGATCCACTTAGAAAATAGTTTCCATAATTCTCAATTGTTCCATAAGCCCCATTTGGAAATAACCTCTAGCCCCTTTTTCTTTGAAGAGCAGAACTTTCCTAAACATTTGCAGAGTACTATTTCATTACAAAGAAATCCAACTAAGACATTATTCTGAAAAATATAGTTTAGGTTTCAGTTATCTGTTGGTTCTACAGCCATCAGCTTGTAGAGTTGTAGTAATGCTCTTGTTTATGTAGTGTAAAGAGAGACTGAAAATCAACTGTAAAAGTATCGAGCTGATGCTGAGCTTTGTTGGTTTATAAAGGATGCTGAGCTGCTGCTGGAAAGCAAGACTGTTTCTGTAACCACATTCTGTGGGTATTTCTCTGGGTATCCATCAGTGGAGCTTTTAGTAAAAGCAAATAGCAATAGCACAGTGAAGAGGACATAAAAATCCCCTCAGAGTAGGTGCCGAGTGAAATGGCTTTTCTTCCTTCACCCTGTGGGTAGAGCGGTGCCAGCCCTTTCAGACCTAGCGACAAGCGCAGGGCTTGGAGTTGATCACATCAGTGCTTCTTTCTCCTGCCTCTCCCGGATCTGTCAGCATTCACTCACCCGCAGGGACTGTTACACTTCTTGAGAATGTAGCATGTGCAGCTCTGTGATGACCTTTCCCTGGTCCTACTCTGCAGTTTATGCACCAAGTCAAGCACCAAGATTTTTATTTCAGTACCAAAGCCAAGGAGCAGTGACTTTTCCATCACTGAGGCCATCTGGAACATGACTTTTGGGAAAGCTTGCAATAGTGATTTTAAGAAGCTACTGCCCTCTCCAAAACTCCTGTCCCAACTCTAGATGTCATTGCCCCCATGATAGAACAAAAAAAAGAGAAAGTTTGTCATGCTCCTGCTCATGAACACGCTGAAAAATGCAGGATTGCATTAAAGTGCTGGGTGTTGGGCATCAGAGGCAGAGGTGCATGGGTGTGTGTTCCCATGCACTGCATGGGGCAGGGACAAGCAGCTGAGGAGCAGGAATATCCTGAACCGCTGCACCTGTTTGTGCACAGAACGTGACAGAGCTGCAAGTGCAGCTGCTGGTCTCAAGACAGAGCCACTTTTATTTAGGTTGCCGAATGTGAAAGCAGGCAATGACTTCAGGAACTAAATTTGGACCATGTGGGTAGGAAGATGCACAGCCTCTCATCCCAGAGGGCACCTTCCACCGTGTTTCTGCAAGTCAGCAACTAGGGCCCGATTCTCTACCAGTTTGAGTGCTGGTGGGTTTTCTGCTGGTTTGACTGGGAAAAACATCAGAATCAATGCGGGAAAAAGAGATGTTTACTTTCAAGCAGTCTTTTGTATTATTGTTGTTAAAAAAAAAAACAAAAAAAACAAAAAAAAACCACAATGATTTCCTTCAGAAAATGACTTGGTCTCTGCTTTACTGAGGTCAAT
Organism: Anser anser; assembly: GCF_964211835.1. NCBI lineage: Eukaryota > Metazoa > Chordata > Aves > Anseriformes > Anatidae > Anser > Anser anser. The sequence goes on from NC_139721.1 coordinate 10,716,532, forward strand.
GAAATAAAATGAATTGAACATGAAGGATTACATTATTCATTAGATTTTCCTTAGTCTCAATAGAATTCTGATTTTTTTTTTTGTTTGTTTTAGAGAGATTTTTAAACCTGAGATCAAATTGGGCATCTTAAATAAGTATCCTAGCTATATCTGCTCTGCTCTAAGTTCTGCCTGACACCTTGTGACTGGTTATTAGTTGAGCCTCTTGCATAAAGCTATTTTGGTGCCAGTGGAATAGAAAGTGGAAAATGTGAGGGGAAACCCGGGGAAGTACAGGCCAGTAAATCAAACATTCACACTAGGCAAGATGATAGAAACTATAATAAAGTGTAACGTTAGCAGACATGTGGGTAAATATGATATATTGAGGAAGAGTCCCTGTGGTATTTATAGAGTTGTGCATCATAAATCTAACCTTTACAGGAGTCAATAAGCAAGCATACAAGGGATATTCAGGTGAAATTTTGGTTTCTAAAAGTCCCTTGACAATGTCTCTCATCAAAGACTTAAAAACAAACAAACAAACAAACAAACAAAACTGAGCTGCAGTAGGATAAAAGGAATGGTCCTTCCATAGGTGAAAGAGTGGTTAAAGGGCATGGGGAAAAAAAAAAAAAAAAAAGTAGGATTAAGCTGTCAGTTTTGCCAATGGTGGAAAGCCCCACTGGTGTCCCATAGACATTTAGAGTAGTTATTCAAGGTTCAGTATTTTCATAGTTGATTTGAGAAAGGATATGAACAGTGAGATAACAAAATTTGCTCATATGAAACCATAAATAGTTGTGAAATGAGAACTCCTTGCAAGAATTTTCGATTTTTATATTTTCTGATACTGGGCAAAAAAGAACAAATATGAAGTTAACACAGAGACAAAAACTTATGAACAACAAACATTGTTATGGACATTGCTTATCATGAATGAGATCTTGGGATTATAGTATAAAAAATTCCATGAACTCTGAAAAAAAAAACAATTTAATGATCATTAGAAATCAAATCTGTGTGTTACAAATTATTAGGAGGAGAATAGAGAATAGAATATTTTTTTGTGGAGTGCACAGTTTCATGAGAACATGGTGCATTTTTGGGTTTTGGTGCATCACCAAAAGGATACAATAAGGTGTGAAAGAAGGCAGAGAATGGACAATGCAGGTGGTCAGAACTATGGAGTGGCTTCTCTTTAAGCAGATACTAAAAAATTAAGTAGTAACTAAAAACCCTAATGACAGAGGAGGCTTTGGGAGCCAAGGGTTTATATAGGCTTAAAGAATGATTAGATAAATTTATAAAAGAAAGGTGCACTAAAGGTTATTACATGCAAAGATCCTTCCATTACTGAGCAAGCCCATGAACTGTAGACTGCTAGAAACTGAGCTAAATAGAGAAAAATATCATTTATGTACTTGGTTCTTACACCCCTCATCTGGGCAGCAGACCATGGTTGGATGCACACTATTGGGTTAGATGGACCTTGGTCTGACTTCATAAGTACACTCCTACTGACTTGATGCCTCCAGATGTGAAATTTACATGGAGTTTAAGCTGGTTTTGGTTTGTTGCCTGAGGTCAGTGAGGGATCAGAAGCAAGGCTGGGTAGTAGAACATTAAAAATCCATCCTTTAACTCTAAGACTTGTAATTATTTCATTTGAAAATTATATTGCAGATCCAGGTTTGTAATCGGCCTTGAAGACAAGCCAGATTACATACTTCAGTTCAGTCTAGTGACACAGTTTTAGGAGAAAATTTCCTATTTATTTTTTTAATTGATTTTTACTTTTATTATTATGTATTTATTAATATTCTATTCTAGTTTTTATTTTATTTTATTTTATTTTATTTTATTTTATTTTATTTTATTTTATTTTATTTATTTGCAATAATGTAGTAAGGACAAAATTTCCAGTAGGCCTCACCCGCAGTTTTCATAGCAACCTGAGATCTCTTACTGCAGTCCTAGGAGCTCACTGTTTAAGACAGCAAGTGTTCAAGCCCTCTCCCAGCCCCTGAAGACAGCAATGTAGCAGTACATTGCTGTAGAAATGAGACACCGAGAAACAAAATGACTGTCGAGAGGTTATACAGAGATCCCACAGCAAAGAAATAATGAACAAAGCTCCTCTGGACTAATGCTTTCTTCCTTCCAAAAGGACTTTGCTGTCTCAAGAGTGTGAAGTATTCTGTCACTGCTCCATGGCTGCTTGGCTGGGGCTGAGACCCAGCAACAGGGAGCCTCAAATGCCTCAGCTTTGGCCTTTTATCTGTCCTGCTGTGCATGCACTGGGGAAAGAAACCCCACAGTATTCTTGTGAGCGCTCTGTGAAACTGGCTCAAGAGATAGCTGTGACAGGAGGACAGTCAGAGGAGCAGCGTGACGAGGTAAGGCCTCGGCGAGACTCACAGTCCTGTGCCTCTGCGGCGGCCTGAGGATGTTGTCCTGACAGGGGTGCATTTCCTGAGGACCTGTCTCAGCCCTCAGAACAGCCCTAACTAGAGAGTATGGATGTGGCTCAAAGTCACCTTGGTCTCAGCTTTTGGGCTGCAGGCCCTGTGCTGTGGCTGTTGGAGAACATCCCCCGGGGAAGGCTTCTTTGCCACCCCTGACTTTAGTGAGGTCTGGTTCAGGCCCCCTGTGATTTCTTTCACACTGTATTGATTGTTGCTTCACCCCAGCAAGTGATTAAGAGGCAAGGGGTAGTGCAGTAGCCACAAACTGCCCCAAGCAAAAGTAATTCTTCTCTCCTTTCTTTTTGAAGCAATTGTGAATTTCTTACTAAACCTGGGTATAAATCTGTCCAGATCAATTCTGTCTTATTGTCATCTGTGGCAATGTGCTCCCTTTGTGTTGTTCCCATCAACTCGGGGGATATTGTTTATTTGAGATTTTTAATAGAGAAAGAATAAATAAATGTACATGTCATGGGGAAAGTCCATCAATCACACACAGATCTCTAAGGTCTTTTTTAGAGGGAGGGAAGCCTGTATTTCTGTAAGTGGTTGTCCTCTACTCTGTTAGTATTTACCCACTAAAAATACATATGCCAAAGATTTATCCATCACATGCTCACTTTAGTTTTTGTGACTTTGCCATTGTGACAGTTTTTCTTTTAATTCTCCAAATACCGTTGTGGTCTGATTATTATCTTGGCATGTTCTACTCCTGCATTACTCTGTTGGATCAATTTGAGTTACTTCTGAATTATACAGTTGTGAATAAGGGAAGAATCAAGCCCTGAAAGTTTATTTTCAATTTATTAATTTCTGCTCAAGAAGTTTCATCTACAGGGCTTCACAGCATGCTGCTGTCTGTTTAGTTTCATGTTGGCAGGATTAATCCTGTTAATCATTGCCCTGACTTCTTTTTTGAAGTGTAAGCTTTATTGTACTGCTTTTAAAGTTCTTATCAACTTGCAAATTGAAATACCCAATTTCAAGTACAAAGGTGACTTGAAGTTATGAACGTCATTAAGAAACCTATTCCAACATAATTACCCTGAGCACAGTTGTAGTGTGTAGACACTGAGGGGATTATCGCTACCCTCTTAGCATCCAGTCTCTCAGGTCAATCTCCTTCAGGTGCCTCTGTAGTTAATAGAGATCTTTCTTCAGAGTGTAGTTCAAAGCTCTGGAGTTAAGTTTTTACTCTGCACTGCCCTTTGAGGAACCCTTCCTTTCCACTCAGTTGTAAAGGAAATCTATGGAGGATTTCCCCAGCTGAAGGGCATGTTTTTGGTTGTTGTTTTTGTCTCTCTTTTTTTTTTTTTTGGAATGATGAAGTCTGTTTCTGAAGAGTTGAACTCATGCTCACCTGTGTGCTTGAATTCCCAGCTCTGAGGAAGGATGCTCTTGAGTGAGAAGGGAATCTACATGTACCACCACAGCTAGGGAGCTGCACTTCACTCCTCTGCCTTTCAGCAGGGATAATGGAGGAAAGACCAGTGCTTAAACAAGGCAGCCAGGCAAGTGCCCTGCTCTCAGAGGTCTACCAAAGATGCAGGTCACAGAGTAATCTTCCATCATTTCAGTCTTCATCCTGGTGCCTTACAAACAGAGGTTTGCTTGAAGCCTACAGCAGAGATTGTAATACACTCTGAAATTAGTTTTTGTTGCTGTTGTTGTTTGTTTGTTGTTTTGTTTTGTTTGTTTTAATCACTTTTGATGCTCTTCTTATTCATTAAAGTATGACTGTGACTTTTCTCCCATTTCTGAGGTATTTAAGTATTTCCCGACGTTCTTACAGGCCAAGAACGTGTGCACTTGAGTGCCATAGCTCATTTTGGGGCTGGAGCCAATATTGGGCCCCCTCTCTGAACTGTTCTAGCACAAGAGTTGACCTAGGAAAAAAACCTGAAACACTTGGTCTACTTTCTCTAGACTATTAATTACTTTATACAATTTTATCATATCTCTTCTCATTTACTCTCCTAAAGATAAGCATTCCCTGTCTTTAGCAATTCTGTATTTTGTTGTCCTCCTTTGATCCCTACAGTTCCATGGTTCCCTTTTGAAGTGTGGTAACAAATGCTGCGTACTCTGTTCCAGGAACAGCTCTGCAATCGGTTTATTATGCACTGTGTGTCCTGCACTATTCTTTTATTCTGTTCCACATGCTTGCAATGTCTGGTCAGTTTTATTTATTTATTTTCTTTTGTATAGCTGAACGTTAAGCCAAAATCTTCATTGAGTTGTCTTTAAAGAAAGGTGTATTTATTTCATTGAAACTAATAATTTTGAAATCTTTGAGGGATTATGCCTATTTGATTTCTTTTGTCAACGTGCCTTACTTTCTATGTAGGTCCATTATTTTGTAGCATCAATATTGTTCTGGGTGTTTAAATAGCATGGTGATGGGAACTTTCAGAAGGGCAAAACAATGACAGCTCTGATGGAAGGCTAAGAGATACTGTATGTACTCAATACTACACCATGTAATAAAACTGACTTGTTTTACTGACACAAGATAATGGCTACACACCCATGCTTTTTGGGCAGAGGTCTTTTCTCTGCAGCTTCAATGATAGATTGCCACCTGCCAGCTGTCTGAGTGTGTTGCCAGAAATTTCTCATTTCATCAGAGAAGTGAGCAATGTATGTCACTGGGCTACTGATTCATAAAATGAAAAGCTGTTGGTATTCTAAATAATGCAATGATACAATAGGTACTGAAAAAAAAAGAGTTCAATTGTTGAGAGCATCTGAAAAATGGCAATAATTTTATGGTTAGGAATTAAATGTCACCGAAAAAGTTCAGATTCTGACCTGTCTTGGAATGTCATAGCAAACAGCTGATAGGAAGAAAAATTTGTTTAAAATGAAAGAACACAATTTGAAAGGGTTCCAAAGAAAAGTGTGACTTTTGCTGCAAAAAACCCTACCCAGCATTCAAAATGTGAAATGTCTGAAATGTCAGTTTTAACGATCAAAGCTATCTCCCTTATTGCAATAAAAATTATTCTTGATGTTATGATAGGCCGGGAAAGTGTACAAGTGAAAGCACTATTCTTATTAGACCAGCTGATATATTTGGGAAAACATATCTCAAAAAATCCTTGAGGCACACGAACTCTTCCTCAAATCCTTCCTCTTCCACATTGACTGGAGGTTATTCCAAGACTGTTATTTTTAGAATCACAGAATCACAGAATGGTTTGGGTTGGAAGGGACCTTGAAGACCATCTAATTCCATCCCCCTGCCATGGGCAGGGACACCTTCCACTAGACCAGGGCTCTTTTTAGTTGCATAAAATGCTAAATGCCGGTTGATTTCTTTTGTTGGTAAATCAGTTCAAGATACATGAAAAAGGGGTATCTTAAGCAGGCAAGAACCTAATTCATTTGATTTAGCAAAAACAACTTTGCACATAATGATGTGGTAGAGCAGAATATCCCTTAATACGACTAGATTCGTGGAGGCTTAGGACACAAATAAAAATTTTCAGCTGTTGGCATAGAATGCTCTACTGTTCCTTACTTTAAAAAAGAAAACAAGAAAATGAAAAAATGGATGCCTGATCGCATATTGAGAAATTTCGCTAGTAGACACTTTTCTTCTGCCAGAAGCAATGGCTACAAACTGGACCACAAGAGGTTCCATCTGAGCATCAGGAAGCAGTTCTTCACTATGATACCGTGTGGATGGTGGAGCACTGGAACAGATTGCCCAAAGAGGTTGTCATAAGGTCTAAGCTGGTATGTGAGGGATGAAGTCCCATAGGACAATGAACTGTGAACATGAAACTGTGCAATTTTGCCTCCCTAATCCACAGTTCCTCTTCTAATCAGAGATAAAATGGCACTTATAATTTATCTCATCCATTAGATTTTAATTCAGAGTACAGCATCCTTGGTTTGTAAAGATGTGGATGGTTGAGATGTACAGTACCGTGGTACTACAAAAGTAGTACAAATGCATTTTGGCCTCGTGGGACTTGTGATATACAAAAGAAAGCATTATATATGTGTGTGTATGTGTATAATACTAAAAGCATATAATACTAAAAGCAAAGGTTGGCTGATAGGTACATAAAGACAAAAGATTTTGCTCATTTATGCTTTTTCAATTATATCCTTTAGGTCTGGCCTGGAAGGGACATGCCACATGCTGTTAATGTGTAATTCAGTCCCCATTTCTTTGGTTTCTCTGCTCAAAAGACTGATAAGTCTATCTTTGTTATTGTTGTTATTATTGAAAACCTCAGCCTGAGTTTCTCAATGTCAGGCCAGGAATGGATTTATACTCACAAGCTGGTAAAATAAATAATTAAATAATAAATAAATAAATAAATAAATAAATAAATTAAAATTCCTGGCTCTGCATTCCATAGCCTTTAGCCCCACTGAACATGACACTGAATTTAAAGAAGTCATTCATCATCTAAATTTTGGGGTTATAGGAATTATCTAAAGCCAGTTTCCAGAAAACAAAAACAAAAACAAACAAAAACCTGACACTAACTGAGCCTTTTCCATGGGTTCTGCTGCTTAACTTACATTATTGCCAGAAGACTGCATCCAAATCCATTTTGGTGGGGGAAGAGGGTGGCTGGTAAAGTTTCTCCTTCAGCTTTCAGTACAGGTAAAGAAGGTAAATTAAGCTGGGTGCCAAAGCTGCCCTGTGAGGGAGAATTCCTTTTGTTCATCTGCAGATGCTGTTATACCAGCCTCACCACCCATGCGCAGGACCTGATATCACTGAGAAGTGCTGAGTGCATCTCAGTGACACCAGGCAGTGCCCCTCTCCTGTATGGCACTATGAAGAGGCAAATGCACAAAGAGATTTTCCATCCTTATATGTGACCCTGAATGGGCTGATTTAATGAAGTGAAAAATCTTGGCATCTCCACAGGTTTGAATCTTTCCCTAATTTTTTTGGCCTTGATGCTTTTGTCTCTCAGCAATTACTCTACCTCCTTCCTAATTCTTTTCTCCCCAAGGCTCAATGGGGCACAAAGAGAGGAAGCACAGGAAGCCAATGCTGCTCTTGAAGTGAATTACATCTCTTTCATTTTGTTCTGCTATGTACAATTTGATCTTTCTTATCAGTGATATATCCTGAGGGACTTACAGTACTGTGTTCCACAGCTCCCAAAGGGAGAGGTTGCAGGCTTCAGGAGCCATGGCTTATAATGCAGCCAAGGTCCCTCTGCTTCTGTGCATACAAGCAGAGATGAAGGCATCTACTTTGACTGGCCAAAGAGAAAAATGGCCACATTCATGGGCACTGAGATTATTCCAACTGGTTGAATTCGGAGCCAGCACAAAATGACAATATAATTTTAATTTTATTTTTGCCTTTAGTTTGACATTTAGTGCATGAGAAAAAATACCCTGGCTGTGGTTAATCATTGCAATTTAAGGAATGACTCTGGGGAAACCACATTTAAGTATCATTCACAAGATACAGAGCAGGACAGAGAGAAATGCTATTTATCTGGTGTGTGAGGAAAATTTAATTAAACTCTTTGCTCGATTAAAGCAAACGAATGCCTCCATAAAAATGTCTTTTGTTGGTATTCTGTAGTGCTTGTCAAGTCATTCTTACAGGGTTAATTGGGAGTCCAAAGCAGCTCCCCTGTGTTACCTTACGAGCTGTTGTTTGTTTGTCCAGGGGTCAGGCATTACTCTGAGAAGGAGGAGACTGGCTCTGTTGCTGGCTTTGCTGTCTTCTTGCTGTGAAAGCTGGAGCACAGATTTTATCTTGTTATATTTATCCTTCTGATTGTCCTAATGCTTTTAGGTCACCCCTCATCAGGGCAGGGACTTGGTTTCCATAGCAGTGCCTGGCACAGGGAGTTGGTGATTGGTGTTTGGCATCTCAGGTTTTCCAGCCAGCCAAAATCATGCATGATGCCAGCTTCATCTTGACCCTGAGAGAGGAAGCAGCCTTGGTTATTAGAGCCTCTGAGGGGAAGGGGCATGCCAGAAACAACAGAGAAAAACCCTGCAGTCAGTAGATACATTTTATCCCAGGTTTGCAGTGCCCTGCAAAGAAAGCTGGCAGAGCAGTTCTCCTCTGACAGATAATTTGGATTTGCAGGGTAAAGGGCTTGGGAGAAAGCTGAATGGTATGTGGACAAAAACCCTGGCTCTGCAGCACCGAAAAAGCCATTTAAATGGAGTAATAGAGTTGATTTAGTACAGAGTGGAACTTTTATTGCTGTTGAAAGCAGCTAACAAGCAGCCTAGGACTAATGTGTGTTCACGTATTAATAAACAAATGTCCCAGCTAACAAGCAGCGTGACCCAGCATCATGCTGTGAGCTCCATGAAGGTCCAGGGCTGGAGCTGACGGAGAATGCGCCTCTCCTCATGTCACCTTTCCTATGGCTGTTAGAGCTGAGAAACACTCCAAACAAAAGCACAGAGTGCCTTTTTAGTTGTACAAGGTGACAATCCTACCTTCTACTTGCATTTTTAGCCCTGATTTTTAAGCATCTGGTGCTGGTTGTTCTCACAATCAGCAGGGACCATAGTATGGATATTATGCAGCAAAATACACTTTTTGTTTGTTTGTTTGTTTGTAACTTCCTTCCATCTACTGAGATCTGCAGTTCCACACCTGAGAGTGAAAGCAAAATGAATTCTGTGGGCTTTGGGATATTTATGGTCCCTATATAGCCTGCTATATATGCAGGTACTTATCTTCGGTGGTTGGTCCAATAAAACATACTACCTCAACTTACAGCCTTTGTCTCCCAAGTATTTACCTGACCTTATCACTAACATGTAAGCACCGAAACAACAGAGCATTAACCTTTATAATGCCCAAGTGAGATAGGAAAAGGTGTTTTGTTTGAATTGAATGAAAAAAGGTGCCACTTCCTCATTGCTACATCACATCCTAGGCTCCCGTCTGGAGTCACTAGGAGAAATCACAACACCCATGGTGGGCGCACTGCCTTACTGATCCCCTCGGTGGCTATCGCTGCCTAACCTAGGTGATGTGACTGCTCCTCTCTATCCATCATTTCGGGAGTGTTCTGTACACAGCAGGTGGGCTGAATTGCTTGAACGTCATAGGATTCGTGATGCCTAATTTTAGGTCCTTCTGGTTTGTGGCCTGAATGTGGCCTTAAATAACAGCCAAGGTCAAACAGGAAATCAAGTCCTGTTTTTCAACTTTCTGGACGGATTTCCTAAATATTGCATCACTTCTGTTTTTCATCGCTGTTAAAATATTAGTTATGCGATGCCAGGAGTGGGGAGCTGTGTTTACTGCTTCTTTTTCCTCTTTCACCTTGTTCTTCTTTGACTTTTCCTTTTCAGTGCTCAATTAACTGTTTAGCCAAACTACAAGTAAGTTCTTTCTATTCACAGGAGAAAAGCCAGGTCTGAGATTCAAGTATAAAGGGGATTATTTTCTTAAGACTACAGATCATCAAAGGCAAATAACAAAAAAAGCAGAATAATCTAGGTTCAGTTCTGGATGTATTCTATCAAAAAACGTTGTTTACTTGACATTTTGATGTAAAAGCCAAAAATATTGAAAAACGACTATTTATCACTGGACGAACATAAAAGCTTGAAAGGTTAAAAACAATCAATTAGCAATACTCATACAGTCTCAAGGTACCCAATCTCTACTTCATCATTTCATATGAGTTATTGTTTATGCAGCTTCACAGAAAGGAAATCATTGGCTTGGCACTCACTGATTTAAAAATCCTTTTTTGTCAAGCTGAGGTTTGCTGTAAACAGAACCTGAAGTACAAAGTCTTAATGACTGAAAATCTTATCTAAATGCCAAAACCCCTTTTATTGTGTGCTTGAGTGGCCCTACTTACATCTGGAAAATCAGAGACTCTTATCTTGTCATTTTTAATTTCAACCCACAAGTCATAATCCAGTAAAGCTCCTCTGTCAATCCCAAAGGTCCAGCCCAAGCAAAGAATCTAAATTATGCATGACTTGATACCACATCTGTTGAAATACAAGCACAGTTTGTTTTTATCATGGAAGTAATATTTATAACAACTCTTTCCTTCCTTCTTTTCTTTCTTCCTTCCTTCCTTTTTTTTTTCTTTTTTTTTTCTTTTTCTCTAGAAAGCTCATATCCATGTGCAGGTAGACAAAGAATTGTCATGCTTCTAGCCAGGCTGCCTGTAGGGGAATGTTGGGAAAAGGACATAATTTTCAATGTTATTTTGGGTTGACAACCTCTGAAATTACTGGAATAGTTTCAGTTCATCCGCTTCATATCTGTAACAGCCTCAAACTATTTCTTTCCAGAGACCCATCCTGCTCAGTGTCTAAGATAATCCACGCTCCTTTAATGACTTTAATGAGTTGACCTACTCAGTCCTTCAATCAGCTGAGCTACTCAGCCCTTTGCCCTATCCTCTTTGGGTATGCTTTACCCTCCCTGTTCAGTGAGACCATCAGAGCTTTTATACTCTGCACATATTGAACACTTGTTAGTGTAATTGTATTCACTGTGAAGACATTTTTTTTCCAACCAGAGCCATCTGAGATGTCCATCCTCTCTGTTGTACCAGCAAAGATATAGAAGGAACACCCAATTTTTACTTCCCAGACCAGCAGCTGATCCCTTCTCTAGAAATTAAGTCTGGTGTCTCCTTCCACATCTGACTTTGAGGACAAGTGGGAGAAGTCAAGAGTGGGAGAGCTGAGACTAACATGAGCTGACACCTGTTTTTTTTTCCAGCACACATGGATGCAGCAGAGAACTTGCTATGCAGAGGAGGGAACTGGACTTGTCTCAGCCCTGGTTTCTGGACTTCCAGGCTAGCTCAATGACCTCAAAGCGTTGAAATGACAAAGTTTCAGTGTAGTGGCTGGGAGGTCTGAACATGGCCACAGCCTTAATGTCAGGGTTAGGTGACAGGACTTTGAAAAGAGTTGTGAATTCAACTGGTGCCTAAAGATTGGACATTAAAGCCCAGCATCTGCAGCCAAGCTCTGATATGGCAGAAAGCTTATCTATTTCACTTGCAGGAAGCTCCAGGGATGTTTTGCAATCATCTGGATACAAATTACTCTTAAGCTGCACAGACACCTCTGTGCAAATGCAAGCCTCAAAATACGTGGCTGGATTGCAGTTAGAGGTCTGGCTGGGAGCTCAGCAGAGACAGGTTCAGTGTCCTGGCCTGCTGCAGAACCACCTCAGGTGTGTGGTGCAAGCCCAGATCCTCATAAAGATTAAGATGCTTAATTCTCACTGACTTAATAGTTGGGAGCCCAGTGTTTAAGAGCCTTTGAGCTCTTGGTTCTCACATCTGTCTGCCTGAGCATGCCAATAGCTGTATTTCATTTCCTCGCTGGGGAGGCGTGAGGGATGTGAGGATTACAGCTAACCAGCGCGATGTGCCCTGACGGTGTTGCAGCAGTGGTGGTGGCCATGCCAGGTGTAAAACAGAAGAAATGAACTAAAACACGGGGTGTTGAGAGTCATAAGCCAGTGGACTAAAATGAATATTATCATGATGCTCTGAAACGAACCTGTATTGATTTCTGCCCTGTTTTTATGCTTCTATGTCTAGCCTGGGACTGGTTGGTAATGCTCTTACACAGGCAAGGCTCCACCTCAGCAGGCACTCTGCATGCACAGAGCCTCACCTGTCTTGTCAGCAGTTGTGCTGCTGTTCTCCCTCTCATCCTAAACAAATGCGTTCAGATTGTTGATGTGAGTCCTCAGAGCTCTTTACTCATGTAAACCCATCACATAAGCCGAAGAGAGTTTTATCTGAGTGAAAGGAGGTGGAAAATGCCTGTGTTAATTTTACGGTAGCAGTGGCGTTGTCAGAGGAAAGTGTTTAACCTTGGATTGGCACCGTGAGCTGCTGTATCAAAGGAAAGCGTTTGATGGGACATAAAATGTCGTGGGGGCTCCCAGTCTGCAGCCAGATCCTGACAAGCAAAACTAAACCCAAATTATTATTATTATTATTTTCCCAGTGCAGCTGAAATTCCTAATTAAGATTTGCTGGGCTGGGCAGGGACCCTCCCCTCTGGTTTTGTACAGTATGGGGCCCAGAGGGGCAAGGGCAGGGGACTCCTGGCAGTTCTAGGTTACAAATAACGTCTAGGCTGGAGTGACGAAGCATATTAATGAGCTGAGTTTTAATTCTGTGTCAGGGCTTTTCAATCCTTTCATGCTAGCTCAATTAAGCTAAGAGGTTGGAAAAGAAATCACCCTTTTTGCCCATCAAGGCAAAGGTCTGTATGAATTTCAGACCCATCTGATTCCAGCAGCACTGAAACTCACTTAACTGCCCTAGGAATAATGTCTGCTTTATGCATTCAGCCCCAAAGAGCCATTTCTGAAGATGCAAACTGCAAGACTGTGGGCACTAAAAAATTTGGCAGGTATCAGATCATTGTGTGAGCTAATAATTAAAGGAAAAAGCATATGCAGATTATGAAAAAAAAAAAGCACTGCTGCAGTAGCAGGTTTTTTTTGGCAGACTGTCAGGGATCATTCAGCGAATTTTTGTGTATTTATTAAGCGCTAACACACACTTTGAACTTATGCAGCGTGGAGGGTCTTGATGAAGACTGCTGAATATTGCTGTAAAATAGAGGGAGTGGAGATCAATAGCTGGGTGCCACTTCATATTGGTGAAGGCAGGCAGCTGGCCAAGGTGGGGATGTTTTTTAAGGTGTTTTTTGTTCTGCAGCCTGCTTTCTTTGATATATAAATATGGTTAGGTATCAAAGTATGCCAAGGCAGTTTCCTTCTCTCTCTCTCTCTCTCTCTCTTTTTTTTTTTTTTTTGACAGACTTTCCCTTTTTTAGACAATGAATTCATTTATGTTACCTCTGAGTGTCCTGAACTGGCAGGGAGCAAGTTGGGAGGCACAGATTTTTGCTAAGCAGGCATATGGTGCTTTTAGCTTGTGGTTAAACGTAGATGCTGCAAGAAACACATGTTAATAATAAAGATGTTAAGTGGGTACCAGTGGACTGGGTTGATTGCTAGGAACAGATCTCGCTGTCATAAAACAGTTTAGAGCCTGAAGCACTTGGGCCAGAGCACTAATTATTACATATTTTAGGTCTATTGTCTTGGCTCTGGGAAATGTATTATTTTTAGTGATTTTCATTACGTGTTGGATTTAAAAATAGACTGAATTACAGCTGGTCGTTGTTCTGCTGTGATGAATTATAGTTTGTTGAGGCAACTGCTTATTTTGTCTTGTCCCATGGCATTATGTGAAGCCAGACAATAAAAAAAGGAAATATGAGTGGCATTAACCTTTTGAAGCAGAAGGAAAAGGAGCCTTAATGAAATAGAGCAAATCAGGCAATTATATTGCGCCTCTTAGTTATCATATAAAAAAGGAAACAGTGTCCTATATCACTTAACTCTTTATCTCCTGCTTAGGAGGTGAGGTGTATGTATTAGAAACACAGATGTCTTTGTGCTAAGTAACTGATTGGTGCAAATTAATAATTCTAGAAGGAGATACCACATTTAGAGATACAGAAAGGAGCAGAGTTAAGGTGATCTAATTTCTGCATTTCTTCCTGTCTGATGATGCATCCCTGAGTGACAGAAACTGACTTTTTTTTTTTTTTTTTTCCCCTCGGATTTCCTTCTCCCCTTTCCTCCCCTTTTCTTCCCCTCCCCCCTTCTTTTTCTTAGTGGATGGTAATGACATTGCTAATGGAGGTGGTGGTGGTTTTTTGTCCACAGTTTCTTGATTTTGAGACTTTTTCAATCTGGCTGGGTGGTATTTTCAAGAATCAAGTATGTTAAGAATACAAGCTCCCAAATAGGTCCCACAGGCATTAAAAAAAAAAAAAAATCCCTCCCACTTCTTTTGCTGAGGGCATGATCAGATGAACTGCTCTGAAAAGTGCTGAGCCAAATGAAGCTATCTCCCTGCTGGGCCTTCCCACCCTGCTCTTCGTGAAGGTTGTCTCTGATTTGGTTTTGCATGTTTAACCATTTTTCTGATTACTTTTCACCCAGTTCAGTAAGGAATCAGGAATCTGAGCTAGACTTTTTATTTTTTTTTCCTTTAAGAGAGTTTATTCATTTTTCTTACATTTTTTCTTTTACTCAAAATCATTTTGTGGATCTGGATTATAAATTGAAGGCTGCAGAGTCCTAGGAATTACTGCTTGCTCATATCTAAGACATCCTTGGCCAATAGGAATATCCAAAGACCAAGGGCTTCTCTCTTTTTTTTTTTTTCTTCTTTTTTTCTCTCTGTGTGTGTGTGTTTGAAACAACACCCTTAAACTATTTTGCAATTTGAGGATCAGGAGACTGCAAGTCAGAATTTCTTATCTGTTTATGATTTAGTAAAACATCCCTTTGTGTTTGACAGTGATTAAATTCACACCCATGAAACAAACTGTAAGCCCATACTGTCACTGAAGCAAAAATCATTATCTTCCATCCGTCTTGATCCTCCCATCTTCAGACTAGATGTGGTTTGTACTGAACACAGTAGATCCAGGTTGACTTACTGCCAGTGGCCTGGCTTCCAGGACAAAACCAATCTCCAGGCAGCTGCCCCGATAGCATAGCAGTCCCTGGAGTGCCACAGCCAACAAGGGAATACTGCAACAAGGCTAGAAGTCTCAAACCCTTCCTTTTACAAAATTTTTTCTTCATCTTAGCAGTCCCTATGGTTTGTATCAAGAAACAAGAAATATCCTTCTTGATGAGATGATGGTACTTGGTACCATGGCAAAGGAACAAACTCTTATTAAGATGCTGAGAGAAAAGAGACAAAGTTTTTGTTTCCAGCCTCTGGTCTGATAAATATCCCACATACACTGCATTGAATGCAGTATCTTTTGTTGAGGAACGAAGGCCCAGGCTTTGGCCTAGCATGAATTTGAAATTTCAAGGGGTTGCTCAGGCTAATAATCAGTGAAGAATAGTACCTTGATTTAAGTTGTTGGCTTGGCATTTATTTTTAATGAGTGATATTGCTTCAGTTGTCAGCTCTTCTGTTTGGCTTTGGGCCTCAGTTTCATAGCGGAAAAACAAGATGGTAGCTATTTCCTTTGCCTGTCTTGTAAACTGTTTGGGGCAAGACCTGGCTGTCCTATTAACACAGCACGTGGCAGACAAGGTTACTGATCTACACTGGGGCCTTTTGGCATTATGTGATCCAGCTGGAAACATGTAATTATGTACTTTTGAAGGTGGATACCTGAAATAAGGTCCCCTAAATCCTTGCTTAGATATCTTTGATAGACGCAATTTGTTTAGTTTCCTGAGGAGGTGAATGCTTATCTGCAGTTCCTACCACAGGGGCCCTCTTGATTCATCTGAGGTGAGTGGAGAAAGAGAATTTCATCTTCTGAAACTTGGCCTACAGCACGATCTTCTTACTGGAAAGGACTAGGCATCCACCCAGGGCCTGCATCCGTGTGTGTATGCATGTTTCATGTGTGGTCCTTCTGGATTTCTTCCAATGCAAAGGTTTTCACAGAACAATTAAAATGCAAATGTAGATGCAAATTGTGGCAGACTCAAACGGCAAACTTAGGGGTGGAAGGATCATAATATGTGTCATCTCTGGCATTTTTCTCCCTCTCTCCCCACTGTTTTTGTTTCACCAGGCTATAATTTCCCCAGACAATGAAGTTCTCAAAGCCTTGTCAAAACACAAATGGCAGCCTAGTTTCAGGCTGCTTCACAGTATTGATTCCCCTCTCAAATAAAAACATCTCTGGAGTACAATCCAACAGGCAAGTGTTTGCATCTGAGACTATGTCCTACTGTAAGGGCAGAGGGATTGCTTGGGAGTGCATGGTGTCTTCCATACCTGACTTGCATCTTGGCCAGGGTGCTGGCTGGTCACAGCCAATTCAATATATGAGTGACAGTATCTGAAAGATGATTTCCTTGGTTTAACTGTGATAATTAGTTAGGGCACCAAGCCTGTCGGAGTTTAAGAAGTGTTTGGACTGTGCACTTAGTCATATGGTCTGAATTTTTGTGTAGACCTGTGTGGTGCCAGTAGTTGGACTCAATGATCCTTATGGGTCCCTTCCAACTCAGGATATTCTACAATTCTATGATTCTATGATTTATTTACTATAAATTAACACTTGTTAAATGGTTAATTTTTTTTTTTTTTTAGCAGTATTGAAAGAGGTTCTCTGTTTACCAGCATACACACACATATGGAGAGAAATGCCTGTCTCATTTCAAACAGTCCAAAGGGCAGACATGGAACTTGCCTGATTCACCCACAGGCTCTGTGGAAGGGTTGAGACTTGGACTCATACACAGTTTTAGCTCTTAATTTGAGTGTCCCACTGTAGCTTCTTCCCTCCTGCTCAGACTGTCTCACTGAAGTTTTTGTGGCTGTTGTGAACTACAGTGGTGTGATGCCTGATGAGCTTGGCCATATCATGAAGGGACAGCTAAAGTCTAGGGTGGTCATTCCAGTGTGAAATGTCTTCTAAGCCTTCCTCCATCTCAACCTCCTCCCTCCCATTTTAATTATTTCTTTGGACATCCTCCCTTTCTCAAAGAAAAGGATAAAAATAAAATAGGCTTGGGAACTAGCTGTGGAACTAATAGCAGCCATTCGCGGCTATTATGTCATTTGCTCTGCTTGTGTGCCTTGCCCTTGACTATGCATCTGTGTTGTCTATTTAGATTGCAAGCTCTTGGGGATTGCTCGACTGTGTTGTTTGTAGCATGCCACACTCTGACTCTGCTTTTGGGTGGTTGTAAATTACTGTCTTCATAAACACAACAGAGTGTAAGATCTGCTTCTAGAGAGGTGAGCCAGGAGCCCCTGTTGCTATTGAACTTTCTGCACCTGTGCTGTAAGCAAGGCTGCAGTTTTCAGAGACCTCATTTCAGCACAGCTTTACTATTTCTAAATTTAATGCAAAAGAAGAGACCATATTCTAGTTCTTCACATCTCCTTGCCCTGCTTCTAAATAAAGGAAAGGTATCTTACAGTTAAGCCTGGATCCTTGCATAAATGTTTCTGGCTCTTCAGTGACCCTAAGAGACAACAAAAGTACTGGGAGATGCACTGCATTTAGTGGATAGACCTTACCAGATATTACTCGGGGTAGATGTGAACCCGATTCTTCCTTCCTTGATAGGAATCACTAATATGTGCTTTTGTTATGCACCTTCTTGGTCTACAGGGCCTTCCACGATAGGCAGGCAATGAAAGCCAGTTGTGACCTAGGTATACAAATTTTATAAATGTGTATTGTCACAGACACCACCTGGATCAGCAGCATCCAGGCAAGCAGAGTGTCCACAGAGAACACATAAGCTTGTCTGACTTACCTGTGTTTGAATATTTTCAGAGGCTAATACTACAGAATATAGTGCTTCCTTGTATATCTTCTTGGTTATGGTGTTGGTTTATATTAATTGGGATTTTTACATATTTATTTATTTTTAATTTGGCCAAAGATTTTCTCAAGTGTGTTATCATCGCAGTATTGGGATGTCAAAACTAAAGATAAGATGACTGAGTGTAAAAGAGCTCTTTCTGTGGTTTAGGCACCTTTCAGATGTCTGAAAAAAAATATCCAAAACCACTCTAAAAATAGTGTTAGATGATTTCTTTTGTAGATCACTTTAGGAACAAGGTGGAATTTTGAAATCTGAAGCTGTTTTTGCCCCTGTCTATTTGCTTGATGATCATAGAACATTTATTTTGTCAAACCTTCTACCCGAGGCTTGTAACAGTGAATATAATTACTTGTTCCTGATGCTACATCAGTCTCAAAACTACCTCAGAATTTGGCAAAAGAACACTTGAATCTTCTGTTGTTAGAGTGGGATGAATCAAGATGAGACACTATTATCTTTAAAATCAAACGGAGGCAGCCAACTCCTACTGAAGCCTTTGTGAGGATGGCAGCTTTCTGCCTGTTTTCTGAAAACAGGAAAGAAAGAAACCCAACCTTTCATTAATAGTTTGGATATACACAAAGGGACACAGGCAACTATTTTAGCATCTACCGTACCCTGCTACATAAACCACACTGCACTAATTATACAAGTCAGGGGCTGGTTGAAGGACAGTTAATTGGTTTTCAGAATGTCTCAATCAACACAGGCAGCAAGACACATGTCCAAGGATTTGAAGAGTCAGCAGTAATAGATGTCTGTGAATTCTCTGTTGCAAAGTAAACCTTTATTTTCACTACAGCATGTTTTATAGTGCAATAAAAAAGAAGGAAGTCAATAGCTATATCTAATATAACTGTAGCTGAAAAGATACTTTACTGATTCAATATTGCTTGAAGGGCAGTGTAATATAGGTATTTGACCTTAACCAAGGGCTCACATGCAGGTATTGGGTTCAGGCTGAATTGTTGATGAAAAAAGTGAGCCCAGTCTGGATTGAGAACATGTTGAAACAAGTTAGCTTCCACATTATTTTTTACAGAAAACAAGTACTCTAATAATCTATTTTGCCTTTAATCCTGCTTAGGCCCACCCACTCCTGAATATTTAATACAGATATATTTTTCTTTTTGCACCAGAAAATTAGTGCTTTTTGGTGAAAGTCAGACATATTTTCTTGGCGTTTAAGTATTGTTCCTTTCTTTTTTTTTGTCCTAGTTAATAAAACATTTGCTTTAATTTTGTGTTGTTTGCTTATTATAGAAATATAGAGTATAGAAATATAAAATAGTTTCAGTAGGAAGGGACCTACAATGATCATCGAGTCCATCTGTCAAACTACGTCAGGGCTGACACAAAGCTAAAACGTATTATTAAGAGCATTGTCCAAATGCCTCTTAAACACAGCCAGGCATTGGGCATCAACCACCTTTCTAGGAATATTGTTCAGTTGGGTTTGATGATCTTTGTAGGCTCCTTTCTAACTGAACCCATTCTATATATTTCTATATTCTAAAATCTTTTATCATCTCCCACATAAAATATTGAAGGCAGCAACATTAAAAAAAAGGCAAAATATGGCTGTACATGACAAACCGTTTTCTCCTGAATTCTGAAGCACAGATGTTCTGCCAACACACTGAAATTACTATTAGAATTGCTGGGAACACTCCTATAATAATCAGGACTAATACCTGATTCATGAGGTCTTACAACATCACTTGTAGGTTCATCAGGGCTTCTATTGTGAAAAATCAGAATTTCATTTCTGATACAATAACTACTTTTGGGGGAGAAACAATAAAAAATCTGCAAGGTTTGCAGGTGCAACTGCATAGCTTTTCAAGTGTAACTACATCCTCTCTAGCAGCAACCCGTGTAGTATTTGCGGACAAGTATAAGCTTGCTCTGACTGTACTGTTAGCAGACTGGAAGCCCTGTAACTCTAGTCATCATGTTTCAGAAACTGAGCTAATAACTCTGAGTCTGCACATACTGACTCTGCACTGTGCTAACACAACCGAGAGTCAGCTTGCACCTTTGGCAGACCAAGCTTATATCTTTTGCAAAAGGCTGTGGACTTATACCTTGAATGTTTTCCTGAAGGCTGCTAGTGTCAGCAGCAACTAATGTCTTTTTAAAGCTCTCCATGATGATCCTGTTGATTTTAGAAATCATGAAGTTAGGCCAATGCTAAATCTCAGACTTTATGGTCTCCGTGACTTTGTGCTCCCAGCCTGAGCTCCTCTGAAAGACAGCTGGTGACTAAGTTTAAGAAACACACTCAAGATCTTAGGCAGTGATTAAACAATTCGTTTTGGCATGTGTGTAAAAGCTCAGCTAAATAGAAGTCTTAACCTGATTCCTGCACATGCAAAAGGTTTATTGGCTCCAAAGAGGTAGAAAGTAGCTGGCAGGTTAATGACGGTTGTTAGAAAAGACATCTCTGCAAACATTCCAGAAAATTTGTTGTGAAGTCCAGTTAGTTCGGAATGTGCATTTTGTTTTGTTTTGTTTTGTTTTGTTTTCCTGGCCATGCCTTCTCTTTGATTTGATGCAGTTTTTTTAAGGTTAGTATGTGTTGTCATCAGCTGCTCAGATGACCTCTTTCTACATTCTTTATGAGTCAATAATTTTTTAAAGAAAAGAGTTCTGGAAAATTTAAGACAGAGATGTTTTAGAATTTGGAAAACTGATTTAAAAATTTTAATGTCCGTATTCTGAGGATAAAACATAATTTTGGACAGTCCACCTGTTGCCACTGATACGGAACAGATACAATGAAGATATGTGTGGCAGCAGTGGCCTCAGTGATTTTCTGGTTCAAAGCTTCGGCCTTAGGGTCAACAGCAAAATTAGCAAAGCATTAGGGAAAGGTTCCTGATGCTTCTGGCACACCACAGTGCTCTTTTAGCCCATGGCTCCTTGTCTGCACAATGCTGCTGGTCCCTTCCAGAAGTCTGAAGAAACAGTGATGGCTCAGGATGATTTTTCTGAGGAACTTCCTGCTACAAGGAAAAACCTGCATTCAGAAGAAAGCAGCACAGATGACCTGTTTCCCCCCAAGTGACTACTTAGTAGTAAAGTTTAGAGATAATTAAAGTAGACATCTTCTGGAAAATCATGTTGGCTGGTCTTTGCTTTAATCTGACCTTGACTCTTTCTGGGGTGTTAATGCTAGGAAGAGGTATGGTTGTTGCTGTGGTGAATGGAAGGCTGAGAAGTTAAATGCTACCATGAATAAGAAACTGCAGCGGTGAAAATGTTGGCTTTTCAAGGAGTGTGGACTAAAGGAAGAGAAAAGAGGGTAGAGTTTTCCAAGAGGTTGTGATATGAGGGTGCACTGCGAGGGCATTTGAAGAACAGAAAGTATAGAGGGGAAACACATCATCACTTCTAGGAATGCAGAAGGTTCTAGACCACAGACCAGCTTGGACTGAAGATCAAAAATCCTTCTTCAGCTCTGTTGTGCCCATATGTGTGACTGTGGTATCCTTGCCCTTTGACAGTGTCTCCTCAGGCTTTGCTTTGGTCAGTTCACAGCCTGAAATACTGGTTCTTTGCTGGTTTTCTTCAGAAAGGTGCAAAGCCAGAAACACAACTGGCAATTATATTGTAAGCTTGTGCTTTTAGAAATAATGAAGTACAACAAGATCTGTTATTTGTCCAGTTGGCCAAATTGTTCCTTGGCCTAATTATTTGATGAGTGCATTTCATGTGAAGGTTCCATGCTGAAAGGGTTACTAATTAGCTCTAAATGCTACAGGGCTATCACAGACTACAGTAGTACATTAGCAGAGATTATTGGAGTAGAGGGCTAAATCAGAATTTGAAAATGTGCTTGGCTGAGTTTTGTCTGCATCTTAGTACTACTCTGTGATAATGCAGAAAGGTACCTGCAAACTCTGTGAAATGATGTTGTGGTCTCTGTGTGGCCCACAGGTGAGAGATTCCCCATTGTTTACGGGCCCACAGCTGGATAAATATATGGTTGTCACCTATGTCACCTGTTGGATTTTTCTTAACAATTTGTTGCTCGTTTGCTAAAGTTAATAGACTGGGGTTTACTCTTTGGAGGCTGTAAACAGAACATCACTGTGAAGTGCAATCTAATTCACAGGGAAGGCTTCAAACCCATGGAGGTCTCAGTCTTGGAGATGGCTTCAGGTGGAGAGAGAATCTGCCCACAGGAAGCCACGGGTTCTCCATGGGGCTCCCCATTGACAGTGGGATCTGCCTGCATTAATCAGGTGGAGGACCAAACACTGTGCTATCTGGAAGGTCTCTCAATGAGAGCTCTCATCTTCTAGAGAGAGAACAATATGTGTTCATTTTATATACCTCAATTTGTAGTTCCTATGGTTTCATAGTAATTTTGGATATAAACGTCTCAGTGCTCATGCTGATAGGAATTAGTTTTAATGTTAAAGAAGCTTCTTTATTTCAAGGGCTTGTGCTGAGAGTAGCTGAAATTATTCTAATTAAGGATAATTCTAATTAGGATTTGGGTCCTAGTTTAATCTACTCTTTTTGATTTATTGTCTTCTGAAAACGTCTCCATGGTTGAGGATGTACAGAAGTATTTGTGTGACTTAGAAACTGAATTCATTGAAGAAATTTTAGTATACCCAGTATTTTTGCACAGCACAGCAAAATATAAAGAATAAAAATGCCTCTGCCATTTTCAGAGAACAATAAGAAATCCCAAACAACACCAGTACGCTGCACGAAAATATTTGCAATGGCCTTGTGGTCAAAATATCTGGAGACTAAATTTCAAGCTGACTAGGAAAATGCCCTTATGGGTATAATTCATTTATTTATGTGACAGCACCAATTCTCCTCCAGTCCTGTGTGAGGGCAAGCTGTCCTGTAGAAGGCTGTAACTTGGGAAAGGTTCAGAAGTAACCAGTTTATTCTCAGTATGCAGTGGCCAGATTACAAACAAGCAAGGATTAGACATTGCAGCAATGGAGTACATAAACAAGTGGGTTCCCTCCCCCCCTTTTTTTTCCCACTGGTTTGCGAGGAGTGTGGCCCGTGTCAAGTCCCAGTACTCTTAAAATGAAAATGAAATGTTATCATAAGATATTGTCCTGAGCCACAGGCAAAATTTTTGTGGACCTTGGGATATATAAACCTGCTTGCTATTATTGCTGCTTCCCTTATACAGGAAAAAGCACAAGGGACAGAATTAGGGTTTCTCTTTGTCTTTCATGTCTTGCACCTTGTGGGTGCACCATGTGGGAATTAAAAGAATTTTGAAAGTCAGAATATTTTGTAAATGTGAATATCTTTGACACGTGTGAGCAAATTTTTATTTTTTTATTTTTTATTTTTCCCCAGGTAGCCATGTATAATATTTATCCCTTTCTTTTTTTTTTACCAGAATTTTTAGTGAAACCAAGGTTGTTTGGAGTTCTGAATGCAAATGCACATTTCATAAATTTAGGAGATTCTTTATGTAAAATTACAGCAGGCTAATCACAGTAGATCAGTATCTGTGATCTAATTTTTATATGTATAACTTTTTCTTTTTTTTTTTCCTTTTTTTTTTTTTTTTTCTTTTTCCAGAAAGACTGAAGTTGTGCAAGGTGCTTGAAATGCTCAGGAGAGCATTAAGTGAATGGTGCTAGAGGTATTTGGAGAGGGTGCACGGATGAAGCTTTAACTTTTGCACAGCTTCTGTGATTACACCTAGACAGAGCAGGTTCTTAAAGGGAATGACTCTGTAGGAAGGGTGGAATCAAAGAGCATAAGTTTCTGTAAGTCTGATACAATGCCATACAATGAAGAGCAAAGAACACAGGTAATTTCAACAGCATAAGGATTCTATCCTTGGAAAGAGTAAGTCTTGGAAAGACTTCTAGATTAAAATCAGGCCATCAGCTGAACATGAGCTACAGACACTTAACTGAAATGCTAATACAACCTTGCAGATATGAATACCAATGTCTGAGCCTGAAGCTGAGAGCCTCTATTACCTCCGTACTTCAGTGGCGTAGCATCCACTGTAACACTGTGTCCAGCTCTGCATTTCAGGAATGATTTAGAAATTGGAAAGCGTTCAAAGACGAACACTCCTAAGCTTCAGAGGACCACAAAACATGCCTTGTTGTGAAAGATTCAGAGAACACAGCCTGATTAGATTACTGAGGGCTTAAAGGGTGATTTTGCTGGCCTGGGAGTACCTACTTGGAGAGTAGAAATGTGATTACAGAGGGTTGGCTCTCCAGTTTGACAGACAAAGTTATAGCAGATCCAATGGCCGAGGGTCGAAGAAAGGTGTAATTGTACTAGAAAGATGGCAATTAAAAATATGCAAAATTAAGTGATCCTTGATGTTGTAGTGCAAAATTTCAGGTGATTACTGGGAAATGTTCTAAAAGATCTGTGCTCTAGTGAGTGGTCTTGGGCTGTTTTTTGATATGCAAATCTCTGAGGATTTCCCAAGGGGCAGGATACACCTTTGTACAGTATATTCAAACCCCTCTTCTCATGGCGGGTTTTGCAGTTTCTATGCACATAATTCCCTGAGGTCCAGGCGCCACAGATTTAAAAACTGCTGTTTAATCTGAAGTCAAAGGCTTGAAACAGGAATTTGCCAAGGAAAGTCCCATGGTCTGTGATGTACAAATTGCCAGGCTAAGTGATTGCCATGGGTTTCCTCTAGCTTTGTTGTCTAAGAATCTTACCCCAAGATGTGGCTACATCTGCAGTACGTTGATGCATTAGCCCTTACTCAGCTATTGCTCCCTGTCCTGTGAAACACTTATGTACAGAAGATGACTAATGGGTTTAACCATATTGCTTACAAGTTTTACAGCACTCGTGCCTCAAGCCAAATCCCTTCTGCTACTACTCTGGTTCAGTGGTTTTCATTGTCTCAGTTTTGTCTGTTGTGTTCACACATGAAAATGAGGCAGAAAGGTGCCAAGACAGGCTTTTTATTCAATTAAACGATCTTGGATACTGAGAGCTGAGCGGGCAATGGGTTGCAATACTAAGGGATCTGCTCGGCACAGGCACTTGTTCTCAGCCCCATGTCATTCTCTTCTGGCAAAAGCATGAAGTGAATTGGGCAACCCACCCATAGGAAAGTAAATTTTTTTAAAACTATTCTTATTTTCCCTTTTTACTTTTATTGAGTTGTTTTCTAACAGGACCAGTTCCCTGACCTGTTCCTCTGTAAGGATGCACAAATACTTGCCTTGGCATAAGATAGAGGACAATTTTAGGACATGACTGGGCATTTGGGGACTTTAATAATGCTTAAATACTAAAACAAAACCAACCAAACAAATCAAATACATCTCAGTCCTGTTGTTTAAACTCTTATTTATTACTGCCATTATATGTTTGTACTCACTTGACTTTATTCTCTGATTATTTGAAAATATCTTGCTGCTAGTTCTACTCAATTTTGGGGCATGCAGAAGACGATGCAATCAGGTATAATTTTTGAGGTTTAAAATATTGTAACTGAATGAATGATTATTTCTTCTCATGTTGGGTTTGTCTGCTTTTACATCCAGCTGCTAAGCTGTGAATCCCCAGTCAGTTAAGCCCGTTTTGATGGATTGGATTGACACAGATACCCATTTACTACCATTTTTATTCCAGCTCCTTTTTACCAAACAATTATGGAACAGCAATAGCTTCCTGCTGGGCAGACAAATTCTTCCTGTCCTCCTTTAATGCAGCCATGCATTTTTCCAAGTGATGAATGCAGTGGAACTAAATTGTATGAATCTACGATCTGTTCCAGCTGCTGTTGAAGAGAAATTATTAAAACAATAGCAACAAAGTGGAAAGAAAACTCCCTGCATTTTTTCTGTGTGCCAGCAAACACCCTGTCATTGAGTGTAAGCAGCAAAATGCATTTTGAGACTCAAGAACCAAATGTGCATATAAGCAATAAGAGGCTAAATGAATAATAGAGCAGAATGGCATGACACCATATCACAGTCCTCAACTAGTAAGTAGCACAGTTCAACCTCAAAAGCTACTGAGTAAGACGAAAATGTCTCTTTAACAGTATTAGGGGACAATTTATTATGTGTATCCTTCGAGTGCGGCACAATGTCACTGCAGGCCCATTGCATTTGCATTATTTCCAGACAACGGCAGCAGCAGAAAAGGACACTGATTTATTTCAGAGCAGGCACAGGTGATTTTTATGTCTGTTGGGACTCAGCCAGATATGGCTTAACCCATTCAAGTCTTTTCTGCTTATAAGAAGAGGTGTCTTTTTGTAACATCCTTATCTCCCAGCTCAGATTTCATTTAAGCTACCTGAGGAAAAGATGGAGGATTTTGAAGTCTTTTTCTCTTTTTGACAGTTACTAAAGCTTTGCTCAATTCAGAGAGAATGAGTGATCAGCAATAGTTTAATTTGCTTAAAATAATTCTGACGATCATTTTCACTAGCAGCTTTTAACACAGTGTGTGATTTCCACACCCCACAGTAGCTAAAAATGATTGCCTGATAATAATATTCCCTACTGCATGTAAGCTAATTTGCCAGGCTTGAAAGATAACATACACAAAAAAAAGTCATAGTCTGGCTGTTGTGATCCAGTCAAAGCATGCCGGCTTTGTTTCTGTTCAGCTGGAGACCCCCAAGGGCTGCCTGCATGCCAGCTTTCCAACATGATAGCAGAGAAAATCTGGCATCTTGCTGGAAGCACCAGTCTGCAGAAAGATGCAGGACTGGGGCTGGGACTGAGTGTAATCTTTAATGGCAATTAGGGAAGAAAGCAGAGGTGTTAATCCAAAGGAATTACAACTGGCTTCTGATACTTCATCAATTTTATTCCTTCCATAAATCAGTTAAGCACCAGTATTTTTTCTCCCCTTCTGAACAGCTGCCTGATGCTCTGTGCACATGTGGCTGTAATTCTGGTGATGTGTGAAAGAGATGCAGAAAGCCAAAGCGTGAATTTGCGTCCTGTGTGAAGGGGCTCCTGCGTAACTGGAGGGATGTACACTGTGCTCAGTAGTGTGGCTGAGAAAGGGTGGGTACTTTTCTCAGGAATGATCCAGGGTTTATTTATTTATTTATTGCATTCCAAATAGGAGTGAAAGCTAAGCATTTTGAAATTTTCTCAGAGGAACTTTGAAAAAAACCACAATCCTTTAAAATCCATTAAAACACTTTCTTTCACTTCTGTTTTTGTTTGGAAACAGGCACCGTGAGTCTGAT
Organism: Anser anser; assembly: GCF_964211835.1. Classification (NCBI taxonomy): domain Eukaryota; kingdom Metazoa; phylum Chordata; class Aves; order Anseriformes; family Anatidae; genus Anser; species Anser anser. The sequence continues at coordinate 10,743,554 of NC_139721.1, forward strand.
TGAAAGCATCAGGACAGGACAAACAAAGGAAAACTACCTATATGCTACAAATTCTTAAAAAAGGACTGGAGATGCATTGTTCCAGAGTGATGAGACAGGATAGGTCAATATTTTTGGAATCGATTCTTTGGCAGTCTACTCAAATGAGGTTCTTGCAAATTAGCCCAGTTTTGCAAGGAGTTTTCACTGCACTTGAAGCCTCTGTCCTGGGGCACTGCTCTGCTGGACTTGTCTGTGCTCTGGCCTTCTCTGCTCTGCCAGCCTTTTGCACTCTACCTACTGCAGGAAGGTAGAGCTTGGCCAGTGCACAAATACTAGAGAACAGTTCAGTGAGTGCAAAACATGCAAATGTATTATTTTATTATCTTGTATTTTTACTTTTTGTTTACATTACTCAGCATGTTTGGATGTCTGTGATGAGTCAGGGCTACTTGTAGGAGTGTAGAACAAGCACTTATTCAGTGCCTCCAGCAAACACAGGCATGGGTAGCAGCCACTGAAACATATCTCTTTCATGTCTGTGGGCCTGCTGGGGAGATATTTGTGCACTCTCAGTGTCCTCAGCATGAATTTCTGCCTTTATCTATATCCAGGAGGCAAATGGGACTCCATGGGTACTGCATATTACAGAAGCAATGTATAGTAAGGCCAGCTCTATCACTAGCCTACTGGGCAGTCTGTGGCTTCTTTCTGGGGTCCATTCCTCCCCTCAGTAACACAATTTGTTCCTTTTTAGAGCGTTTTGAAGGTTTTTAACAACACTAATTGCATGTCAGGAGGTGATGTTTCCACGATTTTGATAGCACTGTGTAGACTCATGGGGAATCTCAGTGTTGGTGATCCATGCACTTTGTTAACTAGCAGGAAGACTTGATCCTGACCTTAAGGGGCTTACAATAAGAAAGCAGACAAGTCACTAAAATAAAATAAAATAAAATAAAATAAAATAAAATAAAATAAAATAAAATAAAATAAAATAAAATAAAATAAAATAAAATAAAATAAAATAAAATAAAATAAAAATAAAGGCAAAGTAGGGGAGAAAATGGTCCCTGGGACATATGGTCCCCTAAGTTAACAATTTTCACAGCCTCTTCTGGGTCTAGTTTGGCTTCTATCTAGTACAAAAGGCTGTCAGATCTGCTAACTATGGATCACATATTCTGAATAGGAATTACCTAGTGTTGTGGTGAATTAGATATCTGCTCTCTGCAGAAATGTTTAAAACTGGCAGCTGAACACTGTGTAATAATAAAAAAGTCATAGCATTTTGAAAAAAACAAAACAAAACAAAACAAAACAAACCCCTGTTTTCTACGAAAGATATTCTTATTATTAAGCATAGTAAACCAGGGTGATGAATCAGGTGGAGTGAGGAAGGGACAGCTTTTTTTTTAAAAAAAAAAATATTCTTTCTTTTTGCCACTCTTTTTCCATCGACAGATGAAATCCCCTTAAAATACCAGAGGACCCGAATGTTACCTTTGTTGATCATTGAGTTCAGATATAGTTGAGCTGATCATTGAACTTAGATCTGTAACAGAGGAAATTTAGTAGTGAAGGGTTCGTAATTTTTCCTCACCTCAAGTCTAATTGATGCAAAAGACAAGTAAATATATAACACAACTTCCTACAGAAAATAGATTCAGGGTATGACTTAAATCACTTAACTGTTCCAATAAATTATATAAAATAAATATACCAAACACTGCATAAACAGCTTACATTAGTTTTTAAAGAAATATACATATTTTAAGGGTGATCAGTAAGGAATGGCCTTTCATGACTGCTGTGCCCAGCTTTCATTACCGCATTAACAAGCAGCATCGTCAGATGTCCCCTGCAGAAATGTCCGTCCCTGGTGGGGTTGTGCATCCATCCAGCTGCTTATTGCAGCCTCCCTGCCCGTGCAGCAGAGCTGGGCAAATGGGGTACCAATATCCATCAGCCATGTTGCCAGAAGGGTTGTTTTACCAAGCTTTGATGAGGGAGTTAACTCACTGCAAGAAGTTGAGATGTTCCCTCCACTGGTTCTGGTAATCTTCACCAGCAAGGTGATTACAAACCCTATGAGGAAAAAGGAGGAGGTTAGATTTTTGCTGGTAGAGCTATTTCAACCATCACTCTCTCCATGCCATTTATAAACTGGTATCTTTAATAAACGGGTGCTTTGTCTAATTAGAAATAAATATTATAAAAGCAAGTGGAGAACTGATAAAATTCCAGCTTATACCACAAGTCTATGATTGCAATTTGTTATTTAAAGTTGTTCTGCCTCTATTTGCCCTTTCAGACTGTGGGAAAAGGAACACCAATCCAGTATGTAGGGTATTCTACTGTGATAAGGATGAGAAAGAAACAGACCTCACATTTCCCAGAGACAGTACATTTCTCTTTCTCTGTCCCTCCTTCCACTGAGGAAATGAAAACCTGTTTTTCTATGCTGTTTCTCACAAGCTTCTTCCTCCAGCTGTGACCCACTGGTGGGTATGAGTGATCCTTTACTGGTCTAATGGCAGTTTTAGTTTAATAAAGCAAAAGGGAGTTTTTCAGTTATTTTTTTTACATACAGAGGCTAAGGACTAGAAGCATAGTCTTAATTCAGAAATTTAAGTTGCCAAGTTCCCTTTTTTACCCTGGAGCAGGCACTAAGGGGGTAGCGTCATGTACACAGGTTATACATTTTTCTGGACTCTTTTGTAGTTCTTTAGCTGCCACCAAAGATGATTCCAATTCAGCCTGTGTATCTAAGAGGTTGGTTAGACAGGCTTAGTTTCAAGCCCCATGAAATAGACACAGATCCCTTTGGTTTGAATTACCCAAACTTCCCAAAGGACCTTCAGCATACTTTAAAAATGTCATTTCTAATATTGGCTTAATCAGATTTTTCTCTTCCTCTCTTGTAGCTACAAATTTTGCTCTGCCATCTTTCAGCTTATGTCTTTCAGAAATAACTGCCAATAAATGTATTATCTGGGAACTGAAATGTGCACTTCCAATAAAGCACCTCTGTGGATCGGGCTTCCTCTTGTACATTTATTCAGTATTGGTATTGGGAGTGATGTCCAGCCCGTCTGGCAGTGCATTCCCATCTCCTGATCAGTCAGGGGAACAGGTAGGGCTTTAAGAGCTGGCCCTCAGCCTGGCCCAGCACATCTGGTACCTGGTTAATAAAAGACAGTTTTAGAAGCATTGACACATCAATACTTTAACTGACATCACCAAGACCAATTGTGGCCTTAATGACCCATATTTTATGTAACCAAAGTAAATAAATAAGGTAGAAAGGGACAAAGTATGTGTGCCGTATTTAAAATCAGATGTTAACACCTGAATTGATACACTGGCATCTGTACAAGACCGTAAAGGAAACAGCTTCCATTGTATATCATGCCTTTCCACCACATTAATTCCATCATAAACCTCTTCTGTAGCACACTTTTATTGCTGTCACCAGGCACAGATTAGCTGTAATCTGGTGACAGCAGCCAAGTTTCCTTGAAATAACAAGGCAGAAGTTTGGTTGCACAACCGCTTTTTGTAAAACAACAAAAGCATCACACATCTGTATTTACTGTAATGCATGTCTTGAGGCCAATTTTGAAACAGGGGAAGTGATGCTATCAAGACGCACCTTAATCCATTTTCTGGAAGCCATTAGGACAACCTCCTCAGAAACATGAGTGATGTAGGACACGGTGCAATGTCCCTGTGGACCTGTAGCTGGTGTTTTTGGAGGTGGCTGCTGCTTTCTGCATCCAGACCCTGTTAATCCTCGCTTTGGTGAGCACTTGGATGATTTGATGGTGGACTTGGCCAACTTAGCTGGGTGATGGTGACATTCACCTCTCTCTCCTTCTGGTGGCTTTGCTGCAGGGTGGCAACTCCAGCTACAGAGTCATGAGCACCTGGGGCTTTCATGTCTTGAAGAGCTCCAGCTGATTCCAAATCTGTGGCCTCTGCCACAAGAGAAGCCATTTCCAAAAAACACTTCAGCTCTAGAAAGCCAAAACTTCACAGAGTTACAGAGTTATTAGAAAAGTATCTTTTTCATTTTCAAGGTAATCAAAACTATTAGTTAAATCTCAAAAGCCATTGGTGGTCAATATTATAACGAGAACATGGAATCTTTAACCTTTTTTTTTTTTTTAAAAAAAAGAGTAACATTCTGGTGACATGTTGAATATAATGTTATTACAGGGCTGAGCTAAGGCATTTAATGTTCAGAGAATTAAAACAACTATCTAGGAGCAATCATTAGGGGCATGTCCTCTTTAATAATATGGAGCGATCAGATCTAGGAGCAATATTCCATATCTGTTTTTTTTTTAAGAAAGAAACCAAATCTGAGGAAAAAAATATGCCTGGTTTTCTGAAATTAATAAATTATTATTATTATTATTATTATATTACTATTCAGACACCTGGAGTGTTTCTGATTGTGTGCAGAATCATTCCTGCCTGCCCCAGGGGACATATGATCAAAATGGATGGTTACATGGCAAGGGAGGACGCTGTGGGCATGGGTCTTCACTAACTAAGTGCGTGCCACGTCTGCTCATTTCCCTCCCACTGCATCTTGGCTGCCCTGTTAGCACTGCAGCACTGCTGAGGGTCCCAGCCAGGGCCAGGGATGTGCCCAGCTAAAGCATGAAGGAATCAAAGAATTCACCAGCTAAATAAAGCAGAGAAAAAGGTCCTATTCTCCACTGGTGGCAGTATGCCTACCTGCTGCATACAATCTGCTGGGGTAGCAAGGTGACCTAGACTGTGGTAAGGCAAAAAAAAAAAAAAAAAAAAGACCAAACCAACCAACCAACCAACCAACCAAAGCAAAAGACAAACAAACAAACAAATAAATAAATAAATACACAAAACAAGCAAAACACACACACACAAAAAAACATTTATACCCTCAGAACTGATGATGTGCACAGTGTTAATTGAGGGGGAGCAGCAGAAGTCTGCTCTTGCGTGTCTGGCAGGTAGCAGCTAATCAGTTTGACCTAATTTTTGTTTAACGTCTAAAGGGAAATGGATACATTTTTGCAAAAGAAGATTGTTATACAAATGCGTGTGAGCCTGTGTTTATATTTATATACAAATATATATATATAGTAACATCTCATTAAAGAAAATCATCACTTCTTGTTTATTTTGTATAGTGTAATTCATAGCTGCTATTTTCTGTGGATGCCATTAGACAGTATTTTACTGAATGCCAAAACTCAATACCAACTCACTGTAAGAAATGAAGCAGAAAAACTCTAATAGTATTCTATTAATTTATATTCAGTTTAGGCAATAAGGATTAGAAAAACTGATACAAAGCTAAACCCGCACTAGCAGGCATGTTAGTTTTGTAGTAAGTATTTGATACCAAATGAACTGGTTAAAAAGATTATTGTAAATCAACACATGGGCTTTAAAGCAAAGACTTGTCAAGGCAGTTTTGGCACCTAATCTCAGGGCTATAATGCGCTGCTTAAAGTTTTAGGCAGGGAGAGATTATTCTCTCTGTTACACTGATAAAATTTGAAATGATGAGCTAGAAAGTTGTAGCAGTAGAGGTGTTCTGTTTTCACCTAAGGGTTTTAATGGATTAAGCTTAAAAATGTTTGGTGAATATCACTGCACATGGAATATACTGGCTCTTAAATTCTGCCCTAACTTGATACAGTTCAAATCCCTGTGTTACAGAGTGCTTTTCCTACAGCCACGCAATGATCTCAGTTAAAGGAAACAGATAAACACATCAACAAACCGCTCTGAAACCAGGACCCCAAGGAGCTAAATTTTGACATCCCAAATGTCATCTCCTAGTCTGTATGGCGCAGGTGTATATGGCACAGGGAAGTCAGTTCTTCAGCAGATAAGTGATGGTAGGAGACTGAATGATGGATTACCCAATTCTCCGTTATGCAGACAACTTAGTTGCTTTTTATCCCAGACGGAGGCACAGGGCAGCTGTGCTGTTCCTCTTTCACATGTTCCCTATTTCATATTCTTAAACACTTGTAGCTCTCCTAAGGTTTCTCACAGATGGACTGAGGTGTAGGAATGCACATTTGGGACCAGATATTCTTTCCAAACTTTGCTCTTCTTCAATATTATAGAATTTCAAATATTCTTGTCACTCTTATAAATGTCCATCAAGTTGGGCATTTGAGTTTTCGATCTCAAGGATGCCCTGTAAACTTGGATCCCATGGTTTTATTGCACATGGCGTGAAAAAAAAAAAAAAAAGTATTTCCTTGAGTGGTTTTGCATATCCTACCTTTTAATTTAGTTGAGAGCCCTTTGTTCTTTTATTTTCTTATGCACGTGATCATTTCAATCTCTTTTCACATGAAAGGTTTTCCATGCCCCTCTCTTTTTGCCATCTCCCTTTCCTGAAAGATTTTTTTTTTCCACCAGCATTTGCAAATTAGCACAGTCAAAGGAAATTTTATTTTCATGTGCTATCTTTTTTTTTGTCTCATGGTTTCCAAGAGAGATGTTTTCTTCAAAGACTACCTTCCTGTGCCTAAAATCTCTAGGCAAAACAGCCATGGTAGCAAGGGTTCTATCTTTCCTCTACTCAGAATTGTGACTGCTTCTGTCAGGACATACTTGGACCTCTTTGTCCCCTGAGTACAGAACTCACTCAGGTGAGTCTGTCGTTTTCTCAGTGGGGTAACCCTGTCTATCATGAAGGCAGCAGAGACTTAGAAAAAGCACCACACAGAACTTCTGCAGGGAAAATTCTTTAAAACCACTTCTTTGAAAGCCGTAAGTGTGATTTGTTTCATTTTTCTCTGTGATTGCATGACACTGCATCAGGTGCTGGGCAGCCTGTGAAGGGGCTCACAGCAAAGGTGCCTTCTGCATGTTGAGCTGCTGAGGAGTGAGTTCCTCAGGGCTGAATGTAAAGTGCTGTCACTCTTCCCTTAAAAATAATTAGAACACATGTTTTTGGCAAGAATGTCTACTCACAGCATTAGTCAACCTGTGTTCTTCAGCTTTATCCAGTTGGTGTTTGACTACTTCCTACAAATAGAAAAAGAATTGCTGTTTTCTTACAGGTTTGATTTATTTATCTGAAAAACAAGGTCTTTGTCACTGTTTGTGATAATGTCAGTATTGTTCTTGACTCGAGCATCCTTAATTTACATGGGGAAATGCTTAAATGCCACGGTGAAAGAGCCTATGGAAAACCTGAAGACAGACTGATAGTTTCTGTGGGCAGTTGGTTTCTGAAGAGAGACGGCCACGTTCAGAGCTGTGTGCTTGCATGAAAGATAACATTATCATCATATTTTCTCAGCTGTGCCTAAGCGAAAGGAAGCCAGTGGCCTTTGCCTTATGGACATTAATTTCCTCCATTAGCCCATCTCCTGATTCTTCCTGATGATGAATAATGTTACCAGTTGTTTTAAATATAGCTCAACTCAAAGAAACAGGGCAGAAACTTCGTGTGTGTTTCCTTTCATTCTTTAGACTGGAACCCCTTTCTTCTGTTTGTGTATTTTTGTTAACCATAAGAACTGTTCTATGTCTTGCTTATTTTACAAAGTATTTACACTGGATAACTCATTTTGGGGTTAAATTCATTCTTAAACAAAAAGAGCAATGGGCCAGCACCACCTGATATGTGCTCTCTCAGGCGATGCAGCTGATCACCTTCTGGGTCAGATTTGCTGCTGGTGTAAATTTATATAACCCCTGACTCGTCTCCCTTGATGACCTACAAATTCACTTTTAGCCTTCACCTGAACAGATCTGTCATGATATTTAACTTACAGTTGACAATTTTTGACAATACAGATTTTAAAGCCAGAAGGGGCCTTTACATCATTTAATCTTACTGTCCAATCTGTTGATTGCCAGGGACTTTGAAGTGGAACCTGCAGAATTTTTGAGCTCCATGAAAAACAATCAAATTTAAAACTCTCTCTCATGATTGTGTATTTGACAAAAAGCAAATGAACCTTAGACTCAGTCATAAATGCCTGAGCAGAATGTTCTCAGAAGCTGGGGGTGGGTACACCTCTGTGTTGAAGGATACTATAATAAATGGCTTAAGGTGAAAGTGCCTTGCACCTCCATCTCATAAAAACTGGCAGCCCCCCAAAGCAAGAACATAGATTTAAGATTGGTGTGTAATAAGTTTTAAGTCTGTTACAATGTTGGCGCTGGATTGATGTGGAAGTCGTTCAAGTCTTGAAAAAGTGATTGAATATGTAAGAATAAACCCCTGTTAGGCTAACTGTGACTCCCATTGTCCTACCATGGAAAAAATTTGTCAGCAGCAGTCACACAACTATTAGAAATTTCAGCCTCAGAACTGCTTTGTTTCTGCTAGGATTTGAGGAGAGATTGACACCAAGTCATGTTTCCATTTTTTTTTTCCAAGTCACATTCCATTGTTCTTTGCTATAGGTCTCCAAAATGAGCAGTGGAAGTTGTTCATATGATAATGAGAACAGAGGCCTCCCTAGGTGTTCAGATTTTAGAGCAATACAGAAGTGTTACATCCTTCAGTTTGGTGGGTACAAGGTCAACACTGGAAAGTTTTTGAACATTTATTTGTAGCTATGCCAGTTGTGTCATATCTCAGGAGTGGCTAGGTAGACAATGGACTTTCCTTCTATATTGCTGTGAAGACTCAACAACTTCTCCAAATCAGAAGGATCTGAACTGTTGAGACAAATTATCTTTCCTTCCTCTGAGTTAAGGATGCAAGGACTGAGTTTCCATGGTAAGCACAGGAAATTCAGGTCACAAAGAATGATGCAAAAGCCACAATGCCTTTTGGTGCCTGCATAAAGTCCTGGGGTGACCTTCAATATTTATACTCCAATCTTTTTTACAACTGTTGTTTAAATAATAGGCCTTTCCTTGACAGTGATAATCAGAAGGGAAATGTCACCACAAATACATTCCAGAGGAAAAGAGCAAGTTGAGTGAAACCACAATGTGCTCAGTTATGGCTATATTCAGACTCATAAAAATTTTGCCTCTGGATGTTAGATCAGATCACAGCACATAGATAGACAAGCCATACTGCCTAGAATAAATCCTTCAGTAATGAGTGCATTAAAAAATACAATCAACAGATCAGATGGATTTATCCATTTATTTCAGAAAATAAGAAAAAGTAGACATGGATAGCTGAGGAATTTTTGAGGCATGGATAGCTGAGGAATTTTTGAGGCAAGAGGTCATGTGAACACTACATTGCTACAGCTGGAAAGCTGGGCCTGCATTTATGGAGAAGAGCAGTGAGGAACACTCTTGTCAGTGAATCCAGAACTTGGATCTTTCAATGAGTTTTTCTGAGACAAATCACTGAGTAGCTTTGACACTTCAGTCTTTCCATGTTTCAAACTCACATACCTTCTCATTGCAAACTCTATGGGAAGGAATTTCCTTTGTTCAGGGTCTAGTGCTTCCAGATTCCGGGCCCAGGAAGAACTCCCAGTTGCTTCTGTAATTCATCAAAAGTTAGAGGAGGAGAGGAAGCAAGCTAAAATAATATGAAGTAGACATGATTAAATCCATAGAGTCACAGAATAGTTGAGTTTGGAAAGGCCCTGTGGATGCCATCTGGTCCAACCCCTGCTCAAGCAGGGACACCCGAAACAAGGTGCCCAGGACTGTGTCCAGGTGGATTTTGGAGATCTCCAGGTATGTAGACTCCTCAACCTCACTGGGCAACCTATGCCGGTGTTCCGTCACCCACACAGCACAGAAGTGCTTCCTGGCCTTCAGATGGAACCTCCTGTTGCCTCTTGTCCTGGCACTTGGCACCACTAACAATAGTCTGTCTCTGTCCTTTTCTCTAGGTCCTTTTCTGCAGAGCTACTTTCCATCTGGGTGGCCACCAGCATGTACTGGTGCCTGGGATTGTTCCTCTCCAGGTGCAGGACTTTGCACATCTGCTTGTGGAACTTGATGAGATTCTTGTTAGCCCATTTTTTCAGCTTGTTGAGATCCCTCTGGAAGTCTCTGTGGCCCTCTTGTGGGTCAGCCACTCCCGCCAGTTTTGTGCCATCTGCAAATTTACTGAGGGTGCTCTCTACATCTTTGTCCAGATTGTTAATGAAGATGTTAAACAGGACTGGACCCAGTATTGACCCCTGAGATACTTCACTTGTTACTGGCCTCCAACTAGAATTTGCACCACTGACCACTAACCTCTGGGACCAAACAGCCTGTTTCTGATCCATCCAACTGTCTTTATTATTATCCACTTATTTCTAAATTATTTCAGAAACTGCAATGGCAGCAGTCCCAGGCAACCCTTCACATTCCTCTCTCCTCTGCATTCTACAGCACACGATAACTTCAAGTGTCTCAGAAAATTCTTTGAGTAACCAAAATGTGGTAACACAGACTCTCTTCCATCACCTCCCCATCAACCTGCAGCTAAATATCCCCCACTAAACCTTCCAGAGAGCTGTCTCTGTGCTTGGCTTGTTTGCAGCTGGTCTGGGAGGGTCTCAAATACAGAGAGGAGGCTGGTGCTGGATTTTGGCTTTTTTTTTTTTTTTTTAGTGCTTTCTTTTTTTCCTTTCCTTTTTCTGCTACAGCTTTCTGCAGTGCTTGCCAGAAATGGTGCAGATTGGAGTTGGTTGCTATTCCTAATGTTACACTGTGAATGGTTCAGAGGAAAGACTGTGGCTTTTATTTGTTTATTTTTATTTTTTCCTGTCTGCTATTGTACAGTGTATACAGTAGTATCTATAAGAGATGCAGACAAATATGGGGCAATATTAATACTGATGATGAAAATAAAATGCTTGTGGTTCTATGTCCCATTTTTCAACCCACACTAATGTAACCCTCTTCTGGGAGAAGTAATAATAGTGAACAAGGCTGAAGGGGTGTGATTTCTCTGTTAACCTCATAGAATCATAGAATTGTTCATGTCAAAAAAGAGCTCTAATCTCATCAAGTCCAACCTTTAGACAAGTACTAAAGTTCACCAGTAAACCATGCTACTAAGTTCTACATCTGCACATTTCTTGAAGACCTCCAGGGATGATGACTGAACCACCTCCCTGGGCAGCCAATTTCAATGCTGCACAACCCTTTCAGTAAAGAAGTTTCTCCTAATATCCAACCTAAACCTCCCCTGGTTTAGGCCATTTCCCCTCATCTTATCACTTGGTGCTTGGGAGAAGAGCCTGATCCCCACCTTGCTACAACCTCCTTTCAGGTAGTTGTAGAGAGCAATAAGGTCTCCCCTGAGCCTCCTCTTCTCCAGACTAAACACCTCCAGTTCCCTCAGCCGCTCCTCACAGGACTTGTGTTCCAGGACCTTCACCAGCTTTGTTGCCCTTCTTTGGACACGCTCTAGCACCTCAATGTCCTTCTTGTAAATAGGAGCCCAAAGATTAACATAGTACTCAAGGTGCGGCCTCACAGAGCTGTGTACAGGAGATGATCACCTCCCTGGTCCTGCTGGCTGCACCATTCCTGATACAAGCCAAGATGGTGTTGGCCTTCTTGGCCACCTGAGCACACTGCTGGCTCATATTCAGCCAGTTATTGATCAATGCCCCCAGGTCCCTTTCCACCAGGCAGCATTTCAGCCACTCTTCCCTCAAAACGGTCCCATATCTGATGGCACAGGTTCACTGATGACAGGTTCAGACACAGATGCCCATGCTGCATCCTGGAGAATCCTGGCTATTGAAAATAAATAAGAAATATTTCTGAGATTCTTAATGTGTTTTTTTTCGAACAGTGACACATATGAAGTGACTGGTGTTTTATCAAAAAGCATCACCACTACTGCTGTGGTACTTGTAGGCTTTTGTTGTAGAAGGGAACAACTCTTCACAATATGTAACAACCAAAAACACAAAACCAGGATCATGCCTGCTTGGTCAAGGGGCCTAATAGTCTTACAAGTCTTTGGCTTGGTGAAGCTCACAAGCTTGAAGATTGTTTTAGCAATAGAAGTTCACTCTGGCAGCATAGGCTATAGGTAGGACTATAAATACTTTCAGAATTTCAGAATTACTAATGTAATTATGTCTAGCTGATAAATACTATTAATTAATTAATTAATTAAATAAATAAATACATAAATAATTCTGAGTGTTAACATTCTGATACCAGATCTCCATTGTTACAACAGGCCATACAGACGTTTCAGACAGAAGAGCTAGATCAGGAGGCTGGGAGTAGTTTTCAGCCACGAGGTTTGAATGGACACAGGCCCTCCCCCAGGCAGTATGGGGTGGGGCTGCAGCATCATTTGGCTCCTTTGCCCATCAATCTGCCCCTAAAATATAATCGTCTCCCTCCCCCCAAAGCACTTTTAATCTGAAAAGTGAGTGGGTGAAACAGGAGTGGAACGTGGAGGGCAGATAGATTAATAGTTGCAAGGGCATGTTTTCACATATGCTAACCCATGTGTACAATTCGTGGGACTAATAAGTCAATCTTTCTGCCTATCAGGACAGAGGGTTTTAAACATATCGTGGCTGAGATGGGAGAAAGCTTGAAGACAGAGCAAGAAGGTAAAGGCTGTACAGGGAGTTCATGTTCCAGGACTACTTACAGGATCTATTATTAGAGTTCTGGTTTGTCTAAAAATGTTAAAAATAAAATGGTTCTGCCTGGTACAGCTCGAAGTAGAGTGAAAGATTAATTATGGTATTATGGATTTAATTTTGGTGTTCTTACACCCCCCTAACCTCATGTAAGAGCAGACTGTTACCCTATACAGGAGATTTTGTTTATTTGTTTGTTTGTTAATTATTATTATTATTATTATTTAAAAAAAAGAAAAGTGTAACATGCCTTTGACCTTTCACACGACCTGGTGCTCAAAGGGTGATGTGGAAGATTCATTTGCATTCTGCACTGCTGCTTGCTGATCGTAAGGAAAACAGCATCACACCATATTGAGATGTGAAGGTAACTGGACCAGTAAATTGTTTGGACTTCAATGTTTTCCCAATGATTTGAAGTAGAAGCAAACACATTGTCTCTAATTATCAACTGATGTAAATCAGTGGAGCTCCTCTGACTTTACTAAACTTTACCTGATTTTTGTGAGGATTTGTCTATTTGTGTTCACAGCATCCATTAGATGCCAATATCTGATAAATAACAATAAAATAAACTAACAGACCTCTGGTAACAATAGGTGAGAGGATACAAACACTGGCAGGATGTATCTCAGCATTTAGAAAATACTCTACCAAACTAGGAAAGAAATCAAAAAGCAGTGAGACTGGAAAATCTCAGAACGTGTTTACAGGCTCCTTTAATTCAGTACCATTCCATTACATTGCCAAAATTAATCACTGTCTTCAGCTCCTGTCTTGGCTTCTTATTTACTGCTAAGTTGATCTCCTTGGTGAGATTTTATTGCTCCCAACCATCATGCTCTTTTAATATAAAGTCCGATACAGATTGCAAAGAAATGAATAATGTAGAGGCCAAGTAAATAGGAACTTAAGGGTCACATGTGGCTCTGTTAAATGTAAGTGTAACACCTATTCCATTAAACAGATAGCATGTCTACAGCCTCAGATCCTTACATGTGAAATGATTGGGTTAAATGTTAGCTACCAAGAATGAGAAGTACAGATGTAATAGCTAAGCAATGTTCTTTATCAAAACAGAAGCCTGAAAAAGAGAGTGGATTGCCTGCAACCCCTCTTGCAAGTACAGTAACCCTAGTGCTACCTGCCTGCTCTGTTGTGGGAGCTCAGCTCTTCTCCTGCTTTGCCACATTCAGGCAGCTTTACGTTGTTTTTGGTATGAGTAACACCTTCCCTTGGTGGGACATGGAGAGAGCTGAGAGCTTTATTTTGTTCAAATCCTAGATTAGGTTTAGATTTGGAGTAGGAATCAGCAGTTCTACAATTACAAAACACCCTTTATAGGGCTGAGTATCTTTTTTTTTTCTTTCTTTTTCCTTTTTTTTTTTTTTTTATTTAAAGGATAGGGATGCTGTTTTGCTTTGTTTATGTGGTGTCCAGCACAACATGGCCCTGACCCTCACTGAATTCATTTTGCTGCAGTGTATGTTTCTTAAAAGACCTCTTTAATAAAATAACAGGACATAACAGTGAAAAACGCCCAAAATGTCAGTCCTGTTTTGCCATTTGAAAGATCGGACTAGGCCCACCTCATTAAATAAATAAATAAATAAACAAATCATATGAAATCCCTAAGAAATCAAAATACTTTCAAGTACTTTGAAAGAGATTGTATATGGGGAAATTGTGTCTCTGCTTCTGCAAGTCCTGGCTAGATATGTCAGACTGGTAAGAGAAGCGCTAACATAAGTAGGAAGAGTTGTAATGAGTGAAAGCTATATGGTTGAATCCTTCAGAAAACATCCTCCAGTGCATCACTGAGAAAGTGGGAGTTAACCTGGCTCAGACAAGGAGCCTGTTCTGATAACGTTAAAGATGGCTAATGATATTTAATCACTTTCTTTCCCCGTGTCAACACTTCCCCCTCAACAACTTCATTGCCTATGATTAGCAGCAACCCATTTTAATCAGTTAGTGATGATGAGCTCCTTTAACATAAATAGGTGCAGCTCCAAATGGCAGTAAGGTGGTTACCATTCCTTATGCATAGTTCAGTAAGCATGATATATGTATCTGAGCTAAGGACAGTATTGCACTAGGTACTAGGAATGCAGTGTAATAGAAGATATTTCTGTCCTGAAGGATAGACCTAGCTAAGAAAGCTCAAGCAGAAGTATTATTTCTAAATTACAGATGAATGAGAAAGTGTGGAGGCAGATCAGAAGTCTCATCTGTGGCCATCTTTGCATCCTGTTCATCATCAGCTTGAAGGCACTCGGCTCTTCTGCAGGTCCTTTGAGACCCTTCAAAGAAAGGCTACGGATGAGGACCAGTGAAGTTCATCACATTGCAAGCTTTAGAGAGAAGGCACAAGTTGAGAGACTGTTATAGTAAGAGCCACCTGATAGCAATCTTATAAGACGTATTTTGGCATGATAGGTACCAAGTTTTTAAAGCAATCAGGTCTTGCAAGGGCATATAATTATTGTGTAATAATTTCCCATTTGTCATACAGGGTTACATGCTTTCATAAGGTGTGGAGGTGCTTTTTACACAGCAACCACATAGCCTTGGGCACCTGATCCTGACTGAAATTGCTTCACTGCGATCTCTTAGACAAATACTCTATTTCTGTTACCACGTGATTTTCTTTTTATTGTCTGTGGATCTTAGGTCTCTGAAGGCTTATGGAGATGCTCCCTTTTCTTTCACTCTTCAAGTGAGCTCAAGTAGTAATGGGAAAAATTCTGTTTTCCACAGTTGGACATTTCAGCTTTCTGCTCAATGTAACACATGGAAGATGGTATCTCAAAAGCAGAAGTCATTAGTGAAAACATACTGTGCATAGTTGTCAAAAAACATGCTCTACCATTAAACTAAAACATGAAGCCTAATACTAGAGATGTTTGAAAATGGTAAGCAAATAGTTCTGTGAGCAGCAGATCAATGAAGAAGTTACTTGACTCAGCCATGGCACCCCTCCCTGCTTTTTTTTTTTTATTTGACCTGGAAGAGGCAACACATGGTGTATGCAGCTGGTCCAGACCTGCCTGGGTGACTGGGCAGTCAACACCTCTTCTTTAGGAAACAAGCCGAAAGTAATGCCATGTCCTTCTGATGTTTGCGGACTGAACAAATGGCTTTTCATGCTGCATGCAGCCTCAATATGTATTTTATACAGGTCTCTTGTAAAAACTTGTTTCTTCTAAGAACTCTACTCAACTGTCAGAGTTAGGGAAAGCTGGACAAAATGCATTCAAGAAGATCACATAAGCCTTGTTTCTCTGGCAAAGCAGGGTAAGCAAAAATCTGTAATTTGTACGTACAGTTGTTTCCACTTTTCTTAGAGAATCTTGAACCAATTCAAGCATAGCAACAAAGAAAGAGGATCAGGGAAGGTATTTGGGCAGAAGGAATTCATTGCTAACATGGGCAGCTGATTCAGCCTTAGGACATCATTTTTCATGGTGAGAACTTCTGAATAGCTTTCAGTGCCAAAATCAAACCTCTGTTCTTCCTGCACATACTCTACTCGATGAGAAAAAAAAAACACAACAACAAAAAAAACATTGCTGTTGCTGTGTTTCCTGTATTCTCCCTCACCAATGCAGTTGCCATTTCTCTACTTTGCAACTCATCAACTTTCTCTTCAAGGGCAGGATGCGGGAATTTTGATGGAGGTAAGAATCTCACATTCCTAAATGCTCTTCCTTCCTTCCTTACTTGCTTCCTTCCTTCCTTCGTACCTCAAACGACAAAAGTCCCTTAAATGGTCTTACAGCTGAGTGTTATTATTTTAAGCTGGTAATGCTGAACACGGAGGTGCTGGTGTTGTGAACTTGCTGACTGTGATTCTTGGAAAGTACTGTTGTGGGTAACAAGGTAGAAATCCACACAAATACGCTGACTTGCACCACTTAGTGTACACGGGTTTGCTGTCTCTTTTAGTGTCACCTGCTGACAATCTTCTCTTTTGCCTATGACTACTCAGACATGAAAAAAATAAAATAAAAAATCTAACACTCCATAGTTTTGAATGTGTAGAGTAAACACTAGAAACTACATCTTTTTTCTATTTCCTCTGGGCTGAAATGAAGTCTGAAGTCTTTATTGAAGTCTGTGGTAAAACCCTTTAACTTCAATGGATTTTGTTCTTACAGTCTTACTATCTCTGTTCCTGACTTGTCCAATATGGCCCTTCAGGTTACATCTTTGCAAATGTTCTCCTCCCACAATTGCATTTGACTTGTCTGTTTACATTGTCATCTATTTCCAGAAAGCTAGAGCTCTGCAGTGTTTGTATGCAGGTTCTCAGCTGCGTCTTGAACTAGTGCTGCAGTGCATCAGTATTATCTTGGTGAGCCTTTCTAACATAAAAGGCATATGCAAAACAGATATTTGCTCAATTTTTAATATAAAAGGTAAATGCAAAACTCTTATGACATTGAATAACTGTCACTGGAACTTAATTTGGATACACACCCTAAGGTGAAACTTTCATCTGAACCAGAGGTGAATCTGAACTTATTAGGAGCAGCATCACATTTTTGAGAGGTTCATATTTGCATCCATGAGCCAATCTGTTATCTTTAATCTTTTGAGTCTGCAAATTTTGGCTGGAGAGTTTCCAGTAAAAAGGTATTGTACCTCCCACTGTAAATTTTACAGGAAAAGTCTTGCTCTTGAGACTTTGGAGGGGAGGTCTATACAAATCTCAGAGAACTTGGGCTGGATCTTATTCTGAAGACAGATAAAAGTGTTGAAAGCTCTGTTGGGTATGTCTGCATGCACTTCCATCATGCTTTTGATTAGAATGTGATATAACCTGAGAGTTTGGCCTGTCATAGCCTGTGGTTTCTAGTCTAGCAAGTCACACCTTTGTGCAGTGTAGACATATATCCTTACATGGATAACACCACTGCAGCTCAACAATGCCGAGTTCCCCTCTGGGCACAAGCTAATGAGGGTGAATCAGAGCTTCATGTCAACTCAAAATGTTCTAACAAACCTTTCCAGGTGATGGGCTACCTTCTTCACAAGTGGCTTCTCCTGTACCTGGCCATATGCCGAGTGCACCAGACAAGCCAAAGTTTTTTGCATATTTTCATCTGATGCTGTGCACTCCACTCTGGGGATTCCTCCTCATGCAGAAGCTTACCCAAGCTTGCAAAGAAATCATGTAGTATGGAGAAAACAGACTTTGCAATAACGGCAACAAATGCCATTTGGTTTACATGCTAATTAACCAAAGGTAGTGCAGATACACAAGACTCATAGGAAAAACATTTAGGTCTGCAGAGAGACACAGTGAATGAAGCACCATGTCACCTTGTCACAGCAGGAAGAAAGAGACTGCATTAACAGTAAACAACTGTTATTTTCTATATATTTTTCTCTTTGTTTTACCATTCTTCTGTGGCTTTCAGGGGAAAGAAATGGCATTCTGTGTTAGATACCAGAAAGAAGTTAGACTTTGCTCTCCTGGAGACTTTATTGTGGTATTTGTTATTCTATTTGATGATAGGCTTTATTATTATTATTATTTGTACTTAACCTTTTATATCATTACATTTTCTAAATAAATAAGGTCAATATCACATAAAAAATTCATACAAAGTCTTTGCACAGAGCATGTAAGTCAACGTTTATCCTAAAAGCTTTGATAGATGTTTCTCTCTAATCAATTTATTTTCTCTTAGATATTTAATAAAGACCATGAATGAAAATAAATAAATCCCCCCACTTTGTCAAGCCAAAGTCTGCAAAGGTAAAGTTATTTCAGTAATGAATGTTTTACGTTGTATCAAATTAATCTTTCAGAGACCCCCATCATTAAATAAGTCAAGAGAGTTTATTAAGATACACTGCTACTCTTCCATTGTCTTTAAACACATACTATCTAGATATATAAAGGCCTAATGTTGACTCATTAAATGAAAGGATGCTTACTTCTGCAATCAGTATTCTGTGAAAATTTAATGAGTTTAAACATAAAAATAATATAATAAAGTAGCTCAGTCTTCATCAGGCAGGAAGATTTTGCAGACTCATGCAGAAGACTGACAGCACTGAAAAGCTGAAACAGAGTAATGTTACAGGTGACTGTATTAATTAAACTGTGAAAGAAGGGGGTCTCGGTAGTCCTTGGGAGGATTTAAGCCAAAACAAGCTGGAAAATGTCTGTCTGTTCATCACATGTGTAGAACATTAACAAAATATTTTTACCCTGTGTATCCTGGAAAAGAAGAAAAAGAGCGACAATTTCCAGGGAATGGATCTTTGTGTGCCATCTTTCCACGATGAGGGCAGTACACCAGTGATGATTATATTTGGCTTTTTTTCTCCTCAAAACTCAGATATTATGAAGTCAGCCATAATCTTTTCATTTAATGGTTCAAGGCAGATATTTTCTCCTCATTAGCTGTTGGCATGCAGCAAATTGTTTAAACCCATTTATAGAGGGGAAAGGGAGATGGGGTCTTCTCTCATCAATCATTCTGGCACACTGGAGCTGTGGCTGCCTTGGAGCCAGTTGCAGGAAAGGAGGAGCCCACAGATAATGGAGACAGCTGCTGCCCTGCTTCAAATCACTGGTCTCCAGCCCATCGCCTAACACCCAATTCTTCAGAGAACCAAGCTCTCCCACCTCATGTATGTCACTAATTGTGTGTGTGTGTGTGTTTCCTCTTTTTCCAGATTCTTACATTGACAAACATTTGCTGCAACATCGCTGCACCTCCAAGAATAAAATGAGCTCCTTGTTTCCTCTACCCACCCTATATATCTTAATACCTATTATTTAGAAGGTGAAAAATGTAATTCAGAACAACTGTATCTTCTCTGCAGAATCCACAAAATGGCTATTGCATTACAGCAAATTCACTGGTATCTGAGATGAAATGTCGTAAATTAGGGGTCAGAAGAAACAAATAACATCCAGTCAAGTTGAAGGCAGCTTGGGATATCATAAAATGTCCAGATGGAAGCAAAACCTGGTTGTCTGGAAAGCAAAGGGTAAGACAGCGCCGTGGAGGGCACAGAATGGTGCAACAAAAACACAGATTCGAGGGTATTATTGATTTACTTATTCTAATTGAGATCCTTGTTCAATAGTAGCAAAAAGTGATTAATTCTGTGCATTTTTAAACTGTAGTAGGTCTCCATGACTTGTGCAGAGACAGAACTGAAGTCAGTGGTGACAGGCATTTACATAAGAGGCACCTCAGTGGCAGAGTATTTACTACAGCTTTATCAAACAGGTGCTAGCATGTTTTTAAGAAATAATATAGACACACATAAAAGCGCAGTATCACCTTTTATGTTCATATTAAAAAAATGAGGAGACCTAATAAAATTTTGAATTATTTGGGAGAGCATCTCAGCATTTTGTGTAAAGGTGGGCATTGTCAGGTCCGGGTTTTTAATCAGTTACCTTTTGCTTAAGGCTTGTGCCATTTTATGTTTACTTTTCCAGCAGTTGATTTTTACTGGCAGAGATGTTTATTGAAAGCCAATGCCAATGTTGCTTATGGACATATCTGAGGATACCAAATTTAAAATTTGTACTTGTGCCAAGAAGTTATTACATGTGTGTTCAGTCAGGGAAAAGGTAGAGTCCCATCTGATTTATCTGCCTGACCCAGGTCTTAGCCATGCAGCTTCAGTGTATGCTGGGATAGTCCCAGCAAGCTGCTGCAGTTTTCCTGGGACTGCATTTTCTGCCAGGTCAGACTCTTTGGAAATTTCTTGGTGTGTGTATTTTCCAAGGCATAATTACAGACTATTAGCTGTGCTTGCTATACACCCATACATACAGACGTGTAACTGTGTTATGCAAATATTGACCGTAACACAAATCACATTGCCTTGCTTCATGCCTATTTGCATTTCCTGGTAGCTTCAAAAAAGAGGTCCAATCTGGAAATGGGCTTCCAATCAACATCTTTGCTGTGAACCTACCCTTCCCCCCAGTCCCATCACAAATCTGGGGGGAGTTCAGCTGCTTGTCCAAATGTTGCTGGTTGGCTCCTGCACTGATTGGAACTCCTCATTTGCTTTCATTATCTGATGGGTGACAAGTCTGAACGGCTTGCCATGTGTGACTAAATCCACCACAGGAGCTCGCAAATCCCAGCCTTTTGGAAGTGAAAGCTTCCTTTGGCCGCAGTTCAAACTTTCCTGTCAGGACATTTCAAACACTCCCATCACAGGAGTTATTGCTCATATGGGGGCAGATATGTTAACACATTCTTGGCAAATCACCAAGCAATGGAACGCAAGACTCACCGAAGGTTTTGATAGACTTGTGTTCAAATTTTTCAGAAACCTCTTTTAACAGTAGGTCATCAATGGATATTGAGGACATTTTATGTGTTGTGCACGTCATTTGCTTATACATGGAAGGTTGCAGTACAATTTGATCACATAGTTTACTATGGGGACCAGTAATTTGATAATAAAAGGGCTTTTCAAGCCATCATGCAAATGTTTAATGGGATTTTAAGCCTGAATGCTGAAACTAGACAAGTTTGGACTGAAAATCGTGGACATATTTTTAATCGTGATGGTAATTCAACAAGAGAAAAACTTCCTAAGGTTATTGAGGATTGCCCATCATTAGGAGGCTTTTACTTAAAACAGGAGATCAGATCCAGTGATCCAGCTCATTGGTTTTCACCCTGTGTTCAGTGCACTGCTGCAGAACCATGGGCTGCTTCAAGAATGTTGAAGAAAAGCTGTTCTCGCAGTAGGTTTGAATTTCTTCTGTCTAGGGGAAGACTTCTGGGAACTTTAAAGTGATTTGCAAATAATAGTTAAGCAGATTTAAATCAATTGTGACTGCTTTTGTGGTGAAGTGGGAGTCGGCCTCTTTCACAAGCTAACTAGCAATAGGACTAGAGGGAATGGCCTCAAGTCGCACCAGGAGAGGTTCAGGTTGGAAATGAGGAGACATTTCTTCTGAGAGAGAGCAGTCAGGCATTGGGACAGGTTGCCCAGGGAGGTGGTGGAGTCACTGTCCCTGGGGGTGTTTAAGGAAAAGGTAGATGAGGTACTCAGGGACGTGGTTTAGTGGGCAATGTAGGTGGCAGGTGGATGGTTGGACTAGATGATCTCAGAGGTCTTTTCCAACCTTAATTATTCTATGATTCCACGATTCTATGATTCTACTTCTACTTTCATAAGTGGATGCCAAGCAGGAATTAGTCCAGAGGAGATCAGTGGTAGGCATGGAATCAGCTCAGGTGATTAGATAGCCCTCTGTGTCCCTAAAATCTAAACTTTACAAAATTTTTAAAGCATCAACTTTTTTTTTTTTTTTAACTTCTATTTTCCTTTTTTACATTTTTCATTATTTGAAATGTAACATGTCAGTTCTGATGAGGAACAGAAATATATGTAACTTTTGTGAATGTAAGGAGCTGGAGATGCTTGGCAGCTTGCAGGACTGGGAAGCTAGTCAAGGATTATTTACTATATTTAGGTACATATTTTTTGTTCCTACTTGAGTGGCTGCATAGCATAAAAGCGTGAGTGTTTCTTCCTACTAATATTATGATGTTCTTCACTGCAGCCAGTCCTAAAATGATATGTAATGATCTTTTGGTGCTTTAAACCTTGTTTTCTCACTGATGTGGTTAATCTATTTTTTGCATGAAAATATTAGCATTCTTTAGTTAAAGAAAAGTCCTATTTAAATGAGAGATACTATTATTGCAGGGATGGAATAGTAAATGATAACAGGACAGTGGAGTTTGTATCAATATATCTTAAAGTCACTGAAAGATGATGATTTTCAAAATCTCAAATAGCAAGTGAAGCCACTAGTATGTGGAGGTATCACATGCATGGAAAAATGATGAAACAGGTGCTATATAAACAGAGAACAAAGGGACCTGTCCCTGCCCATAAAAAGTTATTGTTTTAAGGAAATAGGTTAAACACAAATGCCCAAACAGTTTTTTCCTCATTCATTTAAGTATTTTGAATGTAACAGAAGTCAGACAGAATTACAGACCTATGCATGAAATACTTGAGGGACCAGTTTGTCTCAGGAACTATCACTGTCTGTCAGGACTATCTACTTCTAGCTACTTGACTTAAAAAAAAAAAAAAAAAATCAGAACAGATAACTGGAATGACTGTAAAATCAAAATTTCTTCCTATTTTTATTATTATATATATTTCTTCAAATGTTGCTGTTTCTATGTGATGACTACTGAAGTCCACTTTGTAGCCTGCTCAGGGCTTGTGAGAAGTGCAGTAAAAATTCTGTGGCTGAGATTTTTAGCAATTTTTCCTTGCTGGTTCAGGAAGAGTGATATCAGGAAGACAGGTGGGGCACCTCACTCCAGAGGGAGTTTCAGGCTTCATGTGGGCTGTCTGACACTCTGTGCCTCTCTCTCAGAGGACTGCAAATTAAGCCTTGGGGGACTCAGATCCTTCTGGGAGCACCCCAGGTAAAGGTAATTGGATCTGGTGAAATGTGAGGAGGTGCATCCAAGCCTGCAGGAGATGGACCAGCAGCTGTTTCATCTGGCTGCTACCTGCAGAACTCACAGTGCTGCAGGTTTGACATTAAAAGTGAAATAAGCTGATTTCCCCCTTGTAGAAGTTCAGAGTGCTCTGCAGGTTCCTGGGTAAACATATGCCATGCTGACATCAGTGCCAGATGGGAGATGCCATGTATAATTTTGGAAGATAATTCAGAACTCATTGCAAAATATAGGCATTTAAAACAGCAACTGCCAGGTGAGGGAAGAGACAAGTATCATCACGCTCTTTCCTCGGAAAGGAGAATTTACCCAAACATCTTGATGGGGATGAGTCTGGCCAGCTGCCCTCGCTGTGGGGAGAACAAGCCTGATGGCTGCAGCACACCATGATGATACCTGGGGGAAGTTTCTTCATGGTCTAGGTATCAATGGGGAGCTAACTACCTCTCTAAGTCCTTTGCATCTTCCAGCTGTCTCATGTCCTGTCAAGGTCCTCTGGAGCTTCAAATGAATAAGAAAATACATATTTAGAGAAAATCAAAGCCTTTGAACTTTTCAGTTTGAAAGAAACTAGAAAACTTGGAAAAAATGGAAAACAAAGGATATGTAAAAAGTAAGTAAAATATTAGGAAAATGAAGTAAAAAGTTTTGTTTCAAGTAGAACAAGACGTTTTAGTTGTACAGTGCCCTTCCCCCCAGCGATACTTAGCTATTTGATTTTATTAAACAATTACACAGGCAAATATGTTTGGAGCTAATGAGACTACACAAAGTATTTTAGCGCAGCTGTTGAATTAGAAAGTTCAGAGTCTGCACGGTTCTGGGTGCCACTAACTGTTCTATAACACAGTTATCTAGAAGGACATACAGCCAGACAAGAATCCTGACCCTAAATTATTGTATGCATTTTTGGTAACCACCCAGCTCTTAACAAAATGACTGTTCCCTATGTGCTATGTCAAATCCTGTTGTATAATGTTAATATCCTGATAGGTATCAGTCGCAATTACTGTCTGGATTCAGGTAGATGTTACTATGTCACTTGGAACAAAAACAAAGAAAACAAAATCCTTTTCCTCTTTGAGAGAAGATTGCATCTTCCCAGCATGGGAAGTGAGTCTATCATACGCTTCAGGACATTCATCTTTTTCATTTGGGGAGGTATCCTGCATGCAGTCTGCCACTCTCAAAGGCACTTTCAAATCTACGAACGCTTGCTATGCTTGCTACTGGTATTAGAGCAGACCAACATCTGTTGCTGGAAACCACCGCTTTTCAGACAAAAGTACCATCCTGGAACTATTATTGGATGTTGGAAGGGAAAGGTTGACATGTTAGTTACTGGACTGAGACTAAAATTACAAGCCATGGGAAGAACGGCTGTATTGCTGTGCGTTTCTGCTTCACATTTTACATGATTTGGAGCAATACAGGAGTTATATACTGTGCTATCTCTTGAAATGTAACGCACAGTAGGCTTCATATGGGAAATTGAATTTGAGACATCTCTGATATCTGGGTCAGGTAATCCAACACTGTGGCTCTTCCAGTTCTGCAGTCTCTTCCCAGGCTCATGCAACCCTCCTTGGCAGCTGCCAAGACCCACGCTCCTTCTTCTGCTCCCTGCTTCTATCAGCGTGTCCAATTATTTACGTCCAATGACCCCCTTTAGGAGGATCTGCATTGTGCTTTATCACTTGTGGCAAGCTGAGCGTGATTGCAAGCACTCTCTGAGCTCTGGGATTCCTTGAGAGCTCCCAGGTCCTCTAGGGAGCCGTGATGGACCAGGTCATCAGCTCTGTAAATCACAACTTGCCCCTGCAGGCCAGGGGGAACCCTCTTGAAAATCAGGATATGTATTTACCTGACAAAGTAGGAGTATAGGTATCCGGCTGATTTTTGAAAATAATGGCTGCTTTTCCTTACCGGGATACACTTGGACTCTGAATGTGTGTCAATGCTTTTCTTCCCATATGCAAGTTCAAAATAAGTATTTCTTTGTTGTTGTTACCCCTAAAAACTCTGTTCACCTTAGATCTACATAAAGGCCCAGGGAAAAGTCTCTCCTTTCTGCCAAAGAGGTCTCGGATAAGCATCTGTGAAAGAGTTAACAAGGTCACCTTCCCTGTGTTGTTCATTAACTCTGTATCTTTCACAGCCATAAATTGTGAAAACCGCTTCTTAAAATACTTCCAGGATTCCTCTGCATTGCCCACAAGCTCTGATGCATATGTAATAATCACACCGCTCGGTACAGAACAGTAATTCAGGCTGTGGTTTTCAGCTGTCCATCCTTACTGGCGGCGTTATGTGTGGGGCAGCTCTGGAATTGTGTTCTTCTGAGTCAATCTCTGTTTTTCTGAAATTTTCAACCTTTTCCTTTTGAACTGCTACATTGCACTGGTCTCTTTTCCATCATTTCTAGCCACTGCATGACTATTTTGCAGGCACACAGCATTACTGAAATTCAGCACATGGAATTTATTCTGAAGAGCAGACTTTAAATGAAGAAGCAGCAGATCACAGCTATAGACTGCTTGGGACAGAGCCTCCTTCTCTTCAGAGACAATCCCGTATTTGTTCGTACAGCTCCTTGCACACTAACTCCTACTGGATACACCTCTAGTACTAAAGAAAACATGCCTAGAGCCCTTCTCTGGCACAGATCCCCTATTATTAAACTCTGTTACTCTCTAAAAGAGGGTGGCTGCATCCAGGCTGCCTGTTGGGAGTTGGCTGTGGCTGGTGTTAACACCAGGGCCATTCCTGAGAATTTCTCAGGGACATGTTACTGTCACAAACCAGAAATGTGCCACGAGATGTTCCACAATTAAACAGCAGAGATGACAGATTTCTGGTGTCCCACAATGCTCCGTGGGACTGGTTAATTTACTGGCGTGAACGTGGGCTTTTTATCTGTTACCACTAGGAGTTAATGTAAATACTATACACTAACAGGCAAGATATTGGTACCCCTACTTGCCTTGCAATATATCTTCTTTTGTGAGCATTAAACTGGATTTGTCAACCAACAGGACTAGCTCTGACTCACAGCCCAGATTACTCATGGCTTTTATTGACAAACTATCTAGTAGAAAATACGTAAGTGAGCCAGCACAAAGAGAACTCAAATCAGGCTGATCCTCTCCCAGTTGCACACTTTTCCTACATGGCTGAGGGATCACACTCTTTCTTCCTTACCCTCTTCATGTTACTATTTTGGATGTGCCATCTGGGCCAACAAGGACAGGAGAAGAATGAGTCCCCATGTGGCCTGCCATGAAGGCTGGTGCTTAAACCATACCTCAGTTGGGAGATCAAGGCTTGAAATCCCTCAGGTTGAGGAGTGCCTGGGACCTTCCGTTCCCAGGGCTGTACTTTTACCATTAGTCTGCTGGGAAAAAAAAGTAGAAGGAGTCCCTTCCTCAAGCTCTTTTGTTATTGTTTTGGTGTTCAGTGGCACTACACCGTACACTACGTACAAAGGGCCTTGATGCAGAAATGTTTTTGCTGCATAACCTGGGTTAAGGTCACAGAAGGATAAAGCTTTTGTCTGCCACCTCCTGTCCTCACTGGAACCATTTCCTACCTGAGAGCTCAAGACAACTCCTGGCTTAGCACCTAGGAGACCAGAATTGCCCTCAGGAGGTGTCTGATATAATTCTTGCTTGTGTTAGGAGTCTAGGTGTCTGAGCTGTCCTACTAGGGCCAATTAGTTACTTCTTAGACATCACAGTGGATAAGTCAGGTGTAACTCAGGTCCCTCTTCAGACTTTAACTTCTACAGACACAGGCTTTTGTTCCACCTGCTCTAGAGCACTAATATTTTCAAGTAGCAAACTGCTCTGAAGGATTTGCTTTGCCCCGGATTTTGATGCATATAAGTGATCAAGGCTATGCAAACCCTGGTCACCCCAACAAAGCACGTTGGTTTCCATGACTTCACGCATGGCACCAGCAAATGTGCCCTCACGCAAGTGGCTAGCAAGCAAACTGAACCAACGGACAGTCACCGGGGCCTGCAAATTAAATGTAAATACAGTCCTGAAAATCAAGATCATAAATGTTTCAGGCTAATTTATTTTGTAAAGGTGGATTAATAAAGAAGCGGCTTCTCTGTTAGAACATCATCTGCCAGGGAGCAGCCCACAAAGAATTAACAGCAGGCGATTTTTATCTCTTTCCCACTCCTTCTCATTCCACCAAAAAGAAGGATTCATGCGGGAAAGTGCTGACACATTCTTAATCAAAGGTGTGTGAATTGCTCACATCAGTGTAATTTTATTATTCTGTTGCTGGGATACTTTAATAATAATAATAATAATGGTGATGATGATGCAAAATCTTATTAAGTCATTGAAGGGTAATGCTTTGTTTTTCTAGATTTATTTTTTAATTTATTAAGGAAGCCTGTTACAAGAACAGACAGTATACATATTTTCTATAAATGGGCAGGGAAATTCATAACGAAATGTATTCCTGTGGTTGGTACAGTAAACACCCTGTGGTTCCAAAAAGGATCCAAGTGCTATGAGCACCTTGGAAAACAGAGACTAGCAGGGAGTGTGTTACATGAACATCACTGACTGTTGGGGATATGGTGATAGATTGAAATCTAGCCTGCCCTTTGGAGCTGGGTTTGGGAGGGATCTTTTGCATGCTGTTCTCTGGCAGGGCTCAAATTTGGCAATTATTTATTTAAACAAACAAACACAGAAAAATACCACTGTTCAGGAATGGGACATCATGTAACTTTGGCTCCAAATGCATTGCCCAAAGCAATTTTGGATCGGTTGACTCCTAAAGCCTCTTCTTCCCTGTTTCTGTTGTGATAAAACAGCAGTGCTCCTGCTCGTGGCCCATGCAAGATTATGTTGTTTAATCTGTTTGTTCACTTAAACTGACTTCTGTCTGGATATACAAAAGTTGTCTGAGACTATTTTTATCTCGTTGACAGACAGCCTCATAATTATTTCCTGGGGTTTCCACCCAAAGGCCGTCTGTTTTACCCTCTAACAATTCAGGTAGGCTGTTACAAATAGCATTGAAGGCCCATATGCAATAAGCACAATGTGATACTGCAGAGGCTAACCCTTGTTCTCTAGAGGAGAGCTAGTGTGGGTGTAGTAAACTTCACTAAGTGCAACCTTCACAACCATGGATGTCAGATTTAAGCGACTGCTACTGGGTTGAGAATTCAACCTTTAGAGCTCTTTGTGTTCCCCCATACAAGCAGTCAGAAGGAGAAGCTCTATAGGGATATATCACCTCTTCAGAGGAAGAAATTTGTTTTGATCACTGGAAGAAATAAAGGTGATGACTTCAAGAGCTACAAGGAGGAGAAACATATTGGGAGAAATAATCCTAATTGCAAAATTAAGTAACTGGTCACTGGAATATATAGAAAATTATTAGAGAGGTTTAGGTGTCTCTTAACTCTCCAATTGCAAGCAAAGGGCCAAAGAAATGGGAATCAATTAAAAAGGAACGTTTTTCTCATGAGATCAGATCCTGGTATCCCTGCTACATTTAACAGTTTTCAATGAATTCAGGCAGAAGAGGATAGATACAAGATTGGACTACAAAAATTTAAAATGTATAGAATTAAAAAAACAATAAAACCATCAAACAAACAAACAAACAAAATGGAGCACAGTGCAAAAAAAAAAAAAGTTTTTAATATTATGTGGGAAAAGGAATGTGTAATTGTAGAATGGGCTACAGCTTTGATCAAGTGAAGGGCTGACCTTGCAGTTCTTGGGAGGACAATTCAGGGGATTGTTTTGTGGATGATTAGGTCAGATTGCAACTTAAAATAAAAATAGAGAAACTGTAATAAGAGATACAGAATTAACCCCAAAAGGCTGTTTTGAATTTGCCATGCAAGGAAATCTGAGCACATAGTGACTCAGTAACCCACATAGGTGATTTGATACCCCAGGCCCGATAAAAGAAGGCAAAATACCTCTGAAGAGTTCAGGAGCAGGAAAGCATGTGAACTTTGGCTCAGAGAAGACCAGCTCCAGGCATTCCTCATGCTGTGACAATCAGTTCACTACCATAAACTAAATACTCAGGAAAAGATATATAGATGCTATCACTTGACAAGATTTTGGATGGAGATGATGGCAACAGCAACTCCAGCTTGAATGAACTTTTCACAGAACTAATGGACTTCACTGAAGCAGAAGAGATGAGGACTGTCTGCCTAAGGCAGTCCAGTTATTAACTTTACAATAGATGTTGGTGCATGAGCTGTGATGTTGTTGAAAAGAAGAGACATTGTGGTGAAAAATAAGTGTTTATCTTTATTGCAGGATATATTTGAATTTCATGCGTAGGAAAAATAATAACCTGGAAATTGCAACACAATTTTAACAACACTGTGAAAACAAGTACTGGGTTAAAAATATGTCAAGCTCTTAGTTTGGTGAAGATGATTTTTTGGAAGAAGGAAGGACTAGCATCCTTCAAGATACACTTAAGGACATATTTCAAAGGATAGAGAAACATTCCACAAGGTACAGAAGACAGAATTTACCATAAGGCTTCTTTCTTCTGCCCTAAAGCTAAATGAAGAGATTGACAGAAAGATAGATAGATCTGCTTAGCAGTAGAGAAAGTAAAGGAACCAACCCAGTAGAAATTAAAGCTAAAATCCTCTCCCTGTGTACAGACATATAAAATGGGAACATTTTCTACTGTCAACCGAGGTGAAATATGAATGTGTGTGGAACCACCATAGCTGATAATGGGTATTTTTAGGTGGTTATTCCAATAGACAGTTGGAACAAAAAGATTATATGTTTATATTTTTGAAAGACACCATGTCTTTGGAGCACTTTGCATATTGAAATGTTTTACAAGAAACTACGACAATTTTCTCTGTATATGGAGCGTAAACATTTATCTAGATGACATTCTGATTGATGGTAGCTGACTGGAAGTTCACAGTCAAAGGCTCCGAGTGAGAGAAATTCTGGTCTAGAGTAAATTAACAAAGATGTGTATTATGTAGTAGAAATTACATATTTACTTGGGAGAAGTCAAGAGGTAGGTTACAACCAGCCAGTTCACTACTGGCTTGGCTGTCCCAGCAAAGAAGGGGTAGAAAGATTGTGTAGATTTGTACACATATCTATGGATGCAACCAATCTCCTCAAACCATCCATCTAACCATCACTTAATGCACCATTGCCCAAAGGAAAAATTGAAGAATGATAGTATTTCCATGTGTAGAACTTGTGGGCTATCTGTAATAGCTAAATGAAAGCAATCAAACCAAAAGCCCTTCTTTAGGTCTGCAGCAGTATACATAGTAGGTGTATAAGTAATAGTTTTATTACTTATTTTATATATATATATATATTTACTTATGTAAACCAACTCTGTCCCTGATAGCCTCCCTCATTGCAACCCCGTGTTGGGTAGTTCTCCTGCCTCTGACCCCCTTCTCCCTCTTAATATCTTCTTGTTCCTCTTTTGGTCACCCTGGTGCTGCTCCACATGTTATTTCTTGGGGAATATCTATGGATGAGAATCCACCTGGCTTTATTTTTGAGATACCATATCTTTGACTTACATTGGGTAAACTGCACAAGATTGGTGCTTGAAAAGACGGCAGCCCCAAACTACCGTGGTAATGAGTCTGAGACAGATCTGTTTTTGAGAACCTCCAAAGCAAGCATTTCACTTCCTTTTCAGGGAAGTGTGGTCAAAACCAGAGTTTACAGGCTGGCAGAAATAGAAACAAGCTTCCAAAACTTCTATGCATTTGAGACTGATTGTGAAATTATTAATGTTGGAGCCTAAAAGGGACTAGAAAACTCATTTTTTTGCCCCACCTTTAAGTTCTTTTCTCTTTTCACATTATTTTTATTTATTTATTTACCGTTATTATTTCTTGTCTTCTTGCCTCATTGCTTGTTTGCTTGCTTTGTTTCCTTTGTTTATCTTGCCTTCTTTCCAAAGGAGAGGCTGAGTTTTGAATACTAACCCAAAGGGAGTATTTTTCTTTTCTGAAGGCAGTCTCCAGAATATTTGCTGACTAGTCTCTAGAACATTTTGCTGACTACAGTCAGAGGTAGGCATCATGCATGTCAATATGATTTTAAAAGAATTTTGTCTGCTTTCAAGAGAAGCGTAGGCTGGAATTGCCATATCAAAAGTTTGGGATGAGGGCCTATAGTAAATGTATAGATGATTAGCATACAGTGGCCAGGATAAATATGTTCAGGCATCTGAGAAATGTGTTGGAATCTCATTACACCATCTAAACACACCCTAAGAGATCCTGGTAAAATCATTTCTTAAGCCACATTGTCTTGTGGTTACACTGTGCAGCTCACAAACTGACAATGCTGTGAGGTATTTCCAGAACTTAGGATCTTTTCTGAGCATTTCAGTTGCCTATTTCTATTTGTTTCCTTCTGGAAGAAGTAGTTTCTTATTTTCTTATAGTACTTGTGAAGATTTACTGTGAAAATCTTGCCTAGTGTTTTCCCACAAATTTTGTTATATGGAACAAAGCATGTACCTAGGTGGAATTAAAAAAGCAGTGATGTCTTCAGGGAGTATCTTAACTTTAACCATGGTTCATAATTACCTAAAAATTGATGTCCTCCTGCCTCCCAGATCTTTTCTACACACTTCAGTATGCTTATCAGTATCTACTTGTCTAAATCAATCTTATGTCTCTGGGACTCTTGGTTGTCATTGCCCTGTGTTTCCCCAGAATTTTATTTGCAGTATTTATATAAACTTATTATTATAAATAATTATATTTTATTAATGATCAGTCTGGTAGGTGTTAACATTTAACATTACAGGAGGTGGGAGCTAGTAAAAAAAAGTCTACTTTTCATCTAGGTCAAATTAATCTGACATGTATGTATAACACCTCAGAAAAAGCTGACTCGATGAAAGTTATCTTATGCAACTGCATCATGCAATCTGCATGACTTTCCAAATATTACCTTGAGCTGACAATGCTGGGGAAACATTTTGTTCCAGAATAAGTTTAGGTTACACTGGGATTAGGTAAAGACATATCCATTCTTTTCAACTTGCCATTGTATTATAACTTTATGCACTCTGTTGACTAAACATCACTCTTATTTACACAATCAAACCCCTGTGAGTTTATTGTGATTCATTATACATCTCTTACTTCCCCTCCCACTTCTTCTTTGCTTAAACAGGTAGTCCTTGTAAAAGGCCTGATCCAAAAGGCATGAAGTAGTGACTAAGATGTTGAGAATTCGAGGCCTTGACAGAGCTTGGTGGGAAAGGAAGGGCATGGGGCTGCACACTCCCCCCCATGCTGCAGGGAGATGCTGCAGTCAGCAAGCAAAGGTTATGCGAAAATGTTATAGTCTATCCTAGCCCTAGGTGGGAGCTCTCTGTTCCTGCCAGGAGACTTAGGCTTCCTGGGCCTTTCTCTTGCCTTGACCTGCCGTGGGAAGATGTAACCTCCACAGGCTGAATTTATTTCTTTTCCCCTCTTCATTACATGCCTCTGAACTTCTCTCCAAATTTCCCTCTTCCTGCTCCACCTTTTATTGATCCTGTGGCCAAATTCCTTGATAGCAGTTAAAAGACTTCTCTGAGTCTTTGCTAAACCGTCTGCTTTACGATGTGGGCCTCCCTGAGGGGGCTGTTGCAGAGTTTGAAACTGATATTTGTGAAGAAGCCCTGTTCAGTGAGGGGCTGACTTTTCTGTGTGTTGTAAGGAAGGCCATGGCGTCAGTAGGATAAGTAGCCTAGGAAAACAGGGAAACCTGTGAGGGACCTGGGTTAGTGTGGCATTAGGCAAAGAGGAGTCAGGTAGCTAAGACATAATTTTGAACCTCACTACGAAAAGAAGGCTTCTTAGCATATTCTTCCTCAATGCCTGGCTTAGTACAGGATCAGTGATTTGGGAGTTTGTTTGTGTGTTATGGGAATTTGGTGTATGATTTGTTGCTAGTCAGTTTATAAACTACATGAAAGTATAGGGACTGTAGGGAACTAAGTTGCACAACACGGTTCAAGTGAAGGTGGGTGGCAGGAAAAAATCTAGTCAGAAATCTTGCACATGAACATGTGCTCCATGTCTGTGTGCAATGTTTTTCAATTTATGCATCTATACCCAGTCAATAATATACTTACAGGAATTCATCATTTCACCATTGACTCCACTGAGCAGGATCAAATTCCATTAATACATTAGCACGTCATTACAATGGATTATTGATTATCACCAATACACCTGCAACTAAAGTGCTCTGCTCTGAATGCTAAGGGTGAGAGTCTAAAGATATGGCTCAAGGTAAAAGTTTTCTTAGGATACTGGCTCCTGTGAGGAGAGCAAACCTTGGAGGATTTCTAGAGGTGTGAGATCTACTTTTTGGTACCCTTAGGAGACAGAAAGAGGATAAGTAAGATAGATACGTGTAGCCTGATTGTAGTTCTGAAACCCCTTTGTCTCTAAATGCTTTGTTCCTGATGCTAAATAGACAGTAGTTTATTTGAATGGGTTTCTGATCACTGCATAGGCCACTGATCATACCCTCCTTCAGGGAGGATCCACGGATGCTGGCATCCAGTCAGATTTTGGGTTAGGCACGCCTGACACCCAGACTCATGTGGCCTGCAGCTCGGGCTCAGCTTTGAAGCAACAGGAGTGGCACCAGCTCAAAGCCTGAGGGTTGAAGGGGTGCAGAGAGGGGACAGAGGTGGGGAGAGGGAAAGCTCAGGCTCTGCCATGGCCAAAGAGGGCTTCAGTTATGATCCGCTAGTGTTTCTGATTGCATTATCAACTTTAAAATGCAATGTGTGCTGTGGCTTGTAAGACAACTCATGTAAGTGTTTAAAATACCGGCACTTAGTATTGTAGTTATTAATTAATAATATGCATTTATATAGCACCATAAATGTCCATGGCACTTTACTGATAACGATATTCCCAACAGTCAGGGATATTAAGCCTAAGCACTTGGAAGACAGCCAAATGATATAACCAGATAAAGCCTACCGTTTAGAGTTAAGGAATTTGGTTAGGTCCTTTTGAATTGCCTAGTGGAAGGAAATCACTAAGGGCAGTGCCTGCATTATTACCACGACTGGGACGTTTGGCTAATTGAGGTTAATGTTGCTCAAAACATTTTTTGTTTTATTTTATTTATTTATTTATTTATTTTTCATGGAATGGTGTATGAGTCTGTGCTATCCTGACTGAGCAGTGCTACAACCTTTGTGCACAGCAGGATAAATAACAGTTCTGTAGGGACCACTTGTCTCTGGTGGTGACTATGCATTTGAAAGAATGGGAGAGTAAAAACTTGTCTTTTGTGGTGCTTTGGGCAAATATGCTCATCTGTGTAACAGATCTATCCAAGAGAAAATAAGGGCTGTTGAGAGGAAAGCTATCTGCCTAAACACTGCTGAGCCAGAAACAACAGTCCATACTGACTAAAACACTGGACTAACCAGGAGGTGTAACTTTCTGCTACTGTCTGTGTCCCCTGGCACAAAGGAATCTAAAGAACAGGAAGAAGATGGATACATGCGTAACAGGCAAGAACAGTAGCTAGCTCTGGCTTAACAACCCTGGACAACCTGGGGCATAGGAGTGAAGCAGGTTTAATTAGGCAGCAGGTTTAGGGAACTTGGGAGATATGGCACTGCACAGAGATGCTGCTATTCTGAGTTTTAAGAGGCTTGTTATGCGAGAAATACATGTCCTCTGCCAAGCCCAAAGGGGAATGGGCTTAGCACCAGGGGTGGAGACTCCCCACAGGTGGCAAATATTCAGCAGCTTCATGGCATCTGCGCAAGTCCCTTACCAGGCATACACACACAAATCGCATGGAGAGAGGTGAGCTGGGTGCTCCTGCCCACCCTTTTGCATTTCAGAGGCCAGAGTACCTGTCGAATACAGCATACCCCGAATTGTCCTCTGCCTCCCTCCTACAGCACAACTGCCAAGGCTGTGCTGACTTGGTAAGCTCCTGGAAAAGACTTTTATGGTGCGCAGGACTTGTCGCTAAAGAACAAGAAAAGCAGGAGAGCTTGTCTCTCCCATTGCTGCTATAAAGAAGAGAGCTTTGCTCCTTCTCCCTGGCTGGAGGGCAAACCAGCATTGCACCATCATTCCTGGTGGCTCATGAGCTGTGTGGTGAGGTGTCTCTCTCTTGCTCCCACCTATTTTAACCCTTGTGCTATTTTTTTTTTCTCCTTTTTTTTTTTCCTTCCTTTTTTTCTGTTTTCTACAGACTGGTTTCTTTTTTCTCACTACAACTCCTTAGAGTTTTGGTTTTAGAGAGCTATTTTGAAAGTGGAATTAAAAGTGAATTATTCTGTGCTCTTTGTGCTTATGATTTTCAGAGGTGTTTTTTCATGTCTTGTATACATGAAAAACTGGCCAAAAATGTAATGAGCTGCAATGGAGGTAAAGCTAACTGAATGATAGTGGAGAAAATCAGTGATGGAGTTCCTCCAGGCTCTGCCAGGTTTAGAAGCTGCTGTATTACAAAAGAGCACTTTCTCCCTTTGAAAGACAACAGACTATGTCTCATGCTGGTGAGCAGATCAGGTGGACCTTGACAGAGGATGTGAGGGGCTCTGGCCTCTGGAACTGGGTGTCCATTTCAAGCATGAGCCAAAGGAGAGCCAATCGATAGATTTCTCACATCTTTTTAAAGCTTAAATCTCCACCTTCTAGTGGTCTAAAAGTTTTGACTGAGCTTTCTTACCTTCTGTTTGGACTGTCTGTGAACCTCATGAGATGACTTGCTCCTGTGCATTCCAGTGGTTTAAGTAAGTAACCATTTTCAAAAGTCTTTTGAGGTCAGAGCAAGAATCCCAAGTCTTTTGAGGTTCCACCTCTGTAAGACAATTTTTAAAGAGGAGAAAATTCCCATTTGAATTCTGTCTTTCTATTCTGCTTAACTCAGTCTTCAGGTTCAAGGCCCAAGACCACATGAAGAACTTTAAATGCCTTTCTTGTCTAAAAAGGGATTATGCAAAGATATTACTTCCTTACCTCCAGATCTGGGCTCCATACATGTTCACACTGATGACTGTTTACTTTATTAGATACAAATAAAGTGGTTTTTGTTTACTGTGTTCCCTGCCTTGTGTTCCTGATGCTCTTGATGCAACCCTAGAGGAACACACTGGATTTTACTCAGGTTCCCATCTCATCAGCAGGATCAGTAACTGAGTTTGTGCAGCTGCTTTGAAGAGTAGACCCTTGCTCTCCTCATCCTGTTTGCAGTACCTCTGTGCTGCAGTGCCCTTTGCACAGTGCATTTCTATCTTCTTGTAGGATGTGCACTACACTCAAGCACAGGGCACATGGGTGAACCAGAAGAGCCAGAGAATCATGCAGATGAGTATTTAACCTCAGGGGTTAATACAGTTATTTGGTATAGGTCTCTTTGTAGTTCTTTCATTCACACTGTATTAAGGGTGTAACACAATTTGAAATAACACCTCTATATCTTAAGCACAATGAACCATGGGTCACTTTTGAAAACCTAGTATGCTTGGGAAAATAAATGGCATAAATATAAACAAAATACTTTTCAATGATGCATTGATAAGAAAAAAAAAAAAAAAAGGTATTATCCTTTGGGAAATAGGTATCATTCCCAGTAGTCATATTTTGCATATTTTAGTCAGGACTGGGAACCACACGAGATACAGTGCTTTCCTGTCAGGACTTGATTGTAGAATTTGTACATAGTGAAAGCATGCCAAACCCTACCCTTATTAACTGTTTGACTATTCCTACAGGCCCATACATATAATCTATGTGGTTGCAAAACAGGAACAGTTGCAGGACAAAGAACATATTGTTAAATTAAAGAGTTTCACAGTTATTGCCTGCAGTATGAAGGGGAAAAAAAAAAAACAACAAAAAAAAAACCAGGAGATTGTGAAGGCATATATACAAAGTTGAAAGAAAAGAGAATGCCGAGTTCAAGGAACTCACTGAGTTCCTGCTTCTGACGCAGAGAAAGTAAATGAACAGCTGGTTTAACCTACTTCTTTCCTAACTGAACTGCATTGTGTTTACCTTATTAGTTGGCAATATGCTTTGATTTAGAACAAAATATCCATTGAAGAAATGCCCAACATAGTTTGATGTTGCACTTGCTTGTTTCCACCCAGCCACGGTAATTGAATAATCTCTCACTCCTGTGTGGTGGCTAAACGGATTCACAGATCCCACTTTGTGTCTTCTTGTGCATGGATATCTCTTGCTGTACCTGTAGAAAGCAAAAGTTAATTGTATTTTCAATGTTTTTGCTATTTAGACAAAAATACTGTCTGATCAAACAGTCCATTGCTTCTACATCTGTGACTGCATCCAACTTGTGTTAGTTTTCATTGTATTTGTAGTAGTACTTGATATAATTGCTAGAGCTTTGCCTGCCTCCGTGTTTTGGCGTTAAGCAAGCAGAAGACTTAGCAAGTAGGGACGAGCTTAATTCCTGCCGCTATGCTGGGAGACATTTCTGCTCTGCCCCAGCCTTGTGACAGAGTCAAAACTCCTGTTTCTCTCGGTTCTCAGCTTCTTCTAAATTTTGACTGCAATCGCATTTGGTCATC
This sequence comes from Anser anser, assembly GCF_964211835.1. Classification (NCBI taxonomy): domain Eukaryota; kingdom Metazoa; phylum Chordata; class Aves; order Anseriformes; family Anatidae; genus Anser; species Anser anser. The sequence goes on from NC_139721.1 coordinate 10,781,193, forward strand.
GACAACTTCTGATGAATCTATTGGATCCAACAGATTGTGATCCATTGTACAGTTAAAAAAAAAAAAAAAGAGGATGCACGTCTAATAGGAGAAAGCTCTTCTCATACCATTTAATATACATTATTGTTCATGTTTTGTACACTGTGATCTTAAAAAACAAAAAAACAAGCAATCAATAAACAATAGAAAACAACAAGTTCTGATGTCACCAAGGAGACTGGATTAAATCTGGCCAGGTTCTGCCACTGCAACTTTGTTCTTGTGCCTTTGAGCAAGGCAGTGCCACTTGCACCACCAGTTTGTTAATGCACACTTTCAGAAGACTTTGATCATCACTGATCTAGTCTGCATTTCGTTGCATCAGTGACATAGAGATGAAAGACTGCTGGTCTCATTGCTGTTTCTTCAAGCTATCTCAATCCCTACTAGTTGTGCACAGCAATTGGAGTTTGGCCTCCATTTAGTGGCACCTTTCCCTGGGTGCTGGAAGGCATGCACGTAATCAGGCTGTGGTGGTTTATGCTAGTGGCCTTATGTACGGGTAAATGTTTCAGTGGTCAGTAGGATGCACAGTCCAACCTAGAAACTTCATTATCCACTGACTGTTTGATAATGGTCAGTAGAACTCTTTTTCTTCCTTTTCCTTTCTTTCTTTCTTTCTTTCCTTTCTTTCTTTCTTTCTTTCTTTCTTTCTTTCTTTCTTTCTTTCTTTCTTTCTTTCTTTCTTTCTTTCCTTCCTTCCTTCCTTCCTTCCTTCCTTCCTTCCTTCCTTCCTTCCTTCCTTCCTTCCTTCCCTCCTTCCCTCCTTCCCTCCCTCCTTCCTTCCTTCCTTTTTCTTTCTTCCTTCCTTTTTCTTTCTTTCTTTCTTTCTTTCTTTCTTTCTTTCTTTCTTTCTTTCTTTCTTTCTTTCTTTCTTTCTTTTTCTTTCTTTCTTTTTCTTTCCTTCTTTCTTTCCTTCTTTCTTTCCTTCTTTCTTTCTTTCTTTCTTTCTTTCTTTCTTTCTTTCTTTCTTTCTTTCTTTCTTTCTCTCTTTCTTTCTTTCTCCCCTCTCTCTTTCTCTTTCTTTCTTTCTCCCCTCTCTCTCTTTCTCTTTCTTTCTTTCTCCCCTCTCTCTCTTTCTCTCTTTCTCTCTTTCTCTCTCTTTCTCTCTCTTTCTCTCTCTCTCTTTCTCTTTCTCTCTCTCTCTTTCTCTCTCTCTTTCTCTCTCTCTTTCTCTCTCTCTCTTTCTTTCTTTCCCTCTTTCTCTCTTTCTCTCTCTTTCTTTCCCTTTCTTTCTCTTTCTTTCTCTCTTTCTCTCTCTCTCTCTCTTTCCTTTTTCTCTTTCCTTTCTCTCTTTCTTTCTCTTTCTCTCTTTCTTTTCTATCTTTTCCTTCTTTCTTTTTTGTTTGAGCATTAATATTTTCTTCCTAATGACCCTGTACTGCTAAAATAAGTACGTGATATTTTGTCAGAATATCAAACTTCAGGGAAGTTTGAGAAATGTTGTATTTGGATAAGGCCATTGTATGTGGGTGTTAAGTTCCTAGTAGGTTCCAGCTGACTTACAAAGAATCTTAAGAATGGTAATGCTGGTCTCCAGCATGGCAATAGGGAGTTTCATTTAAGGTCTAACAGTTTGCATGACTGCAGCATTTTGCATGACTGCAGCATTTGTAGGAAGGAAAGAAAAGAAGAATTAAAACAGGAATATTAGTTAAAATTTGTTGTCATATGATTGGATTTAAGGAAGTAATTATAGTAGTCAGAGATCTCAAAGGCCCACCGTTTCCATTTTTCTATTTCATGAATCTGCATAGACAATAGGAACACACACAAAAAAATCTCCAGACTACTGGACAGGCCAAAACAACAATTAGTAGCAAAAAGGGAAGTACAAAAAAATATTTCACTTCCAGAGAAATGAACTGGCTCACAGCTAAGATAATTGAACTTCAGTAAACATCTAAATATAGTGTGAAATGAGAACTACTTTTAGTAAAGACAAGATGACAAAAAGGAATTTTAAAAGTTTCAGGAGCCATAAGAAATTAGGCAGGAATGAAACAACTGTGGACATGTTGAAAAAGGATTTAATGGTCTAAGCAACTGGATCTGACTTTGATATTCATGATACCTTGAACAGGGGACTAATGAACCTCTAGAGTCCCATTCCAAACTGAATTCTTCTATGATCCTGTCATCTGACTCTATGAGAACAGGGTACTAATGTGAACCATCAGAGATCGCTCTTAACACACATCGCCAAGTTTATAATTAGTGATGTTCATACAAACAGGAAGAGTGTGCAAATGAAATTAGGTGTCGACACAAAGAAGAGCAATACAGCAGAGGATCAGATCATGGAAGGCAATGAAGGATTCTGATGAGTGAAATAGAAATGGATGTGTGTCTAACTGTATGAGGTGGAAGGTCATGTACTTATAGAAGAACCACAAGAATTCCCATTATAAACTATAGCCATAAACTTCTTCATAAACTATAAACTTTTTGAAAAGGCCAAAAAAAAAAAAAAACACAAAAAAAACAGTGTGCAGCAACAGTCAGTCACAGGCTAATTAGATATCACTGCTGTGATGTGGCTGTAAATGAGAGCAAATACCATATAGCTGATAAGGTATTTTGAGTAGTGATAAGGAAGTAATGATACCATTGTTCTCAAAACAAAACAAACAACAACAACAACTGAACTACAAACAAACCAGTAGTGGGAGCAACAGAAAGTTCAGACATTTCATCTAAAGCCAGTTTGGGGGTTGAAAATAAATGGCCATCAGTGGGCAATGGACAGAAATTCGTCTTGACAATAAAATGTGCCTAACTCTAGGGTAACTATGAGACTTTAGGACAACCTATACAGGTTACACCTGAGATGAGGGATCCCTGGGTATATATACAGACTGGGAGATGAGAGGCTGGAGAGCAGCCCTGCAGAAAGGCATCTGGGGTTTCTGGTCAATGGCAAGTTGAAGATGAGTCACCAGTGTGCCCTGGCAGCCCAAAGGGCCAACCATACTCTGGGGTGTATCAAACACAGCACTGCCGGCCAGTTGAGAGGAGGAATTGTCCTGTTCTGCTCTGTGCTGGTGCAGCCTCACCTCGAGCACTGTGTGCAGTTTGGGGTGCTACAACATGAGAAAGACATACAACTATTAAGGCATCCAAAGGAGGGCTACAAAGATGGTGAAGGGTCTAGAGGGCAAGACCCTATGAGGAGCATCTGGGGTCCCTTGGTTTGTTCAGCCCAGAGCAGAGCAGGCTGAGGGGAGGCCTCATGGCGGCCTGCAGCTCCCTCACGAGGGGAGCGGAGGGGCAGGCGCTGAGCTCTGCTCTCTGGGGACAGCGACAGGACCCGAGGGAACGGCATGGAGCTGGGACAGGGGAGGGTCAGGCGGGGTGTTAGGGAAAGGTTCTGCACCCAGAGGGTGGTTGGACACTGGGACAGGCTCCCCAGGGCAGTGGTCACGGCACCAAGCCTGCTGGAGTTCAAGAAGCATTTGGACAATGCTCTCAGATACATGGTCTGATTTTGGGGTGGTACTGTGTGGAGCCAGGAGTTGGATTGGATGATCCCTGTGGGTCCCTTCCAACTCAGGATATTCTATGATTCCATGATTCAGCTTATTATGAACAGCAAAAGCAAAAACTTTGAGCATTTCAAGTTGACATTTGCAGAGATAATTTCTAAATGTGGCTCTATGTAATACCAAGGGATCATTTCTGATGATCCAGGAGGTCTCTGTTAGGGCCATGATTACACTAAAAGGCCTTAAGAGGCCCAGCTTCACCTGGAATTTCCACATACATCTTCTGGCCATTGATTGAAGAACTCTATTTAAGTTCAGGTCTGGGCCTTCCACACTTACCTGAAATATATAACAGGTCTACCCAGATGGACTTTGGACCTTTCTTGCAGTTATGTTTCCTTTTGTTCCTGGCTTGACAAGGGGTTAGACCTTGAACCTGGTTCATTCCTTGCCCTCTATCGGACTGTTAATGGACCCTGCTACCAGCAGCTTGCTCTTCCTGATGTGTTTAGATGTTATGGGAAAAGGATTACTTTCAGCTCCTGGCTCATCCCCCCTTGTCCTGTTCTTGCTACTTGCTGACATCCATACTGTTGTTATGTTCATGCATTCTTTGGTAGCTTGTTATGTTCCAAAAATTTACAGACAATGTTGATATTAATGAGTCAAGCCTGCTAATGTTGCTGAAAGCATGGCTTAGTGATTCTTTGTCCCTACTTCACAGTTATCAGGGTGAATGAAAAAGGGTTACATGAGGTCACCATAAGTAAAAAACTCAAACTTAGCCTACTCCTTCAGCCACTAGACTGTGAGTCTTCCTTTTCAAAAGCCTTATTGACTGAGCAGCGGATAACATGCAGGATATACATGCTTTTCATTAATGACAGTATATATCAGACTTTGCCTGCAGCAGTTTGAAATCTGAAATACTTACATGTCATGATAGTGTGAGCTCTCCCTTCCCCTGCTTGATATTTTGCTGTAGCACATTTGATAGTGTCACTATGAATTATATCATGCTATGGCATGTCAAGACCATGTCCTGAAATAACAGGACAGAATACAAAGAAGCTATGGAAAAGTAAAATAATTTTTCTTATTAACAGGTTGTCCTATTTGTTGGAAGAAGCCATTTCACCAACATCAAAACAGCAGGTAGTAGTAAGCTAACATCTATTAACTGTCATGGGATATGATTTTATCCTAACTATTTTTAACATCTTGAACACATTCAGACACATTCAGGTGTTGCCTTATCTGATCCATAGCTGTGGTGAATAGCTATTGGCCAAAAGTATCTCCAACCCAAAGCTTCAGAGATCAATCATAAGTGATCTTGGATGCAAGTGGGGGGTGGAGCCATGCTGACCACAGTTATGGGTTCCCAGGCTCACAGTCCATGAGAAGATTTTGGAGTCAAGAATGCCCATTGTAACTCAAAAACAAACAAACAAACAAAGAAACAAAACTACCTAGAACCCAACTTTGTAGACTTGATTCATTTGCTCATTCTCAGAAGTTGTCTTATCTCAATTTAAGTGAAAATAAGTGCAGATGTTGTACCAGAATGTGAATGTGTAACACCCATACAGCCAAACCTACAGTTCATGAGTATGTGATTTCAAAACCTGGATTCTAATTTTCATCAAGGATGGCTTATTTGGTCACATTATTCACTTTTGAACTTCTACTGTGCAGTCTGCATCACAAACTTGGTTCTATTTCAAGACTAAGTTCATTATCTATGTCATGTCTATGAGGGTGGTGAGGCACTGGAACAGGATGCCCAGAGAAGCTGTGGATGCCCCATCCCTGGAGGTGTCCAAGGCCAGGCTGGATGGGGCTTTGAGCAACCTGGTCAAGTGGGAGGTGTCCCTGCCCATGGCAGGAGGTTGGAATTAGATGATGTTTAAGGTCCCTTCCAACCCAATCCATTCTATGATTCTACAATTCTATGATTCTATGACCTATTATTAGTATTACTGTGCGTATTAAAATACTGTGGTGAACTGAGCATTAATATAGTATGAATCAGAATAAGATCAGTCTGAACAATGCTCTCAGGGTGGAATTAATTACTAATTGTTCGGGGCAAAGAATAATACAGTCAAAGGAATGCTGTCTTCCAAAATGGGACAGTTGTGAAATCCTGTCGTTGTTGGATGGCTGAAGGGATTTAACATTCAATTTATTTTTTTTCTAGGAAATACATCTTCAGTATTCAGCACTTCACACAGTCTATATCCTACTGTGTAAATGTGAAACAGTGATCCGTGCATTTGCTAGAATGATAGTCTAACTAGCCTCTCCTGTTTCACAAACTCAAGATGTTGTTTGTGTGACATCCCTGAGACATCAACCAGGATAACCTGTTTCAAAGAATGTGGAGAAACACAACTCTTTCAGCCATTCTCTTATTCTGTTTACTGAACAGAGGGGTTCTCCTGATTTACAAAGTAAAGCACCATTTTAGAATTGTAACTATTTCCTTCATTTACTTTGTCCCCCAGCCTGACTACAACCTTTTGCAATATCACATCTCAATCAGTATGCAGGATTCCCAGCAGCTTGGATGCAAATGCATAAGAAAAGAATTGTGACTTCCTTTGTATTAAAAATCTTGACTAAACTTAATCTTTAGGAAATATCTACTAAGTCTGTTGCAGACAGATGAAAGCAAGTTCTGGTCATGCTTCTAGCCAGTAGGGCATGAATCAGCTGTGATCCAGAAGATGCCTAACAGTGTTAGTATGGTGCTGAATCCAAGCTTACCTTGGGCTTGGCCAGACACAACTGAAGCAAGTTAGCTTCTGATGGTATTGGACAATGGATATATAATTATACTGAACTACCCTATTGCATCAGATTCTCCCCTTATTTACTCCAGTCCAGCTTCATGGTGGTCAGCAGCTTTGAAGTGGTAATGGAAGTATTTGGCTTAGTTCCTCAATTTTATGCAAATACCCTATGTAACATCAAAAAGGAAATTCAGAGAAGAGGTGGAATAGCATTTACAAATGAAGACCAGCAAATGTTTTTTGCTGTTGAAGTAGGTAGTACTGCTGAACAATAGATTTACTTGAGCTGTCAAGAAAAATTTTCCCTAAAAGGTAATCCAGAATCTGAGGTTCAAAGAAACCATCTCAACTTCCATGTATTTATTTGCCAAGGACTAAATGCAGAAGTTCCAGTGCTTGAACAAGCTACTATGATTTGAATTAAGGGATAAAATCTATATTCAAACTACTTTACCACAGACATCAAATATAAGTAACACAAAGTTGAAGTCAGCAGGTACCTAATCCATCAGGGTGATTGATGGCACCTAAGCTGGGCACACGGGTTTCCCCATATAAACAGTGGACAATTTAGATCTCTGAAAGAGTAGTATATTGCTCTTTGTTCACAATACAGTGACTTTACTGAGCATTTATAGATGTGATTCATTTCTGCAAGGCACCAAGTGGACAACTGGCTAATTTCTGGGAAACAGTAGGCAAAGGTATATGTCTGGACAGGCACCAGCGTCTGGTCTTTAAATGTCCTCATGTAGGTAGGAGTCAGAACAGTAAGTGTTGTTTTGATGCTGTCAGTATTAGGCATAGTCTGAGCACATCTAATAAATCTGGCCTCTCTGAGGTAGTGTCAGAGCCTCATTGTCTGTCTCTGAATTACAACAATTTAGATGCCTACCAGAGCAAACCTGACTGCACCTGAACACTCACAGGAGCAGAGGTTGAAGTGCCTCAGGAACTCTAAACAGTAGAAGTTGACTAGATTATCACTTTCTCCAATATCACACAGCCCTGAATACTTGTCCAGGTCATCATCGTGGACTGAGAGATTATTTTCACAGCTGGTCTACATTCATTGCAATCCCTAGCACCCACTCTGTAAGGGTTCATCATAATTCATCAGATGTAAGCAAGGTGCAGAACAGGAATTTGCTGGGAAACAACAATGAGAAATGAAGCACGGGGACCTGGGTTCATGGGAGGTAACAGAACATGGCTCTAGGCACCCAAATGTGTTAACGGGGGTGAGGGAACTGGTGTTGGACTTGCAGTGACCCTGGCCAGAGGATATCGCTGGGTGCCTTCTTCACTCTTGCCTACATACTGGATGGTTTTGCTTGACACCAAACATAACCAGAAAGGAACCCCCGCAGTCCAGGGTGTGAGGCAATTAGCTGAGATGTTTTTCCTAAAATTGGATTTGATTATAAAGGCCTTTTTCATCCCTTCAGAGCTTATGCTTGAGAATTAATATGGTAATTATTGATCCCTTTTGTGTACTGTGAAAAAGGATGTTCTACACCTTAGAAGTGGATTTGTACTGATGACACATAAACAAAACCCTGGAGGGAGGAAGGTAAGGCATAAAGAGGTGTTGACAAGCTGTACACCATTTGGTTATGCAAACACAGATGTGGTAAAGGGCAAAGAGCAATAATTTTGAAAAAATTAAAAGTGTGGGAACACTGGCGGTTGCTCTTTAATAATTACAACATAAAAGAATGCTGGCAACTTTTCCTATTGACTTTACTTTATCAAGCTGAGTCAGTGATGAGTAATAAGATATACTATTGGAAATCTCCTTTAATGTACTAGCTTTTCATTTGACACTTTAAACTCCTCACTGATACCTGTAGAGCTTTCTATGAACTAGTGTGGTGGTCCTAATACTACTGGAGAACTTCTCCTTTCAGATACAATGCATCATTGCTTGCAGAGCAGGTCTATTGTGTGCTGCCTTAATTATTTACAAGCAAACTATGATTAGGAAAGTAAAAAGGGAATGAGGTGTCCGGGTAAGATTGTCAATAGTATGATTTATGTAGATTTCCTTCCAGGGGTTCCTAGTCTGACACATCTGTCTTGCTCTTGTCTTCTAGAAATTAAGTCCATTGAAAGACTATTGCCAGCATAGCTCTGGTGTCAGCAACTTGTGGAATTAGGTCCATAGTATAACATTTGTATTTTTTCACCCTAAATCTGTGTGTTTGTATACATTGTCCCCAACATTTGCGTGGCCCAGCTCTCACAAACCAAAGAGGTTGTTTGTCAGGCAAAAAATAAAACATCCCTGCAGTCACTCAAACGTATTCCTCATCTAATGATTTCTACCTCTGCAGTCAGGTCAGAGACTGGTATTTGTTGCAGACCCTGTCAGGTTTGCACAACCTATTTTTATGTCTCTTGACCTTACACACCCCCAAGTGCTGATAAGCTAAACACAGGCCCTAAACACAAGAATATTATCAGAAAATAACAGTGTATGTGGGAGTAAATGGCAGAACTAACACAGGGACAGGATTTGGGGAAAACTTGCTGTCCTTTTATGATCTGCCCACTGCAATGAATAAGTAACACCCTTTGCTGTAAACTTTCCAAACTTTCCTTCCTCTGTGGGACAGGCTGACTAATTTAGAGAAGCTTCTTCTGGAGAAACTGAAATACACATCTGCCTCTTGAGAGGTTGAAAAGTAAAAGATTTTTTTTTCTTTCTTTTTCCTGTGGATATTCCCAAGTTCCAGCTCAATAATTCAAGCTAGGACATGCAAGGAGCACGTTCCTTGAAGAATGCTCACAACCATGCAGTCTGTCAGCAAGTGAAAATCATTCCTTTTCTACATCATCCAGCCAGAGGTACAAGACACAAATAGTAAGCCACCCATGCTGCTTTCTCTTCAGCTTTTCCTGGGGAGCCCCTTTTTCCAGGGAGCAGCCCCGCAGAGAGGGATCTGGGGGTTGTGGTTGACAGCAAGTTGAATATGAGCCAGCAGTGTGCCCTGGCAGCCAGGAGGGCCAACCGTATCCTGGGGTGCATCAAGCACGGCATCGCTAGTCGGTCGAGGGAAGTGATTGTCCCGCTCTACTCTGCGCTGGTCCGGCCTCACCTGGAGTAGTGTGTGCAGTTCTGGGCACCACAGTACAAGAAGGACATTAAACTGTTGGAGAGTGTCCAGAGGAGGGCAACGAAGATGGTGAAGGGCCTAGAGGGGAAGATGTATGAGGAGCGGCTGAGGTCACTGGGCCTGTTCAGCCTGGAGAAGAGGAGGCTGAGGGGAGACCTCATCGCGGTCTACAACTTCCTTGCGAGGGGGAGTGGAGGGGCAGGCGCTGATCTGTTCTCTTTAATGACCAGGGATAGGACCCGTGGGAATGGCATTAAGCTGAGGCAGGGGAAGTTTAGGCTGGACATCAGGAAGAGGTTCTTCACCGAGAGGGTGGTCGCACACTGGAACAGGCTCCCCAGAGACGTAGTCACTGCACCAACCCTGTCTGAATTTAAGAAGCGATTGGACTGTGCACTTAGTCACATGGTCTAAACTTTTGGGCAGACCTGTGCGGTGCCAGGAGTTGGACTTGATGATCCTTATGGGTCCCTTCCAACTCGGGATATTCTATGATTCTATGATCCTATGATTCCTTTGGATTTGGTCTGAAGTTCATCTTCTCTGCTTTGCCCTGTAGTACATAGAGACATCTAGTGGCTGAGCAATCCTGAATGAAGGAGTCTTGGAGCATGAATTACTAAAAGGGAGATGGGATGCCTCATCTCAGGAGGAATTCATCATGTCCTGAGAGTTGAGGTGCTCTCCGTGGGCATCTTCTGGGAAGCATATAGTCACTTCTGGGGATCAGGACCCACGTTGCTAATGCTGATGAAAGTACAATACCATTTTCTTACATTCAGACCAGGTCAGTTTGTGTGTTTCCTATTCAGGCAAGGCCTTTGACCAAGGTCCATCAAACATACTGTTTGGTCACCAAACACACACAACGGTTGAAAGCAGTTTTTGGTAGCACATTTAGTGTCTTGGTTTTCATTTTCTTTCGCTTCTCACAGGCTGAGAGAAGTGAAAAGAAAATGTTTTACACAAAAAGTTAACCCACAAGGGGGGTTGCACATGGTCAGTCCTGTAGTCTGCTCCTTTCCTTGCTGCTTTTCTGGGTGCTAGTGCTGCTGAAGGCCAGGCTCAGAGCTCTCACTGTGGCACTTCAGAAAAGATGAGGCAAAGGTGTCTCCTGGTGCACTACTGACCACCCTGCTCAGTCCACTGGACTCTACCTCTTCTCTCTCTCTCTACTGCACTCTAGACCTTGGCTTAAGTCTACACCAGAGCCTAGCAGAGGAGCCAGAACAGGAGCTTAGGTTCAAATCCACACTATGTTGCCTGCATAGGTGCACCCACAGAAGGCAAATGGAGCTGATATTTTCCACAAGTCTCTGCCCAAAATTGTTCCAGTTAGGGTAGTGCAAAAATCAGGAGATAGTGGAAGGATGCTCTGAGTGCTTAAATATTTTAATGGAGTGTTTTCTGTAAAAGCTGTAGGGGAAAACCCAGTGGTACATTGTCTTTCCTGCTTCTTTCTTTCACACATTGTAGGAGTGATTCTCAGTTACTAATAAAATTCGTAACATGATTGTTCTTAAAGAGCTGTGAGTCTCTGTGACTAACCACAGGGCAGAGTTGAGCCAACAAAGCTTTAATGTTAAGACTCTGAAGGTTTTTTTCTCATGAAGATCCATGTAAAGGGATTTTCATCGGGCTAGGGCTGTATAACACACATTAGAAATGCAATATCTCAGCTAAAAAATAAGAACTCAAATTCTTTGTGAGACACTCACAGATACTCTACCAGCTCTTTTGTTTGCCCCTTTTTAGGGGTGGTTCTTAAGGTTTTACCCATAATGTTCACCAATGACAGATGCTAAGACATCTCCTGAGACATTTTTTGAATAGGAACTTCCATCTGGCTCTGCATCCTTAGAAGCTGTGACTTGGCTTCTTTGTCTGCGGGGTGGTTAATCCTAATGAGGCAAGCACAGCAATTCGCTGAACAGAGATATATGCTTATCAGATCCTATTACTGAGCTGATTCTCTTTTATAATTATTTATTCTGACTTCAGTAGATGAAGCAATGTGAAAACATTTAAGGCCAGAGCTTTCATCAAGAAGACACAATCTCACACTCCTGTGAACAACTGAAAGCTTGCCTACATGGAAATGGCCTACTATACTAGTATAGTTGTCCCACTATATGCTACCAGTTAAACTTCCCATTCCCTTCTTACCTCAAGATAAATGTCCTGATTTGAATTATGTTGAGATGATCTCTATAGAAAAGAAGTATTTTTATAATGGAACAGCGATGTCCATAGAGGGAGAATTTTACTGGCACAGCTAAGTTAGTATAATTATACTGGCATAATTAAGCTGGTAATTTTCCCTGTGTATACAAGCTATGAGTCTTAAATTGTGCTTCACTAGCAGAAGAGCCTCCTTTGTTGGAGAGATTCTTTAGATCTGAATCAGGACACTAATAAGTGTTTCTACACTCAAGTCAATGCCTCAAACTTTATAATGAATTTTACTCTTTGCCTCCCAGAGAATCCAAACTCTTTTATGTATGTAACAGTCTCTCAACAAAAAGTTGTCCTCTGCTGATGGACAGACAGCTTATGGAGGGAAATATAGCAGTTACTTTACATCAGCATCATCAGTGGCTACATGGTCTTGTGGAGAGGGAGGTGTCTACTGGGAATCAGCAAGCATTTGGAAGTATCTGCAGACAGGAATATAAATGGTTCTAGTTTTTGCCTTTCTATTTCTTCTCCCACTTTATGTTTCCATACCCTGACTTGCTTCCTGCTAATGAGATTTCTGTTCAAATGGGGGCCACTATGTATAATTCGTAATTATGAAGGTAAGGTAATAGCTATGCATGACAGCTTATGGGAAGAGATAAAAGCACATACAATAACAATGTGAAATGGCGTAAGTGATTTGGATAGGAATAACTTCAATGACAATGAGTCATCAGGACCACGATGTGCTGCCTCATGTGAAAGATAACCACGCCAGTTGGATGAGGCTGTTAATACATCCACAGCCTTTGCTAAATATAAAGTCATGAACACTTATCAATTGAGCTGGAAGTATGAGAGCAGCAAAATAAATGGCTTAAATTATCATTAGAGAAAAGAAAGCTAAACAAATATAGCAATTACATTTTCTATAAACAGCAATGTAAAGTCAGCAATCAGTAGGTTTTCTTTATTAGTGAATATTACAGAATGAAATGAATAGAAGTTACCATAGGTTTCACTGAATCACAGAGAAACTGATTGGAGTTAATTGGGACCAGACTCCGTCTCCAAGCAGGACTCATTGCCAACGCTCACTGTCAGCTGTGGCTTTGTCTAGGCAAGCCATGAAATCCCCAAGGATGGTGATTTTTCAGCATCTCTGGGTACTTGCTCGTGATATGACTATTGACTCTGTGGCCTCCTCTTCATCAGATAAAACAAGCCCAGTTCTCTCAACCTACTGTCTGTTATGTCCTCTAGCACCTGAACATTTTTGGTACCTCTCTGCTGGATCATCTCCAGACTTTGCACACATCTCTTAAACTTGGTGGAGGTGGGGGACCTCCACACTGGGACACAGTATTCCAGGTGTGGTCTCATCAGTGCTGAGCAGAGGAGGATTATAATAAGACCACACTTATTTTACAGTATAAGAAAGGGAAAACAGTGCATCCACTACAAAGGTGAGATTCACTCCAGGCCACTCTCCCCACCAACTGCTTCTGACGCTCCAGCTCAGGCTTAGAGCCTTCACTGTGGCACTTCAGAAGAGCTGAGGAGACTGTCTGCTAGTGCACTGCTGACCACTCCGCTCAGTTCACTGGGCTCTTTCTCTTGGCTCTTGCTCTAATGAACCCTAGACCTTGGCTTGCATCCACATGGAGCATGTGCCTACATGTAAACACAGCAGGAGAAGAGTCATAACTTGAGATTAGGCTCAAATCCATACTATGCTGCCCACGTAGGTGCATCCACAAAGGGCAAATGGAGTTGACGTTTCTCACAAGTCCTTGCCAGATGTGCTCCCAGTTGGGGTTTTGCAGTCTAAGCACACAGACCAAACTACTCTGGAGTTTGTTTCATTTGTAATTGCTCTCTGTCCTAGATGCAGGTGAGAGGTTTAACAGTGCTAAGGGTTAGATTCCCAGCTGGGCATACAGCACACCAAAGGCATGAGATCTGCCTGCCTCTGCCATTAACATTTTCCAGACACTAATTCTGCATTGTTTGGGCTGTACATATCTTTCAAACAGAACAAAACCAAAGCATTTGTATGTAGAGCCCAAAATTTTCATTTTTCATTAACTGCTGCTATTTCTTTCTTTCTCTTTCATTTTATTATTTTATTATTTATTTATTTATCTATTTATTATTTTTTGCTACCTGTTCTTTTGTTTTGTCACTCAAGTTTTAAGAAAAATATTAAAGTGAAAAGTAATCTTTGGTTTAAACATTCACTTGAATTTCTACTTTTATCAATTTGTTTTCTCAAATCATTATCACTAAACATTTTGAAATCTATTTTGAGATGTAAAACAGTTACAAATAATTTCTTTTCAGTTCTAACTGAATTTAATAAAAATCAAACTTTTTTGAAACTTTTCCACTTTCTATGTAAAAATTAAACATTTGTTGAAAACTTTAATTGTATTAATTGACATTTCAGGAAAACAACTGAATAATCACTCATTTCACTGAATGTTCTTTCCTCTCTCCTCCATATGAGTTGTTTTATTAGATTTTTTTTTTTTTGAAACAAAAGCAATACATCAATTTCCTAGCTTATTCTGCCAATTCCTATCAATTTAATGTGAGATCAGGTCTTCAATTCTATTTCCTTCAGATTTTTGTATAACAGTATTTTCTTTTGAAAGTTTAAGCCGTGTTTTACAAATAAAATGATTCTTTTGTGGGTTACTAGTCTCAATAGCTTTTCTTCTTCAGAAGTATTTCCCATAAAGCTTTATTAATGAACAATATAGCAATTGTTATCCAAGACACCTTATTGTTTCAGACAAATAATATTTATAAGCAGAATTCCTCTGTATTAAAGTTTCACTTAAACTGATTTCCTCCTGAACTGGATGGGATAATTTTAGTGGAGACTGAGGAGACTGGAAGGATAAAAGATGGGACATATAATCCTGGATTTTATACCTGTTTTTTTTCCATGCCTTATTTAAGCTGTTCACTTTTATGTGGACTACACAGTCAATGTCTATGAATGATTGCTGCATTGTGAGCTGTCTCCTGTACAGTGCTTCTCCTGCACTCCTAAAAATTGTTGAGCCCCCTCAACTGCATTTGACTTCATCAGGGACTGAGCGAATTGAGTGTCTGGTTGCATTGCTCAGCAACTTGCAGGATTGTGCCTAATCACAGACTACAGATAAGGGGAGACAAACCTGTGTACAGACAGGATGTTTCTATCTGCTCTGGGCAGTAGAGTATCTGGCTTGTTCAGAACAATTACCACCTACAGTGATGAGCTTTAGTGTTGAGCTGACTGCTTTTGCATGCCAGGAAGAAACACCCCTAGGGACTACATGACCGATGCTATGGTGTTGTATCAGCTCTGTGTATCTGCCCACAGGTCTTGCTCTACTGTGTGGCCCTAGCAGTACTTTGACAGATGGGAAGAAAATGCTTTGGGTGTTCAGCAAGTGTAGCCAACCCTTGTCCACTTTCCTGATGCTACTTCAATAAACACTTCCAGAGCATGATGTCTTTTCATTACTGGAGGCTGATTCAGGACGGGAACATAATGCTTTCCACAACCCACGCTCTACCAGCTGCTGTGCCCTGCTCATTTTAGATGTCATGAGATGCTGGGGTAATTCAAATGCTGCCTGTTACTTTACCTGTTAATTCTGTCATTTACACCCAGAGTTAATTTTGTTCAGCTCAAACCTTTGTTTCTTGCTCGTTGACTAAAACCAAGTGTTTGTTTCATGCAACATAGCAAAGACCTGATTTGACAAATCATTGGGAAATGTTACCACAGGGAATTAAAGTGCAGGCCATACATTCTTTTTAATTACTGTTTTTCTTCTAAGCAGTTTTGTTGAATGCATATTAAAAGAAGAAATGTTGGATAGATACATGAAATGCATTGGGAGACAATGGGTCAGAGAACAGCCTAAATGGAGCAATCCACCTTTTGGACTGTAAGGAAAGAAAGAATTATGCAGAAAGACTTGAAAATAGAACAGTGGGATTGTGCTGGATGATATAGAATCACAGGATGGTTGAGGTTGGAAGGGACCTGTGGAGGCCACCTCGGCCAACCCTTTGCTCAAACTGGGACACCCAGAGCAAGGGTGTCCAGGCCCAGGTCCAGGAGGCTTTTGAAGATCTCCAGGGATGCAGACTCCACAACCTCACTGGGTAACCTGTGCCAATGGTCAGTCATCCACAAAGTACAGAAGTGCTTCCTGGTCTTCAGATGGAACCTCCTGTCTTCTCTTGTCCTGGCACTCGGAACCACTAAAAATAGTCTGGCTCTGTCTTCTTTGCACCCTCCCTCCAGGTATTTATAGACATTGATAAGATCCCCTCTGAGCCTCCTCTTCTCCAGACTGAACAGTCCCCGTTCTCTCAGCCTTTTCTCATAGGAGAGATGCTCCTGTCCCTTGATCATTTTCAAGGCCCTTCATTGGAATCTCTCCAGTATTTTCATACCTTTGATATACTGGAGAGCCCAGATCTGGACACAGTATTCCAGGTATGACTTCACCACTGCTGAGGAGAGGGGAAGGATCACCACTCCTCAAAGAAAGGATATGCCTAATGCAGCCAAGAAGTCTGTTGGTCTACTCTGTGGGAAAGGCATGTTGCTGATTCATGTTTAACTTGGTGTCCACCAGGACCCCCAGGTCTTTTTCTGTCAGTTTGCCTTCCATTTGGATGGCCTCCAGAATGTACTGAAGCCTGGGGCTGTTCCTTGCCAGGTGAAGGGCTTTGCATGTCTCCTTAATGAGGTTTTTGTCAGCCCATTTCTTCCGTTCTTGAGTCCCTCTGAACAATAGCACAACCCTCTGGTGTATCCACCACTACTCTCAAGAACCTTGCTTGCACCCTGCAGTGACTGTGCATAGCTGTAAAAACTAGTTGTGACAGGTCTGCCTATTTGGAAGAAAACAAATAGATGATCTAGTGATGTCCCAGTGATGCCCAGAACATGGGCATGAACTTGTGTGTAACTAGGTATTATTGCAGACTTGGCTTGGGACTTATAACTTGGGTATTAACTTCAGCTTTGATGACAGTAGGCTGAGGGTCTTGGACAACTAAGTTTCTCCATTGTCTGCTCCCTTTCTAATAACCATCTTTTCTAGTTAGAACGTGAAGTCATTGGAACAGCTACTGTCTCAGCATGTATCTTACAGGATTATACTCATTTAAGACATTGATCTTGAGTTCATAGATACTACACTTAATAATACTGGGTCCTGAATTTTTCCCTTCCCCATTTTTAAAGAATCTCTTAAGGTATACAGAAGGATGTTTTGGGTCCTACAGTCAGTCTGCCTTCACAATTCTGACATGGTTTTCTCAGGAACACAAACCCAAAGGGCATCAAAATCCTTTTGCAACTTCATGATACTGGTTTTGTTTTCGATGCTACACTCCACTCATGGAGCTGTTCCAAAAATTATCAGCCATCCAACTCTACAGGGCTGAGCAACAATTTTGCCTCATTTTCCCAGTTTGCATTGAATGAGAATGATTTGTAACCTTTAAGCATTACCTAGTAAGGAGATGTAAAGAGTTTTTTTTTTTTTTAAAGAGTTTTAATTAAATCTTCCTACGAAGTTTTTGTTGTTGTTTTATTGTTATGGTGAGGGAAGCCATTGCACATAACTAAATGAGGTTATTTTTTGCTCTCCTTTTGCCCTGTTAAATCTTGTTTTCTCTAATGCTTGAAGTAATATAGAAGGTTAAATAGTTTCCTCAGCTCAGCTCCCACATACAAACCCCACTTGGTCTAAAAGCTGCTAGGTGTGGGAGTAATTTAGTTAATCTATCTACCATTATCTGGACCAAGATTTTAGCATCTGTGCTTATTAAATGAAAAAAAGACTATATGAAGGGCATAACAATTGATCTTTTCCAGGTTTAGGAAGTGTGTTAGAACATTATGAGCCTCCATAATGATGAGAGCACAGTTCTATTACCAAACCTGACTCTAAACGTTTCTAATAAAGTAGATGTCAGTTCTTCCATACTATTTAACAGTAGTTTATGGTCTCTTCTAAGGCTATTTGGGGCTTGGCCGTGTTGTCATAAAAGGCAATGTTGTGTCTTTCTTTTCTAACAAGGATTTTTCAGGTCATCTTATATGACTTGCAAAATTGTGCCTGTTCATTTAAGGACTGTCCATCTTTTCCATTTCTACAGACACTCTGTATCGGTTATGGAAGTGGCAGTGCACTGAGCAAGTCTCTGGGCTAACACCAGATAGTACTAAGTCTGTACTCCAACCATCGGCAGGAGAGAAGTATCCCGCAGACCATCACTTGCATCCATTCAACTTCATTTTAAAACTATCCTGCCTATTTTTCTGTGGAAAACTTTTAAAGGGAGACATTTTAAATCCGGATGAAATCAACTGAAGGTGAAAAGAAAGTGAGCTTGTGGGTAATAAAGGTGAGCAATAAAGTGGGCAATAAAAAAAATAAATCTTCTACTTTGCCCTTTTTCAGTCACTTCTCCCCATCTAGTCCTTCTGTAACCATGATCACAATGAGAAAAACAAAACAAAACAAAACAAAACAAAGCAAAACAAAACAAAGAGAGAGAGAGAGTTGGGAGGAATCAATCCCCCTCCCCTAACGCCATAGCCTCTGTGTGGCCTGTTAGCCACATATTTCCAAGACGCGTGAGATGCAACATGTGCATATGCTTGTGTAGCATTTTTATTCATTGTTAAACTAGAAGAAAGAATAATCTGGTTTTAGTGAAGCTTCTGCATGTCTTTATCAAACAGCGTAACCCTTGTAAGTGCAGAGGTTTGAATGTTTGTTTCAGGTAACCAAAGGACAACCTTTTTCAATGGCCACAGATTTCATTTGAGTTCTCTTTCTCCCTGTACATCCAAATTGACTTCTCCCCTTTTCTGTTGATGCTTATAGGCAGCTATTGGAAAAGATTAAACTGGCTAATATTGTTAGATCAGTGTAGCTGCACAGAATTCCTCTAGTCAGCTTAGCACAACACACTGGCAGTGAACTTCCTCTGGGGTACTAGAAGTTGGGTTTGACACTCCTGTCCAGGTTAATGATATCCAGCTACTTTCATTATGCTGAAGGAAAAAAATCGTCCTTTGACTTTTCAACACTTGTGACAGAACAAGAATTAGGCCAAAAATGAATTAGTTAATGTTTATCCAGAGGCTTATCTGCACAGAGAAACCAAGCAAAAGGGATTTGGTGCTTCTAGGAAAAAGTTGCCAGCCAAGAAAGGAAGGTTTCAAGTACAGAGCTGAACAAAATGTTCTCAATGTAACAGTTAATTTCCAAAAAAACAACTCATTGGACCTTGCAAAATGACAACAAGTGCAAAGAGTAATTTCTTATTTTACTTCTGTATTTCCAAAACCGTTTCCTCCAATCTGATCATGTTATACTTACAAGTTATAAGTTATCTAACTGTACTTGCATGTTTCTCTTAAAATAATTATATAACTGTATAGAATCTCTTAAAATAACCATATTACTATATAGAACCATATACTACATTTAATATATACCTATTAACATTACAGGTGCTATAAATTAAAATTTTTTATTTCTCCCATATGTTTTGGTGGTGTTTCCAATAAACTATTTGAGATTGAAAAATACAGAAGTTTTTCTTTTATTTTTTTTTCAGCACTTTAAATTGTGTATTATTTTTTAAATGCTGAGATTTCCCATGAATGGAAATTCCATTTTCCTTATCAGTTGTACTGAAGATATGTTGGACTACTGGCTTCTTGGAGCTAAACTGGCCCTTTGTGCTAAGCCTAAATAGTCTGTTCCTTGCTTTATGTTTACTTTTAGAAAGGCAAGCTCTGAACTGTTGAATTTGTCTTCAAGGATATCTTTCTTTTCACTTTATTCTTGCATCAGAAATTCGTTCGTGTGTAAGAAGTGATACATGAATAAGTAGTGATTTCTATTACTGGTTGAATGCAGAATTCAGCTCAGGCACTACACACAAATGTAATTGAAGGCACAGGTATTCCTGGGCCATGTATTTCACAGCAATAATTTTAAGGTTACTGAGGCTGAAGTAAAACATTGCCTATGGGGAGGGTTCAACATTTGACAGATCTTTTGTTGATAAATCACCATCTATTTGTATTGCAGGAGTACAGAAATGAGGCACAGAATAAGAGGTCCATGATCAGCAGAGCAGCAGCCAGGTGGACCTTACTTCTAGTTGCCCTCATGGCCGTGCTTCATATCCTGTACCCCTTGCGTGCCCAGAGGTGTCCCTGTCACTGCCAGGTTAAAGACTACATCATTTCAGTATGGCCAGAGAGAAGACTGCTGCTATCAGAATTTTTTGTTGTTGTTGTTTATAGCCTGCTCCCTGCCCATTCTCAGAGAAAGTATATGACCATCATCAATCCATAAATAGGGTGAATTTTTCCTAGCCTTTTCCTGCCATAACATTCACAGTTTGAAGAAATGAAGACTAGGAAGACGACAATAGGATGAAGTGAGTCAGTCAGGCTGACAGATCAGCAGGATAGTTCAGGCTAGAACTCAGGTCTCTGGAATTTGTTGGATGGTCAGTCCTGGGTGGTAGTAGAGTGTACTGCCTCTTAGGCTGGCTTTAATAATGCCTGTTAATTACAACACCCGCACCCTGCCATACTGGTGTGCTACAGGTAAGGAACTATGATGTATGTGCATCATTATTTGTTTTGGAAATGGTGTTAATGACTCTTATGCATGGAGTTCTAAACGCTCACTGATTTTGGAGGATAAGTTTTGCAGCATCAAGTCCAACGCTTCTTAACTGAAATTGATTTTTGTTTGTTTCACTCTTCAAGAGATACTTGCATATCTCATACCTCATACCCTAAAAAAGTAGGAATTCAGAATGATTTTAATATTAAAAGTATCTTTACTGACAACAGAATCATAACTCTGGAAGCAAATGATGGAGAATAACGAATGTCCTCACTGTTAGAATGAACAGGTGTTATGCAATTTGTTTCTTTTTTTTTGAAGTGAGGAGAAAGATCCCCAAAAAAGAGATTTGTCAAGAAAATCATGACATTAGCTGCTCAGAGTACTGGGAGGGATTCACTTAGCATATTTCACAGACATCTTGGTTTTGACTTTAATCAGTATTTCCCTTAGATAGAGACAAAGTAATCCTTCAAAATGTGCCATCCAATATTATGGTCACTAATTTTTAACTCACATCTTAAACAATTCTTGATTGTAATGTAATTTTTTTTTTTTTAGAATAATTTAAATATGGCATTTTTCAAAGTGTAAATTTCAGGCTTGACGTATTTTCAGTCATAAATCAGGTGGTTTAATTTACAAAACATTAAGGAAACTGAAAGCTCCAAGTATTTAATTTATTCAAATCATCATGAGTAGTTTATCATTTTGGTGATGTACTCTTTATTTTATTCTAACCCTAGTAGCAAATTCTCAGTGATCCCTGCTGGGCTTTGACTTCTGTAGTCAACTTTAATCTCCTTGGAATGGCCAAACTAATGAAACTGGTCAATAGCTATTGCATACAGTAAGGGAATATAAGACTTGTCTCTGATTTTGTGGAGGTTGCTATAATTCTGAAATAACATAACTGAAATCTACAGTCACAGCAGTAAAAAAACAACCCAATATGTTCTGAATCCAACATGGGTTCGGAAAAACTTTTTTATTATGACTTCATAATTATTGTTAAAAGCAGGGAAATCTTGTATTGAGCATCTCCACATTGTCTCACTGTAAACTTTTCCCATACAGAGTCTGTCTCAAATAGCCATATTAATTCTCTTCAAAACCAGTGAGGAAAAACTGCTTACATAACTCATTCCCATGTGGGCAGCCAAGCTCCACCACAACCATTCTCTTCCTCCTCCTCCCGCTCCTCCTCCTCCTCTTCTTCCTCCTCCTCCTCCTCAAAAAAAAAAAAAAAAAAAAAAAAAAGTAAGAAGATGAGAAAATTATGGGGGGAGAAAATGCAACACAAAGGGCTCAAGGGTTGAGATAAGGACAGGGAAATTGCTCAACAATTATTGTGATGGGCAAAAAAGACTCAGAGCAGGGGGCTTAATAAAATTTATTGCCTATTACTAGCAATCTAGAGAAGTGAGAAACAAAGGAAAGAAACTAAAAACACCTTCCCCTACCCCCACCATCCACCCTCTTCCACCTCCTCCCCCCAAGTGGCGCAGAGGAACAGGTAATGGGGGCTGCGGTCAGTCCCTGACACTTCGTCTCCGCCGCTCCTTCACGGTCTCTCTCTAACCGCTGCTCCACGCGGGGTCCATCCCCCAGGAGCAAACTGCTCCAGCACGGGTCCCCCACGGGCGGCAGCTCCCCCCAGACCCCCTGCTCCTGCGTGGGCTCCTCCCCACGGGCTGCAGCTCCGGCCCGGGGCCTGCTCCTGCGGGGGCTCTCCGTGGGCCGCAGCCTCCTCCAGGCCACATCCACCTGCTCCACCGGGGGCTCCTCCACGGGCTGCAGCGTGGAGATCTGCTCCGTGTGGGACCCGTGGGCTGCAGGGGGACAGCCTGCTCCACCAGGGGCCTCTCCACAGGCCGCAGGGGAACTGCTGCTGCCTGCCTGGAGCACCTCTTCCCACTCTTTCACTGACCTTGGCGCCTGCAAGGCTGTTTCTCACTCCTCTCACTCTCCCAGATGCTGTTCTGCAGCAGTTTTTTTTTTTGTTTGTTTGTTTTTTTCCCCCGATTTTCTTAAATATGCTCTCACAGAGGCTCAAACAACATCACTTATTGGCTCGGCTCTGGCCAGCAGTGGGGCCGTTATCTAACATGGGGCAGCTTCTGGATTCTTCTCACAAAAGCCACCCCTATAGCCCCCTGCTACCAAAACCTTGCCATATAAACCCACTACAAGTAGACACCCACATTACAGATGGCTTGCTTTAGGTGAGAGAAGTTACATTTCTTCTGAAAAGAAACTAAGAGCGCGTTTGGTCTCTGCCTACTGGCAGGAGATTAAGATGGCTATTTCTTTTATTAACAGTGGCTTTCAGAGATGATAGATAATGGAGGAGAGGGTGGAGAGCTGCTATTGCCCTTAGCAGAAATGGGATGTAGCTGTGGAGATCCTAAGATAATTGCAATTTGCAAGTTGAGGTCTAATTCCAGGAAGCTTCATGCCACAGTGAACTCCAAGATTGTTGCTACAGAGTTATGAAGAGTTATGAGTTAAGAGTTATGAAACATTTAAATGAAATTAATGTAAATGTTAAAAAAAAAACAAACTTCCTGTTCCTTAAAAAGGAATGCTGTGGTAGAGGAAGTTGGCAGAGCAAAAATCGTGTAACGCTGATATAATACCCCAGCATTTGGGGAGAATAAGTGTTTTAGAGCCTTCACTACTCTGCTCCAGGAAAGAAAGTTTGCATGAACCATTATCAACAGAATTATTTCCATAGCTTTTTTAGCTCTGTAAGCCATTATAACATTTATAGGTAACCTTGCTCTGTTTTTTTCAAACATCCTACATGTCAGTTATAAAACAGACAGTACCTGAAGAATTCAAAGTTGTGGGTTGAACACACAGAGAAGATGGAGGAAAGAAAAAAAAAGAGGTAGGACAGGACAAGATAAAGGTTTCATGGTATGGTGGGATCCTATCTTCTGCCTGCCTAAGTTGTTGCTGAGTAACATGGGAACCCATGGATGTGGCAAATGAATAGGTAAAATCTGGACAGATCACAGAGGAGGACAAAGTTGTGCTACTCTGTGATTGTGCAAGAAGAGGTGGTGGGACATACCCCAAAAGAAGTACCATGACTTTTTGGCATTAATATTTTAAATATCCCTTTTTGTTCTGCAATGTATATTGACAATTTTACAGTTTTCCATCTTAATTTAGAATAACCACAAGTATCAGAACTTTGGTGTTTCACATAGAATAGAAAAACCTGTTTCATTCAGCTCTACTCATCCTGTGCAAGGTGATTTCACTATGATTTCTGGTATGTGCCATCTGAGGAATAGCTTCCTGCTAGGTTAGGTGAACATGTACAAGAAAAAAAGTGTACAACTACTGCAAGGAAAATCATTTGAAGCTTCAGTTTTTGTTGCTTCTTAAATTGCTTTTGACATCTAGAAAAAAAATAAAAATAAAAAATAAAAAAAATTTACAGAGAGAAGTAAAAAAAAAAAAATGTAGAAAGGATACTGAAAGCAAAGAGGCAAAGAAGGAGATAAGAAGACCTCAGGACAATACTCTACAGGAGGTGAAGCTTCATGAAAAGTTCTAGTTGGTCAAAATAGACACTCAAAAAGATTGGGAAATAAAAGAGAACTGACTGTCAGCTTTAGTCATGAAGTTGTGGAATGGGAGGAGCATTCAGTAAGATGATATGCATGTAAGGCTGATGCTCTTTAATGCTATATTGCTACATCCTTTAACGAAGCTAGAGCTCCACAAAGCTTAGTTGTCTCTTAACTTCTAATTTTAATGCCCAAGTCCAAAATTTAGATCCTCAGGACAGCTGCTCTGCCATCAACTAAACCTAGAACCATCTAGAGCCTCTAGGTAACTAACCTGAATTTTTACTGTGAAAACTCAAAGAGCTACCTGAATAGATACATACCTGAAGAAGGACATCCTCAGAGCCTCATAAGCTAAGGATTTCTTTGTGGAGCTCCCAGAAAACTCACATTTTCCCTGTAGATCTCTCTTGAAGGTTCCAATCTGCAGTAATTCTATGCTCATTGTGATTCCTCACTTGATGGGACCTTTATGTAAGTTCAGTTGGTCATGTTCTCCTTTGTACTAAAAATCTCTGAATGTGAAATGGAGCTGGAAAGTGAAATCAGACTTCTCTTTCCCTAATTCAGTGATTCAGTGACCCATTCCTTTTCTACATTTCCTTTGTTTTCTTCTTTCTTCCTTCTAATGGACAGAATATTTTATTTTTAATTACTTTTTTTTTTTTTTCCCCAACATATGATTGTTTCCGCAGGTATATCTGGAATAAAAGTGCTATCCAAGATCCCCATTAACCATGGTCCTGAGTGCACCATGCGTGAGGTGGGAAATGTAAGCCCTCTCAGACAGGTGGAAGTACTCTCTGAACAGTAGATGAGAAGAAGCACCAAAGCTACTGAGGAAATGGATGTTTTTCTGAACAGTTTTGCTGAGAACTGTGTAGCTTCATTTGACTTTGTTTTTGTTTTTAAAGGACAGTGTTTATTTGGACAAGTTATATGTTTGGCCTTCCAAGGACAAACAGATCATTGGAGACGTGAATGGTCTGAGTGCTCATGGCCTTTTCTAATGGTACTATGGTGAAGTGATCTGGCAGTTTTGCCACTTGTGGAGTTCTTTGCTCTCTAGGTCACTGGCACAAAGAGTAGTTCTGATGTCAACACAGAACAAAGTTCCCTGTGATCAGCTGCCTGTTTGCTGTGAATTCACCTACGGCTGAAGTTCTACTTAAGAGCAGAAGGAAGTCCAGTACAGCACTCTTGTTTCTCCAGTGTAAATCTGTAACAAGCCTTCTCCTATGCAAAAATAATGGGCTTGTCCACATGGAATGCTCTTTCTGTCATGATTCTAGGCAGCCTGAATGCTGAATACCCAGTTTTCTTGATCAGCAAGGAGAAGCCTGTTTAAACTATTTTTATTGAGCAAACAACTATCCTGCTCACAAAAATTAGTGACATCTGGCTTGGCTTCCCATATTGCACAATTCTGCACTGACTTCACTATTTTTTATTTAGCTAAAGCATGCATTGACTATAAGAAATCAAGAAAGAGATAGTCTGTCTTTTCACTTAGGAGTGCCTCCCAATGGTTAAATTTCCCTGTCAGGTCTTTCAAAGCTCATCTTCTGTCTGAGCAAGCAGCTAGGCAAGCTTTCAGCACCTCACAGCAGTGCATTTTCTGTGACTTTCACAGAATTTTGGTGGCTCTTCTCTTTACCCTCCATACATTTTCTTTACATTTATTATCTGAACTGTGAGCAACAAAACTAGATAGTGTGCTCCAGCAAAATCCTTTCCAAACTCCACAGTTTGCTTTTTTTTTTTTTTTTTTTTTTTGCTAAGCTGTGGAGTTCTTCCTATCATGATACAATTTTAAACTTTTATTGTCAAATGCTGAAGTAGATTCTGTTGTATAAATATAGTTCATAATTTTGTTTTCTCTTTGAGGCAGAAATTACATCCATAAGAAATAGCCAAAGTATTTATAGCAAATAACTTATTTCATTAATTTTATTCCATCTATTTTTTTTTCTGTGTATTTGTTTACAACTTTGGAACTGATTGTTGCATATTTTATGCATGAATATTCGAATCCATTTGTTGTGCATAGACTGTGCCAACTGTGTCTCTGGCCGTTCTGTTCTCTTGTTCAATGTAGTTGGCATTTTTAAATGAAAAATTGACACTGTCAGGGACTGCATACTGAATCAGACAGACCTTTGCTCTGATCTGCTGTAATCATCCTTCTATTTGTGTGTATCTACCCTTTGTAAAAAATAAGTCAGAAGTAAAACTTTGTGATATTGAGTTGTTTTAAGAAACTTTTAATAGTTAGGAAAAAATGTAGATGTACCCCAAAATAGTTATTATCTGAATAAAATGTTTCTGTTCTTTGAAACATAACTTTTTAGTTCAAAATTTCAATAAATTAATATGAAATATTTTTTTAAGGAAATCAGTAATGGAAATTTTGAAGATTTTTGCTTTTTGTCATGTTTAGGGCAGGGATAAGCCACGCAACACCAGTTGTTCCAGAGACATGACTGGTTTTGGGAGTCTTCCTTCTTTGTGCATATGGCCAAAACTGTCACATACAGAAGATGAGAAACAGATTTCAGCAAAGCTACGTTAGCCTTTGTGTGATAATATATTTGAGAGCCTCTGGGAAGAAAAAAAAAGTAAAATAATGTTCCTAAGAACTTTCACAGGAAATTTAACAGGTATTAAAGAGATTAAAAAAAAATATAATAATTTTCAACATTTTTAAGAAAGAAATAAATTGAGTGAACACTTACTTGTGGAACCATTTTCCAGCTCTAGCATTTTTATTCATGTTAGGAAAAATCCTGAGGCCACTGCCAGAGGTGTAAGATGTTTTTTATAACTAAGATGCTGCTTTCAAAGAATTATGATCAATACCTGGATCTGTTTCCTGCTTTCTGGCCTTGAGTAGGTCACCTAAGCTCTGTACCTCATATTCTTTTTGTAGGGAGGAAGTTTAACATTTTCTGCCTCCTGCTCCTCCCCACCCCCCCACCGTTTTTTTTTTAACCATACATTCTGAGAGAAGGGAGGCCCAGATTTATCTTACCTATCTTTCAGCCCTTCAGGTGCCTAAGATATTTATGTATTGACAAGAAAGAGAAGCTTTTCCACACAGCAACTCTGGCTGACAAATGTCCGAATCACCCCACATAGTGCCCCATTGATTATAGAAGAAGCCTCTAGTGACTTTAGTCCTAAATGAAACATCTCAATTAAACGTCTCTTGTAAGGCAGATGAATCCGGGATGGACTATCTTTTATTAATAAACACTGCGTCTCACAGAATGGCCCTATCTCTGCAGGGGCTGCAAGTGAAATATGAATATTGACAAAATATTAATAATGTTTACGTCTAGCAAATGACAAAGTTGGTTTTTAAAATGTGTGGATGTTTTTTTCTTGTTCCCCCCCACTTTTTTTTTAAGCATCTACACAAATACAAATCATCTGAAGTGCACATGTTCTTTCATTATCAGGATTTAATCTTTAAAGGTACATCAAAGTTACTTAAGTAAAGCCTAAAATGTCAAATTGACTGAAATCAAAGTCAGGTAGACTCAGCAAAGGGGTTATTGTCCACTGGTGTTTCTAAAATGCTCTGTTCTTGGAAGTGGAAAGGAAAATTATCAGGAAGGCTTCCCTGGGTGACAACAATTTGTCCACTCTTTCCTGCCTTCCTTAGGGCCGTAAATCTTATCTTTTACAAATGAGGCTTTCAAAGTTCAAAGGACAGTTCTTCAAAATTCTGTGAAGTCAGGTCACCTTATCAGTGCTCTCCCATTTGAGCAGCTCTTACACGAGTTTGCAGTAAGGGCTGAACATGCAGGTTCAGAGCACTTGATTTATTTCTCTGTCTGTGGGCCCTGGGCTTGCAGGACTCTACAATAAAAGAGGATGATGGCAGAGCTGTTTTCCAGAAAATGTACTTTTGAGAGCATTCCTGTTAGGAAAATGTTCTTTTGCAAATATTTACTCCCCTTTCAACTGAACCCTGAAAACAAAGGTTCCAACTGTGCAGGCTGAACTGGCTGCAGGCCACCCTATGTTATCAGTGTGTGTGTGTTTATGGGAGACAGGGCACTGCAATGATTTACCTCTGATTTTGGCCAAGTGGGCACAAATGTAGCCCTTAAAATGGGCTTGAAAACTCAGTTCCTCTGCTCATCTCAGGGATGATTTTTCTTTCTGTTTTAGCCTGAGGTCAGGGCAGTTCCTTCTAACGTGGAAAAAAAGAACAGCTCCATTCTCATCCCAGCCTGTCTCCTGGTGGTGGATGACAAACCATGCTGGATCATCAGCTGTGGCACAGACCTCCCTATCCCACAGGCATTTGCATCTTTGAGATAACAAGTCACACAGCTATATGTGAGCACAAACACATACATACATACATAAGAAAACTCAGCAAAGCCAAGGATGTTTGAGTTTTTAAGTTTGGACAAATATCAAAGAGTTTTAAAAAATGCAAATGAAGGAAATCCATAACCAAACCTAAGCCCCAGGCTCCTGAAGTCTTTGAGCTGAAGTTCTCAACCTTCACATAAGGACTTGGATGTTTCCTATCTAAAATCAAATTGCTCCCATCAAATCCCTCCCATCCCACCTGTCTAGACAAGGCCCGTGAAGCACAAATGTATTTTGTCCTACGCATATGTACTGTCCTGTTCCCTCCCAAACAAACAAAACTTGCATCTAGGTTCTCTGCCATATTGGCCAGGTCATTTCCCCTTGTTATTTTCAATGGCCGTGTGCCAACACACTGAGTCACTGACAATGGGTAGGTAGAAGAAAGAAAATACTGTGACTGAAACGGAAGAGCTTCCCTGAACAGTGTCCAGTTCCCCACCTACTCCTCCATCCTTTATCATATATGAATCTATTATTGGGCATAAATACATTAATTGTGTAGAGTAAAAATAATCTTTTTCTTCTTTGTTTTTGTCTACCTTTTCTATTCATGCTTTAAGTTTAGGTAGTTGGACGTTTTCTTGGGTCTCAGAAATGAGCCCTAGTTTTACACTGAGCTTTAGGCATTAGTATAGTACTTATGGTAATGAAAATGAAAAGGCATTTGGATAGGAGAAACCAAAATCCAAAGATGTTATTGACAAAAACATGAGCAGAGCTGCTTGGGTGTTTGTTCAATCTTTCCTAATTATTTTCACCTGAGGGAATATAAGAGTAAGAAGATGGTTTGATGGCATATAAGTAAGTGAATTCTGTCCTTCAAAATGCAGGCTTTATGTGCAAATTGACACGATTTCATTCCTTATCTAGTGCTCCTTTTTTTGTGTGTGTGTGTGAAACTACACAACGAAGCAGTGTTTCTGTGTTTTCACAGAATTCTGTTCCTGTTTACTGGAAACCTAAGCTACTGTTTTCCAGAAAGAAACCACTTTTAAACAAAAATGATACATGAGAAAGAACTTGACCTCTGTACAGATATCCTTGTCTCCATCTAGCTTCCATAAAGCTAGTGGAAAGCTTCTAAGAAGAGCTGGATTGGATGCTCTTGTACATAAACCAAGATATATAGCCTCATAACTTTTTCTCAGCATGTCTTATTTATTCAGTGTATTCCATTGTCTCTTTCCATGGGGACCTTTGCAATCTCCTCTGTCAATAATGCCAGTCATCAAATCCCAATGGTCAAGTTGCCACAACCATAATTGTCACCTCTTTTTTGCTTTGCTGTGCTTCCTCACCTGCCAGCATCAATATATTTAAGACGTAGACTATAAAAACAACCAGGTAGCATACAGAGAATAACCAAGTACTCTTTCTACTTTTCTACTTGTCTTCTTGTCTTGTATTCACTCCTATGCCCTTTTTTTTTTTTTTAATTTTATTTTATTTTTTTAAATCTGGCTGCTTTGCCTACATTAAACCCCAATGATGGATCTAGGTGTTATTTCAGTGGGGCAGAATCCAGCACACACTGCCATCCCTTCAGGCAAGGAATTGCTTTTCTATTTCTATATTGAAATACCCAGCATATTTTGAAGGAAGAGTATAGAATAATGACTATTGATGTTGCTACCACACAGGGTTAGACAAATTATTATCTGTATCTTGCAATTATATTTTCCCACATTGGAAAGATATAAACAAGAGCAGAGGATGTGTTTGTATGTCGTGTGGTACGATAACTGCACAATCAATTACTTGTGCCTTGCATTTCAAATGATAGGCAATTGCTGCACACCCACTCCTTTGTGTCTGATTGCTTAATTCATTTACTTAATTCATTTAGGCAGAAGAGTCCTTGATGGTTCTGGTTGCCTGGCTTTCTAGGGTAGAGCTATAGGCAATCAATTAGCTCCACCAGCCTGAAAAGCAGAAAGGCATGCATGGAGCCTTCAAATTCTACTTGCAAGGTTAGCACAAGCCATTTGTTACAGAATGCAGAGCCTAACCAGAGTGTTTCAATCTCTTTGCAAAGCTTTCTTTCCTTGCAATCACTTCCTTCAAGGAGCCTGAAAAGTGTTTTTTGGTATCATAGAATCACAGAATGGTTTGGGTCGGAAGAGACCCTTGAGGATCGTCTAGGTCATCATGCTGTAGTAAGAGCAGAGTGGGAACAGATACCGAGATGAAGTGACTTATATGTGCCATACAAAGTACACAGTGTATGTGCACAGCAGCTTGGGGCGAGGTGCGGTGAGAGCGGGCACAGGCTGAGGAGGAGGCCCAGGGCGAGGGAGAAGCAGCAGAGGGCCCAGGCCCCAGGAGGAGGAGGGCAGGAGGGGCTCCAGGCCCACAGGCAGCAGGGATTCCCCGGCAGCCCTGCAGAGCCCCCGCTGGAGCAGATCTCCACCCTGCAGCCCGGGGAGGGCCCACGCTGCAGGATGGGGACATTTCCTGAGGGAGCTGCGGCTGTGGGGAGCCCCTGTGGGAGCAGAGTGATCCTGAAGGGCTGCAGCCTGGGGCAGGGCGCCCGCTGGAGCAGGAGGAAGGGATGGCCAAGAGGGGCTGGAGGGGCTGAGCGCAGCCCCCGTCCCATCCCATCCCATCCCGTCCCATCCCGTCCCATCCCATCCCATCCCATCCCATCCCATCCCATCCCATCCCATCCCGTCCCGTCCCGTCCCGTCCCATCCCATCCCATCCCATCCCATCCCATCCCATCCCATCCCGTCCACCACTGTGCTGCTGGGGGAGAGGGGACAGGAGTGAGGGGGCGAAGCTGGGCCTGGGGAAGAGTGGGGAGGAGAATGTAGTGTTTTAATTTTACACCTTTCTTTCTTGCTACATCGATCTATTTTAACTGTCTATGAATTAAATTAATTTTCCCCAAGTGGATACTGCTTTGCCCATGACAGTAGTTGGTAAGTATTGTCCTGTCTTTTTCTTGACCCAAGAGTTTTTCAATCTTATCTTCACCTTGGGCAGCAGGGGAAGAGGATTGAGAGAGCAGCTGAGTGGGAGTTTGGACCTTACCCAAGGTTAGCCCACCACAGTAGGAAAGTGGTGGGAAAGTCCTGAGAGCAGGTTTATATCTTGTAGTACAGATCACAGTTATTGTGTTGCAACTGGCTGGCATCAACTACTAAACACTGTCATAAGAGAACCTGATGCTGCTCCCAGCGGCAACCCGCAGTGGTATCTCCTGCAAGTTGTCTTCCCACAGTAGACATTACACATTACAGTCCCACAGTACACATTACAGATTGGGGTCTGGTTGCTGGATTTATAGGTACATTGCTCAGAAAAGAAAGGCCAAGGACAGTGTACCCCCTCTGATGGATGAGAAGGATGAACTGGTGACGACAGACATGGAGAAGGCTGAGGTACTCAACAACTTCTTTGCCTCAGTCTTCACTGCCAGTCAGGCTTCCCAAGTCTTTCATTTCCCTGAACCCACAGATGGAGGCTGGGGGACCAAAGTCCGTCTCACTGTAAGTGAAGGGCAGGTTTGAGTCCACCTGATGTAATTAAACAGGTACAAGTCTATGGGCCCTGATGCCATGCATCCCAGGGTCTTGAAGGAATTGGCTGATGTAGTTGCCAAGCCTCTCTCCATCATATTTGAAAAGTCCTGGTAGTCAGGTGAAGTCCCTGCTGACAGAAAAAAGGGAAACATCACTCCCGTTAAAAAAAAAAAAAGGTAGAAAGGAGGACCCAGGGAACTACAGACCTGTGAGCCTCACCTCTGTGCCTGGCAAGATCATGGAAAAGATCCTTGCGGAAGTAATGTCAAGGCACTTGCAAGACAAAGAGGTGATCCGAGACAGCCAGCATAGCTTCACCAAGGGTAAATCATGCCTGACCAATCTGGTGACCTTCCACGATAGGGTGACTGCATCAGTTGACAAGGGAATACCGATGTCATCTACCTGGACTTCCGTAAGGCTTTTGACACGGTCCCAACTGACATCTGGTCTCCGAATTGGTAAGATATGGATTGGATGGGTGGACCATTCAGTGGATAAGGAGTTGGCTTGAAGGTCATACTCAGAGTGTGGTGGTCAATGACTATGTCCAGGTGGAGGCCAGTGATGAGTGGTTTGCCTCAGGTATCTGTCTTGGGACCAGTACTTTATAATATCTTTATCAATGACATAGACAGTGGGATTGAGTGCACCCTCAGCAAATTTGCAGATGACAACAAGCTGAGTGGTGCAGTTGATACACCAGAAGGAAGAGAGGTCCAAAGGGACCTGGAAAAGCTTGAGAAGTGGGCCCATGTGAATCTAATGAGGTTCAACAAGTCAAAGTGCAAGGTGCTGCACCTGGGCCAGGGCAATCCCAGACAGGAGAACAGACTGAACTCATTGAGAGCAGCCCTGCGGAGAAGGACTCAGGAGTTCTGGTGCACAAAAAGCTCAACATGAGCCAGCAGTGTGTGCTTGCAGCCTAGAAGGCCAACTGCGTCCTGGGCTGCACCAACAGAGGGGTGGCCAGCAGGGGAGGGAGGTGATTGTTCCCCTCTGGTCTGCCCTTGTGAGGCCCCACCTGGAGTGTTGCATCCAGGTCTGGGGCCCCCAGCACAAGAAGGGTGTGGGGCTGTTTCAGTGGGCCCAGAGGAGGGCCACAAAGGTGATTAAGAGGCTGGAGCACCTCTCCTACAAAGAAAGGTTGGTGATGTTCAGCCTGAAGAAGAGAAGTCTCAGGGGTGACCTCATTGCAGCTTTTCAGTACTTAAAGGGAGCTTATAAAATAGATGGAGAGCAACTTTTTGCTCAATCAGATGATGACAGGACAAAGGGGAACAGTTTTAAACTAAAAGAGGGGAGATTTAGATTAGGAGGAAATTCTTCACTCAGAGCGTGGTGAGGCGCTGGAACAGGTTACTCAGAGAGGTTGTGGATGCCCCATCCCTGGAGGTGTTCAAGGCCAGGTTAGATGAGGCCCTGAGCAACCTGGTGTAGTGGGTGGCATCCCTGCCTATGGCAAGAGGCTTGAAACTAGGTGATCTTTGAGGTCCCTTCCAACCTGAGCCATTCTATGATTATCCCACCCTACTGTGAGCGCATAACTAATATGCTTTCTTTAAGCACCTAGACTTGGATGGTTCAGAGCTAGGTGCTTGAGGAGTCTGGAAAACACTATGTGAAGAAAGCCCAGGGAATTTAGGTACCTGCAGAGGGTAAGTCATCCTAGGTGTGAGATAACTTGCCCTTTAGGAATGTTCATCTCTCTCCACTGACTATAAATAACCTATAATCTTACTGTGAGGTTGAATTGGGGCCTGCTCTTGGTATCTCAGACATAATTTGTATTCAATTTTACGGAGTGATTTGGCATAACAGGGCATCACAGCTGTCAAATGATGTTTGTGACAAGGTGAATGCCTTCTTTGAAGAGGAAAGCCTCAGATCCTTTATGATATTAATTGGAGATTAATGTTTCAGAATTTCTGTAGCAGCAGAAGACCATTAAACCATGGCAATGCTTTACTTGATCAGCCCAATCTCCTTAAGTCTGTGTATGTGATAACCTCTTTTCATTTGAGTTGGTTGCTAACAGCCCAGGGCTGTGTGGAGAGCACCTTGCAATTATCCAGCACCTTTCATCTGGAAGCCTTGGGGCTTTGCACATATTAATAGTTGTATTAATAATTAATAGTGATAATAGTAATGCCTAATTTATCAATGTGGGAAATGAGATGCAGAAAGGTTACTGAGTGCTTAAACAAAGACATCTGCAGTTGGGACCTGTTCAGTTGAGAGGATTTGGTGTTGATATAATTACAGTATAACTGCATGTCTGGAGATACCCAATGAAGACCAAAGACAACAGGGTATTTGTTTTACTGGACTACTGTCACTAATGTCAAAAAAAAAAACAAAAACAAAAACAAAAAAAAACATAGGTTTCTGCTTACTTTTCCTATCTGAGTGAAGGTCAAAGTGATCCAATTTTCAGAGGTTCGGATCATTCACATGCTCGAGCAGAGCAGAGTTAAGACAAAACAAATTCCATAATTATAAGCCTAACATACTTAAAGCTAAGTGAAGACTTACATTAACATGTCTGGTGATGAATATAGGACAGTGATTGCTAATGCACAGCTATCCCTGGATCAGTGAGGACACACTTCATTGGTGGCAGTTGGCAGGCTCCCTGTGAATCTTCCAGAAGATGGAGGTCCAGAAAAGGGACCTAAAGGAGAGGAGGATGTTGAACTTAAATTTATTGTTCCAATGATGTAAACCCTTAGGCACTTCTGAGGAAAGCTCAGCAATAAAGCATTAAGTATGCATCTAGACACCCTTTGAAAAGGTTGTCATGAACGGGAGTGTAATTTGAGGGTGAAGGGGAGAGAGAGGTTCCAAGTACAATTCACCGCCAAGGGCAGTGCCGAAAAAAGAGCAAATGAGCAAGCCAGGCTGGTGTCTTTGGTGGTGTCAAGAGGGTGTTGGTGAGAGAGAAGGTCCTGGTTGTATAATTAATTGCCTGATGTTGGCACAGCACTTAGTGAATGTGAAGTATTCCTGAAGCGCTACACATTTATTATTATTCCTACCCACTCATTATCGTATCTGACACCAGTTCAAACAGACTTCATAGCATGTCTTTATGCTGTCTCTGCCTTTAAGAATTTCTCTGTGCATCCACCATAATCTTCCCCTTCCCAAGCAGTCCTGTGGTGTGTGTGGTTAAGCAGCACATCACTGCAATAAGTTAAAGAGAGTAATTAACAGAGACCACATCAGAGCTCTTGCAACACACACAATGTGTTTATTCAGCATCAGGCCGGCTAATTCCTAATGAAAGGGCACTGCACAGCGGAGTGCAGGACCCCAGTGGTCAGAAATAGTTCCACTTAAATGTTATTTACCTACAAAGAGCTCAATCCTAATTAGGGGCGTGGGAGCCAGCAAGGGTGAAATCAAAACCTTGCCCCAACCATTCCCTCCATGCCTGTGCCCAAAAAAGTCTTTTAATAGACACACAGTTACATTTGGTTTGTATACTTTTCTACTCCTCTAAACTTCCTCCTTTTGCCAGAGATTGGAAGTAGGAGTGAATGAAAGATCATGACAAGTTTTGGCTTTGTGGCATTTCCAGAAACCTCACTTATAAATAAATAATAATTGCCTGATCTCACAAGGTACTGTAGAACACTGAGGGCTAAACAGGCTTTGACTCCCCATGCTAGGCTAGACATAATAGAAACTAAAACCTCCTTTATCTTGCACAATAGATCTGAAGTATATTTATGGTACTTAATGTGGACCCTGCATCCTGTGGGATCTCACCATTACAATATCTTTCATAAATATTTATTCCCCCAGCATCCCAGTAAATGAGAAGAGTGTTAATATCCCCTATTAGAGATGGGGAGCAGGGACTCATAAAAAATGCTAAAATACTTGCAAGATGCAGATATCCTTAAAGGAACTCTGATGCTCTTGAGAATGAGGTTTAGTGTGCTAAAGGCTGCACTCAAAGGTGCAGCATATTCACATGGGGACGAGTAAAGGTTATAGTGCCCAGGTAGTCTCCTTGATCCTGTGTTGAACATGCACCCCCCCCCCCCCATCCCCCCATTTAAGCAGCCACACAGGACGAACATCTGGGGCACTCATTTCAGCTGATGTTAATATACTTCTGCTCTGGAGATATACACCTGTGCAGAGTAGTTGGGCATGGTAGATCTCTCAGCATGAATGATCAGAGGTGAAGAGTTGGAGAGGGGTCAGATTCTTAGAGGTGCTGGGTTGAAAAGGAAAGGGATGGATAAAGGTGTCTTCACCCCACTTCTGTTTTCAGCTTGGTGAATTTGGTATTCCCTCCTGCCTTGTGTGATGTTTATGGCTGCATTTCCCTCTCTATTTATGAGACAGACCTTCAGGGTCTAAGTGTGTGATTTCTCTGGTGGATGAGCTAATCGAAAAAGCTCCCACCTGCTACTGCAGGATTTATCCTGTGGAGGTTTATCTTGAGAGGAGGCAAGGTGATGAGAGTCATCTGCCAACTGCTTGTAATCCCCAGGGTGAGAATGCTTGGGCCAGACAAAAGTGGAGGTCTCTTCCAAGCTGTCAGGAAATTTGGCAAGATGATGACAGGAATAATGAAAAAATGTACTGATTTGTGCTTGCATTTCAGACTTACACCTCTAAGCACGTTTGTCAAAAGGTTCATGAACCAGGGTCTGAGGAACACTTTTTCCATCCTGTAATCTGATAATTCTACTTTTATAAGCTTCTTCACTGTGTTTCTTTTTTGTGCTCAATATGGGGAAGTGTGAAACCTGGCAGTTCTCCTTCCCAGGATGCTGCATGAACTTTCTCTTCAATTAGTTATGAACCATGCTTGTTCACCCATGAGTTTCACTTTGAGTCAGAAGTTCAAACAATCCCAAAATCTTATCACAAATCTTAGCCATGTGAAAATGAAAGTGTAAATTTTGTATAACCTGGTGGGAATTATCTAGATTTTTGTTTGTTTTATTTTATTATTGCATTGATATTCATGAGCACCTGAGGGCTTGTGAAATCATTAGCCATGCCTGTCCCGTACATTTTGTACAGATTGAGGAGTATACCCCTTGAAACCCATAATGACCATGGATGGGACTGGGTCAGTTTAAATCCAGCCTAAATCGGCTAAATGAAACCCAGCGAACTGCAAACAGCAATGTGACTGCCTAACCTTGCAGGGACCTGCCATTTAGCCTGACCATTCTCAGTATCCCAGCAGAATCCCCTGCATGTGCCCAGGAAGGCCTTTATCAAGGGAGGTGATACCAAGTCCCCATCCAGACTTCTGTGGTGATGCAGTGTTTGGCCATGTAAATTCTTCTCACGGCTTTGGTAAAGGCTGACAAGTGAGATGGGGTGTTAGCTTGAGAGTTAAGCCACCTCTGTAACCCATCACCAGGTAGGGAGAAACTGTTTGTGACCCCATATACCCTCCCATGTCTCTCTTGCACATCTGGAGTGCCAAACCTCAATGAAATTCCCACCAATAATATTAGAGCACATCACGAAGAGTCAAGGTCCATTTTTGACCTTTTCCTCTCTGTCAGCTTAAGCATCTCAGAGGCTGCATCAGGAAGCAACTTGACATATGTTCTTTTATCCTAACCTCCAAAAATACTTGGAGCTGAGTCCCAGTGCATGAGGATTTGCATCCATCTTCTCATACTTGCTAGTTCACAACAGCAAGCTTTCTTTGGTTGCAGCAACACAACCTGAATGCAGCAACCTCATCATCAAACGCTCCTGGACCAGGTGGGACATAGGCAGTGCGAGGGTTAGCATCTGGCGACCTGCAGCACAGTTTACAGAGATGGCATTTCGTGCACCACCACCACCCGAGTCTACTTGTTACATAACCAGGTGAGATGCACGAAGATCATCGCCAACATCGCCATCTCCTGACTTGTAATGATACTGCGCGTTACCTCTATGGCACTTGGCATGCAAGAAATAAAGAAATGGCACTCAAGATTTCTGGATTTGCATTTGCTTATTTAGATAAAATTAAAAACAGAATTTTTCTCCCTCCTTGTGTTCTGAAGTATTTTGTACCTGATTAGCAAATACTTTGTTTTCAATTTTTTGTTGTTGCTGTTTGCAATTGGTTGGTTGTAGAAGACTCCATTTACTCTTACAGGGTAGGTAGACAAGTGGAAAATTTTCAGCAACGTATAGGGAAGAATTTCAAGAACTTCCAAAATTGTAAGCTGTAGACAGAGAGTTTTGAGTGACATATTAGAAACCTCTGCAAAGCTCCTCTCATCTGAACAATGCATTTACCCAAGAGAAGAGCAATCTATAGTTAGCCTGATCAAGCTATGAAAGTCTCTTTGTTGGCTTCACTGATCTTTTGAATGTATAAATTAAACAGTCATTTCCATCTATTTATAATCCTGCACTGAAAACATTCACTTAAATTAAAGTATGAAAAGACTGGCATTTAAAAGTTGTGACTTCTAAGTGGTCATGCCAGCACTTCTTACAATGAATACTGCTGTACTTCAGATTTTATGGTACTGAGAGTGTCATCAAGTGTTGGAGCAATATCGCTATTGTTTCTATTTATTGATTTTTATTTGAAAATTATTATCCATGACTTTTTATTATGCCATAGAAAGAGATTATGTTTTAGGAGTATGCAACAATGACGTTTAATATTTTCTTCTCCCAGGTACCTGTGCTCATGTGGCTAGCTCATTTGCTAATTTGTTGTCTCCTCTGAAAATCAATTATTCTAACCCATTTTTCTCCCTAATCCTTGCCATCAGTAAGAAAAGGAAAAAAAAAAAAAAGTAAAAAATTCTACTTTGATTTTCTTCTGAGTTAAAGCTTTATTATCTGCTCCCCATCTGCTCCCCTCTAGGTCTCAGGTGTAGAGCACAGAGTGAAAGGCACTCCATTAGTCCTGATGCAAGAGCCATGGGGCCAGCCAAAGTGATGTTCTCTAAAGTCAAATGGAAAGAAAATGACTTTGAAGCACAGGAAGACGCAAACGTTCAGAGTTTCCTTCCGACCCTGTGGCTTACAGTGAGGCACTCCCAGTGATTTCTAAGGAATCGTCATTTGTTTTTTCAGCTTCTTCATTTTTTTCCCCTTCCCTTTTCAAATGTGAAAACTAAACCCTGTTGTGGATTCTCTATAAAACAAATAGGAGAACAGTGGGGTATGACAAAGACTTTTCCTCTTTTAGTCCTGAGAGTTTCCGCTTCTCCAACCCAGGAGATGACAATTCAGCCAGCAGTGAGCAGTAAGTAATGAAACCACATCAATTTCACAGAAGCACCGCTCATATGTGAGAGCTGCACAAGGAAAGAATGAGAGACCCAAGGTCTGAATCCACGCATTTGGAGGCCCAGTCCAGTAGTCCAAATAAAAAACTTCTGGTTTTCTTTCTTTTTTTTTTTTTTTTCCTTTTAGCTGGAATAAATCAGAGCAACAATGGAAAGTACAGGTGCAAACTCAAAAACCCTGTAGTGGTTCAGTTTATGGAAGTGGGTGTAGAAGTACTTGATGTTTCAAATGCAAATACTGTTCTGCAGCTCGGCTTAGAAGATAAAAATCACTGTTCTGTGGAATTTAAGTTTGATAGGCAAAAAAAAAAAAAGATAAAAAAAAAAGTGAAATCGATACCTTGTGACACCAAGAGAAAGTGATCTGAAGATGTCACAGGGCAGGATGGCAAAGGGGCCCTGCATCTGCAGCATCAGCTTAAATCAGCATGTGTCGTGGGTGTTCAGCACCTTCAGAAATTTGGCCCTTCAGAATCTTTTCCCTTAATCAGAGGCGCTGGAGCATTGCCAGCTACTAAAAGGTTGGGTTAGGCAAAAGGAAGTTGGTTTAGCTTGTTGAGTCAAGTGATTTCATGTTACTTGCTCTAGAGGGAGGCTTTTTGTTCTGAAGGGAATCAGTTGCCAGTGGTTAAGTTGTACTTTTAGAACGTATATATTTAATTAGGAATCGGAAACTTGATAGGCAGAATGGACAGAGGGAAATGTTCAGTGCATTGGTGCTTTGAGCATGTGAGGAATGATTTGAATTTGTTGAGGAAGGAGGAAGCTGGTCTGGAGCAAATGTTCTTAAGACAAATGAAAAAGCATTTTAAATCATTGATGAGAAGGTATTGGTCTGTGGAACTGAAACTGCTCAGCTTCATTTCTTCCCTATCTAGAAAACCTACTAGCTAAGCTGGGTAAGTGCAGATTGTATCAACTATTAAGCACAAGTTTTTTTCTTTGGGCAGCATATCTCCC
Source organism: Anser anser (assembly GCF_964211835.1). Lineage (NCBI taxonomy): Eukaryota > Metazoa > Chordata > Aves > Anseriformes > Anatidae > Anser > Anser anser. The sequence continues at coordinate 10,821,248 of NC_139721.1, forward strand.
TCACCTAGGAAGTCTTTAGATGGTGGGATAGTGGACCATCCATCTCGAAGTCTTTTCAGCTTCAGAGCTGCAGGTACTCCATCTGATAGCTGTCTGCTTCGGAGGCTATCTGGATTATGGGGAAGCCCCCGCTGCATGTTGGATTGCTGGGACACAAGGTAAAGAGAACGGGAAAGTATTCTCATGGGTTTTCTTGGCTTAGTTGTCTCCCAGGAAACTTCACACAAAGACCCTCCGAAATTGTAGGTTGACGTGAAACTGTTTTGAAACTGTTTTTTTTTTTTTTTTTTTTTTAACCTTTGGTAAATCAAAGGTAAAATTAATTAATTATTTTGCTTATTCTGGAACAATTATTCTGGGAAGGAAATTAATACAAACTCACATAAATTAACTCTACATTTTTTTTAACTTAAAGCCCTCACTTAAGATATTTTGAGGAGGGTTGATACCCTTTCTAATTATAGTAAAGCAGGGATTTGAAATCTGATATCTCATTTTGTGAGTGAACACAGGTCTGTAGGTATTCTGGGCTGGTGCCTTCTTATCCACTCCTATTGAAGTGCTTTTATTTTATATCAACCTATAAGTATTCATTTACAATTATGTACACATACATTTATGTTGAAGACACAAGCATAGCCTGCCTTAAGGGCACTCACCTGGAAGTGGTACCTGTGGGTTCCAGTGACTCTTCGAGTGACTTAAACATAAAAAAGTACCACTTCAGAAAGAGCGGTAAACTTCTCAGTCAGCACCTCTTCTGAGAAAGAAAAAGTCTTTGATTCAGGTAAATTCTAAGCAGAGTGAAGAGGAGATACGAACATGTGCCTTCTGCATTGCAATAGGCTACCTTACCGTGGAGATGCTAGAAAAGGAGACTGCAGACCTCACTGCGAGGTAGTTGTGTGAACAGTGCCAACGTCACCTTGTTTCTCCTCCCCACTCTGAATCAAAATAGTCTGATTTAGCAATTTCAAAATGAACTTATTTGACACTGATGAACAGTTAGTTGTTCTTTGACTTTTCTATTTATCACACTTCTGTGTTTCATGAAGAGGTCATCTGAACTATGTGTTGGGACAAATAAACAGCTGCACCCAACACTCTGCAAATTAGAATAAACTTTGTCCTTGTCTATCGTAATAGCCAGTATTTTTTCTTTAAAGCTTCATGGCACGACATTTTTTGTTTCATTCTGGTGAGATCACTGAGACTGGGTTGAGAAAGACGTGGATGAAGGAGAATCTTCTACCTCAAAGCCTGGTGTAACTCTCCACAGAGAATTTTCTTTTATTTCTCTGACTTGGCTGCAGTGAGAATTTGCAATAGCTGAGAGAAAGCAGGTGAGAAACCATATACAACCTGCTTTTCATCTTATTCCTCAGATTCTTGACTGAGTTTGTCTTTTCATTTAATATTGCAAGATGTATTCCTGAAATAAAGAACACATATAGAAAGCAAACACGATGGAGTCAGTTAATAATTAAACGACAATGTGAAATACACCCATAGAGAAATCTAACTGATATCACAAGTCTTACATATTTGATAATTGCACAGGCAAGCTTTGTTTAATGAGTGGTGATACTTGAAAAAAAAAAATCATGTTAGGAATTGTTGTGAAAGGTTTTATTTTAATAAAAGAATGTATGATCACACAAGCTCTTATATCATATCCTTTCCCACACAGACTCTTGCATACTTCTGGCAAAAGCACTAGCTGTTTACATTTTCTTTGTTTTCACTCCAGCAGCGTGTGACTAAGCCTTGAATGCAAGCATTTAGCTTGCACTCTGTCAAAAATGGTATTGGAGGGCTTTACTGTTTGTTGAAAAGATGGGGAATAAGAGAAAATCACTTCCTCTGAAATGTAGCATAAATAGAGGAACACCAGAGCAGCTGTACAGGGTCAGCCGAAAGGGCCCTCTAGCCCAGCATCCTGTCTCTGAGGGTGGATAGGAGGAAAAGTATAGGCTACAGAAGAGAGTAAGAACAGGGTAAGTATGCAGCAATCCCTCCATTCTGTCTTCTTAAAGGGATTTGTGGCTTAGGCATTCCCAGAGTTAGAAATAGTGTCAGTGTTTAGACATGAGTAAAGAGTACTTTTTGAACATGAAAGTTCATACTAGCACCAATACTGACTCTATTGGGCTTGTTTTCTAAAAGTTTGTCTGTTCTACAACCATTCATTACTCCATTGTTATGTTTCAGTTTCAAGCCCTTGCAATGACCTGATGTTAGCTTAGTTTATCAGGAAAAAAAAAAAAGGTGGCTGAATTTATCCACTAGATTAATAGCCTCTTGCTATAGCATAGCCCTAGGTGTGAATTAGAGTTGAAGACGAGGAAAACCCTTGCTATTTCAAAACCAAAACACAAGTTTTTTATTCCTTACGGGCTAGAAAACTTAAAAAAAAAAAAAAAGTAGCATTTTTCATGCTCTGTTTTAAAGAATTGAAATATATTAAAAAAAAATAAATCATATATGAATACATATGCTGAACTTACTAACTTCATAATGCCTTTCAGGGCTTCTACGCTCCTAGTTCCCTGTTAGTCCTGGAGACTGGTCTCTCTCAGGGTGCCCCAAAAGTCTCCGAAGAAATTTCAGCTTGTCAGGACCTCTCCTTTTCTTTAGTGTTGCTGGCACCCAAAACCTTGAGTGCCTCAGAAGAGTGTGGTCTCCCAGAGCTGCCAGGCTGGTGGCAGTCTGAATGCTCGATGGTCCCAAATCCAGGCAGAACAACCACCAGAGCTGTCTCCCCCACATATGCATCTCAGAAAATCCGCTGTCTATCCTCCTGCCAAGGAGAATGGTAGGTGAGCAAAGCCTTCACTTTCAGATCTGTGTATTAATCAGTGGATTTCCACAAACATTTGGGTTCTGGCATCTTTATACCAACAATGCTTACCCTCAGACGAGGCTCCACCATCTCCTTCAGAAGGCTTCATTTTCTAAAAAGGATTCTAAATTTGAGCCTCTTGTTCTGTGAGCCATTTGAAGACACATGAATGACTGTTTGTTGGTTTGTTTCCTACACACCCCTAACAAAAGGCTATGTGAAGGCAGGGTTTATGTCTTTGCAATCATCCGTGGAGCTCATGCTTGTGAAGACCAGATCAGAAGACCAGAAGACCATTTAGTGTGATAAATCCGCGCACTCTTATTTCAGGCATGAAAATAATATCTAACAGCAGTCACAGAAATAAAATCTAGATTTTGGTTATTTAGTAATTTACATGTATTTTTATTTTCTTTCATTTGTAATCTTAGAAATTAAATGCATCTTTTTTTTTTTTTTTTTAATTTGTTTTCTCTCTTTATTTTTTGTTTTTCTACTATGAAGAAACAGTCAGGAACTGTTGAGGTGACTGAATACTGATCTGGGACCATGTTTTTACTCTAGCATTGATCTTTGGCATGACTGTGCTTCTTTCTTCTTCTGTAACAGTGATACATGGTTTTTCTTTAAACAGTGTTTTGAGAGCTAGGGTGTGGAAAATTGTTACAGAAGAACTGAGAGTCTGACTAATCACTCATGGATGGAGCAGGCAGGATTACTGGTTTCTGTTCTTGTTCTGATTTACTGCTGTATGTGGACTTGGCAATATCCAGCTGATCTAACAATGTGTTTGGGTTACTAAAATCCTAATTTAATGACAACACCAAAAATTAGACTGAAAAACAAGTTGTTTACAAAATCATCCACCTCATTCTCACTTTTAACTGTCTTATTAGCCTGTTTCACCAGTGCACTGTTTAGCCAGGAATATCTGCATATAAACCTTTTAGCCATATGCGTTTCCCCAGTGGTGACAATGATTTCTGTGTCTATTGTGTGCAAAGCTAATTATTTGCAGAGATATTGGATTTCCTGGCCCGGAAGGTGTTTGTGGTTTTTATAACAAAGGAATTAAGACACGTAGGGAACAGGACGGCTTAGAAAGCATCCCGATGACAACAATAACACTCTGTACCTTGGAAAGCCTGTTTTCCCTTTTTTGTCCAAATGCAATCATAAGTACATCCTCTCCCTGACAGCTCACCCTGCCCTCAGCCATTCCGCGAGGAGATCTAATACAAATCTCATTGATATCAATAGAGACGCCTGCGGACCACACTGAATTTGGCTTTGGAGGAATGTAATGTATGCAGCTCTTTTAACATCCTAGCCCACTTCTCTTTGCTGTGGATGGTTGTTAGGCAAAGCAGCTGGGACAATGCTAATAATGCTCTTCTTTGTATCTCTTGTCGCTCTGCTTTGATGTATCAGTGAACAGAGTCAAAATGTACTGAGTGCAGCTTCTTGAGTGGCATTATTGCAGTAATTTACACCACTGCAGATCATAGCTGAGCTGAGTCCAGCTAGAGAGATTAAATTACCTATAAACGAGGAAGGGATGGGTTAGTGGCAAGGGCATTAGCTGCAATTTGAGAGGCTTGGAGTTCACTTTCGCAGTTTCTCCTGTGCAACCTCAAGGAAATCATTTTGGATGGAAGTTGAAAAGTTACTTACTTGATCAAGTTCTATTTGAGACAGATTTTCAGCGCCCAAATCCCCCAAACTGATACACAGAAATCTTTTTTAACTGCTGTGGTACCTCATAATACATAGCATGGCTTTTCTGTATGGACTTGCTAGAGTGCCTCAGGTACACGCTCATGCTGCAGATGCCCAGAGGTGCCTTGCAATGAAAGGAGAGTTGAATTTGCTCCAAGTCTCTGGAGATGCTGATGATACATAGCATCAGGTAACACAAAGGAACTTGCCTCTCCCTGAGGGAAGAGTAAGTCACCTCACCTGGACTTGGGGACAGTACAGAATAGCAGCACAGCAGCTAGAACACGCTAACCTTTTACCTTACCATCATTTAATTAATCTCTTGGGGGAAAAACAGGATGAAATTTCCAGGTCTGAGGCAGTCTTCTCTGTCTACCTCAGTGACTGACTTCTGTTTGAGAGGTGCCGAGTCCTTGTGACCAATCTGGTACCTACAGCCCGGAGCAGGAGGATGCATTGTCCCACCTGGCTGATGTAGTTACACGTGCCATTTTTACTCCTAGAAATACCTAATAGGCCTTGACAGTTTAACCTCTCCAACTTTGTACGAGAAGCCTCTTATATTTAACCTTGTTAATTTTTATGTATTTTTCTCTCACTCACATGTGCTTTCCTTTACTACACACCTTTCTTAGAAGTTGCTTTTTGTTTTCCATCACAGCTTGCTATTTTATCTCCTCGGAAAACTCAGCTTTGAAAGGGAACTGGTACTCATGTTCATATGTCATGCCCCTTCCTGGGTAGTCTTTCTGACAACAAGGAGGTCCCCCTGAGAGCAGGGCACTGCCTTTTGGGCGTAGGTACAAAGCCACCATCAAAAGCAGTGGTTTCAGACTTGGGGAGCAGGATCTGTGGCAGTGCTGTGATCATAAAGACAATATAAAAGCAGGACTTTATACCTGGGGTGGGAACATGAGTGCAAGACTTAATGGTCAAAAGGGTTCCGACATAGGTGCAGAAAGATAAATTAGTGATGTTCCAGTGCTGTCTCAGATGTTCTCGGAAGAGTTTCTGGGAATAATTTCTATGAAAGGCATTTACCCACAGGGCATGGCATAATTGCTGATTTGGGAAATAGGGATGACTCACTTATGTAAGAGACGCCCATACTATTAGCATAAAAGATGCACTGCTTATCATAGCTTTTTAGTGGCATTGTGCCTAATTAATTCATGACACCTTAATTAATAGGTATACAAAGAAATATCCCCACATGAACTAAGCATTATGGAGTAGATTGTGCCCTACAGACTCTGCCTGATGGTGGTGTACGGGAACACTTTCCAGTTTCTACAGGAGTTCAAAGGGTGTACTGAGTTTAATTCTAAATGTGGTTATTTTTCTCCAAGGGTGAATAGAAGCTACTGGAGACAGGACCTGAAACCAAATAGAGTTCAAGGACAAAACCATCCTCAAATCATGAAGATTATATTTCACACCTCAGCTTAACAGATGGTTTCCATCACTGGAAATACAGAGGAAATCCAGAGCAGAAAACCCAGATCTGAACATTAGCCAACGGGTATCAGGACATCTCTCTTAGGATATCAGCATGTCCTGGCTGAAAAAACAAACAAACAAACAAACAAACAAACAAACAAAACACTAAATAATATGTTACCCTTTCACAGTCTCATAGTTATGACCAATAAATAAATAAACAAATATTCGATATATTCGATTTCTTTAGGATAGTAGCTGTTAGTAAAGTGGGAGTTTAAGAAATACTTGTCCTTCTTGTGCTCTTAATGTGCAAATGAGATAGGAAAAGTCATGGGGTTGGAAGTCACAAGGCTCTGACTGTCCAGTGATGAAGACAGTGGGGATGAGACTGGTGGGTATCTAAAAGAGGAAGGCTGGACATAACTGAAAACATTTCCAAGCTGGTTTTCCACTCAAACACCTCTGATCTACATAATGCTCAATGAAAGTGAGAATGATTGAATCTTTTTTTTCAAATCCCAGTATCAAGTTATTACCTTGATTATTTAAACACCAGTGTATGATTAAGATATGCATATTCGGTTTAAGGGGTCCTAAATGCATAATTTATAATTGTGTTTTAAAATGTTGACATAAATATTTCACTAGTTTGCACATGAGATGGTTAACAGCCCCTCAGCAGTGTGGGGGCTGCAATGCCACCTTTGGGAATCTGTAGGTTCTTCTGGTTCGTGTTTCTCATTGTGGCTACAATAACAAACCTCAGCCATGTTGTAGGTCAGCTAAAGGTCTTATCTGAATTGTGGGGTAAACATTGTGCAAATCTAGCCAGAATTATAGTATAATACGACAATCAGAAGTTTGGGTCTTGAATTAAGTAAAATGTGACAGTTCTGGGCAGGCTTTGACATGCAGCTTTGAATGCAAGAAATTTAGAGCAAAACTTGGAAGATGTAAACCTAAGCAAACTGAAAACATCATTTATGCAAGGTTCTTTTGGTGAGATTTTCTTATTCCTGCTTACAAAGCATTTAGTATGTTGCTGCATATTTGGTCAGTGCACTCAAAGAAAAGCCAAACAAACGCAATCCAGTGCTATTATTTCTTCTCCAGGATGCTCTTCAGCTCCCTTGAATTCTCCAGCTAGGCCCAGGATTTTAGTTTCTATCCCTCAGGGTAAGGAAGATTGGATAGTTCATCCATGGAATGTATTAATACTGCTTCTTAATCATCCAGAGCAATCACTGTAGGTTGTGCAATGCAGAGCACTCCTTTTTTCTGCAGGGGCTGTGCTTACTGACAGCCAAGGAGGGAGCAAGACAGCAAATTAAATCCCAGTCCCCTTGTTTGAAAGCACTGTCTCTTACCCCAGAATAAGACCTCACTTTGGCATCTTGTGAGATCACATGTGTAAGAAAATAACTTAAGCCAACAGAAAATACTGAAACAGAAATTGCTTTTGTGTCTCGTACAAGAGAGTAAAGGAGAAAAGAAGTTTTAGATGAGGGCTCAAGAAATGAGGTCTCAGTCCTGGCACCAGTACAGAATTCCTCTGTTGCCTTGGGCAAGTGACTTTGAAATTCAATTCTCTGTTTGCAAAATGGGGGCAACGGAGCCTCACAGAAATGTTGGAAGGGTAATTCCGTTAATATTTATGCTTTGCTTGGGTACCCCATTGCCAGGAACCTTTATAGCTACCTATCCTACCAGAGGACACTCAAGTTCATGGATATTTTGGTGAGGACGCACACCAGAATGCCAGCAGGAAGTTGGCAGTGTCTTGTTTGAAATTAGTTAAAAAAATATATAAAATGGAATAACTGCCTTTTGAAAAATGCTGGTATATCAGCACTCATCTTCATCCTAAAGAGAGGTAAAAAGTTTAACTAGGTGCACCTCCTGTAACTGCTTCATGACGTACTATGCTTTTGCAAGGGAAGGGACTTGTGTCTCCTGGGAGGTGTAATTCAAAGTCACACAAGCTTGTGTGGGAGAACATGGCTATAAATGACCAAGATCTACAGCTACCACAAAGCTCTTCAGTCATTCAGCTGGACATGGGCATTAAGACTAATTCCAAATGCACTATTTTATTTTGAGTTTCCTGTTAGGAAGATCCAACAAAAGATTTGTTTATTAGCTTGTTTGTTGTTTTTTTTTAAAATTTTTTTATTTTCCCTGTAGATATGTTTGATCTTCAGTGAACTATCTGATGGGGAAAATGGCAGATTGAGGCGTTTGTTTTTCAGTGTTTTTTGAGTAGCCTTCAACCCTTTCATTAAGAGCTTTTTAAAACCACTGGTTCTCTTTTGGCATAGCGAAGTATACTTCCATGACATCAGGACCTGATTTTCAAAGAAGACAAGATGAGATCAAAGCAAACTTTCTCTCATTTACCTCTCTATATCTGCATTTTAACCCTCCCCATCAGGTGAAGAGTACATTCACCCCTGCCCTATGCTACCCAGAAACTTTGTGAAACCATCCTGTATCTTTCCATTAAATGTTTTATCACTGCTTGGAACAGTCCTGGGTCTTGTGTTTCAGCACGTTTATTTTCTGTGGGAACAGTGATCTGATTGCAGTGTACGTGTGTGGGTGGGTAGATTATAAATTATAGGCTCTGAGCTCAGGTGCACATCTTGGGAGTGACTTTTAAATAGCTGTATGATTAACAAACCCTTCTCCTTTGCAGAATGGGAAGAAACTTCTGTCTTGAAGATCATTGCTTTACTTCAGGAATTATCCCCCATGGAGACTGAATGACTTGACGCTGGAGGGGAAATATTTGTTGTGCTATGGATGTGAAGCCAGCTATCTACCTCTCTATGGGATGATTTATAGCCCACAGACTTTGGGGGTAGGAACAGGGGGATCCTTTCAGGAAGAGAGTTCATTGCTTTGGAGGGAAGTAGCGTGCTGGACTGACTGAGACAGCTTCTCGTGGCTGGAGTGGTTCAAGAAGTTCTTGCCCCCAACTCCTTGGTTGAGTAGCAGTCGTGCCTTTGATGCTCCTCTCGCTTCAGTGCAAAGCCAATGGTCTGGGTTAATGCAGCCAGCAACAGTGGGCTCAGCTGTGTTTTTGCAGTGGATGCAGCATGTTCATGCAATTATTCAGGGTGGCTCAGCTAACTGCCCTGGAAGGCCAGTAATGAAGAACTAGTAATTAGGCTAGATCCAGGGGAATAATATGACCTCGCTCTTGGATACTTTAAGATAGGTACTACGTTTTTAATAGAGATGGACGTCATATAAATATCCAGATAGATTAACGATATAATGGAGGCTTTCTTGGCATTACGGCATCTTGAAACTGGCTACCACTGTTAGTCCATCTGTGTTACGGATTGCAGACCCAGGCCAAGAAATATTTAAGCAGATGCTTAAAGTTAATTATAGAAGCAGGCCCATTGATTTCAAGAAGAATGCTTACATTTTTAAAATCAGGCATATGTTAAACTGTTTTTCAAAATGTAGGCCTAATCCAGTAGTTTCCATAAAAAATAAAGCCTAGCAAACCTCAAAATAACAGGTTAGAAAAGTGAAAGCAGAAGGGTATAGAAGTACAAAAAAAAAAAAAAAAGCAGCACTGATTAATTCTCTTTACAAGAGGTCTTGTTGCAACTTTACTGCATGATCCAACCGGATTGCTCAGATAAAAGAGATGCAGACATATTTATCTAGTGTTTCTATGTAACGTTACAAGTACGGGTCTAGAGCGTATGTGCCTGACTCTGGAAACCTTCTGTTCACAGAACTTTAATTGGTTTTCACAGGCAATGTGTGTGCTGCCTCCTCACAAAATGGAACCAAATATTTATTAGCAGTAGGAAATAGATCATTTGTTTTTACATGCGAGTTTTCATTGGCAGTGTTTGTGGAGAAGGCACACATGATAGGCACTTCTTAAAAATCTTCTTTTGATACTGCTTGTTGGATCTCATGCATTTTAGAATCAAAATAAATAAATAAATAAATAAACACACGAAAAATACAAAACAAACTGGATTAAATTTGAACAGGCAGTATCTCAGAGCAGATATGGCCTCAAACACAGAGAGAGTAGGAACATATCTGAGTACAGCAGTTGCCAATGCTAGCATTTCCAAGGGTGGTCTTCATGCAGTGAAATAGCTCCCCAGAGAATATAAATCCAAACAGTGCAGTGTTGACATGATAAATAGCAAGTTTAAAGGGAAAATGATTGAAAATTATATGGGATCGAGATGAAACTGACTCATGGCTCAAGTCATAGGTAAATGCTGAGAAAAAAAAAAAAAAGATGAGGAAGTCAACTGATTAGCAAACTGATTAGCAATAAATTGCATACAAAAGATTTGAGATCGATAGAAACAAATTATAGCCATAACAGAAGAAAGAGTACTATATGTTTTTAAAGACATTCATAGTATATAGGACTCCAGAAGACAATGCAGTATTTATACATGCACAAAAAGCTCTCTGCATGTGTCTATGCACACACCTAAAGAAATAAACATGTAGGTTTTAAAAAGTAATATATGCGTAGGTCTAAAACCAACATTACTTTCACTAGTTGAATTTTTCCTGGGCTGAGCAATGTCTGTTTGAAGAAATTGGCAAAATCCCATGTACAGTGTAATTTTTACCTTATTTTGTAAATTCTGTTGGGGACAAAAAGTCACAGAAGTTAAGGAAGGAGTTATAGCTTAGTCTAGGTCTCACGAACAGCTCAGTCAGGAAGAAGTTAGAAGGAGCAGAAGCCGTTACTAACAAAAACTTTATGGTGCTGTCTCTTTTGCTAGAAAGGTCATTGGACAGACTTTTAGGGTGTTTTTAATGTTCTTATAAAATGCTTTTAGTACAGTAATACAGGGTTCTTTTCCAACAGATTATCATATGATTCTGTGCACACTATAGACTATTTTAAAGCTGTAAATACCTTCCCATAGTTTCCAACTGAAAATGTTGTATTTTTTGCTTTTTTTTTTCCCATAATAATTGAAATATCCACAGAAGAAAAAAAAAAAAAAAAAGATTTCAGGCTTGATCTAGCAGTTTTACGTTAGATGAAGAAACATGAATTTAGGTGACCTTTTTAAAAAAAATAAATCACAAATTCTACCAATTACTAATTTTGATTATACAGTTTTCAAATATGGAAAAGAACAATGCAGGGAGGGAGGATATATTCTGTTTTCCATATCTGTGATGGAATCAGCATGGGCAGATGGGCTTTCTCATTAGTAGAGGAAAGCTACAAGCTGTGGAGGGAAAAAAAAAAAAGACAGCAAACCTCTAAGGTTAAAGCAATGAAACTGTGACATAAATTGCATAGGTTGAATGTAAGTATTCTTAGCAGTAACTAAAGAATTTGGAAACAATGGTGGTTTTGACACCAGAGTGATCTGTCCTTTACATCAGTGGAGAACTGGCTGGCCACTGGAAGCTAGAGTGTGACCCATGTCATCACAACGTAGGTGCCAGCATCTGACTGGAGAAACCACATCTTAAACTCTTCTACCTGGGGCTCCACCAGAGGCACTGGAACCAGATAGCTAGATTACATTCACCCAAAGAGCTGGGCTGGGGTTTTCACAGATTCACAGATTCACAGATTCACAGATTTTTCTAGGTTGGAAGAGACCTCAAGATCATCGAGTCCAACCTCCGACCTAACACTAAGTACTCCACTAAACCATATCCCCAAGCTCTACATCTAAACGTCTTTTAAAGACCTCCAGGGATGGTGACTCCACCACCTCCCTGGGCAGCCCGTTCCAATGCTTAATAACCCTTTCGGTAAAGAAGTACTTCCTAACATCCAACCTAAAACTCCCCTGTCGCAACTTTAGCCCATTCCCCCTCGTCCTGTCACCAGGCACGTGGGAGAATAGACCAACCCCCACCTCTCTACAGCCTCCTTTCAGGTAACTGTAGAGAGCGATGAGGTCGCCCCTGAGCCTCCTCTTCTCCAGGCTGAACAAGCCCAGCTCCCTCAGCCGCTCCTCGTAAGACTTGTTCTCCAGACCCCTCACCAGCTTGGTCGCCCTTCTCTGGACTCGCTCGAGCACGTCCATGTCCTTCCTGTAGCGAGGGGCCCAAAACTGAACACAGTACTCGAGGTGCGGCCTCACCAGAGCCGAGTACAGGGGCACAATCACTTCCCTCGACCTGCTGGCCACACTGCTTCTTATACAGGCCAGGATGCCGTTGGCCTTCTTGGCCACCTGGGCACACTGCTGGCTCATATTCAGCCGACTATCCACCAATACTCCCAGGTCCTTCTCGGCCAGGCAGCTTTCCAGCCACTCATCTCCCAGCCTGTAGCTCTGCTTGGGGTTGTTGCAGCCCAGGTGCAGGACCCGGCACTTGGCCTTGTTGAACTTCATGCAGTTGACCTCAGCCCATCGCTCCAGCCTATGCAGATCCTCCTGCAGAGCCTTCCTGCCCTCGAGCAGATCGACACACGCACTTAGCTTGGTGTCATCTGCAAACTTACTGAGGGTGCACTGGACGCCCTCATCCAGATCATCAATAAAGATATTAAAGAGGACCGGCCCCAGTACCGAGCCCTGGGGGACTCCACTAGTGACCGGCCTCCAGCCAGATTTGACTCCATTCACCACAACTCTCTGGGCCCGGCCATCCAGCCAGTTTCTAACCCAGCGAAGCGTACGCCAGTCCAAGCCCCGAGCAGCCAGTTTCTTGAGGAGAATGTTGTGGGGAACGGTGTCAAAAGCCTTACTGAGGTCAAGGTAGTCCACGTCCACAGCCTTTCCCTCATCCACCAAGCGCGTCACTTGGTCATAGAAGGAGATCAGGTTCGTCAAGCAGGACCTGCCTTTCATAAACCCATGCTGACTGGGCCTGATCGCCTGCTTGCCCTGCAAGTGCCGCGTGATGACCCTCAAGATAATCTGCTCCATGAGCTTCCCCGGCACTGAGGTCAAACTGACAGGCCTATAGTTCCCCGGGTCTGCCCTGCGGCCCTTTTTATAGATAGGCGTCACATTGGCTAGCCGCCAGTCAACCGGGACCTCCCCCGATAGCCAGGACTGCCGATAAATGATGGAAAGCGGCTCGGCCAGCTCCTCCGCCAGTTCTCTCAGTACCCTCGGGTGGATCCCATCCGGCCCCATCGACTTGCGCACATCCAAGCTCCGTAGCAGGTCGCCAACCATTTCCTCATGGATAGCGAAGGCCACATCCAGCTCCCCATCCCCTTCCACCAGCTCAGGGCACTGGGTGTCCGGAGAACAACCGGTATTGCCGCTAAAGACTGAGGCAAAGGCGGCATTAAGCACCTCAGCCTTTTCCTCATCCTTAGTAACTAGGTTTCCCCTCGCATCCAGTAAAGGATGGAGATTCTCCCTAGTCCTCCGTTTCGCGTTGATGTATTTGTAAAAGGATTTTTTGTTGTCTTTAACGGCAGTAGCCAGGTTGAGCTCCAGATGAGCTTTGGCCTTTCTAATTTTCTCCCTGCACAGCCTCGCTACATCCTTGTAGTCCTCCTCAGTGGCCCGCCCTTTTTTCCAAAGATTATAAACCCTCTTTTTTCTGCTAAGCTCCAGCCGCAACTCTCTGTTGAGCCAGGCCGGTCTTCTTCCACGCCGGCTCATCTTTGGGCACGTGGGGACGGACCGCTCCTGTGCCATCACGATTTCCTTCTTGAGGAGCGCCCAGCCTTCCTGGACTCCTCTGCCCTTCAGAACCGCCTCCCAAGGGACTCGGCCAACCAGCGTCCTGAGCAGCTCAAAGTCAGCCCTCCGGAAGTCCAAGACAGCAGTTTTACTGGTCCCCTTCCTGGCCTCGCCAAGAATAGAGAACTCTACCATTTCGTGGTCACTCTGCCCCAGACAGCTTCCGACCACCACATCTCCCACCAGTCCTTCTCTGTTTGTGAAGAGAAGGTCTAGCGGGGCACCACCCCTGGTAGGTTCACTGACCAGCTGCGTCAGGAAGCTATCTCCCACGCTCTCCAGAAACCTCCTAGACTGCTTTCTCTGTGCCGTGTTGTGTTTCCAGGATATGTCCGGGAAGTTGAAGTCCCCCACGAGGACAAGCGCCGACGATTTTGCAACTTCTGTCAGTTGCCTATAAAACTCCTCATCCGTCTCCTCATCCTGGTTCGGCGGTCTATAACAGACCCCCACCAGGATGCTAGCCTTGCCGGCCTTCCCGCGGATCCTAACCCACAGGGATTCAACCTTATCATTCCCAGACTTCTTCCCCTAATTTTAAACACTACGACAGAGGTATCTGAACCTGATCTATTTATTTATTTATTTATTTATTTATTTATTTTTCATTTCCCAATGAGGTCTGTGGAAATTTAGTGGGTACAGCAGTGGGTCCTAACAGTGATCCATTGTATCATAAACTAGACTATACATGGGTTTGGGTGGATTAGTTGTTCCTTAGGCTTCATTTGCCACGCCAATTAAAGTTCCTATGCCTAATGGGGAATCAGCTTGCACATAGACATCCTTTTAAAAGATACCTCAGCTTCACTGAAAAATCTCATTCTTATGACCTGGGTTCAGGTGAAAATGCTCTAAGGACAGAAGGACTATTCTGACTGTTTAGGATCTTTCCAGATTAATTTTCTCCTTTCCAAGCAAAGCATTCAGATAAATAACTCCTACCATAAATAATGTTTGTAGCATGTTGTAGAGTCACAGCTCCAGAAACAAAGTGTTTTTGAAAACATGAAGCCAACACACCTGGAAAGCTCAGAACCACTTAATTTTTTTCAGACAGTTATACTGTTGAATGAGTCCTTAATCTTGATTTTTTACCATTTGGCACTAGTAATGCTGACATCCCTAATCTTGAGGGTTTAAAACTTGGCATACAGCTGTGGCACCTGAGAAACTAGCAAAAAAATGAGTCCCATACAGAGGTCCATGCAGATGACCCAAGGGCTGCATGCAAATGGCCTTGTCTTTTGAAAGCAAAGAAACCCTCATGCAGCAGGGAAGCAATACCTCCTCATCTTTTTTCACTTCTAAATGAAGGTGAAGGCAATTGCTGAGCTCTAATGCTGAGGTTTCTGATGCCATTATGTGTTAGCACTGGTACTATCTATAGAGGCTAATGTGAGAGGGTGCTTTCTGATCCTGCACAGTCACAAAACTGGTGGTGGTGTTGTTGAATGCACTTCAGAACTAAGGTAAGGATTTTTATTTATTTATTTATTTATTTTTTATGGCTTTGCTCTTTTGGACTTGAAGAGGGGAGTCATATATTTTCCACCTAAACAGCCACTGAGGTGCCAACTGCTCTTTTGCTTCCCACTCAGATACCTGGCTTGTTGCATAAAAAATAGATAATTCACAGAGGTTTGTCTGACTTTAGTGCAGTAATTTTCCCTTCCAAAATGTCAAGAGATTCTTTAGCATCACTAGGAACAACCTTGTCAAAATGCGTACAAATCAGAACCCTGGAAAAGCCTGATTCAGAGAAAAATCAAGGTCCTAGCTTGCCTCATGCTGTAAGCTGAATAAATTTTCTTCTTTCCCTTTCTTAAGCTGCTCACCCACATTAGTACTGTTACAGACTGCCCAGAAACAGTGACTTTATCCCAAACTCCTACAAAAAAAAAGTGGTATTTTTACAAAGAGGGAATGAGAAAGTTGCAGCAGTGTGTGGCAGAGGGATGGCAGTGTGGGATTGGAGAGGCAGAAAGATATCAAGGGACCCACAGGGAGTAACAGAGAAGGGGACAAGAAGCAGAGGTTTGATATAGCTGTGGTGCATGAGGCAAAGTGCAGCTGGAGAAAGTTTGCCTGGAAAAGTGAAACCCACAGACAGTAAGGGGAATATGGGATAGGGATGCAGAGTAGGTATGGAAGTGGAGAGGAGGAGACAGGTGGGACAGGAGACAGGAGCCCAAGATGCCTGGCTGGGTTAGGTGTAACACTGGGAATACAAAACCTCAAAGGGTGAAAGTGGATTTCATGGAGGGCAGGAGACAGTGGCAGAGGTAAGGGCACGTATGAGAAAATGAGATGGCAATGAGGGGATGAGCTGGGACCACATGGAGTGGAGATATAGGGTGGGAGATACAACAGGCATTTCTGATAGGGAAAGGGCTTACAGGAGTCCTGGGGACGTGGTGTAGTGAGCTCGGCCAACAGCATTTTGGGGTCTTGGTGTCACACACCTAACAAGAGTGATTCTAATGGAAGAGTTACAGGAGGCCTCTAGCTCAATGAGGTTTTCGAGGTTCATACGGAGAGAAGGGCACAGCCAGTGCCTATACTTGCCCTGTGTCACGACCTGCCTGAGCTCCAGGCTTGGTGGCCACTTCTCACGCCAAGTGAGCCTATGTTCCCCACCACATGGGGAAACCGTTGCCACTGGAAGGAGAAGACTGAATGGAGGCCCAAGATGATGAGGGTACATGAGGACAAGCAGAGTTCACTGAAGGAGAACAGATCTCGGAGCAAGGGCACCGTTATGCTGCAGGAGGAACCAGTGAAGTGGAGGAGGCTGCATATTTCTTCAAAGGTGCTGGCTGCAAGGCATGGGAGAAGAGCCAGCAATGAAAGTAGGAGAAAAAGGAGTGAGGCTAAGAACTTGGCATGAAGGAAGGGAGGGAAAGCTGGAGGGGAGATTTTTCTGCTGTTATGGATCCTCTGATAATAAATCAGATTCCTTAAAAAAAAGGAGGGGAGTTATTAAGGAAAAGACTTGTATCGTAAGTTGGAATAGAAAGAAAACTCAAACAGCAGGCGATCTCCACAGCTTGCTCAGATAAACATGCCACGTCCCAGCACTCCTCCCTGCTGTCCAGCTGCTGCAGGCAAGTGTGGATCATTTCCTCCTGTAACTTCTTCTTGCTGGGGTCAGCAGTGGCTCAGATGATAACATGTTCTTGCATAACCAGCGGAAGGACCTCAGAGCGTTACTCACAACCCTCCATCACCCCGCTGTATCTTTTTTTGACTTTGAGTATAGGAAAGAGAAAGGAGGGTATTTCCCTTTAGGCTTTCCAGTGATATTATTAGTAAAATATTTGTGCAGCATCAAGCATTTTTGTAAAGCAAGCGGTTTAAAATTTTGAATTGGAAAAATTTTAGAAGTAAAAAGTGGAGAAAGAGAGGAAAACTGAGCAACAGCAATCAGCAGGGAAGCCTCCTCTGCATAACATTTTCTCTTCAAAAGAGAAAACAGCCACAAAAATGTGAGAAAATATTGTTCCTTAACCTTTTCAACAACCAGAACATTCTTCTATATTGAGTAATGTTTCTGAGAAAACCTGAATTAGGAGATGATGAAACTTTGATGCAATTTGTGGAATTGGTGGAAAACGGAAGTGGGACTAGTCACTATAGGGCAATGGATTTCTTGATTTAAGAAAATAATAGTTCAGTAATGGATTCATTGATCTACTTGCATGTTATTTGACAGAGAAAAATAGATTCTGTCACTTACACAGAAAGGAAGTAAGGAAAAAGAAAAACATCAGAAGGACCATTAATATGTTATGAAGCAATAAATAAAAATCATGCCTAATAAGCTATAAAATATAAACTTAAGCTAAAGTAAAAATGACTAATTCAGTCTGGTCCTGCAGGCTCCCTCTCCAGGGGACAGAGGAAGAAGCATCTCAGGAACACAGTTTGTCCTCTTCACTGCCTGTTCGGATGTGGGAAGGGTCTCCCTCCACTGACTCAGGAGACCGGGCGATAATCGTTTTGCAGCCTCATGGGCTGTCAGTCACCTGAACTCAGATGGCTTCACTTTTTCCTTCCATTCAATTCAATTGTACCACATTGATTATTTAGATGAGTATTTTCTGAAGATTGTTCATTTTTTGCGGTCTCATATGCATGAGATTTCTAATGGATTCTGGAAAAGCACAGTCTCATCTCTGCGCCTTTAATTGTCTAAACATGCTACTGGCTTCAGTGCCAGCTTAGCCACTTCCTCAAGACAAGAATGAAACTGCAAGAAGGTTTCTAAGTCAGCGTTGCCTAAACATTTATTCCTGGCCTCACTGAGCTAAAACCACTGTGTGAGAGGGCATTGTGCCCCTGTGTGCTCCCATACAGCAGTCAGAGCAGATTATCTGCAGTCGATAGCCCACCAGCTCCATTGTCAGTAATGTGGAAGAAACATTCCCTCTTTGCTGATGAGAAAAAAGCCTCTAGTCTGGTGCACAAGAGAAGGGTTATTATCTTTCCAGATGCATCTCAACCTCACATGTGTCAGTGGGAAGTGCACAGATGGAGGAAGGGAAGTGCAGTGGCTGCTGAATGCAGTGGGATCGTCAGTGCAAAGGTCTCAGCATCAGTTTTTCTCCCACTTCTGTGACACTGTTTTGCAACTTCAGAGTGATTCCTTTGTCTTTAGAGTGTTTCTTAGGTTGTGTCCATGGGCTAAATGAAGGATAAATATAAAGAACAAGCCACTTCTCAGAGAAAAATTCTTTACTTAGAGGTCTCTCGGGAAAGGTTTGTGAGGTTTCTAAAACAAAAGGATTGGAAAATCTGAAAGAGTTGTAAAATTTCCATTTCCTTGCTGAGATTTCTTTCCTGAAATCCTGGTTTGGCTTGTGCTGAAGGATTTGCTAGAAAGTACTCTGCTGTGCTTCACAGTGGCTAATCAACAAGGATCTCCCTGAAACCCAGAGCTGTTTTGACTGCTATTATAACCAGAAGCACAGCTCGGGAGCTTGGTGCTGTCACCTCCTGGGAATGCACCAGCTTGGGGAACACAAGGCAGTGCCTATTGGCAGGTAGGTATGAATAAGGAATAGGATGGGAAAGACAAGTCTTTTCATTTAATTTTGTATCTGGGTGCTCTAAGTAGACGTGTTATCTGCAGGGGATGTTTTTGTGGTCTTGCCTTTGACACATTAATTAGTTTTGAGGAAGTTTTCATTCATTCAGACTTTTCACAAAGAGAAGCTTAATTGATTTAAAGTATCCATGTGAAAATCAAAGTCTGCTCTGCTTAATTTTTAGGATTGGTAGACCCTCAAAAATAAACACCAGGTATTTATCTCCATTCCTATATTGCTCTCTGATTCGGTTCTGCACGACATAGTTAGCATACGATCTCGTTACAGTTTTGTGGAAAGTCCACTCATACAAGATGTATTCTTAACAGCAGGGTTCTGCATTTTCTCATCAAAGAACAACATAGTCAGAGCTGAGCAATAAACGACATTAATCAGCTGTTTGCAGTAGCATTTTCCAGGTATTGGTGTACTCAGGTAAGACCATTCCTTTGGGAAAGATATACTCTGCTTTATCAACAGAGGATGTATGACATTATGTGGCCTCTGAAGCCAAGTCAGTATGCAAAAAAAATGGAAAGTCAGGGAGGAGTACAGAAAAGGAACAGATCTATAAAAAGAAAACAGAAAAGGAGATATTTTAAATGTTCAAGGGATATTATCTTGACCTGGGAAAGTGATGTCTTTGTCTGGATAAAGACAATCACAATGTGGTATTTCCTGCTTGTGGACGTTTATCCCTACCTTTGGGGAGCACTTTATGAAGTAAGAGATTCATGTCACACTTCTGTCAGTCCTTCTGGCTTGGGGAATTGTAACTTTTGTACTTGGAATTCACAGTGCCTTTGCAATGTCTGATCTTTGAGATAAGAAGCCAGGTTTCTTAGGCAATCTAAAAGTGTGCCTCTGTTTTGGTTTCTCTGTGCACTTCTTCAACTCAGTTTCTCAGTCCCTCAGTACAGTTACCAACTCCTTCTGCCTACTTCTGGTTTACATTTTCAGCCAGAAATTAGTCACTTCTCACTCAGTCATTCCAGAATAATAGAACTACTGTGGTGTCTTCTGAAAAGAGGTATCTTTGCTAATCAATAAGAGGCTAATCAAGAAGAGGCTTTCAGCATCTTTGTGGCTTCCAGAGCAGTCACCACCCAGAGTTATAGGAACACTGTGATCGAGCATTCAGCCAGAGAAACAGGAAAACTTTCAGGTTTTCTCCAGGTGTCACCCATTCCCATTTCCAAACTGAAGAAGAGCTTTTAGAACAGCAGACCTTCATTTGGGACTGGCAGCCTCTGATCTGTGCTGCTGTCAGACTGAAAGCAATTTTTTTTTTTTTTTTTTTTTGCGTTCAATAGCTCACTAAACACTGTATGTCTAGAATGGGAATTGGCTTTTAGATTTCTGCTTCTTCCCAGTTGTCTCTGCGACCCCTTTATGCCTTTAGGATGACTGTGGCACATTGCAATGGAGGTTTTTATTACACAGACCTTTGACCCATTGGAAACGACTAAACCTACTGCCTTACAGCAAACAGCCTATTCCCCTTTTAACAGGACCCTGATTTGCATCCAAAGTAAGCTGGGCTTACTGAGCTAAGGGGGGCGGGAAACGTCTTCCTATCCTCCCCCAGCATTTTTGCTGGTCAGCTCATATGCTGGCTCTTGAACAAAACACAGCATGCTGCTACTTGTTCATAAAGTGGCAACAGTTTTTTGTTTTTTTTTTTTTTTTTTTGCTGTGGGAGTGCCCAAAAATGCTTCCTGTCTCCCATGGCAACCTCTAGCTTTCATGGAACAAACTGTGAGCAAATCCTTCTGTACTTATTCATCCTCTTTGTGATTTACCACTCAAGCCTGCTGCAAAACCAACAGCAGAGAAACGACAACAGTGGAGCATGCTGGCTCTGACAGATGTATTTCCCCAGTTGTTATTCTGTGGTTGCCTTTTCCTAACAGTTGACTTTGCTGATATCGTGTGTAAATCTCTAGTTCCATTCAAGGGTGGAAGTGGTAGAGCAAGCGCTAACTGGAAAAGAACTGGTGACTCATAAGCCTAAACATTCTTAATATTTAGCAGGAATAAATATTGATGTTAGAAAGATTTACATTTAATAATGGCTAAAAATTAAAGTATGTTGATGGGGCACTTAGTTCCTTGTGCACCCGTGACTCTGTTGACTTTGGAAGTAGTTGTAGGAGTGCAGAGAAGGTTGGATTTGGCATTTTTTAATAATATTCTGTACTCTCAGGGATTGCTGGGGAAGGGGGAGAGGAGGAAGGGAACTGCCTTTGGAATTTGCATTTCATTCTTTAGCAGTAACTAAAAGGGAAATGTTTTGCTGTGGCAATATACCTTCCTTTCCATGCTGTTAACATAGCCAGAGTGACTCAATTTTCCGGTGATTTCAATGTGCACTTTTTTTTTTTTTTATCATTTGAAAAGGAAAGGGTAGATTGCTGGACATCAGTCATTGTCATTTTGGACTAAATTCCACTTGCACATAAGTGCATCCTGACCAAAACTATGTATTATTTTTTTAGTGGAAGGCATTAACATTTGTCCTTGTTCACAAAGAACAAGGTGGGCAAAAGACAGCCAAAGACAAGTGCAGCTCCCCAGCTTTCTGGGATCTTGTTTCCATGCTCATAACAGTCCCTGTTGTGATGCAATCTGGCAACTCTCATGTCCTTGCAACAAGGATGTACCTCTTTGAACTTTTTGCAAGAAAGGAAGGAAAATCTCAAATAATGAACTCAGACCTTGACTGGCAAAGGAAGAAGGAACATGCCATTTTCAAATGCCTGAATCGTTTCATAAATTGCAAAGACATTTGTACTTTTCAAAAGGAAATTCCTCAAACACAGTAGTGTTCAAACCATGGGGTCCATTTCTGAGATGGTAGAGATCTGCAAAACTCCACAGAAGCTATATGTGTTATGCATAAAGATTTTGACCTTTGAATCCAATTTGAAGCAGCTATTGAGAGAAAAATGAATGAGTCGGTTCCAAAACCATCAAACTAGGAGATGCAGATTAGCTCTGAATTAGCTGTTGAGTATAAGCATGCCACATTCAGAAATCTTATAAGCTTCGTTCATATAGAAGATGTGTTAGAGACAACAAGGCTACTTGTAGGACGATTCACCACAGGAGCAACTGGCAGTGAGTCAGCTCATTTGCAGAGCTTGACAACTCTGGCTCTCAGTCCTGTGTCCATATCACTATCAAACATACTTTGTCTCATTCTGAAGTCTTTGCAGCAACAGTTGAGCTGCTTCAAGCATCGATCTGCAGCCCAAGGGAGTCCTGATGTAATGTAAATAATAGCAATAGTAATAATAATAAAAATCCATACTAATTGCCATTTAACTTCACTCTCGTTATTAGTCACTAATGAAACACTAACATTCTCCCCTAAATCTTGCATAAACAATCCAATGCGGCTTTGAAACATAAACATCCACTGCCAAATGAAACAGATTTCATTAGCCATTTCCTATATGATAGATATCCTGGTGTTATTAATGTCCTTCTAAGTAAACATTGACTGTATTAAAATGAATACTGAAAAGAAATCATTAAACAGTAGTATATTAACAGGAATGGCAACGCAGTTCATCTATCACGGGCAAATACTTTCTTGTGGTCAAAATCATCCGGAGATGAAAATAAATGTATAAAATATGCTGTATTTTCTCCTCACTTTTCACATTGTTGTGTCCCCCTTGAGCATTTTTGATAGTCAGAATAGTAAATGAAGAAATTAATTTTCTTTCTTCATTAGTTTTTCTACTCAGTGATGTCTATGCCACAGACTCCAAGCAGTCTCTGCCCTGAGGAGCATGCAGTTTACATAAGACAGAGAAACAGCTTTGGGAAATCCACAAAAAAAAGTATTAATGGTATTTTTTATTAGTGATTTGCACTTTACATATTACTATTTATGAAATTCTACCATGCTAAACTTCTTTAAACCCCTGGAGTGAGACTAACCACACTCCAAGGTGTGTTAATGTCTTCTGGCAGAAAATGTTTTCCTTAGCAATTCCCTTGTTATTTTTTTGCAATATTTTACGTAAAATCACGTACCCCTAAATATTTGAGGGAAGGAGAAACTGCACTGCATTTCTCAGTCTATGAGGGGGGTGAATTACAGCAAGACTGTGAGCCCAGGAGGTGAGGTGGCTGGCACGCCACCAGGACCGCGGAGAGGTGCGAGCAGCAGGTGCTGCTGGGCTGCCTGACCGTAGCTCCCCTGGCCAGGTTGTGCAACCTCCTCCTTTCCCCCAGCCCCCAGGAAGGCTGGCAGCACTTTGCCACATCCTGGGGTGCTGTGAGAGTGAATGCACTGGCAAGCTCTCAAATACTTTTCGTAACAACAAATAATTGCTCATATGGCTAAGGCCACAGAGTACCCCTCAAATCTTCCTTGAGTTCAGCTATCCTGGCAAATCCATGTCATTCAGCACGCTTCGCCCGGTATGCGTGTTGTTTAGCTTTGCTATTTTTAAGTATGTAGTCATACTTGGAGCTTTTGCTTAGGTCAGAGTCCCTCAGCCCTGGATATTGGACCCTACAGATATATCTGCAGTCCTGAGCAGCTCTGGCAGCAGACGTGGTCAGGTGTCCTGGGCAAGACCTTCAGGGTGTATACTGTACAGACTTCCTGGGAAAAAACAGCTGAAAAGACCCAAATTCAAACCCATTAAGCAACAGCAAGGAGTGTTATCTGGAGAAACCTCACCTGGAAATAGCAGTTTGCCAAATAATCTGCCTCAGTTTCTAAGGTGCTTTTACCTGGAGAAGCAGTCACACATCTAGTCCTTATTTCTAGTAAGACCTAAGTTTGACCGGGTAAAAACCACAGATTTTGCCCCTGCCATTGACAATAGCTGGGTTCACAAAGAACTTCATATGTCATTTACAACAGATTAGGTATTATGGCAATAGCCACACTTGTTACCGACTCTGTTGTACTTTTACCCTCCTACTATAAATGGGACCTTTGTTTGATCTATGACTAAAGTGCAATGAAATTGCAGTTCAGTGGATATCACTTTGCCAGGACTGACCGGATGTTTGTGTTCTGTTAAACATGAATAAATATTGATAGTCCTAATCCTAAAAATCACAACTGCAATAAAAATAAACAGTACGACTCTGTTGTTAATGAGCTTTTGAAGATCAGTTTATATTATTCAGGTAAAACCAGCTTCCCTGTATACATTGTCTTTCTGCAATTACTAGTCCTGGCTTTCATTTTACTTTATTTCCTATGAAACACAGTGAGAAACAGTGTAATGTCCTACAAAGAAAATGCATTTAAATTGTAATAATTTGCATTTAAATACAACGACAACTCTGTCTTTCCTTGTCCTAGTCTTGCTGTGCCATTCACACCTGTTAATTTAATAGCTGGGATCCTCCGTCACAGTGAATTACAAAGAAGATATTGCACGCAAGGACCAGCAAGAGGCCTTAAATTGCACCTGTTTCAGCAGAAGGTCCTGTGGGGTGCATTCCTTAGCTTAACTTGGCTTTAATGGTATGGCTGCAGTGGAAGACTAAGAGGATCCAGGAAGATGTGTTGTGATACGAGCTGTACAAACTTTCCCCTTAGGAGTGTGTCAGGGTGACAGTTTCATGACATGTATCCAGCTAATGCAGATTTAGTAGGAATATGCTGCCTTCCTTGGAGAGGCCATAAGTACTGAGTACTGATTTTCCGAAGCCTGCCTCTGCAGCCCTCTATGCAGCTTCCTGGCCCACCCGAGAGCATGCTCTGGGGCTGCACTTCTCTGGAAAGCTGCAAGCAGAGCCAGATGCCTACAACGGAGGGCATTCAGGAAGCTCTTGCACAACAGGCTAGGAGTCTGCAGCAGGGACATCTCAAAAACAGGCAGCAAATTTCAGCTCCTGACTGTTGTGTAGTTGTGCACCCCTGGTCAGGTTTGGGACCTGCTGCTTCATGTATGGACAACGTGTCATGTTGATGGCACTAGATGGGTAATATCTGATTTGATGGACAATGAGTTGTTACCAACAAACTTTTGTTTGGAGAGGAGAACTACATTTTGTGACAACAACCTTGAAGGATTGCCAAGATCTCACAGAAAGTCAGCTCTTTGGCATCCTGTGAATATTTTGGCGGCGCAGTACAAATGACGTTGTGACATAAGCAAGCAAGGGACTTTTAACAAGGATTGGCCATTACAAGAAATGACACAGATCAGGGCCGTCTCTTCCAGTGCATCCTCCTATAGTTCCCATTGGTCTTGTGATACTCAGCACCTTCTTGGACTTTGTTCAGTTACTTTTACAAATTCAAATTCATTATTTCTTCCAGTTGTAGTAAATGTTAACGTTTGCAACCTCAGCTTAGGGTGTATCTGCACTGAAGGTAAGTAATATTTGCATGTACTACATGCAAAAAATAGTGTAAATTTCTTAAATTGAATGTGATTTATGCCTTTTCAGAATCTGACCATAAATAATTCCCTTGTTATTATAATAAATTAGCTTATGATAAGGATTCTTTTTCTCTTCATTTTAAATTTCTGTTTTCTATGAAAATGTACTGAAAATACTTAGTAGTACATGCTGTTTATACAATGCAAATGAGTACATTTTTGAAACTAACAGAGTGTTTCTGTTCTTAAATGGAAAAAAAAAAAAGAGTTAATGAGAATATCAAGTTGTTTGAAAAACCACAAAGTTAGACACCTACAAACTTCTGTGGCTGATCTAAAAAAAAAAAAAAAAAAAAGAATAAAAATGTTCATGCTTCACCCTTTCCGCTCCTTTTTTGTGTGCATGGGCCCCAGCTGACTGAGGCTGAGATAAAACATTATCACGTGTGTCACTTCCATTACGTTCTTGGTACATGTATAATATCAGAATGTACAGAAACTAATTGGGCTGAATTCCAGGTAATTACTCTATTTTGCCGTCACCGCATCTGTTTCACAGTAACTACTTTTTACTTGTGGGAGGAGCTTCTCTGAACCCAATCCAAAACCAATCTGCTCTTCCTTCAGCGTGTTACATACATCTTGGTTTTTGCATCATTCACATAACCACCTGCTTGGGAATTCATCCCAATCGCTTTCTTTGTTGTAGATAAGGCATACATCAACTTATCTGTTCTGGTGGCTTTGGATGAGTCATAAATTTTGGCAGCAGAAAACCCATCTTTTTAACTTACATGGTCCAGCAATAATCCATGAACTAAAATTTATTTAAGTCTAGCTTGCACTGATTAAAGATACTATTCAGCTATATATCACACTGAACACCATTTTTAATATTACTGAAGTGTTTTAGTGTTATACACGAAAGTAAGATATTAAACACAGGAGCTGATTCTTTATATTTCAGAGAAATTGTGCCTTGTCCTCCGCTTGTCCTTGGGTTTCTCTGAATTTCTTCTCCAGGTTGCACTATATCCCAGTACTTCTGCGTAACTGTGACTTCATAGTGACACCAAGAGCAACCTTCACAGGTCATAATTACCCGCATAATTGTTGGAAATCCTACCACTTGGCATTTAGACTTGGATTTACCCCACATCTAATAGCCCCTTCTGAATCGCTTCCACTTCAGACAAGGTTAACCTGCTGATTTGGTTGGGATTGATTTAACTCCTTCAGTGGTCAAGAGTATCTTATATCCCACCCTCAATCTGGACTGGTCAGGACTTTCTGAAATCCAAACCTGTCAAAAGCAGGTTCCTGCTCTAAGGAACCTGCTTTGGCAGGGGGGTTGGACCCGATGATCTTTCGAGGTCCCTACCAACCCCTACAATTCTGTGATTCTGTGATTCTGTAACTTACCTTAGCATTTACTGCCTGTGGTGGTTTTTACCCACCTGGGCAGCTGAACCCAACAACCGCTCTCTCACTCCCCCTCCTCAAAAGAAAATACAATGGAAAAGGAACAAGGGTTGAGATAAGGACAAGGGAGATCACTCACCGGTTATCACCATGGACAAAACAGACTCAGCACAGGGAGATTAATGTAATTTATTGCCTATTACTAACAGGCTAGAGCAATGAGAAACTAAAAGCAAACTGAGAACACCTTCCCCCCATCCACCCTTTTCCACTTCCTCCCCGTAAGCGGCACAGGGGAACGGGGAATGGGGGCTGCGGTCAGTCGCTGACGCTTCGTCTCCGCCGCTCCTTCACGGTTTCTCCCTGTCCCTGCCAAACTGATCCTGCGAGGGCTGCCCACAGGCAGCAGCTCTTCAACAACTGCTCCCACACGGCTCCGTCCCACGGGGTCCATCCCCCAGGAGCAAACTGCTCCAGCACGGGTCCCCCACGGGCGGCAGCTCCCCCCAGACCCCCTGCTCCTGCGTGGGCTCCTCTCCACGGGCTGCAGCTCCGGCCCGGGGCCTGCTCCTGCGGGGGCTCTCCATGGGCCGCAGCCTCCTCCAGGCCACATCCACCTGCTCCACCGGGGGCTCCTCCACGGGCTGCAGCGTGGAGATCTGCTCCGTGTGGGACCCGTGGGCTGCAGGGGGACAGCCTGCTCCACCAGGGGCCTCTCCACAGGCCGCAGGGGAACTGCTGCTGCGTGCCAGGAGCACCTCCTGCCCTCCTGCTGCACTCACCTTGGGCTGCTTCTCTCACATTTTCTCATTCTTCTTTCCCAATTGCTGTTGCAAAGCATTTTTTTTTTCCTTTTCTTAGATCTGCTCTCACAGAGGCCCACCCAGTGTTGCTCACTGTCTTGGCTCTGGCCAGCAGCGGGTCCCTTTTGGAGCAGCTGGAGCTGGCTCTGCTCTGACATGGGGCAGCTGCTGGGCTCTGCTCACAGAGGCCACTCCTGCAGCCCCCTGCTACTAAGAACTTGCCACATAAACCCAACGCACTGTCTCATTTAAAATCCAGAGGAAATACAATCAGTACTTAATACACATCTTCATGTGGTTCCGCATAGCCACATTAGCATCAAGACAGTGAAGCAAAAGATCAATGCAAAAGAAGAGTTTCTAAAATACCTTTTCTTCAATCTATTAAATAGTATTGACAGTCCATGAGCTAAAGTCACATAGTTGCCTTAGTACTTGTTCCATCTAAGCTAATGCAAAGCATTAAGCACATAAGTAGTTTATTCCACATGTGTAACTGCTTAACTGAGCTATGGTCTCTTTTATCTGTTCATAGCCATCTGACTGTGGAGCTCAGGTTTATGGGTCAGTTGTTAAAGGCAGAAATGTTAGTGAGCATCTTCATTAAAGACACACACAGACAAACAAACAAACAAAAACAAACAACAAAACAAGTAAAAAAGCCCCAGAAGTGCATTAAACAGTAACATACATTATCCAGGAGAAGCCTCATTAGCTTCTGGTAATGAAAACAAGACAATGTTCAGCATTTCTCAACATTATATCTGACATTGACACTGGTAACAACAGAAAGAGGTTTACATGATGGTCTTTATGGCTGTCTCGAATTTTAAGTGAAGACATTAGGTATGCTGAACTTCATTGTCCAGGAACAAGTAAAAGATGGTTTCTGACTTTGCAGAGACACTTTTTAGGCAAAAATACTATTCCTGTCCGATATAAAGCATGTGTTGCTGTCAGCGTTAGCAAGACTGGTGAAATATTTAAAGTGTTTTTTTTGTTGTTGTTTGTTTGTTTGTTTGTTTCTCCATGTTATTTAACATATGAGACATAAAAACAAACTGATCCGAAGTTACGGTAGTTGCTTGGACTTCATGAGAAAATATTGATCCGTATGCTGATTTCTCTTTCAATTCTTGTATCCCAATGTTAGATTAAATGTAGTCAAGGTAAAATAATGGAATACACTTTTCATAACATGCTATCATCAGTGTAAAGAAGCTAATTTTTCACTGCTTGGCAGCCAGTTACAAAATGATCGGGGTTCCAAATATTGTGCAGCTCTAATGTTGCATAGTAACCCCTTCATGA
This sequence comes from Anser anser, assembly GCF_964211835.1. Classification (NCBI taxonomy): domain Eukaryota; kingdom Metazoa; phylum Chordata; class Aves; order Anseriformes; family Anatidae; genus Anser; species Anser anser. The sequence continues at coordinate 10,849,928 of NC_139721.1, forward strand.
CTGGAGGTTCAGTGCTTTGAGAAGGCTGAGACTTGCTTGTAGAATATGTCTAGCTCAGTCTCCTTCCGCAGACACAGTCTGCTAGGGCTGTAAAGAAAACCTGTGTGTAGGAAAAGCAGGAGCAAACTGGGAAGACACCTCCAGATCATCTTCGTCTGCTGCAATAGGCAGCAAGCCCTGCTCCAAGGCAATTTGTTGTGAGCTGGCTTGAATTTATTCTACCCGGAGAGGTCACCTCACCTTTCCTTAGATCCTAGCGTTTCCTTACATAGGGAAGTAGTTCATTACCTCTCCATGGTTAGCCCATTGGGGAAGTGACCTGACATAGGAATTTTAGACACGGGGATAAAGCAGTCCAGGGGTGAATCTAGCCATGATCCATCTCAACAAGGTAGATGCACAGAGAGGTGGTGGGTGATAAAGATTATGGGTGTTGCTTACTTAAAGCATTTTTGACTTGGGAGTAATGTAGCAGAGGCCTGAAGCTAAAAGACTGAAGCTGTGGGACTACTGAGAAAATCTGCAGTGAGGAGCTCTGGCAAGTAAGCAAGAATTGTCTCACATCTTTGCATCAATAACACCAAGCACCACTTCCTCCTTCCTTGCCACAAGTAAACTCTGAGAAGCTGAGCGTGGGACCTAGTTTTCATTGTAGTGTGCTTTTTACTCTGGCTTGTATTTACTATCCACATCACTCAAAGGCACACTGCAAAGATCCTGCCTCAGTGCACACCTCCACACATGCACAAATGAAGCGGAAGGGTTTAATTTCACATGGGACGCTTAGAGCTGACCTTGCAGCGTCACCTGCAGTCACTGTGACATTAATAAAGGAGGCAGATACTGTTCCTCTTTTGACATCCGGTGAGTGCATCCTGCTCCCCTGCTCCACAGGCAGCACTCTGTGGCTGCAGAACTCACCTACATTCAATCCTTGGTCCTCCCAAATCTGATACATACTTAGACCTGTGCTGAATAGTATACACTAGAGAAACCCTGAACAGTATGATCCTTCTGCAACATATTTATGAACAAAGAGATATAATCCCCATTTGAAAAAAAAAAAAAAAGCCTATATGTGAAATAACCTAAACATGGAAGAAAAGGAGTATCTGCATCACGACTGGTAAACCTAAGAGACAAAGGTATTTATCCAACACCATGAAGAAAATCATGGCAAGACCCAGGAAAGCATCTGCACTGTTTCAGCCATTGCTCTAACTTACTTCATGAGTTCTTCGTGAGCCATACCTTGATAACATGCAAAAACAGTTCTATGTTCATCACTGTAGTTCAAATCAGTAAAGACAGTGAAGATGATTTTATTACAAAAGATGATCAGAATGAAATCAGGATTGTATTAACAGTCAGTTGCTCATTTAGCCCAAAATAAATAACAAGAACTAATAGAAAAAGAGAATTTTCAATCAAGCCAAAGGCCTATAGCTATTGTAACACAGATATGACATGCAGTGATGTTGTTGGTGTGTAATTTGTAACAATGCTATCCAGCTAGATATGCCTAAGGCCCAGATTTTGAACTGTCAACTCAGTCATTTTTAGTGCCTGCAAATCTGATTCGTGTATTTGCATACCAATACACAAACAAATGCAAAAATTTGATTTGGGCTTCAGATAAATTTCTTATTTTTTAAATGAAGACTTGAGTTTGATGCATTCATTTGAACTGTCGTTTGCCATCCTCAAATTGCCATTGATTTCCATCAAAACCCAACAAACCAGCTAACCAAAACAAGCAAACACAAAAACCAACAGCTTAGCAACTGAATTCTCTAATCTCTCAAAACTATTAGGAGTAACATATAATACACAGCATCTCTTGCAGCATGTATGCTCTTGCAGCACACACAGCATCTCCTCACATCACTCACTTTTTCTAAAGATCATCTGCTATGTAATCTTACACAATTTTTTCCCCTTTATATTTGGAGTCTCTGCTCTGAGGACACTGTTGAAATTTGCTCAGCTTGCAGCAAAGAATTGCACAAGTTGATAAAAGCTAAAAATAACTCAGCAGAGGGCTGTCCAGTGAGTTAGCTTTAGGATGAGTCATGGAAAAGCTGGAGAGTATTGTCAGCATACAAGTTATATGGCTTTCTACTTCATTTGGATATGCTTGTGAAGTGTGTGAAACAGTCTCATAAAAGCACTCATCAAGTGTATCGATATTGCTGTACATCTTTCAAGCAATTTGGGGTCACATACTTCCTTTTGGGAATTAACCGTACTGTAACTTGCGGAAACTGAAGAGAAAATGAAATGGGACAAAAATTTTCAAGTGTTTTTGAATTTTTTACATCTCAGAGTGAGGCATTTTGAGAATAAGGGAAAAGATATAAACCTACTATTTTTAAAGTAAGGCATTTTATTCTTATTCATATATATCTTTATAAATGAAAGAGAACAAGAAGTCAGATACAACTACAGTAATGTGGAAGCAAAACTGCTTGGAAGACTGTTTTCAGAAAACAGTTTTTTTGTGATTCATTTCCAAGTGGAAGGCTGTGCTAAGTGGTTCTACAAGGGCTTGTACTGTTAACTCATATGTTCTGCAGTAAAATATACTTATTAAAATATACTTATTAAATCTCCAATCATAGTAGCTAGAAAAGGGTCCATTGGAGAACAAGAATAAAATTCAAAAGGATCTTGCAACAATATAGAGGGTGTTATTTCAAAGGAGGTATCACCGAGTTTGTATTTTGGAGTCATACCTCAGAGACAGTCTATGCCTTACATGTAGAAGTATGTACACCTGTACTGGGGAATACCTAACCAGGCAGCAGCCATTCTGCAGGAAAATAAAATAAATAAATAAATAAATCTCTTGGAAATAGACAGCATCATCAACAACACATGAGATGATTGGTATTTCTGATTGGGTTATATAATAATTATTCTACCCACTGAATCTCCAGAGATCTGCTGAAGTGCTGTGTCCATCCTGAAAACACACATAGAAAGTGGTAGATTAATTTACAAGCCTCTGGAGAAAAGCTGTGAGAAAAATTCATTGTTCACAGCCAGATACCTAGAAAACATGAACTTGCAAGAACAGTTTGAAAGAATTGGACTTTATCCCTAAAGAAGAGAAAAATGAGGTGAAATGTAACAGTCTTCAGTTATGCAGAGCTTACTATAAGGAGGAAGAATATATTTTCTATGTCTGTGAAAGGCAGGACAAGAACTGATGGTCACAAATTCAATAATAGAAAATAAGGCTGAGCATTAGGCAAACTGAATGTTGGGACAGTCTAATGGTTAGAATAGCAAAGACTTAGAATGGATGGATAGGAGATGCCATGGAGACATCGTCTTAGAACATATTTAAACAACCAAGGTTAGGAAAGTCATAACTAACATAAGCTTTGGGGAAAGGGTGTGGAGAGGAAACTTTGCTGTGTAACTTTCTTTCTGGGGCTTGATTTTTCATGTTAAAGTAGTAAATCATGAGATATCAAACATAACAGTTGGAATAAACCATCCTTGTTCTGAAGAGTTTATGGTAGTAAAAAAAAGACAATGAGAAGCCAAGACTGGTTAAATAGAGCAAGGCTGTGCAACTCTTTGTTCATTTATGGGAAACTGCAGTCAAGAGAGATCAACATAAACTTTTTTGGGGGGAGGAGAGCTCTGTTGTAGAAAGTGATTGAAGTCAAAAGGGAAGAAATGAGAGGTATGGAGAACAAAATTAAAGCCATTGTTCCACAAACTCTACCAAAATGGAAATCTCAGGAAAGTCCCCATCTCAGAGCCTGCAAAGTCAACCTTTCACTAAATACATATATGTAAACACTGTCCTGAACCTAGCACACTGTAGTCTAGGACAAGTATCATCACAGACATGCTGAAGCTGTGGTTTCCTAAAGAGCCGAGCCGAGTTGCTGGGTTCTCACAACTTAAAGGGAGAGATGCTGTGGCCCTCCGTTTATGGCCTCCAGCCACATGGTCCCACCCCATCTCCATGCTGGCTATGATGTTCAATGACATCTCTGTGGGCTGACCAAGCAAAAAGCTGCTAGGATTTATGCTGGGATATTTTTAAGCTAAATAGTGAGTTAGCTGTCTCATGGTGGTGGTCTGGTGAGTGCTAGCCTCAAAAGAAGCAGTAAGAGCATGCAGCCAAGCTGGGAGAGTGGGGCAGCTGCTGCAGGACCCCTCCATCCAAATCAGTGAGTAATTAGGTTGGCTCATTCTGTCTCATGCAAGCAATTTCTGGAGAGCCTTTGCTAATTAAAAAAAAAAAAATCACTAAGAAAGACAATGTTGTTATAAAATAATTAATGCAAGGGGAAGGAAGAAAAAAAGAAGATGGGGAATAAGCTGGACAGGAAGATGGAAATATTCTCTTAATTGGAGGTTCTTTGTTGCGCTCCTTTAACTGCATGGTCATGGCTTGGCAGCCGTTCAGACTTTGGGAGGCATTGTGCAAGCCTCTGATAGGAGGGGTTTCCTTTGATGAGCTGGCCATTGTGGCTTTACAAGAAATTGTACAGCACTTCCTCTCCTCCATTACAAACCACAGTTTTCTGAATGAATTTTCTCCTCTTCTGTTTTTAACATTTTAACCCTTAACCTTTCTGACTCATGTTTTCTATTCTGGTGCTGTATGTAACCCAAAGTAAAAACAGAGACAGCATACATGAGGCCACACATTGCGTGGAGCAGTGTTTGTGCTGAAGAGCAGTTTGCAGGTCTGGTAATGTGGTATGAGCAAAAAAATCCTCCAGATTTTCTTGCAAGTCAAATGAAGAAAGCTCAGGTAGCTATTGAATCTGTTGGTGATTCATCTGTACTCTCCAGTTTGTACTAATTGCTAAAATCTGGAGGTGTGGTGTGGGCAACAAGGGCAAAATTGTATAAATGGGGAAATGACCCTTTCACAGTTAGTGGAATGAGCTCATCTGAAGGTGGGAAAGAGGACCAAGTAGTTAATAAAATAGTCAGATATACCAGGCTACATTAAGTGGTGACATAAAAACAAATGTATCACATTACAGTACCTGGTTTGCCTGGGAGGAAACTCTTGCCGTCCAAGACAAATACACAATTTTGTGAAATAAATGTGACCAAAAAAAAGAGCTAAGTAGGGGTGGAAATGTGGATATTTAAAGGTGGAGTCACTGTTGGGGTCACTATTTAGCAATCTGAAATTGGAAAGTAAGAATTCAAGGCCATGTTGTCTTGGCAAAGGTTTACCTTAGATTATGAAAGTCCTTTGATTCATTCCTTGTGCAATCATTATAAAAGTCACAGTGTGTGAAGAGTGCTGGCTTTTCTGTTCCCTCATACCTATGTCCAAAGGGGGACAAAAAGGAGATAGAGGTAATGGACAGTGATGGGTCCTGAGCAATGCCCAAAGAAATGGCACCTTTTCAAGACTCTCCCAGGAGTTATGACCCAGCAAGTTCCCTGGAGGAACGCACTTCAGACAATCATGTTCCAAGTGGTTTACTTCTAAAAGGATGAGTCAACATGTGACAGAAAGGCCAAGGGGACGTTTGTTTCCCAAATCGGGTGATGGAATCAGTACCCATTCTCCAAATGTAGAAAAGATAAGACTCAGAAAGTCTATGACCTCCCTCACCTTTGTCCTGCAAGGCTGATAAAGCTCTGTAGTGATCTAGGCTCTTACAGCAAAGAAAAGTTTGCTACAGAGAAAGAATATTGAGAAAATATTAAAGATATTGTGGGAAACAGGGATAAGACCCTGAAGTGAACTGATGGTAAATCTAGCCCAGCAGGCTGGTGGATGGAGCTGACAGGTAGCAGGAAGCTCTTTCTGCTGAAACACGTCCTGCTGTTCTGAGAAAGGGATTACAGCTTTGAGTACCTCTATTTAAAAAGTCACACAGTGTGAAGAGACAGCATAAGATCTTGCCTATAACACCTACAAAACTTTCAAAAGTGATTAAATAATCCAATATACTGCTACTTTTGCCTGTCAAGCTGATACCACTGCAGTCCTGCTTGGTCTAGCCATCTGAACTGACTTGTCTGTCATCTGCGTGTGATTCATTCAGTGCTTGTGAAGTGCCCACGTTGGGATGTTGCACTTTTGGGGCTCTTAAAGGTTACATCTGTCTAAATTGAGTTGTTATGGAACTGGGTATCTGCAGTAGCTTCAGCATGGTGGGAAGGAAGGTGAGGAAAGAGGCGTACTTTAATAGATGGTGTGGAACATACCAACATCTGTCAAACAAATCAAATACCTCAACACATTTTGTTTGATTTCCTGTCTTAGAATTTTTTAGGTTACATTTGTGATCTAATTTTGGCTTCTGTTCTGTTTCTCTTCCCTATTTGGCTGTTGTCATTTGTGAACAAGGCACGGTGATGGTGCACCTGTTTACCATCATAACAAGAAAAAAAAAATGCTCATCCTCTTATATCTTATATTCTACACTGGAGGAGAACATAGTCTGTAAAGTGAGGACATTTATATTAACATATGAAGTAGCACATTACCTGATACTGTGGTTTTAATTTTGAATAGAGTATAAGCACTTTAGACACTGAAATGTAGCTATCTTTTACCAGAAGAAAAAAAAAATCCTGAGAAAGAATGCATCTTTTCACCCAGTTTACCATTTGACGTGTGTATTTGAGTCATAGCTTGTCAAATACTAACGAACAAGGCACACTAGTGCTGTTTTGTCCATACAGAATATTTTTCCTCTAGGACTCTCAAAGCTCTTCAACAATCAGCCTTCAGTCAGCAAGCAAAGTACAGATGGTCAAGTTGTGCTCAGTTACTAGTTTAATGCCTCTGTAAAATGCATCGGACGTGGGCTACTGGTGAATAAAAGAGAAGGGAAGGGAGAGCATGGGACAAAAGATCAGTATTGTTTAATTGCCATCATGATGTGTGGCATGATCTGGAAATGTGCCAAATAGCACTATTTCAGGCAATGCTTGAAGGATAAATTCTGTTCCAAGCTTTCCTATATGCAGCATAGACAAGACAGCCATGAGGTTCCCCCCTATATCCCAGAGGAATATCACATCTGACTTTGCACCTGTAAACCCTCACGTTACATTGAAGGAAGGTAATCAAAGTTCTTAGTTTCATCTTAAGAAAATGTTACATTAGTTCATGCACTGTGAGCTGAAAAAAATTCCCCTACAAATAATATTTACATTTTAGGGCCACAAAGGGCAACGTGTCCTCGGTCCTACAGCGACAGATTGCTCCCTGATCATGTTTTATTTAACAAATAAATAGCCAGAGAAGTGCAGGGCAATACTTTGGCCTCATTATGTCTGTTCCACATGACTCCATTGGTGCAAAGGAGATGTAAAAATCCATTTAAATATGACTGAATATTCTCTCCTTGTGAGATGGTCCTCTGTAGGCTTAAAAAACTATTATTGCACTGCTCTGTTAGAAGGAAAAGCAAATTACCATGTAATGTTTCCCCACTGGCCTTACTGACATTTCTCCTGGTTTGTAGAACTCCAAGTGAGATAAGGCTCAATCCCTGTGATTCAGATCAGTGTGAAAATGAATAGATCTTAGTGGACCATACTGCATGGGTACTCCCACTGGGCAAGACAGAAAATGCAGGTTCTGCTTTTCATACAAGTGTTGTGCAGTAGTCGAGCAGACTCTAGTCAGACTCAGAATGTAGGACTGGATCAAAAAAGATTCAAAGGCAGACATTGGCTACAAATCCTTTGAGGTGTTTTGCAGACAGAGAGGAGGTAAAGTTTTGTTTTGGTAAATTATGTGAGTCCCTAAGGGGTGTGCGATACCCGAGTTTGCATACAGCTGGTTCATCTGTGGCATCGTGGTGCGTGCTCTAGCAATGCCTGGTTTAACGGAAAAGGTCTCTGGCTTCTGTGTCCAGCCCTGTTTAGTGCAAACACAATCTGGGAAATGCTTTCCACTGACTAGAGGACCCGTATAATGCAGAAGGAGGGTTTTGAACTTTGCATCCTCCCCCTACTCCTTTTTCCTCTCCAGCTTCTCTGTGTGCTGCTAAACCATGACCACGGACCGTGCATTTAAATCCCACTGAAAGAGACACTTCAGGGGAACTGCAGGACATTGCAGAACAGGAAAGGGAAATCTGAAAGGGCAGAAGACCAGCAGTTTTCAAGCTGCAAAGCCCAGCTATTTTGATGCAGAAGCTAGGAGGAAACAGAAGAGAAAGCAGTGAAGACAGCTAGGAGTTTCTCTTTTAAAGCCACTGTGGCTTAATTGAAAGTGCTAAAGATTGTAATAACTCCAAGCACATGATTTTGTCACCAAGTGCCATTACGCTACAGGCACAATGCAAAAGGGTAGAAAACCAGGCTTCAAGACATAATGCCTGGCAAGGCAAACAGAAATGAAACAACACCTTCATTGTGAAGTTTTTGTCAGGACATTTGCATACCATTGATAGATTTTTTTTAGCTGTTATTTGGATGAATAACACTGGGCTGTGTCCTTATTTTTTTTTTCCTGCTTTGTAACATTCTTGCATGATTTGATAAGGTTTCCCCAAATGTTATTATGTTAAACAGTGGGTTTGAGAAGTTCAGTTTCCTCTTCGCTTTGCTTGCCTTTGCTTGGAATGCGTGTGGTTTCCCACGTGATTTTCTTAGTGTCATTACATGATCTGCTGGCTGCTTTGGAAAAGTCAGATGAAGAGGCTGGCTGCTGGCTGTTTGTTTGCCACCATGTCACTGGTGCCAACAAAGCTGCTTCAGAGGTCACACGACAATTTGCCTCACTGGAATAATGCTCCTGTAAAACAAACAAACAAACAAGCAAAAAACAAACACCATCATCTATCACGTTTCAGGTAATCACATCTTTATAGTATTGTCACTTTAACACCTTAAGGAAAGAAATGAGCTTTTAGAAAAGGCCTTCTTTTTCTATAGGGTGTAAAAAAAACATTGAAAGCAAGCATCTGCTGAGTAACATTTAGTGGTTGACTAAATTTCCCCATTCTTCCCACAAATTCGTACTTCCCTTTTGCTCAGGACCGTTTAGTATCTTCTCTCATGCGCACATCTTTCTGCACACATGAAGGAACAGTGCCTATGAATCTTCCAGCTACCAGTCAAAGCCTGTGAGCTCAGGCCATAAAGCATCCTTCTCAGACTATGAGAGGTTAAGCCCTGGCCGTAACTAATGTGAAATGTAGGATGGCTGCATGTTGAGGGCACTAACCAGATTCAGTTCCCTCCTCTTTTACAGTCTTTGAGTGAAGTTACAAACTAGTTACAGCTGAGCTGATCCAGCAGCTTGCTGCTGCCAGAAAATGGAAGCCCAATCCCCTTCTTTTCTTAACTCCACTTCTTGCGCATTGGGCTGTCCTCATTTCTTTGTATGGTTTGGTGCTCAGATGACATTTACTGAGCCATTTCAATTCATGAAACCAGCAGAAAAGCATTCACTTTTATTTTTTCCTAGTGCTTTGCTGGTTTCATGAGCTGAATTGGTTTAGGAAAGAGTCTGATAGTCATCAGATCTGGCAAAGAAAAGAGATGGATTTTGGAGAGAGAAGAGTAAGATGTATAGCATGCAGCTTCACCCTCTCTGAAAAGGAGTACTTCTCCTTCTGTGCATGAATAAAATGAGGAATAGTCTTCCTTTTCTTTCTCATGGTGTTGTTGTGTAATGACATTAAAGACTGCCAGACTACAGCAGTGAGGGGGAAATAGATGGAAGTTTTTGCCCTGAGTCTGTCTCCTATTAACCATTAACAAAGACTTCATTATAACCTTTAGTATTTTTCAATAGTTTCCTTTAAAGAGCATTTATCCTGGGAAGTTGATTATTCTCTTAGGAAAAGCAAAATAAGTTAGTGTATGCACCATCCCATATGTATTTCTAACAGATGAGTTCAGACTTCTGCCTTCAGGCAGGAAAGAAACCTGTGGAAAACTGAGATCACTGATCCTGTTCCCTGAATCCATCTATCCAAGTTTAACACGCTTTGCAATTACCTTTAACTTGTGGTATTGAATTGTTATTTCCCATCCTGGTCACTATTTCTGTGGGTTTTAAATGAAAATATGTCTTTCTGGGCTCCACGTTGATACCATTTGGTTGTGAGAATTTCAATCAATTCTTTCAAGGCTTCTGCTGGTTGCAGACTGACTGCTAATTGAAAAGCAAACCAGACTAATGCAGTTGCACATGGTTCTGCCAGTGACAAGCAGAGATCCTCAGGAGTCTCTGCAGGAACTGACAGAGCTTCTCCATATTAAATTAGGTTGCAAAACTTCCCCCCAAAAATGCAAGGGCTGCCCTGAGAGCAGCAGAGTGGCTGAGAAGCATTCAAAGTGCTAAGCAGTGAACCTGTGACTGTAAAACAGCTCCACTCTCAGTTATGATCTGATGACTAAAGCACTAGTAAGCATGACTACGATGCAACGTGTATTTGGAAGTATGAAATGGATGTAAACCACCAAAATTTGCAGTTGGTTACACAGCAGTGAGTCTGGAGTTGTATGAACAGAGTACAGCTCATCCCTGCCCATGGCAGGGGGGTTCCTTGAGTAGGGTGAGCTGCAGTGTCTGATCACTCTGTGTCCTGTGTGCCCTGAAGAGCACATGTGCTTTTGGGCACTCATCTGAGTGGCAGCTACAGTTTCACAAGGCCTTTCAGTTGCGCAGAGGATGCCATAGTCCAGAACTGGTTATCTGATGAAATGATCTCTCTTGCAGCAGGGACTTGAACCCTTGTTTGAGAAGCACTGCCAGCTCTTGACTTCGAGAGACCTTATATTTGCATACCATCTAAAACAACATGCCTGAGTATTTAGGCTCATCAGACTTTTCTGTGCAGGACTATTTCCTTTACACGAGAAAAAAAAGACATGCCCTGAAATGTCCCCCAGAGTGCAGTGCCTGTTATCCCTAGCTCAATGGAAAGGTATCTGGTGAAATCCTGAAAAGCTAAGCTCTGTGTCATGGCTGGTTGGTTGAGTTATGGCATGGACCTCAGCAGAACTGCATAAAGGCAGCAAATCAGCTGAGAAGCAAACCCTATGACTGAGAGACCTGCTCTTCTCACTGGAGAGAGCAGGTCAGTGTGTCATCTAAGATGTCCTGTTACCACAGCCTCTGAGCTTCTACAACTTTGGGGCTACTATCAATGATATGTGTGATTGGCAAGAGATTAAAGATCTCTCATATATATATATATATATATGTATATATATATATATATTTTTTTTTTTTCTGTTGAGCTTTTCACCTTGGGTACTTTCAGCATTGTCATCCCTCCATCATTTCTGATGTCTATATGGCACAACATCTTTGTGTGGAGTTACCCATCATAGCTTCTGCAGCACAAAAGTCTGAGTGTGGTGCTTCGCTTTCATACAGGATGCACTCAAGTGAGTCCCAAACGCTCACTGCTCTGTGCATGTGTGCACAAGGGATGAATGAAACCACGGTTTGGTCCCAGCTATACTCTGTATATTAGGTTATTCAGGATACTGGTCTCCAGGGTATGGCTGCCAATTCCGAGGGCTAACTGTCAGATACTTAATACCAGTTCACAATACCTCACATCATGCCAAAAATCAGAGTACTCCAAGCCTTCCTGCTGGTGCATAGTTGGCTTTCTGCTTGCTCACAAGTTACACAACACATCACTGAAACAAAGACAGAGCAAACAGATTAATGTGTTGAAGAATCTGGCAGCAATACAAGCATAGGTCAAAGTCACTCATTTCCCGCCTTCTCCAGAAAGCAGGAGTGGAGTGTGGGAAAGAGCAAAACCATTTTTTTTTTTCCTTTTAAAGGTTTTAATTCTTTTGCTGGAACAAGTCCGGTAAAGGAGTTCTTGGCATTCAGTGCATAGCTTACAGGTGTGTTTCTTTGTGTGAGTGAGTGAAGCAGAAGGAAACAGTGCTCTAAGTGAGAGTGGCTACAGAGCATGACTCCCATTTCATAAAACACGTCCAACACATTTGGTGCAGTGATTTCCCTGAACACCCAGCAAGTTGCTGGTTTCTGATGATCCACCGTTTAGTGCCATTGAACAGCTCACGTTTGAGCAAGCACAGTTATTTTCAGCCTGCTTTGTGCTCCTTAAGTTAGTTGCTTGCAAAGTGGAAAACTCAGTCTCAATTTTTCTGGCTGTCCAGAATTTATGCAAAAGGAACTGGCTCTGTTTGTATGCAGACCTCCTATTTGTGTTTCCATATAATGAGTTTTATATTCAGGTGTTTTTCAGAGTTTAAAATCTCTTTCCTCCTCTCCGAAGACGGAAGGCATTAAGTTTTTATTTATACAGGCCATAATGTCGTAGCTGTTATTCCACCACAAAACCTTATCTGTTTGTTTCTTTTTTTTTTTTCTGAACCATCTCTCCCTTTTGCAAATCAGTTTTACACAATAATGGGATGACTCATAAAACTGAACTTCAGTTAATGGGGACATTTCCTATTACAAGTTAACCTACACACCTTTTATCATCAGTGGAGAAGACAGGCAGCCCCCAAGGGGAGCTCGGTGTACCCTGCAGCTCTGTCTGTCTGTCTGGAGGAAGCTCTCCTGTTCTGATGGCTACAGGACGCCTAGGGCAAATCCAGTCTTCTCAGCTCACAGAGTACCAACACACGAGAACACACATGCTGACAATTGTTTGCTTCTTCAATTCTTTTCTATTTGCAGTCCAGTTGAGTCTAGGACACCTATGTTCAGCTACACAGGAATTACTTTTATGGTTGCATAAAACATACTGAACAGCTTTGGGGAGGAGGGGAGGAGAAGGCAGGAACACTACAAGTTTATCATCCATATTTCTGTGGTGGTGATTTTCTTTCCGAATTTCATGGTTCTTCCTGGGAGAAACCAGGAGGCAAGACATGACTCTTCCTCTGCAGAAATGGGTACTCCACAAAATTACAGTCAATTTTAGCCATTTTCAGGAGAACTGCACCCCATACTTATATAACATAATATATAACATAACATAATATCAACCAGCCCATATAGACCTTTCCCTAGCAGGTCTAATGGTAACAAACTCATAGGAATAATAATCCCAAATTCAAGTGCCTGATATATTTCAAATATTTCCTGCTAGAATCTGCATGTGGCCTATAAGAAAATATTGTTTTCCCTCAGGTAGAGAGTGGCAAATTGAGGTGAAGGGGATAAATGATTTCTCCACACATTGTACAACAAGAATGGCCTGTTAATATTAAATATGTGATAGAGCATCACCAAGATCACCGGAAGCTCTGCTACTGTCTTCAGCAGGCAATACGACCTCTAACGTATGATTATCTTGCTTCATAGACAGCGTCTGAAAAAGCAGAATAGCAAAAATGTAATTTTATACACTTAAACATACCCAAACCACACGAGATAAAGGTATCTATAGGGAAGAACGCTGGTCTTGTGGGTGAGACATGAGGCTCTAAGTCAGGAAATAGGTTGAATTGTCTGTTCTTTCATGAGCTTCTGAGGTGAACTCATGCTGGTCTCTTACATTCTGTTGGTCTGTTTCTCCATACTGGTAACATGGGATTGATGCACTGCTAGTATTACTCTCCCAGTGAGTCTCTCTTGAAACAATCTCATGCTTTTGTTTTCTAAGTCTTTGCATTCCTGTGCCAGCAGTAGCAGGCTGAAGGAAAAATTAAGATTCTGGATTTTTTATAAGGCTTGTTACAAAAATTTATTTTTCACTTTTTAAGATCAATACTTATGGTGTAAACAAAGCTGATGATAATAAAATTTCATTTTATCACAGTGATTTAAATAAAATTCAGTTTTTCAGTTGGCTGCACTCAGTTCACTTTTTAATAATTCAAGTTTTGTCTTTCCTTGTGAAATACTTGCAAGTATCTGACTTGTGAGTGCTTTAGAAAATGCCACTCTCCTTTGTTATCTGCAAAAGCCCAAATGTTCCTTGAGCCTTCCAGCTCCTCCTCTGGGTGACAGCAATACTTTGTAATGAATGGATCATAGGGATCCCCCACTTTGCAAACCGGAAAACTTCAAGCCTGAGAACTGGCATGAAAGTGGCACAAACTGGTAGGAAAACAATGCAAATATTTCTGGAAATGTTTTCTTGAATCATTGTACCTTCAATTAGTCAGTGCTTTTGGCAACAGTACATCTGAGCCTTGCAACCTAACTTTGAAGTGTTCTCAAACCTTCTGCACGTCTCTGTTCCCAGCCTTTCTTTAGGACCAACGTCTCAGACCTTTCATGTTTGATTTGTTTCTCATCTCTGACATTTGTTCTGATTTTGCCCCATGAATAAACCAGCTTTTACCACCTGATGTGGAGACCCCAATGACTAGGCTTTTTGTACTCCCATGGACTCAATAGCTATAAAGATGACTCAGTAGGCCTCATCCTTCCTCCACTGAGTCAGAGCGCAAAAGATGCTTTGACCATGTGAAGGATAAAGTTGGAAAGTTTCCTTTGCAGGTGTAATGCACTTGCCCACCCTTAATATAGAGGAAATAATTTTGTTGGAAGAGTCAGTCTTGAGTATTTATCTTGCTATCTGCTTTGATGAATGAAGTACATTGAGCTTTCTACACAGTGTCATGCCCAACCTACATGAAAAGTTAGCTTTTTAAAAGTTCCTGCTCTCTTCTTTGTTATATATTAAACTCTCCTCTCTTTTATGTTGTTAGTCATGCATGCCTTCACAGTGAGAGAAAGACGGGATAGTCTCAAGGCAAAGAAACCATTCCTTTTACTCTTCATCATCTACTCTCTTTCCCTTTTCAAGAGCTGGAATGTGATGACTAAAAGTTAAACTTTTTTCAGAATGTTGCCTCCCATATCTTTGGAAATTTGTGAGTTGTTTGCTCCAGAGTCCAGTGTTCTCTATTTTCTCCATACTCACTACATATCTCCTGACTCAAATGTGGTCTGAGTGATTGACCACATTTCTTGTTCCCACTCATTTTAAAAATCACCATTTTTTTTCTCTCTCTCACTCTCTCCCCTGGTCTAATCTTCTTGCAATAATCATGTTTGATTAACCTGAGCATCACTGAAATCTTTCTGAGGCCAATGGAAATATGCCCACTGCATTCAGCAGACTGTGTGGATCAGACACGTTAGAATTTACTGGTAAACTTCCAAGGAAGTGTTTTTGTGTGGGGCTTTATTTTATTTTTATTTATTTTTATTTTTTTCCCCCTGTAGAATTTGATGATTCATTGTGGCTAAACCTTTTCTATGACTTTCATCAGGAGACAGCATGCACCGCCAAGACCTTCAGTCCAGTTCAACTTCCCGTTCTCCTTGCTTCAAACCAGAATGCAAACTTTCGTTTTTCTGTCTTAGATGTGTTCTCAAGCCATGAGACTTTTCTGGGTTGTGTCTCTCTCCTACCTCTTTTAAAGGTCTACTTTATTTAAATTAACATTTGATACACTTGATAAATTATTCAGTGGTTACGGCACTCACCTGTAGTTCATGAGAGTGAAATTTAAGTTCCTATTCTGAACTAGGTAGAGTAAGTCCTTAAGCCTGGGTTTTCCACATAACAGGCAGGTGTTCACAACACTGAAAAGTGGTGGGGTGATTTACTATTTTACCTATGCATAAACAATTTTTAAGTCTCCTCTGTTTCAGTGCAGAGCAGAAATATTATGAAAGTATACATATCTGCATGGCTTAGACTAAATCCTCTCTCTGTGGTTCTGGTCCCTGCCTGGGGCAAAACTGTACCCATTCTGCTAATGATGTTTCCTTCTACAAAGGCAGTGGTGACAAACCAGTAGACACTATTTAAGAATTAACTTCCTCTTCATTGTCAGCAGAACAAAGGTCCCAAAATTTTCTGCTGGAAGTCTGGCTGTAGCGGCTACCAATAATGACACAATTTTTCAGAGACAGGAGAAAATCTGCTGTTGCACCCCGCCCCCAGCATCAACTACATGTGTAGGTGTAGCGACATAACATATGGAACTAAGCAGTTCCAACAACACCCTGTATCCAAGCATTCAAACAAGCACTGAAATGCAAATGCCATGACAGAATGACATCCCTTCTCAGCCTTCCCACAGCCCATGTCTGACACCACACCAGTGCTCTTTGCAAGTATAATAGAGAACATTACTGTCATGGTAAAAGATATTTATGTAACATCTCCAAATACCTTAAACAACAGGCATTAAACCTTTTCACGAACAATGTCTGCTCACCTGTCCTTCAGCACAAGGAGTCTGCTAATAAAAAATAAGTTAGAAATCCCTAATGATATTCTACGTGCTCTTTTACAAAGATCACTCACAGCCTGTGAGCAGGCAGATAAAATGTAGATGGTAATCAGTGCTTACTTTTTCCTGTTACTCAGGAAAGTGTGGTAGAAGATTTAATTTTAGTATTTCTCACTTTAATGAGATTATAGTTCTTTTGAAAGAATCATGATAGATACAGATATACTGGAATATTACCTAGGAATTTCCATCTGATTCTCCAGTCTATAACCCCTCTTTCCACGACAATATACGTGAACCGGGTCTGGCCTTCTCTATATCTGTTGGTATCCGTTTTTGGCTTAGTTTCAACCTCGTTGAAATTTTAGCGTCCTACATTAGTTCCAGATGTTCAATTTCATCTTGCTGAGAACCCTTCTGGACACATGCTCTGGTCATTGCAAATTGTTCTCTATGGGTAGACATCAGTCACCAAGTCACCAAAACTGGGACTTAGGCTGTGACAAAGGCCACCATAATTCACATGTCCCTCAACTAAACCCTAGTTTAGAGCTGGAATAAAACAAACAAACAAACAAAAAAGCCAACAGAGTTTAGGGCTAGGACAAGAGTTGCTACTCCCTCCAAAAAGGATGTGTCTCAGTGCTGACACCTACTGATCACCACCAGCTTTGTTGAAGTAAATGCAATAATGTCGCTTTCCAGCCCAGGATGTAACTGGGCCATCGAGGGACTTGGTTCAGAGTTGCACTGTCCCAGGTGGCCCTGAGTAAACCTGTCCCATAAGCAAGTGATGGAGGGAGGAGAGTACCAAGAGGAGGTCGAGGTCTGACCTCGTACTCACGCCTAGGAAAGCCCAGTCTTGAACCGAGCATCCAGGGGCACAAACTGGATCTCTGTGTGAAAGTGCCATAGCTCTAAATACTACCGAAGCAGTAGAGCTGTGCTAGTTTGCACTCATGAAGGTCATATCTCCAAAGCAAAATTCTGCAGTGTGAGAGGCAAGATCTTGTTTATCTCTGTGCATCAGGTGGGTGGTGACCTCAGAATCAGAGCAAACGCTGATCACTGCTGTTGTCACACCATCTCCCACAGACCAACCTGCAAAAATAAATCCCATTTCACGTGAAGTAGGAAGACACAGAGAGAAAAGTTTCATTCTCCCAGCCCCAGTTCATTTAGGACAGTTGTGCAATTCAGGGCTCTGTGTGTGCATAAACAGCCTTGGAGCAATGCTCATGGGCTGGAGCACCCATGGGCAAATTTATAGCTGAAGGGGAAAAATCGGTCATAGCAATAAACTTAAAATAATACTGCTCCAACAGGGACGTCATGTTGTGTACTTATCTCCTCACCCCAAACCACATCACATACATTTAGATGTGTGTCGGAAGTAAGACTAGTTATAAACAGCAAAATTTATGT
Organism: Anser anser; assembly: GCF_964211835.1. NCBI lineage: Eukaryota > Metazoa > Chordata > Aves > Anseriformes > Anatidae > Anser > Anser anser. The sequence continues at coordinate 10,867,526 of NC_139721.1, forward strand.
AGACTGGTTCATCTGAGGTCTGTAGGCCTGATTCTCATGCTAGTTATACTGGTAAAACTCAACATATCTGAACAACAACAGTGTGTAACAGTAAGTCTGGTGCGAGAGAGAGGAGAATTAGGCCATTAAAGCCGTGATCACTCAGATTATGTAAAAGCTTATATTCACTTTTTAATGACAGGAAACTAGGCACTTCTGTGGTTCAGGAAATACAAAGCTCAGAAGAAGCTTCAGAAAATATACACAGGAAGGAGGATTGAAGTGGGTTCAAAGTCTGTTGGTAGAAAACAGAACTTCTTTTATTTTTTACCATTGCTTTTACTAAATGAGTTGGGGGGGGGGGGGGGGGGAGCATGGGGGAAGGGATACCAACCTCCTTAAATCTCTTGTTTTTCATAATTTAAAAAAAGGGGATCTCCTTGTCATGCTGACTGGTTTTCCAGTGCCCCGAAGACGTCAATCAGTGTCAAGACTCATCAGTTTACCACTGCTATCTGTGGACTCTGGGAAATTCTACCTTTTTACTGGAAAAAAAATATTTATGGAAAAAAAAAAAAAGTCAGCCTGTGGGCTTTTTCTATAGCACCTACATATTTCTGAAATCATACCACCGCTTAAGAAAATGGACTGTTTTTCCACAAGAAGAAAACATCTACTGTAGAATAGAAGTGACACTGAATTGTGGTCAAACATATACTGATTTATTAACTCCATATTTTCAGATGTTTTCCTCATGCCACCAGAAATGTTCTTTGGAATGATATTGTTTAGGCATACTGTGAACTCCAAGGAGAATTTCATTGCTGTAAAAGGTTTTGTGACATGCTGTCTGATATTTACAGAAACCTCAGAGGGTTAGAAACTGCAAGAAGACAGAACTGCTTAATAAAAAATAAAAAAAAAAAAAAAAAAATGAACAGATACTTTTTTAAATTACATTTTTGTAAGTAAAAATATGTATTTAAATAATTTCTGTGCTAAAGAAATATATATGCACTGTATAGCTGAGTATAAATTTCAGTTGTCCAAATGTTTTAAATAGGGTGGAATATTTCTTTGTTAAATCTAACGTTCAGACATTGGGCTGTATAATGTGCACTGATAAGGTACTTATGACAATGTGTCCTGATCTTGCCATGAACACCTAACCAACAGAGTGATAAAATAATATAGATTTTCTTTAAAGTCCTACAATAGAATTTAATAGGGAAGTATATCTCTGCTGTGGAGCTTAATGAGCAAACTCATAAAATGTGGAGACATGTTACAATTTTCTATTACGGTTCCTTAGATTTTATGTCATTTTTTTTACTGTCAGCTTTTTTATTTCTTGTTTTAACTATTAATTTCACTATAGTTAAATTCTAGTGGACTTCCCTATAATGTGGATTATTTGACATTTCAGCACTAACATCAAAAGACTTGAAGGGAAATTCACCAAAGTACAGGACCAGTTTCAGTGAATTTCAGCCAACGAAACAGTTTCAAAACTACCCCTGGGTTAAATGGAGCCAATACTTTACCCTCAGTTTGATACATGTGTCTAATTTCTTTGAATACGAAACTCTAGAGAAGCTTTGTAAATGTGACCCCATGCAAATCAAAATCTAAGAATGTTTTCATTATGTTCTGTGAACTGAAACTGCTGAGTTTCACATCTCTCTAGATATTAAACTGCTAAACCAGGGGAATTTTCACGTGTAGGTAATTAAGAAAACTTGATATTTTCAACTTCAGAATTAATTTTTTGACACTGTGCATTCTATTGAGTGTCAGTTATCAAGCTTCAAAAATTATTTATTTGGCATTGATATTAGAAAAAAAAAAGATCAGATAACTTTTTAAAAAAGAAAATGTTCTCAAAATCACTGGAGAAAAAATATTTATTATTTTATTTTATTTATTTATTTTTATTTTCCCTCAGGTCAGGCATGACTAGAATGTCCTGAGCTCTAATAATGGCCTCATACATTGGAAAGCCTTCTGTAGTGTTTTGTCTTCAATGAGTACTTGAAGACATTTCATTTGAATGGAAATGTTCTGATATCTTTTAATGTAATGTTGAGGAGTGTTCACATCACTCATTTTAGGCATTATTTATGTGATTTTTCTATTCCCTTTTCTTATTCTTGAGCAGCACAGTGTATGTATAAAGTATGAGTAAAACTGTTAGAACTACCCAGCCTGTGGCAAAGGCAGTTCTCCTGGGTCCTATCTGCTGTCGTGAACTCATGACCTTCTTCCCCCTCAAATTGATATTTTCACTGGAATCCTTAGCCACTGGGCATGACCATTAAGAAGTCATTAAAAAGAAGTCAAATTTCTGTATACCATCTAAGTAGTTGTGATAGAAACTCAGAAATTCTACTATGAATTCTAATATGTCTTTTTTTTTTTAATTCCAAATTAGGGCAAAAACAAAGCAGCAAGTGGACTAAAATGTGGAGAAATGCTACTTCAATACCACATAAACATTTCTGTAACCTTAAAAGTTTTGTTGGAAGAAACTATGGATATTATCTGTTCAACTTTCTGCTTGAAGAAGGACCAGCACCAGAGCATGTCAGCTGTGGTTTTGTCACTGAGACTGGAAAAACTCTAGTGACAGAGTTATCAATCTTGTATTTTGTCTGAGATTATTAAAGAGAAAAGTAGTTTGAGCGTGTTGTACTTGTTTTCCTTTTTTGGATAGGCTTCGTCTTCCGTGATTGAAGCATCCTCAACAGTTGAAATCATAGAATCATTAAGGTTGGAAAAGACCTTCAGGATCATCTTGTCCAACCTTCTCCAACCAATAATATCAGCCACTTAACCATGTCCCTAAGCATCAGGTCCAACATTTCCTTAAACACCCCCAGGGGTGGTGACTCCACAACCTCCCTGGGCAACCCATTCCAATGCCTGACTGCTCTTTCTGAGAAGAAACGCCTCCTCATTTCCAACCTGAACTTCCCCGGCACAACTTGAGGCCATTCAAGTTAAAGAAAGATTCAATCCAGCAAGAATGATCATCAAAATAGGGCAGTGGGAATTTAGACTAAAACTATTCATCCCATATGCAGCAGAAAACCTCAGGACGAATAAAAGTTGTGTCCTGGCCCAAATGTTTCAAATTGCTTGACAAAGAGATGTCCCTTACAGATTTTTGTTTTTAATATTTCCTAGTAGTTTATATTCTTCGCAAAATTCTGCACCGCACTGACTAGAAAGTCAGTGTTACCAATGAACAATGCTTCTTCAAAATTAAAAGCTGAAGAAACACTGATCCTAACACAGCTTAACTAGAAATAAAATAAAATAAAAATACAAACAAACAAACAAAAATACCTGGGGGCTGGAGGAATGCCAGAAAAAAATAATCAGATGAGCAACTAACATACTGAAAGACAGCAAACTGTCAAGAACAAAAGAGTTCTGACTCCTACTCATGTACTTCTAGCTGATCACCACATCTGTTTGCTATTTTTATAAACAGTGATCATGGGAAACTTCCTTGAACGTGCTGAGGGCCTTTGTGAAGCAAGCAGGTAAGTATGTGGTTGTTGGCAGGGTCTTGTTGGACCCGGTAGCTCAAATTTACCTTCATTTCCACCTATATTTGCTACCCTGACTGTGGTGTCCCACAATTTCCCATGTGAAGTGTTGTTTCAGATCCTTGTCTTATAATCTGAGAAGTGAAACCCCCGTCACCTGACCCAAATACCTTGCATGAGATCTGTCGTTCAGGTTGAGAAATAAGGCCATGAGATGCACATGATGACATTCTGTTGTGGTATGTGAGCACTAGAACAATCCTTCTCACTATTCTTTGTTCCACTTCCCCACTCTTCCCTTTCATGATATATTAGTCATCAAATCATGACTGAGAAAAATTTCCATGTGGTGGTATTTCAGTCATCTAACACTAAGGAAAACATGAAAATAACCAGTTTGCAGCACCTGTTGCTTCAAACATGCATTGCAGCTTGTCAAATGGAGTCCTTTCCCTATCTCCCTCTTCCTCTTTTTTTCTGGCCAAGACTACAAACTAGTGAGCGCAAGACTGCCAGCAGAAGTGCTGACACAATCTTCACATTTCATGTACTAATGAGGCAGAAAATAATTGTTTGATGACATAAATTAATTAGTAGTCACAGAATTTTGAAAACAGACATTGTGTATTCCTATGATTTAATCAGGCCAGGATGGTGTCGGTGGAGAAACGTTTATTTCTAAAATGAAGGGGTGCAAAGCACAGCAAAGCAATAGAACTGGCAGAACTACAATTTTCCATTAGTGTAATGGGCTGAGAGCTATCAGAGTTGCCTGCCTGCATGCAGCCAGCACTTCTGTCCACGCTGGTGAGCACCACCGTGTTGGACTAGAAGTTGTCGCTTCTCACCATGGCAGAAAGCTAGCTGCAAGGTGCCTCCCTCACAGCATCTGTATTTGCAAATGCATCTGGGATGTTTCAGTAAGGGTGGCTCAGGCTGCAGCCCTGACTCTGCTTGTGGAAGAGGCAAGAAGCAGAGGGAAGGACAGCACAAGGACCTGCAGGAAGCCGAAACCCATAGATAAGTTATGTTCCTTTACTTGGGTCAATCGCTATGCATCCAGTATGATTAATTGCCATCTTGGAGAGGAAGTTGAATGCTGCTTGCCTTAGAGGGATGTAATGGAGATGAAATTAATAATAATGAGGGCCAAGTATTGCTTAGGTATCTAGAAATACCTTTGGAATTGGGAATGTCATACAGAAACTTGTACAGAAACTTGATCCAAATTCTCAGTCAGCTTCCGCCTTTCTGTCTTCCCTAATTACCAATTTTACTCCATGTACAATGCATTCCTTTCAGCGCAAATCAGATACAACTCACTGTGAATAAAGGATGACTTCAACCTTATGTGATTTATGTTTTTCTACTAGCAGGCTGACTTTGAATATTGTACTTGCCATCTGATTGTTTTTCTGTGTGTGGGGAAGAATGCACGACTCAAACTCAAAGCTGGCTGAAGCACCTCTGTGCGGCAGCCATCTTTTTCCTCTGCTTTAAAAGCACATGAGATATTCACGAGGAAATCCACTTAAAAAGTACAGCAGGACCAGAGGGCTCAAATTTGTGTTCAGATCCAGAAAAAAAATATTCCAGAGGGAAGTGTCTTGTAGGAAAAAAAAAAAAAAAAAGAGTTGAAGCATCATTTCTTTGCCTGTGGGTTCACCCTTCTGTCATGTCTTCTGGATGGGCCCAGGGCTTCTGTGAGAATGAACAGGAACAAGCTGTGTTGGAATCAGCAAATTTAATGTCAGATGGAGTTCACCTGGTAGAGGTTTTTAGATGAAATATTCTTTTAGTACTGAAAGACCCATTGAAAGCATTTACATGCTTACAGCTGTAACACATTTGTCTGCACCATCAGGTTTCAGCATGCCTTAAATGCTCCAGCACATGATAGGGATGAAAATGCTGGTAGATATACGATCATGGAATATTTATTTGTCTGTGAGAGGAATCACAAGAGCTGATCTTCAGTGGAGTAGAAGCTGCAAGGAGCAGCAACACAATTGTCCATCCTGCCTTCTGCCTGGCCAATATATCCACAGAAAGGTTGAAGATGAGCTTAATTTAACCATTCTCCTGAGCAAGCTTCATGGACTTTTTAAAAGGCACTGATGTCAGTGTTGCTTTCTTGAACAGTATATTACTTTCAGACCCACTGTGTTCAGAGTATGTTCTGCACGGCACAAATTTGATCTTCATATACAATCCTTTACTCCATTGGCAAGTGAATTTTACTCCTCCAAAATCCTTCTCCTACCAACCACGGTATGACTCCATTTTGGGACTGGTCACTGGTCTGTGCGTTGTCACACCCAGTGGAGGAATGGGGACTCTCACAGGTGTTTTAGGGCACGTATGGGCAAGCTGAGCATTTCAGATAATTTCTAATTAAAAATTGGTGCCTGTGGGTATCACTAGGAACTTGAAGGAGAAATCCTAGCTGCCTTCACATTGATTTGCATAACAATGCCTACAAGAGCCTCGGGCTGTAATTTTGCTTTTCAAACTCTGCATTCCCCATTCCTTCCACGATTACATGGAAACCCATTTTCCTCTCTGTTCCTTTGTGGTCCTGCCACCCTGTGAAGTGATTAAAATTCCTTGCTGGTTTGAAGAGCTCTTGAGAGCTGTTGAAAACAATAGTTCTGAGCATCACCAGTGGCAGCCTTGATGCTGGGGGGAAAACACTGTGTTCTGTTGCTTGTGCACAAGGCAAGGGAAGGAAGATAAAGGGACTTTTAGTGAGAACTGATGGAAGCCCATGGGCACATTGCAGAAGGGAAGGGTGTTGTTCTCCTGATTCACCCATACTCTTGAGCATGAAATGCCATTTCATGAGCAGCTCTGTGAAGCTGTGCATCTCTTGCCCTCCACTTGGGAGGGACTGTTGCCCTTCTGACCTTGACAAGGCACAGAAAACCACAGGAGCTAAGAATCTGACTGTCACACCTTGCTCTCCTCCCTCCTTGTTTCATAGCATAGACAAGTGGCAAAAGATTGTGCAGCATCCACTAGGTTACTGCCTTTGGTGTTGGGAACCAACATGGAGGTAGCTCTGGCAGATACTTAGGAGACGTATCTTCTAACCAATGGATGCCAAATTATAACACAGCCTCAAGGAGAGCAGTAATGTGGTTTCCCCAGGTCAGGCTTTTGAAAGAGATGGTGCAAGATAAGGCTTTGCAGAGGAAGAGAGCAACAACACAAACGATGAAATACTCAGCTAGAAAAGTGAGACTGGTGTAGAATATAGCTCAGTCATAAAATCATAGAATATCCTGAGTTGGAAGGGACCTACAAAGATCACTGACTCCAACCCCTGGATCCACACAGGACCACCCAAGAATAAGATCATATGACTGAGAGCATTTTCCAAATGCTTCTTGAACCCTGGCAGGCTTGGTGCCATGACCCACTTCCCTGGGGAGTGTGTTCCAGTGCATGACCACCCTCTCGGTGATGAACTTTTTCTAATATCCTGGGAATGGCAGCTTTTCTCCACTGCTTCTCTACAGCACAAAACTCCTCAGTCTGACCCATTCTGATCAGTCCTTGCTGGTTTCTGCTCATACCTCTTTAGCATTATTTCACATTTTCCCTTATGGACTTTTCTTCCCTAAGGAACAGAAAGAGACTGAGCGATGCTACTGGAACATGCTTACTCAGTGAGCTTATTCTCACCAGCTCAGTCCTAAACCTGCAAACACAACTGTATCTATGGCAGCACAAATGTGCACCATTCCCCTGCCTACACAATGTGAATGAGTTTGAAAGGGGGAGGAATGACATTTGGTGTCATGCACAATAACAAGCTGGGGTGGACTCAGCCCTGTCCCCACAGTTACCTGCACAGCCAAAAGGTAGCTGTGCACCGCGGGTCATAAGAGCATGGGCTGCTGGTGAGTGCTGGTCAATGCTCCGAATCCCAGCTGTAAATGAACTTTTGATAGTGCCAATATGCCATTAGTGTGGAAAAACTCCCTTTGTATTCAGCTACACTGCTAGATAGGTTTATGCCTTAGTATTACTGTCACCAACAGAGGATGAGAAATGTTTCAAAAGGAATTTGAGATTTCATGCACTTCTCTGGTAGGCCTCATATAAGTTGCAAATCTCATCTGAGAACCTGCTATTCCTGTAACATACAGATATGCTTTATTTCTGGAGGAATCCTTGTTCAAGAATCAAAAAGGTGCTTTGTTCACTGCTTTCAGAAATAAAGATGTGATGGGAAACTGTGACAGGTTCCTGGCAAACCTTGATTCTTTTTAGCTAGAGCTGTGTTCCTAAGCATTTTTGTGGCTTACAGTCTTACTGCTGAGAACAGACCAGTCTTATTCATTATATTCTGAGGTTCAGTGGGCTACTCCCCTCCCTAGCACAATCACTGCAGCAACTGTGTGTTCAACAGCGGGACAGGGAGACACTTTTTCTGTGTAAGACCCACCTGGAAGACACAGCTGATGACCCAGCCCTTCAGCTTCATCTCAGAGGTTTGTGGTGGTGTTCTCTGCACCAGCCAAGCCCTGTGACACTAGAATGTAGTTTTAGGGATGGCAACTTTTCACCACTGCTTCTCCATAGCACATAGCCCAATGTACCATGAGCATACTCTCCGGTGCATTCCTTGTCATGTGCCTCAGTACTAGAAGCCTTGTAGTTTGAGGCTGATGGACAATTGGGTGACATGCTCTGGGATACTAAAAATTATCCTTGGTTAAATAACGCCCCTGTATTTAATGCCTGGACAGAGGCTCAGGAGTCCTGTGGTCTGACTGCTATTCCTGGCATTGACCTAGACTTTCTGTGTGACTTTGTGCAGTTCACGTAGTCTTGGTCTCAGTTTCCTCATCCACTGAACAGGAATACTGTCACTTCTCCACCTCAGAGCATCAGTAAGAGACAAAATGCATTCATAATGGAGGCTGGAACAAAATACTGCCGATATCATCCTAGGGAAGCGTGTAGTGGGATGATGGTAATTTTTTCGTAGAAAATACTGGCTCATACTCCCTAATTTGGATACCTAAATGAAAGGTGCCACTTTCTTTATCTTCTCCATGGTTTTCAAGTCAGTTTTATCAGCAAGTACCCTGTCTGTGATTGCTCCTTTAACCTCCCCCTTGCCATTTCATAGGGCTGCTGTTTCAGTAGCTCATATGTGCAAGTAACAATTACTTTTCCTGGAAGAGGGGGAAACCCCATACAGTCTAAAGAAGTGTGTATGCAAACTCCATTGAGATGGTCTAGAATTTACTATTTCCCACCTGCTAAAGGCCCAGAGCTGAATTTAAAAGGACATCACCTATATTAACCTTTTAGCTGATGAAGATTTCATTGATTTAAATAATTCATGCTTGTGTGATTTAGCCTGAGAACAGGAAGTTGATTTTTTTTCCTTTTTTTTTCTTTTTTTTTTTTCCTAGGCATAAATGAATGTTTTTATTTGAAGGATTTCTTTCTTCTTTCTTCTGTAACGAATGTCTCAAAATTGGTTTTGTTTATGTTTTTTTTTCATCTCTCACTAAAATCCTCCTCAGTTTTCCAATAACCTTCATGCAGTTCCCTTTTTTTTTTTCCCCAGTCAACCATTTAACCATGTGTTTATTTTTCTCATGATACCCTATTGTCTTTTCACTGCTACTGTCTTGGCATGCAAGGTCTAACATAATGCTTTGTATTGATCTGCTTCTCAGTGTATCAGTGTATCAGATGACACCTTAGGCTAACCAGATTTTACCTACTTTGCATTTCATCTGTGTCAGCAAAACACAAAAACAACCTTCCTACCAACACACATGGTTGTACTCCCAGCTCTGCTCATCACTTACACAGTTTCCATCTCACGTATAATTTATTGCATCTAGTGTTTTGGAAAGGTACTACCACTGAGACATAGGAATTACTGCGAGAGGGAGAAAGTCTTTTGGTTAATGGACTGAACTGAGGATGCAGGATATTTGGGTTCTGTCTTTTGCCTGTAATTTCTTGTATGACCTTTGGCAAATTGTTGTTTGGGACAGAGATCATATAATTTGCAATTGGTCTGTATGGTGCCTGTTTCAATAGACCTGTGACCCCAGCTAAGGTCCAATATGGTAAAACAACTAACAAAACAGTCCAGGGGTGCAGCTAATTAGAGGCCTGGGCAATAGTAATGCCACAAGAAAATGTATAACTGTGCTTTTCTAGGAAGGGATCAGACACTAATAAGTTGTAATATGAGGCCTTACTTCCTTCAAGAACAATGTTGTTTCACTCAGCAGAGAGGAAAGGGAAGTTTGAGAAAGAAATGTCACACAGGTGATCAGCCCCTTGGACCCTGCAACGAACAGACCAGTGTGTCTGTCCAGTGCTACTTTCTATGATGGGATGCAGTCAGTTCCACTCCATTGCAAGTCAAATGGCTTATGGGGCTAACTGGAGTTCGAGGTGGTGCTGGCCAGAAAACAAAAATTCTCTTTCATGAAAGGGGAGGGGAGAGAAACAAGGCTTCAAAAGTAGTTTTCCTTCTGCACTGAAGGTAAAACAAACAAAAAAACAACACACAAAAAACTTGTCCAAAATGTATGTAGGAATGAGAACCAGGAATAAGTATAAATATGCATTAGGGCAGTCCACCATGACAGCAGAGTCAGAGATACTGGTGTCAGCTTAGCTCAGTTTGAAGAAGGGATATGAATTCTGGTCTTCTCCAGATGAAGTGAGTGCCCTGGACACTGGACTGTTGCTTAACAGCAGTATCTTCCTTTCTTGATTTTCCTCTTCCACTGGAACTTAAGCAGTGAAACAGTCTGACTTTAACCCCAGAAACCATTCAGACTAAGTCTATCTGGCTGTACTCCTTCACAGTGAAGAAGCTCTGTGTTCTTGGCACTGGGATGTCTGTCTCTTAAACCACTTGAGTCCCAGGCAGTTGTGGCTGGTGACACAACGGTGACAGCTGTGAACTCCCCTTGCAGTAACTACACTGTCAATGTGGAGGGCCAGTATAGACTGCACTATCATGCAAAAAAACCCCACTCTTAGGCTAATTAAAGAGAATGAGACATTTCAGTCTTTAATTAGGTACTGCTATGATGAAGATCACATACAATTTTATCAGATCTGCAGCACATCATCTCCCTGAATCCAAAGGTATGTTTTCTTGAAACACCTATCCAAATCAGACATGACAAAGTAAGGCAATAATTGGAAATATTTAGTTTTGAGAGGCAGATTTAATGCCCCTTCTATATTTCACCTTCAGTCAAAAAAAAAAAAAAAAAAAAAAAAAGCAGTCAAAAAGGAAGGCCTGCAATGGAAAAAGTCTGAAAAAGGAAAATGAGTTTGAGGAACAGGTGACATCTGATGAATGTGCCAGTCATTGGCAGTGGTATCAAAAAAATACAACATGGTGGAGCTGTAACAGGACTAGGTGATATGTGATAGAAATTGGTGAAATTTAATTTATTACGGAAATGTAATTGGGAAGCCACCAGAACCAGTAGTGAGAGATAAACTTTAGTAACATGGAGAAAATGGCTAGAATCCATCATGGCACTTGATGATCACTGCTGTGGTGCAAGACAATGATCCTGAACAGATATTTTGCCCAGACGGGAGCTGTCTACTGCCAAGAAGACAAAGATCTGAGGCACCAAGTAGGGGGATCTAGTGATACCCTAGAATAGTGGCAATATCCTCCATCCACCCTTAGTAGCTTGTTTCATCAATTGGTCACTATTATCTCATTGTACATAGTTCTCTCCTGGGCTCGGGCGTGGTTAAGACCCAAGACTAAAATATGTCTGTTGAAGTCAGAGCCCCTGGTGGAGATTTGATGTGATCAACCAGCAGTTCTTTCTGCTCATACTACTGTGCAGAAAATTGTAACTCTGACTCCAAAACACGCTAATACATCTAAAGTCACTTTCCAAGCATGCCTTTCAGTGACATTTATTTATTTATTTATTTATTCAATTAATTAATTAATTTATTTATTTATTTATTTTTGGTAGTCGTGGTGTTGGGCCATTTGTCTCTGGGCACAACAGAACCCGCTGAACCTCAACCAGAAAAGTGCTGTCCTGTAGCTCTACCCACAGTCAAGTCAGATCCTGAGCTATTAACAGGTGTTCCTTAGCTCTTATTTGAGGAAGATCTAATTTCTTAATATCAGTCACAGCCGAAAAAGAAGCAGGACATATCGGTAGTATAAGCGGTATGCGCTACCAAGACAGAGGTGGCAGTACAGGTTTTAGTCTTTTACTTCCTGTTCCAGGAGAAAATCTCTTTGGTTATCAGTGTGCTCTTCTCAGAAAGGAAGAGAAGCTTTGCGTTGCTCAACAGTGACACCGTCTGACTGGTGAAGGGCATCTATAATGGAATGAATGGATGGCGTGAGTGTGAGAGAACAGACTTTGAAGAAAAAGAATACAGGTTCTCCTAGAAAAGGCAAGGATCTAAACAGTGGAAAGTATAATGTGCCAGTGGGACAATGCAGTTGCATTTAAGTACGCTAGTGAACATTACTACATCCATCTTAGCATTTACCCAGTGAGTTCTCCAAGAAGTAGTAGCCCACCTCCCAAAACAAAAACTAGTTTTGCTCTTCAGACTTCTGAAAACTTTAGAGAACTCATCAGTGCGTTTTAAGTCATTGTTGGCATTGACACGTCTGAACTGATCTGCTATTTTGGACAAGGTCTCATATGATAAGGTTGCAAGACAGTGGAAAACGGTACACCCAATTATGTCAGTTAGTTGAGTAGTAAACTGTGGGGGGCACAGATTAGAATTCACACAAGAGAACAGAAAATACTATATATAAATAAAGTCAGCGGCAGACAGGATCAGTCAGATAAGCTTAAACAGGTTTTTGATAAGGAATTTAGTTGGCTTTAAGCCTACAATTCTCTTAGTGTGCTGGAGTTTCTCTACTGTCTAAAATGGGATTCATTTAACCAAGAATAGCTGTCTCTGAGCTTGTTGTTTAGGCTCAGCAGAAAGAAATGAGTGCTTTTGTAGCATAAATCATTTAATATTTAAATGTGAGATGACAACAAAATCAGGTCAGGTGACTCACATCCTAGAAGTTCCTATTTCTTTCCTTTGACTGCCAAAGGAGCTTAATGGGAGCAACGCAGATTCAGGCTAGATTTGGAAGATTAGAGCAAAACATTGGATGTTGAGTTCCCAAAGCCCACATTCACATACACTTCACAGGTATGATTCAACAGCCATATGCAACTGGAGAACATGAGATGCAATTATGGAGTGAATCTTCTGGTTTTGCTCTGGACAAAAGAAGTGCAGACCATGTATTCTGAGACCACTCTACAATGCAAACCAAAATGCAGCAACTGGAAACAATTGGGAGATTCATTTTGAAAGTGCATTACTGCTGCAGCAGTAACTGAAATGCAGGGGATCCTAAGCACAGAATTTGTCTTGTGTTTCAAATGCCATATCTCCGTGTGTTGTGGCTGATTCTTATTTCTCGATCTGCTGTTTGACTGATTGATCATGTTCCTCCGTGTTCCAAGTGTGCTTTGGTCAAGGTATTTCTTTGTTTGCTCACTAAATGTTCATTGATTGTAAGAAGGAAAAGGAATGAATACTGCAAGCAAACATACGAAGGAAGCCACTGTCAAGAAAAGTGTGGTGTGAATAACCAATTTTTCAGTATGGTGACTGCTTTGAAAACAGTAAAAAAATAAAAATAAAAATAAAAAAATAAAAAACAGAGAGAAAAAAGCGTTTCAGAATGCAAATATTTTGTTTAGTTTGGGGGATTCTTTAACTTATCAAAGAAGTAATCATACTGAGAAAGTATTTCAGTTTGAATGATCCATTTCTTTTTCTCATCATCCTTTAGTGTAAGTTGTTAATTCACCAGTCTGACAAAACACTAAATTCGTGCAACTTTGCCCCTTTCAACAGCTCTTGGCTTTATGATTAAGTAGAGCACAGATGTACATTTAATTTCTTTCCTAACAAATGTGGTGACCTTTCTTAATACATGGATGTGAATCAAGTCCTGTGCACAGTCCAAAAATAAGAGTTCAGTAAAAGGTCCTTCACTTTCACACAGTCCTGTTGCAATTGTTTTGCCCTCACATGGCTGGAGGCCTTGTAAGAAGACATCAGTGTTGCTATCAAAGAAGGTTTCCAACTGGGGCAGATCTACTCTTGCTTTTTCAGGAATACAAAACAGGGAAGTGTCTTTTGGGTTACAAGTCCAAACTTTGCTATTGCAAAGAACCATATCCTATGTCTCTCTTAAAGTCTTTTCCAAAGTCCTCAGGTTACTGTCATGCATATATTCCTTGTATTCCCTGTCACATAATATTTTTCTAAGTTCATTGTGGTGGAGAAATGGTCAATGGAGTTCATTATGGAGTTCACTTTGAAGAAGACTAATTGTCTGAAGAAGACTGGAATGTTCTTGCATTCCAGTTCTTCTCAGCGCATCAGGGAATGAGAATGAGTTTTGGAGAAGAGTGACTGTAACAGAATTCTCTATACAGTCAAGTCACCTTGGAAAAAAAAGGGATGGAAATAACACAGGTATTTCTCTTCACTTTATGCCTTAAATCTGACTGAAGGGTCAGATTTCTCTGTGCCAGAGAAATAGCAAAGAGATAGGCTGCACACCATCCAACAAGTCAGTTTCAAAGACACAGTTGCTTTCATTGTCACAACATCGCCAGCATTGTCCATATTTACTCAATGAGTGTTCTGAAGCTCAGAGAGGTCCAGGAAACTTAGGCAGCTTTCTTATCTCTTTGATAAGCTCTAGCAACTCTCCCTGTTGCAGTTGCTTTCCTTGTAGACATATTAAACAAAAGAGAAACTCAGCTGGTCTAATTCCAACAAATGCAGTGACACAGGATCTTCCTCTCACTCACTGGGATATCCTGCTGGTAGTAGCCATCTTTCGGATGTTACTAAATTCAGGTCACAGTCCAGTGAAAAACAATTACAAACATTTAATACAAGATAATTTACCCAGTGTCTTCAAACACTACAGCTGTGCACACATTCATAGACTGATAATGTTTTTGGAGAAGACGAATGTCCTGGCAGAAAGACGGAGCACCAACTGTTTTGGCTTCTGAAGTCAACTATACATTACAGTCAATTCAGCCTTTAAGGCTGCACAGTGGAATCATTCTTGTAGCAAAGTCATATTTTCCCTTCACAGGGAAAGGGGAAAAAAAAAAAAAAAACAGCCTTTCAGTATCAGCAGAGCTATCCAATAAACCACTGTGACAATTTTTGACTGTGCTGCTCACTGCATCACAGAATTAGACCTAGAGCTGAACAAACTGTTCTGAGCAGACAGCATATTCACTAGATTTATGACTTATCTGGATTCAGTGCAACAAGTCTCAATGAAAACCCAGGAGCTATTTTGCAGAGGATGAGAATGAAAGTGGAACAGGAAGTTTTATCCCCAAATTTGCCCCAACTCTTGAAGAATTAAGAGTCTAATTTTAGCTTCTATTTTCTGTTAAAAATAATTAGATTTTCCATGAAGTGATTTGTTTTAGGTGCATGGAGGATTTATCTCTCTCTATGTTGCTCAGTGTATGGATTTGGCTGGAGGAGTTGTAGGACTGATTATTTCAATAATCTTCCACAGATTTTTTTTCTATTTTTTTCTCTCTCTTTTTTTTTTTTTTTTTCTTTTTTCTGTTGACGTTACTATTTGGGAGCATTGCTGTGCTAAACAGGAAAGAGTCTGCCTAAGTTTGTGGATGTATTTGTTTTTCTTTAGAAATAAGGTTGAGGCTCTTAAAAAGGTTTATTTGGAGATAAGGCCTCTCTCTAGGGAACAACAGAACAATCAAAACCTTTTCCATTCTCTCTTCCACTAAAACACCACGTTTGAGCTAGCTGCATTAACTTACAGTTTAAAAAATAAATAAATAAATAAAAGAAGAAGTTCCTTCCTGACTAAGAAACACATAAAACACTGGGAGCAAGATTTATTGGCTATTTACAGACTACTTTACCTTCCATTTTCTCCTGGCACATCCAAGCAAAGTAATTGTGTTGGCATGTACATGCATGGCCTTGTTTGCAAAGGGTATGGCCACATATCCCTGTGCAGCTCGTTTGATCAGTTGGTTTATTGGCACACCCTGGCTGTACATTTCCCCTTCTGCTAGAACCGACTGACAAAAAAATCCCAAGACATCCCTGGAACCTGAGTTCACTGTTGTCCTGGAAGAAGAGTAGTTCAGGAACTTCTCACAGAATGAAATGTTCAGAAAAGTTTTTCTCCTACGTTCTGTCTGTTTGGATTTGTCATTAATATCTTAAAAGCCAAAACCTATGACAGACAGAAGAAAGCTGTTAAAAAAAATAAAACTATTCATTTTTATGATTTCCTTTCACATTTGAAATAAGTGGATATTTTCCAGAAATTTTCTGATCCTGAAGATCATTTTCCCATGGAAATATGTTCTTTTAGAAAGACTTTCATTAGCCCCAATAATAGTAAGTTCAGTGTCCAGTTCACATACGGCAGCATCTCCTTTGTATGTACAGTAATATTTAACTCTTTCTGCCTCTCTGTCTACCTCTGCCCATTTGATAGATATCCTGAGCAAGTGGGTTAGTCATAGGATAGGCAGTCCAGAAAACAAAATTTTAGTTTTCTCACTAACTTGACATATAATTTTGTCTAGGCCACACATTTTCCTTCAAATGACTGTATTTAGTTAGACTTCTAGTTTTTCAGCATAAAGCTTTTCTTTTTCTGCCTGATAGGTTCTTGGCTTATAGATAGGGAACACAACCTTGTTTTGGCCTCTCAGTGCTCTTGTCCTACAAAAGATTATGTGTATTTTGACTAAGTTCTTGTTTTGCTCCTGGAAGCACCTGTCTCTAGGCTCCTTCCACTTTAAGCTTTCCATGATACTATTTAAATGCTTTTTTTAAGTGTTTTTTTTTTTTTTTTCCAATTTTGGACTGTCAGGATAGAGAGTCTGTGTTGGTGTTTGTGGGTACAGGCTTTTGACTTAAGTATCCCCTCTATGGTAAACAGCAGCTCCTTCACGCAGCAAGTGCTGGCGAACTACAGGTAAGGCAAAGGAGTTCTCTGTGGACCAAAAGGACAACAGAAGCATCTGTACTCCCTGAGCAGTCATAGTTTTTAGTCCCTCTTGTGGTTTTTCTACCAATCTTCTATTTTTTTCAGCTCTAATCAAGTTCTTCATTCAGCTTTTTCTGTACATAGAAGTTTGACTATTTGTTACCACTCTGTGTGTACTGCTCCAGGTGTTCTGTTGCACTGTCTATAGGTCATTGAAAACAACAACAACAAACAAACAAACAAACAAACAAAAAACATGGCACTAAAGCAAGTCAGATGCCTGCACTGCTGACTTTCATGTGGCCTCAGTCCAAAGAAGGGATGCTGTTACCCCTCGGAAATCACAAGCCACTTTAGTGCAAGCATCCCTCAGAGCCCACTTGACAACCTCCCTCAACCTTGATTAACATGCCTTCCCTGCAGCAGGTGCTGTGGTTGGTGACATGAAGGAATAAGCAGGTCTGTGAACAGTGGAACTAATACAGCCCAGTTTCCTGTGGATTTGCGCCACCTAGTAGTCTCCTCCGACATCTAGCAAAGTGCAGATCTGAGCCATTCCCCACTGCTGGGGTATTCACAGCATCACTACCTTGGGCATACTCTGATGTCTAATAAAGCCTGAATTAACAGAACAGCCTGCTTCTCAGTTGGGTGCACATGTAAGCTGCATCTACATTAATAAATTAAACAATACTAGGGAATGTTCCCAAGCACTGGAACTTAATCAACTATGCTGTTAAATTGTGAGAATATTGGCTGGCATAGTTCTGACCAGAGAAAACTAGCACTCTCTTAAACAGTTCCCAGGAACTGCTTAAGAGTAAGAAAAGGCTATGGTCCATCAAAATAGGCACTTGGACATGGCCACCCTTCTTGGGAGGGTAAAAGAGTTTAATAGTATGGAAACTTAGTTTGGTGCCAATTGGCTTCAGGAGCAGAGAACAGTACTAGGCATGTTTAACTCACTTCTGTAGATGTAGCCATAGTCTGTTTTTCCTCCACCCAGTTTCTGATTTTCATAACAGTTGTGGGAATAAAGTGCCTTTGAAATGACCCTGGTTTTGTTATATATTGGATTGAACTGACTGACAGGAAGATTTACACCCACATCTGTAAGCACCTACCCACCAGCATACATACACACCCATACACTCTTAAACATATAATAATGCATGTACACCTATACATGCACATACTTTAACATATACATGCATTTAAAGAATTGGAACATGTAGATGTCATTTCTTTACCAAAATATCTCACAAAAACTTACAAAATCTTATCACAGTTCCTTTTAGATACATGGCTGTGGAGAGTTTCCTGTCATGATGACAATGATTGACAGTGTTTCAGAAAGTTCTGGACATTTCTTAAAGTAGCAATTGGGGTTTGTTACCTAGGATCAGATGGACATTTTTTTTTATCAAATTCTTAAATCATCTCAGAATTTGCTGGAATGCACTGAAACTCTTGGCTCCTTGACTGTAGGACATTGGATTCTTGTGCAGTTTCGAGATGGAGGGGCCATTGCCATGAAGCCTTTTTGACTGAACCCCTGTGTTGAGGAACCTGGTGGACCCAAGTCCTGGTTTGAGTGGTGCAGAGAGCCCTGTTCAGCCTTCTACACCCCTGTGCAGTGCTCTCCTCCTGTCAAGTGATTCACCAGCAGCCAGGAAAAGCCCAGGGTGATGTCGTATGCCTCCTTTAGGTTGTGCAAGTTCATATGGGGCTGTAAAACTATCAGAGTAAGATTTGCAGACCCCAAACCGTTCATGGATTCCATGGCTGTAGAAAATGCAGAAACTTAACTTCCCAGAAAGCTTTCAATGAGGTAAGTGAGCTAAAACATTTGAAACTCTGTTGACCCATTTGCTATGACAAGACCTTTTCTCTATTAACAGTGCCAGGAATTACTCTGAAATCCCTGTGTGGTACAGATTCAACTTAGAGGTTACCACTTTTACAAACTCACAGCTGGTTATTTAGGCTCACTGATGTCCACAAATCCATCAGCCTCCTGAGTCAACTTGTGTCCATGAAATCACTCCACAAAACCCAGGTCTGTCTATGGCTTGTGGGGTTCCTCAGATCCCGCACTGAAGAAAAACCTGAATCAAAATGGAAGGAAAGATTTCTCAGGTTTGGTTTGGATTTTTCAGATTCATCAGGCTGCAGTGAGGATTTTGTCACTGAACACTTTTCATTAAAACAAAGAGTAATAACCTGCAGTGTGAGCAGAATACAATGAGTTTCCCCACTCACTGTTTTTGTAAGCAAATCAAGTCTTTTAAGGCAAGTTAATGATAACCTTTCCTCTACAGCACTCAGCCCTGAAGACACCAAGTTGGAACAGATGGGTAACGCACTGGTATTTCACAATATGTTCAGAGAAAAAGCTGCACCCAGAAATTAAAATAAGGCTTTTGGTGCCAAATAGCAAAGTTTTTTTTTTTTTTTTTTTTTAAAGCATATGTTCTTGAAAGCAAGCAGAAGAATTCCGGCAGCAGCCTGGAGGGGAGAAACGCCGGCTGTCAGGTAATTCCTCTGACACGCAAAAACCATTGCTTTACCACGTGAGCAGCACCGGTGAACTTCCCAAGGCCTGCAGCTTCCTAGGTGTTTTGCATATCTGTTACAGGGCTGAACTGCAGCTCCAAACTCTGTGCAAAACATCTGCACTCTGCCCACACAAGAGGAATTCTGAAGCTGATGAGGAAAGAGGCAAATCTGGGTGATTTGCTTCTGTTTCACTTTATTACAAAGAGACCTGAAAGTCACCCCACTCCATTTATTTCACTTAAAAAAAATCTGTTGTTGTGGTGGATTTTTTTGTGTTGTTTGTTTGTTTGTTTTCTTTTGATTTATCTATGGTACACAGTCTTATTTAAATAGTAGATGGTGATTTTGGAGCTGTTAGTTGCTAACCTGGGGATGACTACTTCACAGAATTCTGTTTTCCTAGTCCTTAGTCAGGCTTCTGAATTAAACATACTTCTATGTGCATTAATAAACCTTGTAACGATATTTATTATCTGTTTTTCTGTTTGTGAAACTTTTATGAAAACAGAAAATTTTATAATCTTTGTTATCCAGGCAAGATATACAATATAAAACAAGCAAATATGTTTCAAGAGAAGAACAAAATTTTCACTCATTTTCACATATGGTAAGAAAGCAGCAGATATTTTCATTCCTTCAAAGGTCACTATTTTTAAGAGTTGACCAAAAAAAAAAAAAAAAAAAGAGTGGAAAAAGAACCGGTTGAGATAAAAAAGAAAAATTAGATTTCAAACACTTGCATGAACTTTGTACGGTCTAGATTAATACAAGTAGTTTCTGCAAAAGGAAATAGTGACAGGTACATCTTTTGAACACATCAGCTAAAGAGTGGAAAAAGGAACAGTAGTAGTTACATTTCATTAGACTTTCTAAAGGTCTCAGAGAGAAATCTTTGCAGGAGAATTTATAAAGAATGAAAATAGTCATGCATGAGATATCAGGCATTTTCATGAATTTGGAACTGTCAGAAAAGTGGGAAACAAAGAATAGACTCTTTTTTCTCCAGTATGGTATAAAGTTAAGCACTAGGTAACCTAAAACTCTACATTATACTAACGATATTTGTTAAGTGTAGTGGAAATTTGGAAGAAGACATGGGTAGTAATCAATGAACTAGTAAATATGGAAGGTTGTGCATGTATTTATACAAGTTGTGTTACTTGTTGACACCAGAGCTTTGTAGGGGTGTAATAAAACCAAGTGAATGGACATTATGATGGCCAAAGAGCTTCTGTGCTTTAACAAATGCAAAGTTAATGCACTCTGGAATGAAAAATTTGAACTATATGTTGTGAGGTTCTTACACATTTGGGAATGAGAATATTATAGCCTTAGGCTCTGGAATTGATTGTCAGAATGACTGCAGAATCTCCTCATTTGTAGATATCTAAGATCTTATACAGGAAACATCTCCCAAAGATTACTTGGTCCCAGGGCAAAGCTTGGGAAGAGACTAAGCGATCTGCCTAGGTCTCTTCCTACTAAAATATGTATGCAGTTCAATGTAAATATTTGCTGTATAAATAGCATAATTCAGAAGAGCAATTCAGTACATTAGAGATTTTTAAATATTTAAATACACATATATATTTATACATTTACATGGAAAGATGCATGGGCACACAGGCTGACACACTACCGCACTGTTGTAATCAAACCCTTGTGGCTCACATACATAGGAAATGTCTCCAGGAGACCTGCCATTTCAGGGAAATCTAACCAGCAAGTTAACGAACCTGCCTAAAATGTGATGTAACATTAACTGATTCTCACTTCTGGACAAAGATTGTTCTGCAATGGCTGTCCCTCACTCACAGTAAACTCCCTGAATGACATAGACTTCAGGCTTCCTCTGTTTAAATGACTTCATAGAACATCAGCAAAGAGTGGAGTGAAGAAACAACTGATTTATTTTAGCCTGCCTTTATTGTTGAGGATTTTCAGAGAAGAAAAACTCCTAAATGACCTAAATGACCTAAATTGACCTAAGTAAGGCTTTTGACACCGTTCCCCACAACATTCTCCTCAAGAAACTGGCTGCTCGTGGCTTGGACTGGCGTACGCTTCGCTGGGTTAGAAACTGGCTGGATGGCCGGGCCCAGAGAGTTGTGGTGAATGGAGTCAAATCTGGTTGGAGGCCGGTCACTAGTGGAGTCCCCCAGGGCTCGGTACTGGGGCCGGTCCTCTTTAATATCTTTATCGATGATCTGGATGAGGGCGTCCAGTGCACCCTCAGTAAGTTTGCAGATGACACCAAGCTAAGTACGTGTGTCGATCTGCTCGAGGGCAGGAAGGCTCTGCAGGAGGATCTGGATAGGCTGGAGCGATGGGCTGAGGTCAACTGCATGAAGTTCAACAAGGCCAAGTGCCGGGTCCTGCACCTGGGCTGCAACAACCCCAAGCAGAGCTACAGGCTGGGAGATGAGTGGCTGGAAAGCTGCCTGGCCGAGAAGGACCTGGGAGTATTGGTGGATAGTCGGCTGAATATGAGCCAGCAGTGTGCTCAGGTGGCCAAGAAGGCCAACGGCATCCTGGCCTGTATAAGAAGCAGTGTGGCCAGCAGGTCGAGGGAAGTGATTGTGCCCCTGTACTCGGCTCTGGTGAGGCCGCACCTCGAGTACTGTGTTCAGTTTTGGGCCCCTCGCTACAGGAAGGACATGGACGTGCTCGAGCGAGTCCAGAGAAGGGCGACCAAGCTGGTGAGGGGTCTGGAGAACAAGTCTTACGAGGAGCGGCTGAGGGAGCTGGGCTTGTTCAGCCTGGAGAAGAGGAGGCTCAGGGGCGACCTCATCGCTCTCTACAGTTACCTGAAAGGAGGCTGTAGAGAGGTGGGGGTTGGTCTATTCTCCCACGTGCCTGGTGACAGGACGAGGGGGAATGGGCTAAAGTTGCGCCAGGGGAGGTTTAGGTTGGATGTTAGGAAGTACTTCTTTACCGAAAGGGTTATTAAGCATTGGAACAGGCTGCCCAGGGAGGTGGTGGAGTCACCATCCCTGGAGGTCTTTAAAAGACGTTTAGATGTAGAGCTTAGGGATATGGTTTAGTGGAGTACTTAGTGTTAGGTCGGAGGTTGGACTCGATGATCTTGACGTCTCTTCCAACCTAGAGAAATCTGTGAATCTGTAAATAGCAACAACCTGCAGGAGAATGTACTTGCTGTACTATAAACAACACGAAATTGATGCAGTTGTCCCTCAGGACAGGATCTTTCCTGGGCCTTTTTTTAATGTTACAAGTAAGGATTAAATTGTTAAATCTCTACCTATAACTACAATTTTGTGTTTTATATCTGTGATATACACGTTCAGGTGTTCATATTTGTAGGGATTTCTGTTTCACTAACATTAGAAGTGCCATAATGTAATGAGGGACACAATTTTTGCATGACTTCAGAAAGCAAGACATGCAAACCCTAATATGTGCGCATAAATCATAGAATCACAGAATGGTTTAGGTTGGAAGGGACTTTAAAGCCTGCCTGCCAACCCCACTGCCATGGGCAGGGACATCTCCCACCAGATCAGGTTGCTCAAAGCCCCAACCAGCTTGGCCTTGAACACCTCCAGGGATGGGACATCCACAGCTTCTCTGGGCAACCTGTGCCAGTGCCTTACCACCCTCTGAGTAAAGCATTTCTTCCTAATACCTAATCTAAATCTACCCTCTCTTAGTTTAAAACTGTTACCCCTTGTCCTATCATTACATTCTGTGATAATCTCTTCCGATCTTTTTTGCAGGCTCCCTTTAAATACTTCCTTTAAATACTATGAGGTCTCCCACAGCCTTATCTTCTCTAGTCTGAACAGCCCCAGCTCTCTCAGCCTGTCTTCACAGGAGAGGTGATCCAGCCCACTGATCATCCTCATGGCTCTCCTTTGGACTTGCTCTAACAGGTCGGTGTCTTTCTTGTGCTGGGATCCCCAGCAGTTAAGTACTACTCCACAACTATTTATATTTTCAGGTTTTATTAAAAAATAAACTTACTCATCTGTTGAAATATGCGGTATGGGTCAGCTTTTTCACTTCTGTTAGTTCTTATGTAGCTCTGCCAACTCAGTGGAGTCACGCCAGTGTGTACCACCTGAGTGGTTGGCTTTTAGAAATGTATTTGTATTTCTACCTTGACCTCAAATTTTTAGGAGAAGAACTAATCCTGGAAATAGTTGCTCCTGGAGTGAGTATTTTTCATTACATTTGCCTTCTCCTTTAGTTAAATGTATTTTTTTTTCTCTGCATGGAGGAAGCTTCAGCCTTTTACAGAAATCTCATTACTAAGTTACTAAGTATGTGAACCCTCTTTCCTAAGGCAGCACTGAGTTTGCAAAAACATAGATGAACTTCATTAGCTAAGGAAAGTAAAAAAGGTTACTAAAACATAAAGGCCATTGAGCAAGACTTCCATAACTTTATTTAAATACATGGAATGTTCCAATCTACTTTCAGTCTTGGTAGAAAGATATCAGAAGCATTATGTTGCCTTCTGTGTGCTTAGACATCTTGATGGATACCTCTGCTATGAAGTCTGGTTTATACTGTGGGTTATTATTGTAGATTGCACTGGAAGTGGACTGGAGTGGCAGAATTAGACAGCATTAAGGCACAGCATTCTGGCTCATAGACACTTGCAGCATACAAAATTATGCAAGGTGACAAAGCTGATTCTGCACTGCCTCAAGGAGCCTATTCCTCCTTCTCTTCATGAGGGTAAAACAATAACTATTCATTGTTTTCAACTTGTGGAACAAATACTGAAGCCCTAATGAAGAACAAACAAACAAACAAGCAAACAACAACAACAAACCCACCATGATTCTTGGAATGCTTTACTGGCATCAGGCTCTCTTTTCTGTTTTCTTCCCAGTGTTTTTGTTTCTTATCTTGTTGTAGTTACTGACCAGTTCAAGAATACTGGAGAACGTTCAGAGCAGATTTTAAAGGCTACAGTTGAGTGGGTGCAGAAAAATCTCCCACAGAAATCATGGGGTTGGAACTGTGAGGACTGCAGCAAGGATTTATTGCTTTGAAACAAGCACAGAATAAGCTGGTTTTCATGGTGTATAACCCTACCCTACCCTTATATGCAGTACCCAAGGGTGTTTTCTGCCCATTGAAATTTTATTGTTGTTACAGTTACATTGTTAGAATAAGTTTTGGCATGATCTGACCCAAACCTGCAAGCTCCCAAACAGGTCCTACACACCTCCATAAACTCACTTAGTACCCTATACAATCCCTTTCTCAACATCATACCTTCATAACCTCCATCAGTTTCTTACTAAGAATTTCCTTCTGAAAGAGTGGAAAGAATCTGATAAAAGAGTTGCCAAGTAGATACGTGACAAAGAACCATGGTGGTGTTTCATTGTGATTTTCTTAGAGTCATAGAGTCACAGAACGATTTGGGTTGGAAGAGACCTTAAAGATCATCTAATTCCAACACTCCGGCTGTGGGGACAGGCACACCTCCCACTAGACAAGGTTGCCCAAAGCCCCATCCAACCTGGCCTTGAACACTGCCAGGGATGAGGCATCCACAACTTCTCTGGGCAACCTGTGCCAGGGCCTCACCACCCTCTGAGTAAAGAATTTCTTCCTAATATTTATTCTAAATCTACCCTCTTTTAGTTTAAAGCCATTACTCCTTGTCCTATCACTACACCCCCTGACAAAGAGTCCCTCACCAGCTTTTCTTCAGGCCCCCTTTAGGACTGGATGGCCGCAATAAGTTCTCTCCAGAGCCTTCTCTTCTCCAGGCTGAACAACCCCAACACTCTCAGCCTGTCCTCACAGGAGAGATGCTCCAGCCCTCTGATCATCCTCCTGGCCCTCCTCTGGACTTGTTCTACCAGGTCCATGTCCTTCTTGTGCTGGGGGGCCCAGAGGGGAATGCAGGGCTCCAGGTGGGGTCTTACAGGAGCAGAGTAGAGGGGGAAAATCACCTCCCTCAGCCTGCTGGTAGTATTTCTTTTGATGCAGCCCAGGATACCGTTGGCTTGCATTTTCACAGAGGAACTTTCATCCTGGTTCAGGACAGCTCTGCCCTTCATCTCCACGCTTTTAATCTCAAATTTTCCCTTCTGGCTGATTAGAAATGAAAACTAATTGCTGATTGCTTACCAGTAGAATTTATTTATTTATTTTTTAAGCTGAACTAAACTAACAATTAAATAAATAAATAAATAAATAAATAAATAAATAAATAAATCCCAGGAGTGTAGCAGAAGATATAAACCTGACCAAAGTACTTATTTTTTCAGAAGTTTTGTCTTCAAAGAATGTATCTGTATGTATTATCTCTTTTATTTATTTATTTAATTATTTATTGCAAGCTACAAAATAGGAAGATAACCAGTATTAAATAAAATAAATAAATAAATAAATACCAGACTTCAGTAAGTTTCATTCTATATTTGTTAGGTTTACTAAGAATGAATTACTACTCCCTGATAACCTAATTCTTAGTCAGAAACAACAAAAGTAACAACTGAACTACTCAATGCCTGCCTATACCTAAGATCCACAGGTCTTCCCTAGGTACAGTAATCTGATTTGTGTCAACTTATGAATGAAAAATCATCTTTTTCTTTAAAATTTCCTTCCAAAGATATGGTGAATCTTTGCTTCTTGTTGCTCCATATTTCTGTTTTACTTATAATATTCTTGCCCATTTGAATGGACCACATCATCTTCAGAAGAAAACCTGTGGTACAGTTGATTAAACATCTTTGTTTATTTGGATAGAAAAGTGAGCATGAGGCTCATTTGTCAGATGATGTAAATCAGGGCCCTTCTGTTCACTTGAGCAGTATTGTCACGGACCCGTACCATACACTGTCGTCTTAGCTTTTATACAGCTTAAGAACAAAACTGCAAAGCAAGTACTTATAGCATATTTCTGAATGTCAAAGCTCAGGTTGCTGGTCTGACAAGTACAACTCTAGTTCCAAATCACATCTGTTTACTTACTATGCTCCAGCCCTGAACTGAGACACGACAGTCTGGAAAATAATTTGTGTAACTCCAAATGTTTTAGATTTACTGTGCTCTGCCAGAAAACTGACAGGACAAGTTAAAGATAAAGAATGGTAACTTAACACAGACATCGATGCTGTCCTTGAAGAGATGTCTGCCAAACTATTTCCACTGAAAAACAAAGTCACAATATATAATGCGTTGAGTTTCCATAGTGCAAAGGAGCCTGCACTGCAATTACTAATGAACAGTCTCCTGACGTGAAGGAGAGGTAGGGAAGTTGGAAAGGTAATTCCAGGTGTGGTGTAGATAGATGCACAGCCAGAAGTTATTCCCAAGGTGGGAAAGGAAGTGCAGGTACTAACTCTCCATTTCTACCTCCAGGCATTCCTTATTCAGTTGGATAACTCGAGGAGGGTTTTGTTTTCACCACATATTTGATGAGATCAGAAGAGCCATCCAATTCATCCAGGAAAATTAACTGTGAGGAATTCCGTAAAGACCCTTCCAAAGAAGTGCTAAATAAACTCCACCTCCCCATTTGTTTCTCTAAACTGACATTTTTAATTTAAAAAATTGCTTTGTAAACGGTGTAATAATTCACAGGGAAATATTAAATTTGGCATAATTGTCTTTGAGAAGTGTTTTGAAGTTTCAGGCAGGGGGCAGATGAAGTGAGAGGACAGACTTCCATACCTGATAATTAGGCAGATCTAAATTTGTGACAGGGCTTTCATCCCAGGTTTCCTATTTAAGGAGCAGCTTGACCATCCCAAGGAAGATTTATTGCCTGGTCTTCTGTTCCACAGATTCTTTCTCTTGCACTCTTTCTTTTGTGTAATCCTTGCAGAGATCTCATTCTCATTCCACATCCCAAAACAAAGGCTAAGAAATATAAATAAATAAATGAATAAATAAATAAAAATCCAACATATGTCTAAGTCAGACATATTTTCTTACCATTAACCAAGGATGGAGCCATGTTTCCACCTCTTACTGCCTGGACCACATAAAAGGTTTTGACTTTGTTTCTGCCTCCCAGCTAGCAGACCTCTTGATGTAAGAAGGAATGCTTTGTATTTACTGCTTCAAAAGGGTTTATGCAAAGGCATAAGGAATCCAAACAAAAAACAGTGTATTTCCTACATGCAGTTAAAATGCTGTACTGTTCAGATTCACAGCAGTGTGAACACACACTGCTGCTCATTCTCCTGTTGTTTCTTGAAGCTATCTTTTAGATTACCTGCTATTCTTATGCTTTCAGCATTTTTTGCCAGACTTCTCCTCTGTTAGTAGTTTCACAGGTCCCATCAGGTTGTTGTATTTGTGAATAAGCAATGACAGAGTGAGATGTGCTAATGGAAGATGGGTTAAAAGAGTGTGGTCCCCCTCCTTGTATCAGGTGTCATGGAAGCAGATGGTGGTGTGCAGAAAGATGCACCAGTCATAAAAGACTTCTTATAATTTATTTCCCTAGACAACCAGAGAACATAGAATCACAATTTTCAAATAAAAAGCACATTACTACTGAAATCATTGTGTACGTATGCATTTTTGATGATCTGTTAAATCATATGATATAGTTTAAACTCTTCCTTATTAGCTATATCATTCATTTTACATTCTGTAATGTTTCTCAACCCCCCATTTAATAAATTAACCACAGGTTATGATATCAGTGAAATTCTAGTTTCCAAATGACTTTCAGAGGTGATTTAAAAACTGCACTCAATTTCTAGCAGGAATTTATAGATTTTAAACAACATCACACAGGCTTGATAGGAGAACATGAACAAGTGATTTTTCAAGTGAAAAGGTGAAGTTCAGGCAAGTGAGACAGAGGTAACCGTGTGAGTCCCAACAGTATGAGGCCCAAAAGACAACATTTCTCTCTGCTCCTGTCCCATTGCACTTCTATGGGGCTTCTGTTCTGCTGTGTTATGCCCTTTTATATTAGTTCATCTTACAGATGCTCCTGGTTTCCAGATGACCGATGTCATCTACTTGGACTTCTGTAAGACTTTTGACATGGTCCCACATGACATCCTAATCTCTAAATTAGGAAGATATTGATTTGAATGGTGGACCATCTGATGGATAAAGAATTGGCTCAATGGCCACAGCCAGATAATAGTGGTTATTGACTCTATGTCCAGGTGGAGGCTGGTGATGAGTGGTGTCCATTAGGGGTCTGTCTTGGGACAGGTGTTTTTCAATATCCTTATCAATGACATAGATGATGAGACTGAGATGATGGGAAATGTTCAGCCTGTAGAAGAGAAGGCTCAGAGGAGACCTAAGTGTGGCTTTTCAATACTTAAAGGGGTCTCATAAAAAGAATGGAGAAGGACTCTTTATTCAGGTAGATAATGATAAGACGAGGGAGAATTGCCTTAAACTAAAAGAGGATAGATTTAGATTAGATATTAGGAGGAAATTCTTCACTGTAATGGTGGTGAGGCACTGGAACAGGTTACCAAAGAAGCTGTGGAGATCCCATCCCTGGCAGTGTTCAAGGCCAGGTTGGATGGGTCCTGGACAGCCTGATCTAATCGGTGGCATTCCTGCCTATGGCAGGGGTGTTGGAGTTAGATGATCTTTAGGGGCCCTTCCAATCCAAGCCATTCTATGATTCCAATGAAATTGGTCTAAGAAGCTGTTTCTTTACATTAGAATAAAAAGTGCATCTTGTTAGTTCCAATTTTCTATGAACTGCATGTAACATCTGCAATTGTTGGAGTCGTTGAATTCTGGCAAGCAAGATCCTGAAGAAGGCAGGAGCCACTGGGACAGTGATCTTTGGAAGTTCTTCTGTTCTCATTTAGGTTTCTGTAAAAGGAAAAAAATTCTTTCCTTGCTCTCCTCATTGTTGTCATTATAGCCTGTCCTCATCTTGTCGTATTTAACCAAAGTGCTGCAAAATCACTTATCTTTTAAGGTAATCTCTAACTTAATCTTTTGTAAGCATGTTTCTTTGTTTGAAAAGGGCTGATAGAAACAAAAATAATGGGCTTAGACCAGATGGTTAAAATGAAGTGAAATCAATCCACATCTTAGTGTCTAAATCCAAATTTTAGTCCCTTTCCTTTTCTTTACAAAGTTTGCCTCCTGAGCCACTAAAAAGGAATTTAATTAATGTAGCTCATTCCTAGCACTTAGTCTACTAATACAGAGGGAGAAAATTTGTGTCAGAGTCGAAGGAGAAATTGGTTAGACTTTATATATTGTTGATTTCTTTTTTTCTGTAGCAATTGATGGTGCTGTGCTTAGTGGACATGGTACCTAGTCTGAATTGTCCCCGAGAATGTGAAATTTATGTATGCATTTTTGCATCCCTTTAAGTTGGCCAGCAATGTGAAGGTGACCTTTCCCTGTTCTTTTTTTTTGGAATGTAACTTGATAAGAGACAGGCGTTCATGACATATTTGCTTGTTCTGTGGTTGATTAAGTCATTATTCAGTCTATAACTGACTTTAGACAATGATGGGAAAAAGTGAAATAAATAAATAAATAAATATGATATAATGAATATAATGAAATGAATATAATGAAATAAATAAATCTATCATCCAAGAATCTAACCATCTCCTCCACCAGGGAGGAGTTTTTAACATCTCTGTCTGTCAGATACATGGTGGCACAGCATATTAAATGCACTGTGATACCTTCTCATCAGCTCCTATCTTTTGTATTGACTGGGGCCTGGGAAGTATAGGTAATGGACATCTAATCAGAATTTCCCAAGCTCTGCTATACCAGAAAGATCTCTCACCAGACTCCTGAGAAATAGTTCTAGAAGGATGCAGAAAACAGAGCACTGTCCTAACAAAGAAGTTTCTCTGTTTCAGACAACTCTGTTTCATACAACTCTGGAGCCATGAACAACTCCACATTTTCTCAGTGTCTCTCTAATTAATTATTGTCACTTGGAAAAAATGGCAAGTGCTCCTGTTCCTAATTTCTTGAGGAATGCATGGCTGTAGTCACCAGAAATCTATCACAAGTGTTCATGGAAAGAACATTGTGCATATTCTCAGCAAGTCTGAATACTCAAACTCCAAGTCAGCTTTCTCCATCTGTTCCAACTATTAAGATGAAATGCAAGATTACTGATTGGAAGTGAAAATAGCAGGGCAGGAAAGTGTGTAAAATCATCAAGAGATTGTAAATTCTGAAAACTGTTGCAGGAGTTCTCCAAGTTATTTGTCAGCATCCAGGTAGTATGGAGGTTGCCTAGGGTTTGATCTAATGCACATTAATGTCAATAGCTATCTATTCAGAGCCTTGAATCAGGTTGTTTCTGAGCAGAACGTAAGATAAAAAATCCTGTGCCAAGTAATGTACAGCCTTAGAGCACCATTCTGCAAAGCAGTATTCTTGTGAGTAAAGCCTGCACACAGAGATTGTTCCCTTGGGCCATAAACAGGGCATAAATGGACAACAGATTGGTAGCAGATGTATAAACCTGTGTGAAGCCACTATCAGTTTGATGTTTCATTGGATCCTGTCCTGCTAATTGCATTAGTAGGCGTTTTAGGATGATGGAATATGCATTTTTCAGTGGCAGAGCTGTTTTCTTCAGAGCATTCTGCCTTTCTGTCTCTCTCCTAGCCCAGCTAGCAGTGCAAGCAGAATGAGATAAGTTTACTGAATAAGTGTGTTCCTCATCGGTTTCACAAATTTTAAGTGGATGCAGTAAATATGCTTTAATTGCATATTGTGTTTCAATTATTGCTGTAAAGCCATTTAGAGCAAATATAGTATTGCTGTGCTGAAAGCCTCCAGTCTGTGTTTGCCCAATGGCAGTGGCAGCCAACTGTATTTCATTAACTACTAACACTCAGCACATTTGCTCACTGTTTTGACTGCGCTGTTTGTTCCTGTCTTGGCTGCTTGCTTGCCATGATCTTGGGATCAAACTGGGAACTAGATCCAAATTTTGCAGCTTTGTACTTTGCTACTGGAGGTAGAACAGCAAATAACATCACTAGGGTATCTGCTGAGGAAAAGCTAATGCCTTCGGGATCGCTCCCTTCCAGGTGTGCAGGGAAAAAAATGTGGGGAATAGATGCCTCACTCACTGAATACTTCACAAGGCATTTTACAGAGATGCTGAGCCAGAGATGTAAATCCAAACTAGTATATGTTACAGCTGCATTGTCAACCACAAGCAGGAAGGACCTTTGCACTAGACTATGCAGATGGTGGGAAGCAGGAGGAAAAATGTACAATTGGCTCTTCCAATTTGATTTGTATATCAAAATTCTTGACAATTCCAGGTACTGGTTTTACTGACTAGCCAGTGATACTGATCAACTTAACTGACCATGAATTGATGGGAAAGAAAAAATCAAGACAGTACTACCTTCGCTTCTGCTTTGGAGCACTTATGACAAGACAGAACCAGTAGTTCTGCTTAACTGCTTAAATACATACATATCCTTGTAGTCCCCAAAGGGCTTCTGTGAGTGACAATATAGTAATTTCCATGCATAGCATGGAAGTCACCTCTGCCTCTGTGTCACCTCTCACCCAAGGTGACACCATCCAGTAGGTCTACACCATGGTCAGTTGGGAGACATGCCTAGAAAGGCAGTGAAGTAGAGTCAGAATGGCTTTTAACAACATATAACTTCTTACAGCCTTTCTCAAGTATGGTCTAAGGCATAGCTTTGCATCTAAAAAATGTACGTATGAGTGGCTCAATTATATATAAACCAGATGGCTCATATTTTTATAGTCTAAAATTATACCACTCCCCAGAAGAGTCTGAGAAATGGAAAGAAATAGATTATGAGGAGCTGTACTAGTAATTCATTTGTCACTAAAAATAAAATAGAAATTAGAGACCTGTAAATTGCTATTACATTTGAAATGAAATAGAGAATTTTTGCCAAAGCTTTCACTGAAGATTTGCTTATTTTCTTGTCATTTCTGTGACTCGATTGAGTTTCCAGAGCATCACTGATGTAATTTTTTATTGAAGATGTGCCAACTAACTCTACAGTCATTGGGACAGTGGGGAATTCTGAGCATTCACCAGCAGCCTGGAGTCTAAACACTCTTGTTTTCTGTGTTCGTTTGCCTGATAAATTCAAAGCAGACACAGTCTGTCTGATTTTCCCAAGCAGGCCTCTGTATATGAGAACCAGAAAGCAAAATGAACCCCAAGCAGGAGGCAGACCTTGTCTGGAGAACTTTCATATGCCTCCAGATTAGAGGCCTGTTTATCTGGGTGGTTTGGTTTGTTGTTTTTTTTTTCTTATGTTGTTGGGTTTGGATTTCTTTTTTTTTTTTTTTTTTTTGGTTGGAACAGCTGTCTGATGTGGAACTTGCCCCTCCTATAGTAGAGATCGTGCCATGATACAGAATAAAAGCAAACAAAGGCAAATAATTAAGGAGAAAAAGAAAATTCCTTGGAAATCAGGGTAAGGAAGAAAGGGGAGTTAAGTTCAAAGCTACATAAAGTGATTTGCATGAAGTACAATTCAGTTCAACATGTTTGCTTGTTCCACAGAGTTCAGATCCACTAACTGATAGCTCTCTGTGACAGCATGGCTAGCTTTCAACATTGCTTTTAAGGTATTTATTCAGAGAAGCTAGATCCTTCTGTTTTCAACCAGTTTTTATTCCACTTTTTCTTCAGAGTGCTCCTTTTGGTAATCCCCTTTAACCTCAGCTCTTTTAATAGCATTATACTGGATCAAGAGTCCAACCAGATTCAGAATTTAGACAGTGGGAAATCAAATGTTTGCAAATACCCAGCCATGAAAATAAGGAAAAAATAAAGTCTGTCCTCAGCCACAGTTCCACAAATGAGAAGATGGGAAAGACTGAGATGTCAAAATTACCTGTAAGGTAACAACAGACAATGAGTGTTGCAGACCACCTCCAAAAAGTCCATTTATACTTCCCTTGCTACCAGAAAGTGGGACACTGGACCCTGAACCAATATGGTCTTCACCCAAATCAGCTTAACTGGAACCTTATTTCTGAGGGGAGAAAAAGAAATATGGAACCAGGGTGAGAACAATTGGCTCAAGCCTCTCCAGATCACAGACAGGGAAGCTGAAGGTGGAGAAAAATGATGAGTTCTTCTCCATGCAGTAAAGCAAAAATGTTTCTGTCAGGGTGTTTCTGAGGAATTTAAAAAATCTCATTTCAAATCATGAAGCTGACAGGACTTTTCCCACTTCCCTGAAAATGGGTATAATTTAATTCTGTAAAGCACCTTGAAGCTTGTGAGGGGTATGCAAAGGTATTAATAATGATAATAATGCTAGACTTATGTAAATTTTAACCTTTCAGGCAGCACCTTTTCAAAGCCTTTTTTCTTCTTCTGCAAAGTGACCTCTTTGGAAATTTTAATGAAATGAGCATATGTCACAGCTAAAATAGGTTGTTTTAGAGTTTTGGATTAATCTGAAGTTCCCAGAGAGAGATTTATGGACCAAATTCTGTAGTCCATGTACGGACAAAACTCCTATAAACTCAGAGGGCCTTGGGGTAAAAAGCTGAACAGTGTTAGTTAATGTTTGCTTTAGCATCGAAGAAGAGTTCACTCAGACAGTGACTATGACCACTTCTATTTATTTTTTATGAATATTTGCTGAAGTGAGGTTTAATTCAGAAAGTTTAATGGAAAGAGAAGGTATGAAGGATATTTGCAAATGTATGTGTATGTGCCTAGAATATTTACACTAGAAGTTTTCACATGGCCACCTTGAAGGTGTAGTGTAGACAAGAACAAATCCACCTGGGGAATGCTATCAATGACATAGGGTTTATATGCCTCAGACAGTAGCTGCTAAAGCTACAGAGTGGGAACTGGGAAAACTTTCCAGATCATGGATGAAAAAGTGTTTTTCATGACTCCATGTTGGGAAGAGACAAAGGTACTTGCAAATGTCATCCCTTTTTCCAAAGCTTGGTTCCCATGGGAAGGAAAGCATGCAGGCTGGAAGGGGCACACAGCACATCTCCTAGTTCTCAAGCTGTGAAGAAGATCCCATCATGGGCTGATGTTATTGCACATCACATGCCTTTAGCTAATCCAGGCTCTGTCGTCCCCAAATAAATATTCATAGCAACAGTAAAAAAGAACAATTTCAAGGAAATCTCTAGAGTGAAACATATTACTGCAAATTTTTCATTGGATACATTCATAAAAATTAGGAAGATCATTGACAAAAACAAACAAACAAACAAACAAACAACACCATGTTAAAATAATTAGTTTATTGTTTTTCCAACCAATGAGACTTGAACTACCTCTGCTATTAGGAAGATGCATGCTAACTCTCTTTGTTTTCCTTCTCAGGATTCCCTCATGGATTTGTCTTTGTTTCACCCACAGAGGAGTGTTTTATCCCCACAGCCTCATTGGGAAAGCCTGTGATGACTAAGCAAAAACCTAGCAGACTTCCCAAGAATCGTCAGGAGTAAAGCCCGTGCAGAACAGCTGTGCTCTTACCTGTGCTCTGAGCCCATGAGCCTGGTGCTTCTTGCCTCTGCACGGCTCTGCTGTCAGTCAGCAGCACTGCAGGGGAAGGGGGCTGCTCCCCTTGCCCAGACAAGAACATGGGGGCATGCATAAAGCGGTCATCACCTTAGCAGAATGCTTTCCTCCCAGCATTAGAATAGTTTCAACATGCTATGATGTCAATAACAATAACCTGAGAGAAAACATCTAATTCAACCATGTTTATAATTTCAGTGTAAATACATGCATCCCAAGGAAATTGTATTTCCTTATTTCTTACGTAACTTATTATGTTTCCAAAAATTTTGCCCAACTCCAATGACAACAGCCACTTTATACCAAGTCTCAGCAGCTAAAAAAGGACTGTATAAACTGTAATTTGCATAGTAAAGATGACAACTGTAATGAATTGACAATGAACAATATGTGCATACATATAAAATCAACGTTTGCACAAACACTGCTTATAGTTTTTCTTTCTAGCAGACAATCCTAACCATGTTCAACAGCAGAGCACAATCCTTTATCAAATATGTATTTTTTTTTGAAAACACATGATATGAGAAACACATTGTAAATGTAATTAAAGTAATTAAACTAATTGTTTAAGAGATTTTTTTCCTCTTTTTTTTTTCTCCTTAAATATTTATTTTCTATTGGTAGTGAAGCAAATCCCTCTAAAGAATTCATCAGAAAACAAACACATTATGTATAGAAGATAACCGTCAAGGGTTTTTAATTATACTGTGTTGTTTCTTGTAATACTGATGCCTTCGAAACCACAGCTCTTTTATTTACGTGCAACCCAATGTAACTGTTACTGGATGTCTCCACTCTTGGTCTCATTCTTCCAAACATGCAATTGTCATAGGTATTGAGATTCAGTTCAATAACTTTTCTGATGCTAGACTCCAGACTTCCTCTTTCTTAGCAACTGTGAAATGGCAATCCATCATCTCCCACAGACTCCTGCTATACAAACATTATAAACCTCTGTACAGTGACTTCCTTAGCAGTTCCTTCTATTCTTCCCATTCTGCTCCAGCCCTGGTTTAACTCAGGTATTCTGTCACTGTTTTTATTTGTCTTTCAGAGCTCCTGATGTTATCTGCACTATGGGTTAAGATTTCATCTCCAGAATGTTACTCAATCAGTTTTCCTCCTGCCTGTTTATTTAGACAAACACTCTCCTTACTTGCTTTTACATTTCATCCACCATAAATGCTTAGTGAAACACACACATTTTGGATTTGCATATCCAGGTCACTGGATAACGGGTGCTATTGTACAATTTTGGGGTAGGAACACACTCCGTTTTCATTAATTTCACCTGGCATTGATGTATCTGTGCATGCATTTGAGATGATCTTGACTTGGAACTTCTATCTTTTCAAGTGTGTAGAGTGATTCAAAATGGAAATGAAGGAGAAAGGTATGGCCAGAGATGTAGCCCATTACAACAGGCAGGTCTACAAAGCCTTGTCATTTTCCTAGCTCTCTAATCATTCTTTAATCATCTCACATAATCATCTCTCTGGTGCTGTATTCTCCTCTCCTTTGTCTTCTGCTGGAACTTCTTCACGTTCACTTCTCTCTGCCTTTCTCATGACACCTGTCTTTGCTTATTCACTTTGGACCTTTTGGTTATTGGCTTAACATCTCTCAATTCAAAAGTCATTCTAAGTTTGGGCTAACTCCTCAGCCTGTGGAATTCAGAGTGACTTTGACAGAGTCTATAGAGCGGTTGTTGTTCTCAGCAAAGGACCTGGTCTTTTATATTTCTTCTCCTTGAAGGATAGATCTGTCTCTCAGTTTACCCATACAGTTACTAACCTTCAATTCAAGACAAATATATCTGGCATCCTGAGAAAATATATATTACATATATAATATATATTATACATATATATAGTGTACATATATTATATATATCATATAATATATATTATATATAATATATAATATATATTATAGATATTATATATATATGTACACTATATATTATATATAATATATATTAGGAAAGTATCCTAATCCATTCACTGGTTGTAAAGTGCTTGGAGAAGATCAGAGCCTAAATATTCTGATTTATTTATTTGCCATTTCATTATCTAGCTTTGGGCTACTACCATCTCTGATGGTGAAGACCAAGATTTTAGCTACTTTTTTAGCTACTCAGTTACTACATTTATTGAATTCTTTCAGTCTGAATGCTTAGCAGTGATTACAGCATTTTCGGATCCCCTAAAAATATAATTTCTCTTTCAACTCCCTGTACCATTCTTTGCCTATAGCTGTGTACTATACACATAGTCATTCCATACTATATACGTAGTCATTCCATCACGCCTACACACTGCAGCTCCTAATATAAATTTAATAAGCAGAATAAATAAAACTGGTGAAATAAAAATACTGCACAATGAGATCTGCAAGATGCTACAATGAGCACTAGAAAAAAAGTGACTGCACAAGTCAAAATGAAAAAAAAAAAAGGACATTAAGTTTGTTGTATGAAGCTTTATGTTTTTTAAAAAGTCAGATTTTACTTTAGCTTTAATATTTGGTAATACCAAAAACTTCTAAAGCAACTGATAATGGCCGGCTGCATCACCTCAAAAAATGCATATGGCAATACTAGGTAGATGATGTGTAATTCTCCATGTCCCATGTCCCCATAGTTTAGCTATCAGTTCTTTAGAAATAGCAAATGATAATAACAATGCACATGTATTTCAGGTAATTAAAATAACAGTGATATATATTTTATCCTGATATTTAGAAAAAAGTTGTTCCACTTCCCCTCTCATGAAGGAACTTCCATATATATATATGTTTATGTATATGTGTATGTGTATAAGGGCAGCATCTGGAAGAAGTGCAGTGAATTACCTCGTTTTTAACCTATTTGTGACTCTGACTTTTGCTATTAAAGTTATTTTATTTTGTTTCTTTTGTTCCTTTTATAGCTGTTACTCCTTTTCTGGGTCTGTTAGGTGTAACTGCAATAAAAATACATAATAATAATGATAATAATAATAATATTTTTCTTTAGTGCCCAATGAAGCTTTTGTTTGTTTATAAGTCCTGGGAGACCTTTAATCAAAGGCCCTTACAAATGAATCCCATTATGTCATTTAAAGACACTCTGCCTTGCTTCTGTAAATATAACACTGGCACAGTTTTTTTTCATTAATGTTTTTTTTGTCTTTTTTTTTTTCTCAAACCCATTAAGCTGTCATATGTGTTTTCTCCTCTCTGTGTTGCTTGTCAAGCTTTCTGTGTATCTATATCTTGGGGACCAGCGACAATGAGAACGGAAGCAAAGGAAAAAGCTTGGCAGTTTAATGAGGCTTGGATAACATATGCCTTGCCAAGGGGACCTCATGCATTTTCTTCCAAGGCAGTCCTTCCCTGTCTGGCCCCCAGGCCAGGGAGGCAATGTGAGCACACTCCGATCACGAATACATTGTTAAAAGGAAGAATGGGCCCAAAATGTGACGTGAGTGGGACAAGGAATGGATATACTGACTTGACTAAATATAACAACACTGTGAGGTGGCTGCTGGTCCTCAGACCAAAGGACACAGAAAGGTTCCTGCCCACACTTTCGGGACTGGCCCTTCACAATGTGCTGACTTACTCCTATTTACTGACCATTTGATCTAGATCTCATTCAAGTCATGTACAACACCTCTCTGGCCTCAACATATTTTTGGTAGTTTTTTTTTTTTTTTTTTCCAGTTTCTCATAATGTAAAGAGCAATATATATATATATATATTTTTTTTTTTTTTCTACTGTGATGCATACAACATGTGCAGTACATTCCCAGGAACAGGAACATGGCCTGAAGGTATAAGGGGGTGTTGGCAACCTTCATAATTTGGAAGAGGCCGAATATTGTCAATCCTTGTCCGCCCCACCTCTGAAGAGTAGTTCTGGGACTGAACGCTGCACATCAGAGATTTATATTGGAGGGAACAAGTTAGTTTACCCAAGAATGAACTAATGTATGTTTAGTGTAGGTAGTGAGGATGCCAAGACCTAAGATTGAACCAGTCAGATAAAATATTTGACAGAAGTAGACACACCCTGCCAACCATGTGTTTTCAATCTGTGTTGGTGCTTTATTGTGGTTGTGGAAATATTCCTCCAATACAAAAGATCTTCCTTGAACGTATCATCTTCAGTTAAATCCAGTGTCCACTGTATTTGTGTCTTGAACTTTTTGTGCCATATAAAATCCATGTATGAGATCGCTGTATAGCTCTAATAATGTCATTTATTTTGCCACTGGAAACCATGTGTAAAAATGCTGCAAAGCAGCACATCACACAGCTACATCTGCTTGTTCTGAATGTTAAATAAATGGTGTCTCAGCTCCAGGGTGTTTGATGCCTGTAATTATATTTGATAACAATGAATAATCTCTTCTATTATTAATAGGCTTCTGATGGGTGAGGCTCCACAGGCTCTTCACTTAAGTATTTTTGACCTTCTAGTTTCCACACAAATGAATCCTACATCATACTGATTGTTAGGAGAGATTTTTGGTGTTCTTTTTCCAATTTAACCAATGTGTTAAGAAGGCTTGTACTGACAGATCCTGGGTTTTGTGTCATCAAAGGCAGCTGTGACAACAAGGCTAACTCCTGCTTCCAGACCCTGTGCATCCATTGAACAATGTGGTCAGCTACTTGGGCAAAATCTGTTCCTGCACTGAAGAACCTCATGTACTACCAAGATATTGGTAACATAATTAGAAAACCTCCACTTTACCAAGATTTTCCAAAATTGCTGATAAGCTTGAAACCCTCACATCTGAGAAACTCATTTTGAGAAAGCTCAAAATTGCAGGCTAGCTCAAGTACTCATCCGTCTGCACCAGCACAATGCATGTGACATCTAGGGTCACCAGTGTTATACAATTGTTTTCCTATTGTGTACGTTGGTCTATATAGGAGCTAATACGGGCACATCTTTCCAGTAACAGATAAGTGCATTAAGAGTCTATGTCATATGGTCAGTCAGTAAAGTAGCAAAGCCCCTTTTGAGATGTGGGTTTCTAAACTGCAAAGATGCTCCTGAACATTTTGATGTGATCAATGCAAAAATCACACTGATAACAGTTGCAAAAGATTGCACTGTCTCACAGCTTCCCCAGTAAATAGTTACAACATGAAAACAACAGTATTCACCAACTCAGGAGTTCATCCTTTAAACACGGCAGAGGTGCTGAGCCCTTGTTTCTTCCATTCTAGGAACTTGCTGTCTCTCTTACAGACCTTATGGGAGGCCTAAAAAATATCTGCTGCACTTGCATAAAAGACAGAAAATAATATTACTGTGACTTGTTGAATTGCAAGTTCAATGTTCTTTGTCCTTTACCAATAATGAGACTGTAGCTGTGGGCTAGATAAATGGGACAAGAATTACTTTGACCGTTTAACGATCAGTAGAACTAGACTTCCAGCTGTTCCAAAGGTACCTGAAGATTTTCCATGCTTCAGCTTTTATTTGCTCAGTTTGTGATACTTTATGTTGAAAAGTGCCAAGAAGTGAGAAGTGCAGCTGAATGAGAGTTGATAGCACTAAGCCACTAGGACAGTGAGAGTCAGCCTCAGGGACCCATAATATATCAGCCTGGCACCACAAGGCACAGACTGATAAGCTTTCAAATGGTGCATTATATGACTTGCCCTAGGTGGCTGCCCAGCAGGCAGACCTGGTGGTTCATGAGATTCCTGACAGTCATTGGCTTTTGTATACCAATACAAAGCATTGTTTTTTTCTACTTCAATACCATCACCCCCTTGTGCACAGATGCAGAGAGCTGTCAGTGCAGCTGTAGCATCTCCACATATGAGCTATGCAGGTGGCATAGCCTTAGCTATTTGTTTTCCAAATGTCATGGCTACTCCCTTCCAAGAACTGTGGCACAGCTCTTAAATCTTTGCCATAATGAAGTGGTAAACACTACCATCAAACCTCATGAATATTCACATCAGAATAATTCGACTAAAGTCCCAAGGGACCAAGGAGCCAATTGAAAGCACATATATACAGTTGTCTGTTTAGATGATGGATCTGAACAATACTTCACCATCCAAATGACTCAACATGACATGTAAATAATTGCTTGTGATTGCAACATGCACCAAAGGTTTAGTTATTGATTCTTTAGCTTGCCTGTCGTCGCTAGTTAAATATTATAGGAAGCTGTCACAACAGATTTCATAGACTGTGTCAGTACATATGTGGGTGTAAGAGCCCATTTCTTGGCTTCTTTCAATAAGGTAGACTAAAATTGGATTCTTGTAAAATAAATACAATTTAAATTGCTGCTGAATGCGTGAAATGACTAAAACCCAATTTCTTACAACTTTAATTAGAGTTACATGACTATTCTTATATATTAATACCGACTGTTTTTATTTAATTAGTCAGTAAATCCTAGTTTGCCATAGCTACTGGATTAGGGTTTGATCCAGTCCATAATGAAGTAAGTAGAGATTGACACCATCAAAGAACACTTCCATTTAATATTTAATTAAAAAGACCCTCCACCATTGTAGCTACCGCAT
Source organism: Anser anser (assembly GCF_964211835.1). NCBI lineage: Eukaryota > Metazoa > Chordata > Aves > Anseriformes > Anatidae > Anser > Anser anser. Next base: position 10,908,751 of record NC_139721.1, read on the forward strand.
TTATTTTTGTTTTTCAATCCACGGTATAATAGGAATGCATAATTTGTGAATATGCAAATAACATTCTGGGAAGTATCTACATTTAAAGACATAACACATAACATTTCCCTGTGCAATATTCATGTAAATTAATTCAGTGAAAATTCAGTGCATATTACAACACATATCTTACCTTCAGGCAGAATTATACTGCTGCCACCTCTTTTCTTTCATTGCTTTTAAAAACTTTTTTTTTTGATTATTTGATTTCTATCTCAGTTACAGGAAGACAGATTCCATTCAAAAAAAAAAAAAAAAAAAGCAAGCTACTAAGTCTCTGTTGTTGCCTCCTCTCTAAGGACCTTATTTGGAAAAGCTCTCAGAAGAGGCACCTAAGACAGGTGAGATGAATTTTCCCTTGAAAGTGTCTGTAGAGAGAACCCTGATGGTTCAGGCTAGCCAACTTAACTTCCAGATTGCAACAGCTTGATGCTATGGATGTCACCACTTACATGCCTTCATTTCAAGGCAGTGCAATTTCCTGTTATCTGAATATCCCAGCACACTTGTGAGTAAAACAGAAAGAGAGTAGAGTAGAAAGGTAAAGGTACAAGAATTAAAAGGAAACACAACAGAGAGAAACTATTGTGTCATAAGCAAAATCTGCCTTACTTACAGTGGTCAAATCCCTTTTTAGCTGCTTGGTTTGTAGCTCCAAAATAGTAAAGTTTTACTTTTATCAGCTTGTATGTATCCTGGCCTAAAGTGGGCCATAAAAAGGACTTCTTAATCTAAAGTTTTAATGTAACTACAATTTTTGCCTACCAAAGTGAAAGTTACAATTGAATTGTCATTAGTGTTGGGTATATTTAAAATCAAGTTATTATAACTGCCTAAAAATGCAGGTTCAGATTGACCAAGACAGTTTGTGAATGTTTTTTAAAAAGTAAAGTATTGAGACATTTTATTCCATCACTTTTTCCAGATCTGCAACAGCAATGTTTGGGCATATCAGAGATGACATATATCACGTACCATATTTATAATGTATGTAAGAAAAGATAAAGAATTCCCTTTCAATCTCGAACTTCTATTAATGTCAAATGGGTCACAAGAAAGGGAAAGCCCAACCCACCACCAGTCCATATTCATCTTATGTAAATTAAAGCACTACATTCAGATATTTCCTGGATAACCAAGTATGAAAAAGAGGCACTGAGCATCTGAACTTCCTTCAGGACATGTATATTTATTTCTCCATTTACAGAACAGTGAGCCTTCTAACACCCCGGTCTTATAAGTAAGGAAAGATGGATCTGTGCCTCAATGGCTAACTTTCATTTATTCACTCCTTAATTAACTTATCTTCAAAGCCTTAAAGTGTTTGGCCCTCTATTAATTCTACCTCAGAACCTCTGCCTTGCTGAATTAAAGTTTCTAGTTGAACAATAGTCCACTCCTGCCATCACCAAAGGCTTGTGTGCATCCATTTTGCAATAAACAAACAAAAAAACAGTTCTTTCATGTGCAGGCCACCTGTCTTTCTCCAACATCCAGTCGTGCAGTATTACAGTACTGAAGATTGCCATTGGTGAATTAGAGACACAAACATTTCAACACATTGACAAGCCCATTCTAGTGAGCTATGGTCACTAGTATCGGCATGGCTCCTAGGATCATTTTGCAATTTGCAGTTTTTTAAACAACGTAATTTAGCAAAGAGCCTTTATAAACTAGCATTTGTAGAATACCATTTGGCAGATCTGAGTTAAACGTGGAAATTGTTATATTTTGTTGTTGTAGGTAGAGTGTCATTTAACTTTATCACACACACACACAGACACACACACACACACAAAAATAACCACCATCACAGGCAGAGATTGTACAGCTGTGGTCTTTCGAGTACAGTTTGTCCTGTTGTTTGTCTGCTTCATTGACTCTAAACTGACTAAAGCAATGCAACTGAGATGTTATGAAAGACCTATCAGGAGCATGTTATTACTTGAAATGGATACTTTTTTCCTTCCCTTATTTTCTTCTGTGCATCTGAGTAGATTTGGATCATTAATGTTAGATTGTAGCGTGAACATACATTTTTCTCTTAAATTATACTACACGATTTTTTTTTGTTTCTTTTTCACCTCTGTGCCATCAGATACACCTGGATTGCTTTTAAGCCTTTCACATACAATGACAATTGGATGATAACTCTATGCTAATCTTTTAGAGAAAATGGACCAGGTGTCTACAATATATTAAACACCCTTTGGTTCCTTATTTTGTTTGGAGCTCACACTTCTGTTGAAAATATCTACGGCAAACTGTCCTCCTGGACCAATCTATCATTTTAAAGAGAGGACCAAAGAAAATAGATTAATCAAAGGGCCTGGAGTTATTGTCTCCCCCTGGTAGCTCCAATTCATATATCATTAGGGAAAAAAGCCTGTCAGCACTATGGGATGTTATCTCTTCAAAAAAAAATATTTTCTTCAGCACTTTCTTTTTTTTTATCTGACGACAATATATAGGACTAAAATACTGACTTTCCTAACATTTCTATACCAAGCAAAGCCAAGTCAAAAGGTTCAACACAGAACTTTCAGAAAGCAAAATGTTTTCTTAAACAAGGCTGCAGCAAATGCATGCAGTGCTGGTAGTTTCATACAGTGTTTTCATTTTAATGCAATGTCAGGCAAGATATAGGCTTTATTACAGATACCCAAAGGGCTTTGATACAGCTTAACCAAAATGGTAAATTTAGGAGGAGGAGCACTGAAAATTACTTCTGAGTGGTCTCAACATTGAATTTCAATCTCTTTTTTTTTTTTTTTCCCCACAAGTGTTTTTCAGTATTTTTTCCGCAGTTTCACTAGATGCTTGATCTAAACCCTTTGAAGTTACAGGGAAGAGTGATGGTCTTTGTTTCATGTACCATATTCATTAACATAAGAGGATGTGTGTTTCTAAAACGAATGTCACTCTTTGTTAAGACAAGTAGGTAGGAAGTGCTGGATTTTCAGCTATGTGCAACACACAAGGGGCTTGGGTTAGATACATCTCAGCTAACCTTAGGCACTCAATAAGCTGCCCCCCAAGGGTATCTATGTAGAGCAACTGCTACTTCAGTGCCCCCAGTAAACTTTTAAAGTTAGCTGGGATGCAAAGGTATGCAAAGACTTTCTTTTCTCCATCCTACCTCTGCTCCTTCTGCCATCACCTTCTCAGGAGCCAGCTGTCACTGCTGTATGTTTCTCCTGGAGACATGGGTTTTTGTGACAGCTAGTGGGCTCAGTTAGTAAATGTACTCATCTTTGAAAGAGCTGGTTGTTCAGCTGATGGTGGGAATTTACTTCTACCCATTTTCAGTTGGGTGACATCTCATTGCTCCCATGCTCTGCTCACGTCTCTGGCTTGGCTTGACTCCAGCAGAAAGTGACCTGAAAGCAGCAGCTCTCATGTGCTCTTTGATGAGGCCTTGAGCCTGTCTGTCCATGTTTGCAGGCAGCATGACATCTTTTTGCAATTGCACTTGGTTTAATTTTCAGGTTTTTTGAATCTGTTGTTATTATTGACATACGCCCCACTCTAGCTTTGCCTTTTTGTCTGAATGACAGAAGTGATCCAGATCTTTTCTTCTCTAAGGAGATGCCTCAAATTTTAGCTCCTTCATTTACTCTTTTATGGGTTTGCTCATATTTTCAGTTTTCTGATCTCTGTTCTTCCTTCCACAAGCAATCATGAGCTAGTGCACCTCAAGGAACTGGGCTGATTATCTGCCATCTTCAGACTATTCTTCTACACCTGAACTGTGGAGTGAACAAGTTTGCTCAGAATTTTCCCAGAGCTGTTTGGGATTTCAAGTGACTTTTGACATCTGAGAGCAAGAAACCTTTGAATAGCCATTTCTATTTCATTTCTTTTTAGGGATACCCACTCTTTTGCTGATATTACTGCTGGGTTGCTTTAAACATAACTATCTTATATCCATGTGCCACCTCATATGTGAGGTTGCCTCCTATGACAACCTTTACTATCATTTTGAATATTACTGGGATATAAACTACCATTAGTCTGCTCACCAACATCGGCCAGATGCCTGGCATTATCTCTGGGGTGAGGCTCAGTTTACATGTAAACATTTTTGTAAATAAGCTGATGCTTTCAAGTTTTAGGCCAACAGGTCTATGAAGAACTCTGATCTCTTGATTGGATGGCTCATTTAACTCAATATATCAACAACTGGTTTTGGCACCACAAGGAGAGATTTTGCCCACAATAGATCTGACCTCAGCCATCAGTATTGGTACTAATTTCTTACCAGTATGTTATTAAACAGTGCAACTCCTCGTGTTATTTGTTGTTATGCCCACTACTAGGCAATTGCATTCTTTTGAACTACTCTAAAAAAGTCCAACATTACTTCATCTTTGCAGCCTTTCCAATTTCTTTTTTAAAGTGAAATTCTGCATTTCAGCTGTCTTGTGGGATAACTTACTGTTCACTCTTGTTTCAGTGTTCTTTTAAGTCCCATTGCCTAAACTATTATTGAACTGCTAGAACAAAACCCACAGTGATAATTCTGTCTCCTCTGGTCAAGAGAGGATAAACATACAATGCCAGATGCCAGACTTTCATTTTCCTTATCCTTTTGAGTATGTACATCAAGAGCTCCTGACTATAACATCCCACAGCTGATTGTCATTGGTCCAAAAATAGTGTTAAGGAGCATATGCCCTAAGAGGGATGCTTGTCACTGGTGCTGGACTGACTCCACAGCTTAGACGCAAATTGAACTGGTTGTTGATCCAACATCTTAGCTGTTGATGATGAATATTGGCAACCTTTTCCACAGTGTGTGTAGGCTGAGAGCTTTTGGACCTGCCACATCACATTGTACTTGCCCTCTTCTTTCACTAGTATGAATATGTCAGGAGTATTTCAACTTTTTACTTTCTTAGCTTTCTTTCTTAGCTAAGATAAGGAATCTCATTGCCCAATTTTTATTTTCCCCTTTTATGCTGTTTTCTGTGTTTGTACAGTAGGGTCCTGCTGCTTGCTCTTCCACCCAGTCTAGGTTTCCTCTGTGGTGGATTATATGACTACTGAAGGGTTCTCTGCCACTGTAAATGTCTGGCACAGTTTTGTTTATTTTTCAGACATACCTGCTTTCTTTGTCATCCTCAGGCATTTTTCTAGAGTAAGATCAGTTTCTCTCAGCTCTCTCTGCTATATTCAGGCACCATGTGTCCCCCAGCAATCTTCTCTCTAATTAGGACATCTTTTATATTTCCAGAACTGCATGATGCCATTTCAAGTCCTTTGTAAAAGGTGTTGAGAGGTAATATTGAAAAGTGCTGTGAATGGTGCTTTGAGCTCTCCTGTTGTACTTCATGTTGGGTGAGCAGTGCTTCTCATACAGTCAGTGATCATGTTTCAATTGAGGAGTTGGTAAAGTCCACCCAAAGAGGCTCTAACTTCTTAAACTGCTCTCACTTGATCATTTGGGATGATCTGTCCTTTCTCTCCAGTTTTTATACCTGTTGCATTATCTGCTATTATATCTAGCTATAAAGTTATATTCAGTTCTTATCCGCTACCTCTATGAAGTAGTGAAATGAAAGCTTTACTTTTATTTTCTTATCTCCCTAGGCAGTCTTTTACATGGGCTGGGTTGTTCTTTCCAGTACTCCAGTGTTTTTGCAGAGATGTTGCCTGGAAGCTCTTCATTACCACTGATCTGAATTCTTCCTTTACCACATTTCTAGTTACTATTTTGCTCATCTGCCAGTCACCTACATTTCTTTACTGATTATGCAGTTAATCACCTACCAAATACAGACAGTGTGGCTCTTTGTTTATACTTTTTTTTCCTAAAGCTGTTTTTTTTTTTTTTTTTTAAACTGACAGAATAACTACGTAGTTCCTGTATCTGGAGCTGCCATTCTCCCCATCTGTACAAATCCAATTTCTTTTAAAATATGTCCCCCTTACACCTTATATTTGTCTCTGGAAGTCCAATTTAGTTTACTGAAGGCCAGCTATAAGACTGAAATGGCAACACGTTGGGGGGCCTTGGAATTTAAGAAATTATATATTAAATGAGCTGGACAAATCCAGGAAAAAGTGCTGAAGTGTCTATATCACAGAGATACATTGTAGTTGTCTCTGCTGGTTTGTTTGCAACCTCTGTGGGAAAAAAATAAAAACAAAACCCACGAAGTTTGAACAAATTTGTAGGCTGTTCCAACTTCTAGGGTCTGGGCAGCCTCTTTGGTTCATTTTTTCATTTCTGCCATAGACACAAGTCAGTCTCCCTCAGACAGAGCAGTGGAAGGCATGAAAGAATAGCTGAGACCCTCTGCCTGCAGCCCTTCTGCTCATCACTGTCCCTCTCTCTCCAGGGATCAACTCTGGCATTTTCTGTCTTTGAAGGAAGAACTTGAACTTCACAGTTCAGATTTTGGTCAATCTGTAGCTGGAAGCATGTGAAATCCTGGGGTTTATCTTTCTCTTTTGATACAAAACAAAAAATTGGCTCCACTTCATTCACAACTAGCCTCAGGTTTAATCAAAATGCTCAAACCTTTTGACAAAACATGGGCTGGATACCACATCTGTAGGAAAAGCTGCAAACATCTGAATTTTCCTTTGCTTTAGGTTTCCTAACAAACATTTCACTTTGCTCCAAAGTAGATTTTTCATGAGTTGAAGGGATCATCCTGAATAAAGGTTAAGGGGAAAGAGATTATATGACAAGCTTTGTTACCTCCTGCCATTTCTATTTCTGCTTTATATTCAAGGGCTAGGGAGAAAGGAGTAAAAGATACAGTAAGAACATACGGTTTCTAAAAGGAATCCTTTTAGAAAATAATGTATTCGTTAAATAGTATTGCATCTTGCCAAAATGACATTATCATAACATCATCCCTTACAACTACTAGCACAGCTGAATCAATAATGTGGATAGTCTAAAGAAAAACTGGCTACAATGGAACTATAAATTCTGCAGAAATTATTGTAACGATTTTCTAGTGGTTTGGACTAAGCTTCCTAAACCTCTCAACTATTTCAGCAGATTGTTTGCCCCATACAACAATTCTGTTAAAACTAATGTTTGCTTGTGGCAACATATTTTTTGCTAGTAGAAATGAGCCTGGGGAATTTGCATCCCATGGAAATACAGTTATGTCATAAAAAGGTCACTTTTGCCTGCAACTTGCATTTAATGGTTTGAAGTATTCTAGTAGATTTCAACCTGTTTTTCTAGATATCTGGGTCAAATATACGTTGTGAGACAGATCTTTAACTTACATGAATTAGCAAAGAAAAACTGAGATTAGAAAGAGTAATGTAGTTTAGCTGAGGTACCACCCCTTGTTTTCATCGAAGTGCTATTTCATTTCCATTTTGTATGCCACAGTGAATAAAAATTGGAGCATATTAAAATTAATTGCCGGAATATATTTGGTCTGTAAAGTTAAACTGATATTATAGCAATTCTTTTCAATACTTCTTGCTGTTAATTAGCATGCCAGTAGCTTCAAGAAAGAGCCTTTTTCTGCATTTACTTCTTGGGTGGATGAAACTAAAATAGAAATTATTAAATAATAATCAGTTCCAAAAAATGAGAGTGTTTTCAGATCTGTGAAGAACATGATGCTGTTTATGAGATTATATTGGGCTGGTTCACCTAATGACAGCACTCATTGGCCCATAGCTAATTGTGTATTGAAAAAAAAAGAGAGCTGATTTTCAGCTAGTGTAGAACTCTACCAGTGTCCCTGTGTTTCTGCAGAGTTGCAAATGTTCAACACCTAGTTCATCAAGCCAACAGATGGTCACAATTTAAGGAGACCTATAGGCAAAATAACATTCATTTGCTTCAGGCTTACAGGCTCTCATGATGTTCAACATTGATGTGCTTTCTTTAAGTGTTTTGTGGTTGAAGAAGCTATTATGTATTACATAAAATAGGTGAAGTATGTTCTTTTAACAGATCACAGCACACAGATTCACTCCACTCCACTCCACTTCACTTATTACAGGCCTAGTTTAAAACCTGTTGAAATTGATGGAACGATTCCCAGGGGTTTTAACTTGGTTTGGATTGTGATCTGTGAACAAATCTGGTAATAATATTGGTCCTTTTAGTCTGTGGGCTCCATGAAATCAGGGTGTGCTTTTTTTTTTTTGGTTTAAATATTGGTTAACATTTGGGCATCTTACCTCCTTCTGTTTTTTTATGATCCTATATTTCGTACATTGTTCACATGTTTTGGTTAGTATAAACAACAAGATATACACATATGTGTATGTACAGATTTAAGCAGCTAAGCTTGTTGTTCCACATCATTCCACAGGCACAAGAACATTGTCAAAGAATGCTCAGTAAAGAGCTCAGCAAGAATGGGTAATAGAAATAGGGATAGTTAGGAATGAAATTAAGTGGAAACAAAACCGATTTTAACAATCTTTTAAAATGTGTTTCCCAGTTTCTGAAGGGAACAGATTTATTCAGAACTACAAGCCCTACTCAGAGAGGTGATTCTATACGCTGTCTTATGGTTATCCCATAATGAGATACAAATATCATGTTTTCCATTTCTTTTTTTCATGCCATAAGAAATTATCTACATTATAACCTTTGAAACCTTAGTTGGGGCTATCTACTGTACAATTGTCTGTACAGCTTAGAAGACCAAACTGTTTTACTGTAAAAAGAAATTCCTACTTATAATTCAAATGAACACAGGCCATTATGAATTGTCAAGGTTGAATTCTTGCTGCTTCTTTCATGCTGTCTAATTGACGTGACTTTTGACATTGCGGTAAAATATGCTTATATTTTGGGGTTGGAAAAAAAGGACAGTGGACCTAGTGGGTGGGGAAAAGCCCTCCAGTGGAGCAAGTCTCAAGATTCATTACACTCTCTAAACAGTGACATTTCCAGATCAGCAGTGCAGGAATGTTAGGGAATATCGTATATTTGTCTGCTGACATGAGAAGATTAGACTCAACAATCAAATTAGAGAATCGTCAGTGCTACAGTTCTGTTACCCATGGATGTAGGAATATTATTTCTTCTCTAACACACTGTCTCCTAAGCCATCCATCTGAAGACAACAGAAAGATTCAAACCGACTTTTTTCTTACTAAAATATATACACATAGGTAAATAATAGAGTGCTCTACTGTGTTTGATATTGATTCATATTCGTAGTAGTAGGGATTCATATTTGAGAAAGAAATATTGAAAAGCTTTCTTGCATTCATGGGTGTCAAATAAACAGTCAGTACACCTCAGGCAAAGTGTTTAGGCTGGTGAAATTGCTCTCTATGCAGTTAGACAGACTATTGCTTGCTTTACAAGACTTCCTAGGATTCCCAGCCAAGATGCAGTTTTGGATGTTTGTGTGATGTGCCCTGGATCAGAGGCATCACAGCCCAACTCACAGAGATCACAGCTGGTGGGAAGAGGGAGTTTGAGAACATTGCAGGAAGTCCACATATATGATTAGGTAATGTCCATGATGGTGTCCAACGACTAACAGCAAGCAGATATAGAAAAAGGCTGAGTTCCACTGATAGAAAAGACAAAGGACTGATACGGATAAGAAGCCCTGTGAAGATGCCTGAACTGAAAGAAAACATTGAGAGCAAACTGTATGAGGAAAGAGCACATGTCCGGGAACAAGGAACACCTGTGACTGAGGTTTGGACAATAGGGTCCATTAAAGTAAAGGCTTAGATGTCCAGGGAGTGTCACTCTATAGGTGATGTTCCTACAGATCTAAAAGTGACAGAAGTTGTCAAGATTTTAAAAGGTTTGATTTGTGTGTGTGTGTGTGTGATGAAAACTGTGCTTTACTGCATTTTTTTTTTCCACATGATTTTATAATCCTTTAGAATCTGGCAGATATGAACCTTTTAACCATTTTTGTACTGTCCTGAATTAAATTTCTACACAAGCTTAAGCATTGCCCATTTGTTACTCTGATGGCAACCTGGACATCTATTTTTTAAATCATAATTATCCAAGGGTGGATACCATTCTAGTGTTGTTAGACTAGAAGAGACATGATACTTTCCTATAAGAGGCACCTAAGCTTAGTGAATCTTGAATCTTAGCAGATCACCCTCCTTCAGACCCATGCAGCAAGTATCTATCTCTTAGCTAAATTCCAACTGTAGTTTAAGTTTTCAGTTTCACTTAAAATTATCTTTCAGCTTTGTTTATAGCCAAACTGGTTGGATGTTATGGTGAAGTTGCTTTTTGAGTGTTATGCTGGTACAGAACTGATATAGCTATCTGTTAGGATTTAGTGTATTTTTCTTCCAAAAAGATGATGATTATTGAGATCCTGTGTAAAGTTATTGTGACATTTTCTTCCTCACACACATGACACCCAAACATACACACAGTTCTTTTTATGAAATCCATCAAACAACCTGATTCTATTCATAGTAAATATATATATATATAAATGGTTGTATAAAATTAAGATCCTAATAAATAGTAAATATTATTTTTATCACTGTTTCCAATGTAATTGAGAAACACATAAATTGGTCTTTCCTTCAGGAGTTAGATACAATATCCTTTGTATTTAATAAGAAAGTTGTTCTGATTTTGGAAGGCATGGTATCAGATTATGGCTATATAAACAATGAGTCTTCATTTGTAGGAAATACTATAGAGAAAATGGACAAGTGAGGTACTGACTGAAAGTTCTCCCTGCAAACGTTCTGACACTTTTGGTACCCACACATTTCCACTACAACCATCATGATTTACAGACTTGATATTTCTTCTTTCCTTTACATCTGGGCTTGTCCCATGCTTGTACATGAAAGAAGTTTTTTCTTACATTTGGAAGACTAATATTATTCTCCTTCAAGATATGACCAGACCCTTACTCATCCTGATTAGATTATTGGATAAACATATTTCATAAGGACAGAAGGGAGTATTATGACCAGCTATTGTGATGTTATGAATAATACAGGAGAAACAATATTTATCCTGTAGTTCCTGAATAGAGCTTAAATATGGCTCTTGTGATCATCCTTGGGTACATGTCTCTCCTTAGTCCCTTCTTGGTATGACTTTCAAGGAGAGATCGAAAGCTAAAAGCTGTCTTCTGTAAGTTATGTCTAGTGTATGGAGACACAATAAGAAGGTATCCCTACCCATGTCATACATGGGAAGAAGGATTTTCACCCAGGAAAATCATATTTACAAAATAATTCTATTTATTAAAGTACATCTGTGAAGTTAATCGCTTTTTTTTTTTTTTTAAAATCATTGATGGTTGAAATGATTTTGTCCGGCTGTACTCACTTGTGCATCAATTTAGTAAAAGTGTATATTGGTTCCTGTCTTGCCTGGTCTTTCATTGAAGTAAAATTAAACAATTTCAGGATTCAATTATTAATACCTTCCATCTATAAACCATGTCTTCATCTATAAACCATATTGACATTCAGTCTAGACATCTCAAGAGCGGATTCACTTCATGAATATCAATAAACAGGTTGTAAGAAGCCTGGGAATATTAAATTATTTCAAAGCATTTGACAGTTGACAATGTTAATACAATAATTAAAAGCTCACATCCCTTAAAATAATGCTGCTCAGCATTTCCATGTAGGAAGCAGCAAAGTCCTTAGAAAGTACAAATCAACATTGCTGTGCTGTCATTACTGGATCTGTGTAGTTTTCCACCAACACCTGCAGAGCCTTCACAAATAAAGAAATAGTCTTTTTGCCCCAAAGGTGTCCCCAAAACTAGCTTAATCTAATTTTATGCCCGGTTTGGCATTAACTTTTCAGCCAGGAGGAGGTAAAAATTCATTTGAAAATGCAAATCCTATCCTGAATTAGACCTCTTCTTTAAAGAGGCAGTGGCAGATAACCCAGTACAACAACCTCCCTGCTGCACCTGCAGTTTGGAAAGCATGGAGACAGAGGGCAAATGGTAAAAATTCACAGCAGAGTCTTTCTGCCTGTCTCGGTTCAGCCTGTGTAAAGCATCCCTGGGTAGGAATCCATCAACTCAGAAAAATCTAATGATGAAAGACAGCAGATTTCTGTCAGGCATTTGTCTTAGCAATGACCTTCTGTGAGAAAATAGAACAATTGACCACAGGAACACAAATCATGTCAGGGGGCTTCTTTGAAATTGCTTCTCGAGGTGGCTGGAAACTAATATCAATATTCCATATGTTTGAAAACAGGGAAAGCAAAAAAAAGAAACCATAAGGCATTTAGTTTTTTTTTTAAAAAAAAAAGATAATGCAATAAATATAATACTGTCCTATTGGAAGTATTCCACTACTTTTTATTTTTTTCTGTTACAGCATCACTAGTTTAACACATGTACAGATTTTTCTGCACAATGGACCAATAATGGGATCACTCTGTGCTTTCCTCTTCCTACTGCTTGGACTGAAGGCAGGCTAAAAATTGACTGTAATTTTCTGATGGGAGGTCGGCAATTATATGGATAAGTAAGAATGAAAATTACTATTGTTAACACTAAAATCTTGAGAGAAATATTCGGCTTTAGGTAGTGGTTAACATGTTCTTTATTTCAGTGGGATTAAAACCTAATGACATTTAATTTGAGCAAACTGAGAGCTTTTCATCCCTCACTGTTGTAACCCAAACTTGGCATTGTGCAACACATCAATTTAAACTGTTTCTAATTTTTGCCATTTGGAACTTAATTAACAAATATTGAAGACAATGTCAAGCATACCTATTTTGCATGTAAATCACATCTACAAAAGAACACCAGCAATTTCAGTTGCAACCTATGGTTTTGCTCAGGATGCTGGGGGCTGATCAGAATCAGGTTGTATCCCTAAACTGATGACCCTTTAAGAATCTGCAGGAACAGTCTGAGGTGTGAACTCACTCTCATGACGGAAGCATCTCAAATCCAAGTCAAAATGTGTGTTCAGGATCAACATTGTCATTAAGTCAGTGCACTCCACTCCCACTACTGCCTCTTTCTCCTTCTGCCAGACCTCCATGATGCTTCTCTCCTCCTTCGTTCCTTCCTCCCATTTTCACTTCCCCATCACTGATCACAGGAATGCCAATACAGAGCCCAATCTAATGAGTTTATCTGTTTGGGCCCTGCTCAGGATCCTGTTTCACAGATGTAATTGCTGTGTCCTGCAGATAAGGAACCGCTCACACATCGGTAATGCCTGATATAACCCATGAGATTCATAGCTAGTCTGCTCATGACTTGAAGACCTTGACTGTGATACAGTAATCCCACTGGCCCAGCCTGATGCTTGTGAGTGGACATCAGCAGGACTTTCACATTGCCTTTAGCTGTATGTTAAATTGGAGCCAGGAAAGGCCTCTGGTGTGTTCCTTTTGACTATGCATGGAGCGCAGTCTTGGACAAAGACTCAAACAAATGAATGTGTATCGCATCTGACAGCAGCGATCTCTGCATGAAATACCACTGACAGTTAGCACAGGATTTACCATCTGCTGCAAACTACTGGGTGATCCTCAAGGTCCAGGCATGCTCCCTAGCATCCTGTGCCATACCAAGGAGCCCCTGGCGACTGCCCACTCATGGAAAGAACTTTTTGCAAGAGGACACTCAGCAATACTAGTGCCTCGAGGGACCAAGCAGAGCAGTGGAAGAACAGCCCTGTGATGTCAGTGGTGCCCCTAGATCTTGCCTGGGGTGCTGGTCCATCCTGATCCCTTTCCTACACCAGCAAGGGGATGCCAAGCACGCACCACTGGCCCTGAAATTCCTTTCAGATGAAGGACTATGTTTATCCTGTTGCCCAAATTCTCCCGAGGGTTACTTCAGATTTCTGTCTTAACCAGGGTGGCAGTTTGTAGCACTGTTTTGGGAGAATTTTTGATCCTCCGTGGTGAAAACATACTAATGACTGTCCTGGTACTTGCCTTCACTTCAGAAAAACTGTTCTTCATTGTGAGAGAAATGCTGCCCTCCAGCTGTCAGGGTAAGTTATTTGTAATTCTGACTGATTTTATACTTCAATAAATACACTTTAAAAAAAGTATCAAAAAGAATAATGAGTTCTTCTCATCATCAATGTTTTGTCAGGACTAGAAATTACTGTTACCAAAATATTCATGGGGTGATCATGGGGTGATACTGGCTTTTGAGACAAATCTAAAAAACAAACAAACAAACAAAAAAACCACTAAGCTTAATTTTAAAAATGATCTAAAGTGTATATAAGATAAATATTACAGTAAGTTGGACTGGATGCACTTCCATTTTATTCAGCGTGGGGTTGTTTTTCATTCTGCTTTTAACAGAATCTAGGTGAATACTTGTGTTAGAATCAAGACAGTTTTCTTTTAAGGAATGGCATCCAGTGGAGCATTTACATACTGAATGGGCATATGCTTCTAAAAGTGTCTGCATATGCAGATTTATTTCAAATCAGTTAGACTGAAAAGTGCCCTTTTTGCTTGGGGCTTGGAAATTTAGGTGTGTGTATAGAAGATTCTGAGCAAGGCTAAATTCAGGTAAAGGTAAATTCAGAACTGTGTCAGAAATACATGCAGGGTGCATGCTGGCTCCCTACTGTTCTTCCTACACCACTTCCCCTTCCTTTTGCATGCACTCATTGTAATTAAGCATGGAAAAGCATGTCTTGGGAAATATTTTTATGATTTAGTAACTTTAATGCTATCCTATAATCTCTTAGTCATGTTTTTCCCACTTTACTATCCTATATAAGACAATAACGTTAAGAATAATTTGCAGACATAAATCCTTTCCCCTCCGATTTACATTTCCATTTAGACGAGGCTGATAAATCACTCTGTAACCAGTAATCTGTGTGGGTACCTTCTGCATCAGGCTCTCATGTAACTCTCCAATGCTAACAAAAAACAATATGTCAAGGTCCCTGTCATTCATCTTGGTTGCTGTGGTGTATTGATGGCATCTAAATATCTCCTTGGATTGACTGCGGGCAAGCATGGGGCTGGTGGAGAGCTTTGATCAGGATGCTGAGGCTGTTCAGAAATCTTTTCATGAGCCTTTTACATTCTCTCTTTTTGCAGTACAGAGAAAATCCTCTTATAGCACAGACCAGGTCCTCTTACTTCAATGTGTTGAACTGTATCAACTCCAACTCCCCCTTAGATTTGGATCTGAACCATGGCGTTTATAAGTTTTTTGAAAGGAGGAAGAATGGTGTGTGGTGATGCTGGGGGAGCGGAGGAGTTCCCAGCTTCTGTGCTGCTGTAATCAAGCAAGGGAAAATGCATACACCCCTTCTTTTACAGATCTGTGTATCCTTAGGAAACATAGATCTCCCTGTTTGCCTTTGATAATTTCTTTGCAGGACATTGTTTAAAAAACAAAATCAAAAAAAGCCTTCCTTTATTGCTGTAATTTTATACCAACAGATACAACCCCAAAAATACAGAAGGAAATTCCCTGTTAGTTTACATATATTACACTCCATGCTTTGCCTCATTTTCTCTGACTAGTACATAAGATAGATGTAAGTAACCTATGTATTTGTTAGCCAAAATATTATTTTGATTTTGATTGCACCTAGTTTCTCTCTTGCAAAATGCCTCTGAACTAACCTTAGATGATATTAGAAAGAATTATTTTAGCAATTTTAAAACCTATGTCTGTATCAGTCACAAAACTGATGCACAATATCTTGAGAATAGAAATCAGACAGTAACAGAAGAACATCACTTTGGAATAAAACAGCAATTATTTGCAATGCTTTAATCCTCAGCACACTTCAGAAAACTCCAAGACATATCCCAGTACCAACCCCACAGGGACCAGCTGGACCAACAAACTGTATTGATGACATTCTCTGGAACCCATAAACTCTTCAAGCCAGTTTTAATTGCTCAAAGGAGGAAAGGTAGCAATTGGGAGAGAGAAAGCTGACTGTTATTTTCTGGAGGTAAGTGTTTTCTCTGTGTCTCAGCAAATCAGAGGGTTTTTTTTGTTGTTTGTCTGTTCAAACACCCTGTCTTGGTTTGGAAGAAGACAGTCAATTAGGGTAGGTAGGTAATCACCAGGGATTAGATCCACTTGTAATTGGGAATGTAATTTGACAGGAAACACTTTCTTTAGGGGAAAAATAAATAAATAAATAAATAAAAGGAAAAAAAAAATAAAAGAAGGAGAAAATTTAAAAAAAAAAAAAGAGAGACAGAGCAGTGCTGAGCTTTTCAGTGCCTGGAGCAGAACATGTCAGTGTCTCGATTCCAAGGGTGGGGAAGTCCGTAAATCAGAGGAATCTCTGGTTTCTGTGGGAATACTGAACCTGCTCCTCAGTGACGCATTCGAGAATTAAAGAATCCCAGAAGACTTGAAACTGTTTTCAAAAGGTGCACAGAGCTTTATTACTAGAGGGGTAGTTCGTTATCAACCATGAGAGGCTCCGTGTTGATCTTTTTGTTGGATATGATGTGAATATTAAGTGTCAGACACCCTGAATATCAGACTGCCAGACCTTCTGGGCAAAACATGCTGCTTTTCAGCAAGATGTCTCATCAGGGGCAGGCTTTGCCTCACTGTTAGCACTTGCTGTGGGGTACCTGCTACTGACGGAGCTCTCACAGTTTTCAGCTGAGTGCGTGTGGTGTGTTTTCACTCCAGGGCTTGTCTCCTGGAGAAGATAATGTGCTGAAGGGCAGGGTGAGCATTCACAGCCAGAGTTTGGAAGAGGAGTTGGTTATCTCACGCTTTCTGTGCGCTAAAAGCATCTGCACGGGGCATTAGTGCACTGTAGCTGGCATATGGCAAATCCCAGCCCCAAAATGCAGCAAGAGCTCTTAAAGCACTCTTTAAGAAGACAGGTTTGCAATGATGTCTTGAGATTTAGTGATGTAAACTTTCCCACACTGCTAGAGTTCACAGACAGTTGGCAACAACACAGAAGAAACAAAAACCAGTATGCAGACAGCACGAAACATTCCATCTTTCATTTAAAGATATTCATTTCTTTCTACCTGTGAATCAAAATGAAGCTCAAAAGCACTGCCTAGTGCCTGCACTCCTGAGCAGGTAGAGGGATGTGATGCTTCCCCTCTGCTGTAAAGGACACAAACTTGAGAATAGGAAAATGTGTTTAAATATAAGAAAAATCCTTTTCACTGTGACCAAGCATTGGCACAATTTGCCCAGAGATGTTGTGAAGTCTCCATCCCTGGAGATATTCAAAACCCAGCTGGTCTCTGTCCTGGATAACCATCTCTGGGTGTCCCTGCTTAGAACATATGGGTTGGACTAGATGATCTCAAGAGGCCTCTGGCAACCTAAACTACTGCTTTTGTGACTGTGTATCATGACTGAAGGAACCCTCTGCCTCTCCTGTCCCCAGAAGTCAAGGGCTGGTTTCCTCCAGCCCTCTTCTGTCTTTCCCCATCACAGTCCTTGTAAACATCACACTTTGCACCCCCCCCTTGCAGTGTCATCACAGGTCCTGGTAAATGCTACCAGGCATGCCGATGTGCCTTGCTCTTTCCTGCCTCCTTGCTCCTCTGGTACATCCTTTATATGCTCCTGCAGGGTTTCACAGAGCTGGAACAATGAAAAGAGTGCCCCAACATGAGGGAATGTTGACTGTACTTATAATCCTTTGCTTTATGTTAATTGAACCTAAAATTAATAGGAATCATGAAATGAGCAGCATGTATGTTCTCTCTTCCCTCCCCTTCGCCCCCCTTTAAAATGAGACATCCTTTCCCCTAAAGAGAAATTAGGTAGTTACTAATCGCCTAGATGCAATGCTGACACTGCCATCTTTCTCTGTGCTGAGGGTGCACGATGTGACGATGAGGCTGTCTGACCTCTTAAGTTAAAAAACTCCATCTCTGCAGCTGAAAGACAGTTGCCCAATCTGTGTACCTGCCTAACCTGGTATACATCTGGCTTCCACTTTCTTCTTGAGGGTCTGTGGCTCAGATGTAGGTGTGAAAGGAAGGTAGCGGACATCTGAGGGTGATGTGTGTGGCACATAGGGGGTGGCAGGAGCTCCGTGCTGAGCAAGTGGTCAATAACCAGAGAAGGAGATGTTAAGTGGCAGGTGAGGGGACAACAGTATTGGGGAGCACAGTGCATGATCACAACTGAGGAGAAGGACACCATACTGGTAATTTAAAAAGGACTTCAATGAGGTCCTGCACTCTTTTGAGGCTGATATTAGAATAAGGTTAAGGGTTTGCAGAAGCTCTTTGGGCAGAATTCTTGTGCAAAAGGGTCTGATTTGCTTCCTATCACCCTGGATGGTGGATGCGTTCGCATGTGATGAACCACAGCAGCTGACTTTGTGAGAAAGATGCACCAGTACCATGGTAAAGCAACACAGCCAGCAGGGCTCAGCCAGTGGGACCTGCACTGGATCACTGTTACTGATGCAGGTACCTGCTCAGCCTCCTCATGTCAGGGTTCCTTCTGCAAAACCAACTCAAGAGAGCTCCAGAGAAATCTGTGCAACATCCTCCAAAGAGCAGATGTACTGGGAGTGATGATAGAAGAAGATCACCAAGAAGACAATAAAATAACCCCATTTTACAAAGCTAAGGTGTAGTCTATGTAAGGTAGCATCTCAGTCTGGAACAGCCCCTGCTGAATTTCACCAGGCTTTCAAACTAGCTGGTTTTGGGATGCAGATTCTCAGCCAGGTTCAACAGCACAGAGCTATATTTCTTTCTTGACATTTATGTTACCCATGGCAATGCCAGAAGGTTCTTAATTTCTGCTTTAGTCCCATAACTGCCTATCAAACCATGTGTACAAGACGTGCAGACACAAAACAGGTACTTGCAGGAGTTGTGCAAAAGGTCCCCAGCAAAGTTAGCACAGGGCTTGTGAATGACAAATGCCCCTGCAGCCTGGAGCATGCACGAGCTGATGCAGCTTGTGCTGGCTCCGCTCAGCTGAGTTTCTAAAAGTCATTGCTGTGAAGTACTGACGGCAGGAGGAATGTTCTAGGACAAAACCGTGACAGGATTAATGTTCCTGCTTGCTTCGCATTGATTCAAAGCATTTGGCAGGAGACACGGTGAATCACTAAACTCGCTGCCGTGCAAGAATTACGCTGGCATGATTATGCCTGATGGTTCTTGATGCTATTGTTCCTCTACAAAAAAAAATCTCCTCCCTGTACCAAATACAAAGAAACCCAAATCCATGATACACCAAATGTGAAGAAAGCTGAGGATCGGAAAGCAGTGCCTTAACAGGAATGAGAAAGAAGTTTGTCAAGTAGTGGAGCCTGTTCCCTCGGGACAATGTGCTGTTGCAACATGGGTTTCTCTCTTGCTCCAGATGCTTCTCTGCACAAAACACAACATGCCTCTAGTGTGCATAGTGCCTATTTAGCTGGGTGCAAACTCTTCTGAAGATGCAGTTAAAGTCTGAGGAGGAGGAAATGCGGTTGAAAGCCTGAAGCCAGAGGACACAGAGTCCGGGTTCCTTGGTGTTACGTAGAAAGGGGAATACTCTGTGGGAACAATCCACCAGTTTCCATAAAATAGGGCAATTTCCTTTTGAAACCTCAGTAAGTCTACCATAGTCTAGTAAAAACAAAACATTTCTAGTAAGTTTTCCCTGGAATAAAATATTACATATATATATATATATATATTTGCTCTAAATCAGAATGTCTCTCTGTAAACAAGCCAAATGTTTTATTTTGTATCAGTGCAATAAATCTTTGTCCTTCATTTCCCTATTACCACACCGGTTTATGCAAGGTGTGATCTAGGCCACCCTTTACTCCTACTGCCAGAGCACCGTGTTTCTCACAACTCACTGTGGATTTCCTGTGACTCATGGGTGATTACCCAGGTTTCAGAGAAGAATGAAAAATTAAGATACACAAATACTGGCTTCTTCAAGGCATTTGGCACTATGGGAAAATTGCATGTAACACCTGAAGGAAACATTTTTTAATGTTCAGTAAATAAAAGCAAAACATTTACATGTTGTGAACATTAAAAAAAAAAAAAAAACTCACCCAAAATATCAAAACAACAACAAAAAAAAAGAATGTTGCAAATAAAATTAAAAATATATTTTCCCCTCCAGGTTTTAAAGTTGAACTAGACCAAAACAAGTCTAATGCTGGTGTCCTGCAAGTTATCCAGTGCAGCTTTACTTGTTCTCGCTATTGATTTAAATACTGAAAGATCATGTGGAATTTATAAGAAAACATAATCCCAAAGCATGTGTCCATAATGAGGCAATTTAAAACTTAACTTATTTTCAGTGAGTTTATTTCTTGATTTAATGTCTACTACTAATTAGATAATTAACTGCTTTCAAAACAATTTGGTAAAAAAATATTCTTTAGTTTAAATATATTATGTTCTTTCTGCAGTCCCAAACCTTTTAAATGGTTTTGTCAAGAACAAAAACACTTTTAGCATCTTCCACTTGCTCTTGAATGACATTTCTCAGGTACTTTACTGGAGAGAAGAGCACCTGCTTTGCTAAACCATATCATCTACCACACTAATTTTACAACTAACATTAATCTGGCCAGGATGTAGTTATACTAACTGACATAAATTGGGTTTTGCCTGTATAAACTAGACGAAAATAATTTCATAAGTCGTTAGGGAGCCATATGACACTTTTAAACAATTGCAATTGCAGAATAGTTCCTTTGGTCATGATTTTAATAGGATCTGGTCTGTTACACAAGAAAAAAACAGAACATCTGAGACAAGTGTGTAGTAATTTGGTTGTAATTATGGTGTAGGCAAAGCCAAGAAGAGCAGAGGCAGGAGCAAAGTTCGTGGTTCCATCCACGATGGAGGAAATTCTAGGTGAGGTTAAGGTGAACTTAGGACAACTTCAAGTATCCATTTTACAATCTTGTTGCCACTTGCTATTTGTTATATGAAAGGACTCAGTATTTAATAGTCCAGGTGCTATTTGTGCAAAGGAAGATAGCCACCGCAGCAAAGAGCAGCCTGAATAGAAAGAACAAAAAATTAATTTTTAAAAGATATTCAACAAGCCTTTGCCCTGTTTTGCAGAACTGGAAAGTCATCTTGTAACCAAACCAGAATACTAAATCTAATTGCAAATATCTTAAGGTCATTGCTGAATTATGAAATTCAGACTCAGCTATACCTACTGTGTGAATGTCTGTTTTGTTTGCCCAAGAGAAAATGTGGATCTGAGCAATACACACTCTTACAAGTACAAGAACAAATCCTGTACAAATCTAAAATGTCTTCATCTTTACTGCAGGTCAAAGTCTAACAGTAAAAAGCACAGGCTGACAAGATGGGTATTGTCACTGTAGAAATATTAGAAGAACAACTTGGAACCACTGCAGAAGGGACAAGATAATTGTTGCTGAGTTCATTTTCTGTCTCATTTACTGTATGAATGCATTATGATGAAAGCTCACTCTTTACATCCAAGAAATGAGTGTATTTTATATGGACAATTAGCTGGACTGCATGTTATCTGCTAAAAATCAAATAACCTTGGAGAAGAATATGCTAACTTCAACAAGAGAAGAGGCAACAGCTGAAGTGTGTTTCCTTTACATGGACTCATTGTCATGAGACTTACTCTTTTCAGTACATCAGTTGGCTTCATTATGGTATTCTTGATAGTGTATTGTGATTAAACTGCAGAATCCATAAATGGTTCAGCAGCAGGGTTATACAGTACTAAATTATGAAGGACACAGTGTTAAATCAATCAAAAGATAAAGGAGTAAAAATATCTTTATATTATAAATTAACAATGAGATGTTAAACATTAGTTCTGCCTAGAAAAGCAAATCAGGCACACTGGGAGGCATATTAAACAGATATATCCCGATTTTATGCAGCCCTGAAACATGGCAGCTCCGTATGCCTTTGCTTGGTAGGAAGTCTGGATAAAAAATGGAAATGAAGTGCTAAATTTGCTATAGAACTGAACAACAGGTTTTATTTTATGAGATTTATGACAGATAATATGATTTGCAAAGAAGATAATGTTTGGTTTAATTTCAATTTTTAGTACAGGTATTGATCACAGACTGTAGGTGTCCTGTAAGCATCAATTAACAATTCAAAACAAGCTGAAATAGTTATTTACCTAATTCTGCAAATGCTTGCATACACAGACATACCTACACAGGTCAGGAAAATGCTCAACTGCTTTGGACTGATAATAAGTACGATCTTCATGAAACAGATATAACATAACACAGTCTGAGCTGGAAAAATAAAGTCTGCGGGTGTATCTTTCATGAGAAATGCTCTGAAGTATGTGATCACAATGGAAGACTCATCTGGAAAGCGATTATTTTTTGTTCTCATGATTATTAATTATCACTTGTTAAGAATTGTAGGAGACAGAGGTCAGAGACTTCTAGAGAGATTCCAGTCTGAAAAACAAATCCTTGCTTAACAATAGGGATAAAGACATTATGTAAGTTTCATTCAAGAGATTTTGTTTTGTAAGAGTTAATCTACATTTGTGGTGTTATAAAAAAGTGCCAAGCCAGAATGTAGCTACAGAATGTAGCTTTGGAAAGATTGTATTCAAAGCCAAATGTTAACTATGGGTAGGAAATTTCCTGTGATGGCATTTCTCACTCCATTATCTGACCATTTTATTGTAACAAGAATTATACGAACAAAAACAGTCACACATTTTAAAAAATATGTTATCATAGCTTCACCCACACGCGTAATTAAACCTCACTTTACAGAGATAGATAATTTGGCTACTCCAAACAGATCACAATTTTTTCCCAAGGGAAAAGAAGTTTCTATAGATTTATATAATTGTTTCTAAATTAACTCAGTCATTTTGAAGCCTATAGCATTGAGATTCTCTGGATAACATTTTTAACTGCAAGTTGCTAGTATTCTAATAAAGGTACAAATATCATAACATTTTTCCTAATAATAACAATAATAATGATAATATCAATGCTGTTTTTCCTAAAAATAAATAAATAAATAAATAAAATCTCTGAAGAATTTATTGCCAGACCTACTCACTGCATGATTTCTTTGAGTACTGGAAAAATTCCAGCCTAATATCCATCTCCTTTTCAATAGGATTGTAAAAGACTCAAGAAAGCTTTTGAACATCAAATTCAGGCTTTTAATTGACCTGTTCAAATTTTTAAAATATATCTTGTATTCTAATCATAAAATATTCCCAGTGCCCTCTTTGGCTAACAGGATCTCTAAGGGAGAGAGGAATTGCAAAGACAAAAGTAAAAATGACATTGGACTAGGAAATTGGGTTACCAGTGCATCCATCCCCCATGCTAGGGGACAGAGATGCAGAAGTAACACTTGTTTGCTTGTTGGTGCAGCGAACCAGAAGAGTGACCCCAGCTAGGGCTGCTGGCATGCACAGACCTTTGGTTCTTGGTGGACCAAAGTGGTTCTTTTAATATTTCTGAATAAACTTCAGTTCGCTCCAGTGACTAATGTGTTATGCAGAGATACTCTGTTGGGAGTTTCTTGCGTTTTCATTCTTGGAGGAAAGGTGAAGGATTAATCCCTATGGAAGGTATTGTAAGTAATCCTCATACATATTTGCATATGCATAGAGTAGGCAAAAATCCCTCTTGCAGAGCAGAAATTGGATTGTGAGGGACACCTAATAAAATTACATGTGATTATTGAAAATTTGAGTATTTAATTACATTTTTTAATGCATTGGCTCTCAGACTCCCCACTGGAGTTATAATCAAACTGTGTCCATATTGGGGGGGAAAAAAAAAAAATCATAATAACCAAGATGACTGCTGTAAATGGTAACATTTTATTACAATAAATGCCAACTTGAAAATATTTGAGGCCACTATAATAACAGATAAATACCTTGCAGAATCAGGATGAATAAATACTTTAACTCTATCTTTGCTGCAACACATTTAGTCACACGTTCTGGTTAAATTTTGTTCCAGCATTGTTCAAATGTCAGGGTTGTTAGAGGCATGGGCACGATGGTCTCAGCCAGGCCATGTCACCTCTGTCTGGTGCAGGTGACTGGGCTCAGATGTCCTGGAAATCTTGAGTTGTGGAACCAAACTACCATTTCAGTATCTCCAGGCTGATACCATTCAGGCTCTGAGGATACTGAAATGGGAGAAGTCATAACCATCTTCTCCCTTTGTTACAAAAGGAGTAAAATGGTAAATGTGTTTCCAGAAGATGCAACATTTGCAAAGGAAAAGAAAAAACTAATATTGCACTGAGAAAGCTGGAGAACAAGAAAGAGGCTCAGGCAAGTGGTAGGATGTCAGAGGAGACATCAGACAGACCATAGGTGCTAACTGGCTCCAGCAGCTTCTCATTCCAAAGTTTTCTCTGATGTTGTGTAGCCTACAATGATGCACAAAAAATATTCTTAGAAAGAAAGTGATGGGGATGTCAATCACACTGCAATGTCTTCACCTGCAGAAACTGGCTTTCTGGAACCCTTTTGCTCCATTCTTAGAACCATAAAACCAGCCAAGAGGAGTCAGCCCAAAGGTCCACCTGGCCCTGTCTCTCGGCTCTGCCAGTGGGCAGTGGCAGATGCCTAAGAACATAAAAAGCACAGATTATCCAGAAATACTTCCCTGCACACGTTTCATCATTCAGTAATATGCAGCTCAGAAACTTTCCGAGGCAGTGGTAATGTCTCTGTGTGTAACAGTCTTTGCTGGATTTTCCAGATAAGAAACGTCCTTTATTTTCAGGGATCTTCTCTTTCTCCAGACTGTCTCTTTCTATCAGGAGAGGATGATATCTTTCACAACCTGCCATACAGGGTGACATACCCAGGGGATAAAAATAGTCTTACCTCCAACCGCAAGGCTGAGGATATTATGATAATTTACTGCTTTCTAGACTCTCTACACAGTTTTAGTTGCCTGAAGTGGACAGTATATCCACTCTATGAACAGAAACTTTGAGGAGAGGAACTGAAGTAATCTCAATAGAAAAATCTTCGGTAAATTAAAATCTAAACAATGAAGCAACAGGCCCTGCACAAAGAGGCTTCAACAAATGCTAGTGTGGAGGCATTCTTGAACCATAAAACAGGCTGTCTGATGAAAGTTGGATTGTGCAAAATAGACAGAAAATCTGTTTGACATGTGGTTACATTCAAAACATGGAGAAGTAGAGACTTAAACAGAGATAAGATTGTTTCATACATCAAGGATATTTATGCTGGTAATAATCTTCCTAGGCATTTGTAAGTTAGGATATATTCCTGCATGCCTGCCTTACTTACATCACTTAACCCATAAAAGTGGTATTTACTTTTTTCTTTATAATGTATACTTGCTTTCCTTCCACTCCTTCCATCAGACAAGAGAAGAAAAAAAAAAAAAAAAAAGACTAGTTAGGGAACACCTAAGTACATGAAGACTTTTCCTGATCAATATTTGACATTTCTATGCTCATTTACATTTTCTATTTGTTGTTCTCATAGTCTTCAGTTGTTTATATATGAAATAAAGCATGTTTTGCCTGCCAGACTGATAAGTTAAGCAGAGCAGTGTATGTTATGAACTGGTACTGACTGCTTTCCTCTTGGACTGTAACATTAGATGATCACCAGATAAAATGTAATCATCTGTGTTGTGTGCATGTTTTCATTTTAAAAAAATAGCATAATAAAAATATTTGTAAGAAAGTAAAAGGACCCTTTCAGCACATGGAGATAGTCCAATAGTCATTTAAACCAGGAGGTAGTACATGTATTGGAAAAGAATAAGTTACTAAGACAAAGTCAAAAAGTATTTGTAGTTTGAATGCAACGTCAGACCTAATTTGCCCTTTCTTTGTATGTTCTTCTGAACTGAGGAATGACAACAATGTAGGTTTCTGACCCTGGAAAATTGTGCTTTTTCATACTTTACACACTAATTCAAGGCATATTCTCATCTTGCAGTTATTTATAATGGTTACCTGTCTGTCACTTAATGAATATGAAAAGAAGAAAATGTTGGCACTACATTACCATGAGAGATTTAGTATTCACTAAAACCTGTTCATGAACACACTAGTTTACATCATTGTTTTAATTACAATACTTTAATTAATCCTTCAGTTCCACTGTCCATATATAACACTATCAATGTAAGACTTTAGCCTCTCTATGAGAGCAACAAGTGTTTAGCTTGGATCAGGGTGAAATGTTTCAGAATGGCCATTAAGAACATTTAAAATGATGTTTTTTCTCAGTATATTTCAGTATTCATAAAGAATAGAGGAAGAAGGGGATGAAATTTGCATACTAGCTCCTTATGATCATTCATTTGCATCAAAATTTATACTTTTAACAAATTGGAAGTCATTTTACAAAAAAAAAAAAATAGTTGTTTTCTTTAAGCAACTACTTGGAATTAGTGGGATTAGTTCTTAGTCTTATTGGGAGCCTTCCAGACTTTTGCACAACACAATAAAATGTGATTTGCAATCTGTTTGCAGTATACAAACAACACAGTACACTAACCAGAAGGAAGCAAAGCACAGTAGCTGATTAACAAAAGGCAACAGAGGACAACCTGAAACTATTATTAGATACTTCTACTATATGTTTTTGTTCTGCACATTCCAATTTGTGACACAATAATAATAGCAATAAGTAACTTAACATTTCCATAATGTTGTTCTTCCTTTGCTTAGAATGGTTCTTTTCAGGTTTACTTCAGATAAAACAGGTCAATACCCAGCTGACTGAGGTCAATCAGGCCAAAACTACTCATTCACCACTTCATTTTCAGGTGTGTTCTTGATGTTATCAGTTGCACACAACCCTACCTTCACCTGCTCATAATTCCTCTGAGTAAATGGAGCAAGAGGAAGTCTCTGGATTGGATATGAAATAGCTCTGGGAGAATATACTCCTGACCTTTTGTTGGTTCTGTCTTTAATTTACCGTTTGCTAATAGATGGTTCTGTAGGTTAACAACCGAGCAAAGAGAAAGCTAGTTAAGAAGAGGAATTTGAAGATAAACAAAGTTTCACAAAATGTAAACAACTCCTTTGCCCAAACAAATGTTGTGTGCTTCTACCACTCATTCTTAGGCTGAAATGTTTTTTGTAGTGCAAGCCCAAATTACATCAGGTAATTCAAAACATGTCTAAGTTAACTATTTCAAATGTTCAAGGTGTTTGTAACATGACTGTGTGCTACTCTAACCAGCATCAGTCTAACAAGGCTTCTGTTAAATGTAGTAGTAAAATTTCCTTAATCCCTGTTGGAAAAGGGCTGAGGCCTACACCAAGGGTTTTGGAAAAGCCAGTCACCATCTGGGGATTGTCTACAAGTTTTTTGTTTGTTCATTTGTTTTCTAAGCAGGTAAAGTCTGAAAGCAGTGAAAAAAATAACATTGGGCTTGCTTGAGTTTGTGTCATGGTCAGATAGATCCTCAGGGGTTCTTGGCAATGTGAAACCTTTGGCACAGGAGTTAATGGTGTAGCATTTTCCTTAGCTGTCTTGTCAACAGACTCCCTTTACATGCCCATCTATCCTCCCTTTTCTATTAAAGGAACATGCCACAGGCCTTGCTTCTTCAGGAAACCTGGGTTAAAAAGCATCTCTGGTGAACTTGCTTCTTTTTATATTCCCTGGATTTTACTTTTGTCATTATGTTCAGGATAAAACAGACAAAATAGGTAAGTTGCATTTTTTTCTTGCTTAGAAGATTAGTTCATCAAAAGATGCTGTTTGGTTCACAAAGCTGAAAATGAAATTCACATGGAGGGGAGGAGAAGAAAAAGATGAGGGGGAGAATTAGTTCCAATGAGACTTGAAGGTAGGGCTTGGGGTATGAAGCAATTTTAGAAGACCTCTGTAAGGAGGTGAAGAAATCTGCCTGGTTAAAGCAGCTGTAAGCTGTCATCTACATGGAGCTACTTACAGAATACAAAACCTGGTCTTAAAAGCTTGATATGTTGTGTAGTGGGAAAATAGTGGTTGAATTCCTATTACCTATCTGGCTATTTTTGGTTAGAGACCTACCTTCTTTGGATTCCTTAGCTGGAAAATGCAGAGTTCACCATACCCAGGAACATAGCAGGTTCTCTAGATGCAGATGACACACCTCGATCTACCTTATACGTAGGAAAGGATTTGAAAATGTTTCACATTCAAAAAGGCTGCCTATGGAAACACAGACTTTGCAAGAACTGCGTTGCTATTTGGAGATAAGTACACATCTATCACTTTAGGAGGTTGAACCTACAGGAATTTCAATAGTGCAGCAAAACCTGTTGTCCACAGTGAGAAAACTTTGAAGAAATCATTATGAATGGAAACCCACGGGAAATTCCTGTCTTTTAAGCAGGTTTTTCCTGTACAGGGAATAGCCTGGCCCGTTACTACTACTCTCTTTCATTTTCTCTCTCACATACACACAGAGGACCTAAATATTGTTGAAATGTCAGTCTCTGTTCACACTCTCTCAGCTGCAGAATGCATTTTCACATTGTACCCCTCCTGATATCATCCCAGAACATTTCACTGAACAAAGAACAAAATGTGTCATCTAATAGCATCAAAGAACATTATTACCTTGGCAGAACTAAAGGCACAACTATTGAGTAATTTCTATTTTCTAAAAAAAATCTCTGCGTCTACTGATTTGAATTTGAATCTCATTTAGAACCCAAATATAAAAGAACTGACATTAAAAAAATGTCTTTTTTACTGAGCTAAGCAAGAAATAGGTTTTTGTATTCTAATAAATAAATAATAAAAAATCTTTTTTATTATTTTAAGCCATAGCTGAAATATAAATCTTTCTAATGTTTGCCACTGTTTTTTTTTGTTGTTGTTTATTTGTTTGTTTTTCTTTCAATGACAGTTGGAAATTTTGAAACAACACAACACAATTACCACTTTTTTTCCAAAGTATTGTCATATAGGAACATATCAATGTCTCTTTGCCTTGTAGATCCACCAATTCTACATTAGGCTTTTTGAATTAAAAAAATAAAATAAAATAATAAATGCCTGTCAACTCTCTTCAAATTATATTGCTTTACATTTAAGATATAGTTCAAGTTAAGTCATTGTCCTGGTTCCAGTTAGGACAGAGTTAATTTTCCCTCATAGTAGCTGGTAGGGTGCTATGTTTTGGATTAGGATGAGAAGAGCGCTGATAACATGCTGATGTTTTAATTGTTGCAGAGCAGTGTTTACACCAGGCCAAGGACTTTTCAGCTTCTCGCTCTGTCCTGCCAGCGAGCAGGCTGGGGGTGCAGCAGGAGCTGGGAGGGGACAGACCCAGGACAGCTGACCCAAACTGGCCAAAGGGGTATTCCATACCATCTGACGTCATGCTAAACAATATATAGGGGTGGCTGGCCGGGGTGGGGGGGCCGGCTGCTCGGGAATAGGCTGGGCATCGGTCAGCGGGTGGTGAGCAATTGCATTGTGCATCACTTGTTTTCTTACACATTATTATTGTTAATACTATTATCATTATCACTATTATTATTATTATTGTTATTATTATATTCCTTATATTCCTTATATTATTATATTCCTGTCTTAATAAACTGTCTTTATCTCAACTCACCGGCTTCACTTTCCCGTTTCTCTCCCCCATCCCAGAGAGGAATGGGGGAGGGTGAGTGAACGGCTGTGTGGTGTTTAGCTGCCAGCCGGGTTAAACCACAACAGTCATCCTCTCATTTCAGATTTCTACCAGTCCTGCCACAAGAATATCTTTGCTGACTCTAATGTTATATGGGTTTCACACATCAAATCAAAATTCTAGGTCCAATGCAACCTTTCAAAATAGATGACCCCAAGAAACTGTCCAACAAACAAATGAAGATGCAAAACTCCACTACTTTGCTCACTTCCAATCAAGTGAATGATTTATGTTTTCTCTTTTGCCTTTTATGAGAAGCTTTTCTCTTTTCATATTCAATATCATTCTGTACTTTCTAATAAAGTTTCTGGAATTAAATTAGAAAAAAATAATAGTAGCTTTATTTATTGTATGAGCTTTAATGAAATACTACCACAACTAGACTGCAATACAATTATTTTCTTCCAAAGTCTTCACTCCTCCTTACTAAGATCTTCACTTCTACTTAAGTGAAAAATGAATATTCAAAATTAACACCCATGAATTTCATATAGAGAATTCCATCTTATACAGAATTTTCAAAGACTTGTTTCTAAGTAGTAATATGGAAGTGCTGAAGTAAAATTCTGCCAAGAGAGTGACTGGAAGGATGACTTTCTGTTCTTCAGGCTCGAGCATACTTGAGTTGACTTCTACAAAATAGTAGAGCACCTTTCATAAGCACTAAAAATTTAATTGACCACTTTTATTAAAAGACAGTCCCTAATCTTACTACACTGGAGTTTAGAAATGTTTTTCTCATTTCCAACCTTAATGAATTTAAGGATAACACTAATTTATTCTGAGACCAATGTTACCTTTACTATAAATAGTCCTTTGCAATGCTCATGCTGATCCCCAACACTTATTTATTGTCAGCCATCTCATTGTAGTGTTCATTTTGCAAGGTATCTTTTGGTTTCAGGATATGTCCCTACATGTCTTGAGTTAAGAAGTCCATCTTCTACATAGACAATGGTTTGTTCTAGTGGACTGAACTGTTTCACTTGGTCAAAGTGCTCTATCTTTAGTATCTGACAATTTAGGAATAAGTAAATCTTAAGGACACAAGGAAAAAAAGATACAGCTAATTATTTCCTTATAAATGATGAAGAATAACTTTGTAATCCAGTGCAAAAATGTATCCCTGTTTGGTCTATCTTTTTCTTTCCTTCTGTCACAGTATCATAATCAGTTGACTTTTACTTTCAAAGGCAACAAAAGTTAGTGAGCACATTATGATTTAACAAGATAACTAAAGATTGTCATCAATTAAGATGATAGTTACAGGAATAAATTGGGAGTATGCGACATTGTTTTTTTACCATTCCACATAATTTAGGATCATTACTACAATTGTTATTTATATTTTGAATTTTTAAAATTAATGACCTCTATGTTTTTCAGGTAGAGTGTGCAGTAATTGCTCTTCCCAAGTACTGAAGCAATAGGCAGCAAACTTTGGTCTCTTGGTGGATATCAGCCAAATCTAAGTAGAAAAATGACTGAATTTGGAGAGGTG
The DNA here is from genome assembly GCF_964211835.1 of Anser anser. Taxonomy (NCBI): domain Eukaryota; kingdom Metazoa; phylum Chordata; class Aves; order Anseriformes; family Anatidae; genus Anser; species Anser anser. Next base: position 10,939,874 of record NC_139721.1, read on the forward strand.
CATTCTTCATACTCTTGGGAAAGGTTGGTAAATACTACTGCTAAGAAAAGTATTCTCATTTTCATGATCTATACAGATAGACTATCTCAGCACTGTAAATCAGTGAATTTCCTTCTTAGACAAGGAGCTTTTGGAATGTGTTATTACTAAAGATCTGTTTGATGCATCTTTGACATACATTCAACTGAAACAGGTCACACTGTGATTTTAATCTCTAGGTTTTCATTTCTATGTATTTACCTCATTCTGATCTACCATGGTGTAATTGCAGCGTGACTATTTACAACAGTGGGGCTATACTTGAGCAAAACCTGAGTAAGTAACATCCAAGATGAGTCTTAAAACGCTTCTAATTCAAATTTTGAATGATCTCTGAAAAATTCAGACATACTCTCAAAGTTACATTCCATGAGATTTCTGTTTAAATAGAAAATGCCATAAATATTATATGGTTTCAACACAAAACTTTGCACAGCTACAGTTGTGCCAATTTTTTCCACAAAATCGCTGCAAAATTTGAGGCTCTTAAGAATAGAGGAATTTGTAATAGAATAAAAACGCTGATATCAGTGTGAGCTTTATACTGTGTCCCTTTGGTGAGAGTGTTCCCCATTGTTCCTAGGACAAGTCCTGAAAGTCTTCCTCAAATACCATATTGACAGCTAAGTATGTTGACATGTAACTTAGTGGAAATCATGTCAAGAAAGGGGTTAGATTCCCTAGTAGAACTAGGACACGTATAAGATGGTCACAAATCCCAGTCTAAAAGTATTCTATGATTCTACCTTATTTGCACACTGAGGCTATATCTTAAAAGTCTTATGCCTGAGACAGAGCTTCCCCATAGTATTAATGTTTATCCAGCTGAATGAAACATCTGTAGGAACCTCCACAGCTCTCACAGGAGAGAAAGTGAGAAATGAAATTCAAAGGCTCTCCCCATCTCCTTGTATTCCTGTGTGCCTTTAAATCCAGGCCAAGGATTTTTCTCATTATTAGCTGTAGACTTATTAGTGATTTCTTTTACTGAGAATGACATACATTCTGAGTACACCTAAATCCATCCTCCCCTTGCCCTGAAGGTAGCTTATTCTCTACTTAAACCTGCCTTTGGATAGTTTGAACAAATAGTAGCTCAGACTAGTTCAGACCTGTTTTTCCCCTGTTTAAATTGTCTTGCCAATTAGCTGGGCCTTTATTATTTTTTTTTTCTCATATGATTCACACCTGTCTTTCTTCTGCCAAGCATGCTATGTGTATGTGTTTAAAATGACATATGTGGTAGGAGTTAGCCATGATTTTTCTCTTAATAAAAAGGTGTAATATCCCAAAGTTATATCATCACTTGTATTTGCCACATAATATGCTGCAGTTAGCTTTATTTCTCATTACATATTTTCATTAGGTCTTTTACCATCAACAATGCAACTATTGCACTGGGGGATTGGGAGGAGCAATTTAATAATGATAATAATTCTGGATGGCATGTTTTCTTCACCCAGGGCAGCAATGGGTGTCTTACTGATAATAACTGGCAGTTTTCAAAATGGGAACATTTTCCTAAGTTAAGAAATATATATATATATATTAAAAATGAAGCAATATCTCTACAGAAAATCGAAGTGTACATTTAACAGTAATAATGATATGATGATAACAGTATATTAAATTCAGAGAGTGAACAATCAGCTTGATTATGGACTCCTAAGTAACAGATTTTTACTGGTGATGCCCATGTGCAGAGGCCCCATCTGAAAAGGTGACACATCATTATAAGTACTGTGCTAAGTATCAGAGTCCTCAAAAATAGACAGAGGTTGGTAAGTGAAGTGACTTCACTGCCTAAAGTCACATGGGTGGTCTGTAGCAGAGCCAAGAACAAAAGACAGGTCTCTTAGATCCTACTCCAGTGGTATACACACCATTGCACTGTCCTTCTATACCCCTCAAGACATTTGATAGATTCCTATGTACTGTGTACACAGCTACCTTTATGCTGTAAGCAATTCATGTCATCCCTGAAATATAACATAGCTACACAAAAAAAGCACAAATGCCTTTGTGCAAGATATAGTTAGCAATGAAAAACATTTTATCCAGTTGGCATTGATAAGTCTTCAGTTTTTTCAAATAGTAAGTTAACAAATAAAGGAAACATGAAAGGTTTCCAGTGCATAATTTTCCCCCAGCAGAATTTTAGTCACAAAGATTTGGAAGGAGTTATGAACTCTTCAGGATGGATTGTTGTTATTTTACAGACACATTAAAAGCAACGTAGCAGGAGTATTTGCAAGCAGCAAATAATGTACTTTATTCTCTATGACTTAGGTCCACCATCCACTTAAAAATATTTGCTTTAAAAGCAAGAGTCATTGGGTAATGTCAGGTTTTCAGAATTTGCAAATATCATCTCCTGACCTGTTTCTCAGTAATAAAATAGAGAGTCTTATCTGAAAAGTCCTAGCCTGAGAATGGAGTTGCTTTTAGCTTCAGGATCAAGCATTCATTAACCTTGTTCAAAGGCAATAGTCATCTCAATGGGATAGTTCTAAGAGGAGTAATAAAGATCTGATATGGCTATGTGTATGTCTAGGGGTTGCATGAAAAGAGTCTGTACGTTGGTAGATAATTATTTTGTATGAATTCTGGATGTTAGCCCAGATAAACAAAGGCATTTAGGAGACGAAGCTACAGTGGTTTCATGCTGAAGTGTTTTGCAAAGCCTTTCCAAGAGCTGTCAGTTCTTTTAGGATGACCTGTGGCAAGCTGAAATAAGATGGTACATGTTTTATTTATGGTGCTTTATTTCTATCTGCTCATATATTTATTACTTTGATAGACAGTGTTATCTTTAAATGATTTTTGTTTAGCAGTATCTACTAAAGATGTCTTTTCATTAGTAAACTGCTTTTTGAGATGTAATCAGCAACGATGGTCAGACATCAACCCCACTCAGGAGAGTGCCCAAGGAATGAAAAGACATCACCAATAAATAAAAATAATAAATAATAATAATAATAAAACAATAAAACTCTCTGCTGTCTTTAACATGTAAATGTGGTTGTCTTTGAATCTCTCCTTGTTATCCTAGAAAGAGGGAGGAGATTTTCCATAACAAAAGTTCCATAATACTAATCACAGAGCCCTCCATGCCAGAGTTCTTCTTGGGGTACCCAGCAGGGACTAAATCTTCTGGTAAAGAAGCAAAGGTACCGTGGACCTCAGAGCCTGAGAAGAAATACAAGACCTGCTTATGACCATCTTTGGCAAGATATTAATCTGACACCAGGTCTACAGAGAGCTCATGAATTCTTAAAATTTTATGTAGGGTTGCTTGTCACTGAAAAAGACATTTCAGATGCCTGTGAGAGATTTTTTTCTACAGTATATTCACGAATGCATTTGTGGTTCTGCTGACATGGATAAGCTAACTCTAGATATCAAGGCTTTTAGAGACAAGAGCCCTTTACCATGCTGCTTAGGGGAAAAGCAGGATTGCTCCATTCCTTCCTTCCCAGACAGAAGATACACGGAGCAGGTCTGGGCACAGTGGGCAAGGCCAGTTAAATAGGATGCAGCACATTGCAAGAAAGGCAGACCTTTTTCCTACGTATAGAGTTATAAGGATGTAGGCTGTCTCCCTTCAGTTGAAAGTCAGGTGCACCTTTCTCCACAGCAAAGAAATTCCTAATATTCCTAGCACAGACTCCATTCTTTAAAGAATAATCCAGTCCTCAGTGTAGCAAAATGCATTCGTGTGGCCAGAACCACAATGACTCCACTACTAGCTCCGAGCTATTGTGTTTTAGCTCACGCAGCAGACTCAGAACAGGGCTTTCTGCCTTTTTGTCAATGCAGCATATAAAGGGTCAGAGATGAGGTGGGATCTCAGGCTTCCTGTTATGCATGTCTATACTCAGACCCTGGGGGAAGGAGACCAAGAGGTTACCAACAGAGGCATCTTCATGGGTTACTTTTGCTCTGGGACGGTCTGCTAATCAGAGTGTGATAAGTAGCAGCTAGGACAAACATAATGTGGAAGCTTACAGCTACTTGATGTGATCTATTTTGTGGCCTCTCGTCTGAGCTGTGTTAAGCCATATCTCATCTTAATTACCACAGTGGAGTTCTAGTGTAACATTACTGAAATCCTTCACATTAGCTCATACGTGTATTGCTAAGAATGAAAACCAAACACAGCTCTTGAGAATTAGCATTTGCATATCTCACTATAGCAAATGAATTGCACTGAGTCACCATGAAAATTGACTGGGTAAGCTAAATGCGTAGTTTGGCTAGAGTCAGCAAGCAAGATACTTTGTCTCCACTCCCACAGACAGAAATCCACACCAAGATTTTTTGGTGTGCAAATGAGCCTGATTTACTTTGATTATAAAACAGACTCATAGCTTAATAAAAGAAACCAAATTGCCTTAACTTGCATGTGCATGTGGAACCTCCATAAATTATGGTCATACATAATGAATGGAATAAAGCCGCAAAAGTTACATGAAAGAAACTGTTCCAATCAAACTTATGCTATGGTGCAAATCTGAAGTGACTTCACCAATCCCAGTTAAATTTCTCTGAGTTTACATTGGCTTAAGTGAAAACAGATTTTCCTCATTAGCATTCAGCTGAAACTTTCACATGACAAGCAGCATCCTCAGGCAGATGTTTAAAGGGGCAATGTTCCCCACACCAGAGCTACACGTGAGATTCCTGATCTTTTTGCAGCCTGAAAATAACGTCTTTGATAAATATCACCTCCCAAGCAGACTGTTCAGTTTTGAACATTTTGTGTTACTGAAAAACAGTACTTCTACATGTGTGCTAGCCCCTTGACATATCTAACAGTCCCCCTTTCACAGGTACAACATAGCCAGCTTCCAAGCAACAGTAACAGATTCCACTTGGCTTTGTGTTTCCAGTATTTATTTCAGGGAAGACACTCAGTATCTCTACTGGATTATGAGTGTTGACTTTTCCTATCAAGAGTACAGAGCACATCCTTCAAACTTCCTGAGACAAGATAGTTGGAATGAAAGCACAACCCTGTTTTAAAATTCAGCATCCATCACAGCCACTGTTCAAAGCCTCAGATGGAAATGACAGAAAACCTGTGAAACTCCAGACACCATGTATTAAGCACGCTGAGGGACTGGCACTGTAGCATTGTGTTAGAGAATTGCTTCCCAAAGACAGAATGAGCATCCCTTTATACGCAGGGCCAGATATTCCGGTAGGAGTGTGTTACAGGATGCCAGTGTAAGCCCACCTCTCTGGTAGGCAGAGCTGAGAAATATCCCCTGAAATCATCACCTGAGATGATACCCCTTCCAGCCACTATAACACTGCAACAGCTCCAGCTGCAGCTGATAGGTTCTTCAGTGTATTAATCACTGGGACAGTTTACCAAAGGTGTTTATGTGCCTGGCATAGGAATGATTTCTGCTGTTGAGCTATGAATAAAGCAAACTCACAAGCATGTACTGTGTCCCTCTCTTACCCACAGTCTCTTGACTCTGAAAAAACTTGAGCCCTTTTGACAGGAGAAGATAAACGTTAACTCTAGTTTCACATCTACCCATGAGCAACGTCTTTGCGTGGGAGTAATTGCTGGCAAAAATTTTGACCAGAGTTAGGCCAAGTAAAGTCACTTCAGATTCACTTTTCTCTTTCTCACGCACAGGAATGCTCCTGTAGAAGGATGTTGTAATAAGGGCGTGACAAAAAGGAATGTCAGAGAGAAAATTAACTTCTTTATTTTTTGGCATAAGAAGGTCTGGGGTAAGGGTTAAAAAAAAAAAAAAAAAAAGTCAGTGCTGTTTTTTAGGGTGAAGAAAACTATTATCAGGGACCTTTCTAACTTATGAAGAAGCCTGTGGCTCTCCAGTGGGAAATTTGACTTGCTGCCATGAAAACGTGTCCCCTCATCCCAGCATCTGAAATTTTCACCTCAAGAAGAGATGTGAACTTCAGCAGGAAGCTGAACATAGCAAGAACTTGACAGTCCTGGTGTCCTAAATAAGGAAGATGCTTAGTGGAAAACACACGAGACCTAGGAGCCAAAAACACCTTCCCACCACTGCCAAGGAGGGCTGCCACAGTTCCCCCCATGCTGCAGTGAGCAGCCAAAGCCAGGAGCAGCTCCTGCCCTGGAGGGAAGGCATTCTGAGCAGGGCTTGTTCCCTTTTCCTCTGAAAAAATATTTACTGATGTTTAAAAACACACACAAAGGTATGGGTGACTGCCATATCCTTCCCCACTCCGAGCACTGTTTTTATCACAAGACAAGGGGCTGTGCTAACAGCTACCATTGTGTGATGGGGAATGCAGGGCTCAGTTCTGGAGAAGAGCTTCATTAAAGAAAAACACAAACAACTCCCTGGCAGAGGCAGGCTTTCTGTTTACTGTCTCTCCAGAGTTTCCAGCTGAGGAGCAACATGAACCTTACGCTGTCTTGTGGTTTAATGTTGTTTTTATTCAGCTTCACATTGTGAAGGCAGGTTCGAAGCTGTTCTCCTCTCACCTGAAGTCATGACTGAGGCCCTTCTCCAGTGCTGGGCAATGGGATTGAAGTCATCAACATAATTCCAAGGGAAGCACGTGATGGGGACTATCATTTTAATCTGCTCACCATTTACCAGAGCTCAGACTCAAAGCAACAGCAAAGAGGAGTGCCCAGGAGGACTGGCTCTCTTCAGAACTTTAAAATTGTTCTTCCTGAGAAAAAGAGAGAATGAACAAAATTCAGATGTTTAGGTATCAATCTGCCCTTATTCTCTCCTTTGCAGCTCTGTAGTGCCTCTGCTGAGGCCGTATTGTGTGTTTTGTGCTCTGGAGACAGCAAATGGACAGCTGGGTCCCAGTCTGGTGACAACAGATTGTGACCTCCTATGTGCCCACTCAGTGACAGAGGAGGCAGTGAGATAGCATAACACCATCTCCAGCTGGACCCATGACCAAACCCATCCCATGCAAGGTGTTTAGGAAGAGGCAGGTGATGAGGAAGCTGGAGAATGGTTTTTGAGCTAGACAGTGGAAGAAAATTTGATGAAATTGGTTTTGGATGTCAGGCCAAAAATGAGTCAAAATAAGAGTAAGGGAACCTTGATATGAGGGATATCTTGCAGAAGCTGCTGGGATAGCTCAGTACTGAGCCAGGAAGGAGTTTGCAGCCAGCTCTGAGTTCATCTTGACAGAGCCAAGAAGGGCAGCGTTAGGCTGTGAGCTGACTGGGGAATCTTATCCTACTGTACCTCTTTGTCTGAAGTTGTTGAGAGCTGCTGAATGGTGCCAAAATGAGATCATAGGTGTAACAATGATCTTTCATCTCCCAGCAGAAACCCATAGGGATGGACACACAAAGAGAAGAGGGGCAGACATGTATCCTAATACTGCAAAAGTTCTGCAGCCAAAAAATCTCATACTCAAGTGTAAGGAGGACAGCCCATTACAGCATCATTTTACTTCTGGAAAGTCACCTCAAGTGATTTCTGGTGATAAAACATTTCAATTGCTACAGTTAGGGCCTTTAGATGATCAGATCAGATTTCAGATAGATAAATTGCAGCCAGCTAGATGGAAAACAGCAAAATATTTCGTTTGACACTTCCAATTTCAAGTTCAACTCAATGTCACATCAAGAGCTATGCTTAGAAAATATCTGTGAATCAGGATACTTAGTGCTTCAAATACATCTAACAAGATCTGTCTAAATAGTTACATTAACAAAATGATAATGTGTTCAGCCTCTGCATACAATAAGGGAGATAACACACAGATTTTTTGTCTGGTTCTTTTTAACTCTTTAATGAAATATTTTCATCTGTGTTTCTAGACTTTGGGATTTTTACTTGTAATTTGGTGGCAAACTGTACTTCAGAGTTTTAGTGTGCTGGGAAAAAAAAAATGATGAGAATAAAGAAAAGTGATTCACAATGTACAGAACCCAGTCTGCTGAAGGATAAATAGAAAAATCCTCTTGTGGTGGAAAGGATACAGCAACAGCAACATTTTAATTTTAAAAAGTATCAGATACTAACGAGCCCACCCTTCCAGAAAACATCCATGACTTGCTGAACTGTTGCAAAAACATGGTCATTGTGTTGCTGAAAGAGAGTTCATGTTTGATTTAAACACAGCTGCAAAAAAATACCTGGGCACAAACTTTGGGTCTTCAGTCTGATACTGTTGTCAAAATAAAGTAAGATGACAAGGAAGACCTACCACATCTAATATTTCCATTTTATTCTCAATCAGTTTACACTGTATATGTAAACAATCATGAGACTTCTTGTTTTGTAGCTAAATTTTACCAAACTAATCACAGGTAAACTTACAACATAAAAACTGCTCAAACAAACTTCTGAATCAACCTGCTAGTGAAGTTTGTCTCTCTGCAGAACATAGCCCTCAAATGTACGCTTCCTTTCTCATATTTTAACTGGGACTCTGAAGCACCCTTGGACTATAAATTATTCCACACAGCAGTTTATTTCATCCAAAGACAGACAGATATTCTGAAAACTGAATTTTGTGAACTACAGATCCAGAGCCCTCTGAAATGGAGGGAAAGGATCCCCATCTGTGCCTGTGCTATCAAGTGAGTCAACTGCAGGTGAAAGCACAGTAAACCCTATCATTCATATATTTTCTATCCATGCTGCTGGCTGTGACTTGTCAATTAATACTTGCAGTTTCATTTTACATGAGGGATATTTGTGACTAATTGTAGGTGTCTCAGGTGAAGGCATCTACATCTGCACAAGTCACCCTGAGCTGCTTTCATAGTGAACAGAGAGTTAATTCGTACAATCAGTGCAGACTGCATGTGATGTAGCTCAAGAAGATGACTGTAAGCTCAAGGGACTGTATTGAGACAGCCTCTTTTGGGAGGCTAGCAACTATTTCACTTGTAGGAACTACACTGTAGCCACCTAATGCTAAGAGAGATGAACCTCTTCCATAACCTCTGTGCTAGGCTTGGAAAATCAAGGCTGGGGTATCTGACTCTATAATTTACTGTTCAAGGCTCTTCAAGTCCAGGCTTCATGAATAAGAGCTTGAACTCCTGTTAAGGTATTCAACATACCCAGGATTTGCTGCTCCGGGAGGTTTTCTTTGAGGAAGGCTTAAAGGTGTGGGTGCGTCTTGAAAGATTTGTTGGCCCAGTCTTAAGTGACAGAGTACACATGCCCTTGTTATCTGCAGTAGATTTTTGATCAGATACCAAATGTACACAACCATTTAAAATAAAATGACCTTCTACCTTTTTGGCATTACCTACCTAGATGTTTACTTTTTCACCTGTATTGTCTATGCCTGCATTAGCCTTAAAAGTCTTTTCTGGTTCCTGTACAGGTGAACACAACACCTGCACGTTGAACACAACAACATTAGAGACAATGGCCTTGGTTCCTAATGCCAAGAAACAATAAAATATTGAGGAATGACTGTAAACAAATATGTCCCAGTTCTGTGGACTATAACGCTTCAGAAATCAAGTTTCTCACTTCTGTAAACATAGTCATTTTCTGGCTTTACATCAGAATTGAAGAACAAAATTGCATTCAGTGGGAATGGAGGCAAGCAGGTAACTAGAGAAGTAGCTTCTGGTTACATTGGGCAGGACAGGAAAAATGAGTTTAGCTTGTGGCAAGGAAGATTTACGTCAGACATTAGGAAATACTTTTTAATGATAAGAATAGAAAAACACAGGAATTGCCTGAGGATGCTTTAAAATCAGGCCAGAGGCACACCTATCACGAGTGGCCTTGGTATAGATCTTACCTTGGGCATGTGTAGGTGCTGGGTAACCTCTGCTCAGCCTCCAGCTGCCACCATTTGTGCTAGTACCCTACAATCTCTTTTTTGGGGTTGAAACTGAACTGAAAAGAGAAATAAACTAATTGGGCTCTTTGGATATTATTCTTAACAGGAAGCTGACCGGGATACAGGGGAGCTTCCAGGAAGATCTCAGGATCCTGAGGCCTTCTAGTCCCTCCAGACAGAAGAAATTAGACTCAGATTCCCTTGCTTCAATCAGATGAGACCCGAGATCACAGACAGTGGAAAGGTGTTTCCAGGGCTGGGGACTGGAATGGTGGCCATGACCCGTTGACCATTCTGTTACCCAATGTTTGGGCTCTGGGTTATCACTGTGTGTCCTGTGTAAGTGAAAGAGTAAACGTCTCAGCATGTAGAGCTCAAACACGAGAAGCCGTGAACAACACAATATGTCACTGATCAAGCAGAAACATTGCAAGGCCCACTGAAGCAGGGGAAGATAAGTCTTTACTGAGTGTTAACCACCTGCAAATTGTAAGCCTAAATTCAAGCATATGTGGAAAATGCCAAGCACATGGAAGGAACTTTTCAGCCAATACACTGGGAGAGCATGATTTAGCTCTTGTCTACAGTAATCTCCCATGAGCTACAGCACAGTTGTTTCAGAGCTATGAATATACCAAACCTGATGCTGGCTGGGAAAATGAACTTCCCCAAATTGAATTTTCAGTGTTTTCACCCACAAATGGATGACAGTTATACAAGATAAAAGGCATTGTAAATAGCACTGTACATAGACATGCAGAGGAAATCATGGGAAGAGGCTGTTCTAAAGAACTTACATATATAAAATCTGTTCAAGATACGTAATGTACTTCAAGTGCTCCAGTTTTTCGCCTGCCACCCTTCTGTCATACACATAGGAGTGGGACTGATAGAGTGCAGTCAGACACAGAGGTTATCTCTAGATTCTTTTTTTTTTTTTCCTTTTTAAAAATTGGGCTTAAATGTCTTCATATTATGTGGTTTTGGTTATTTCCTACACACACACATGCATTCTCTTCCTTCTTCCTGAGCAGACCATTTCCCCATCAAGTTTCTGAGGGCTTTGCCAATTTATAATTTTTTTATAAACAGAAAAGAATGAAGAAAATACTATGTAGTTCCTTCCAGAAGCAAGGCAAAACAACACACACAGTGGCTCTGATTATTAGTGTCTGTGGTAAGTGTGTGCTATATGCAAACCATGAACAGTCTTTGGGCTAAAGTTCACTTGCACAATAAAACATTCTTTTTAAAGGAATGCAAATAGCAAATAGAGATCTAAAAATCTGCTAATTCCCAAACTAACCAGAACAAAAGGGAAATAGTCTCAGTTTTCTATATTGTTCATCGTAATATCTAAAGCCAAGTCTTAATTTGCTTTAAAATCCAGAATAATCCCACAAATGCGGCACATAATGAAGAAATTGCCAGCAACTGCTGACTCCTTCTCACAGATATTTACAGGGGGATTATCAGAAGCACTCAGCATTGTCCAAATACTGTTCTACTGTTGTAAATGGGAGCAAAAATCCCCCAAATAAAGGTCTGAAAATCGTAACTAATAGTTCTGTGAGGAGAATGAAGCTTGAATGACATTTTAATTATCAAAATTTTGCAGTGAAATACATTCACTTTCAGTGAAGTCCCCTGCCCAGTCTGCTGTCACAGGGAATAACAGAACAGGACTTTTTCCCTCATATCAAATATGTTTGCAGTAAGAAACCTGTGTTTCTCCTTCACCCTGCACTTAACATTTTGCACACACTACACAAACATAGCAGGAACAGTTTCTGAGTACTAGTTAGTTCAAAGTCAGATGGGCATAAGTAGTAATAATTGTCCATACTATAGCTCCAGCTCACTATTAACCCATCATCTTCAACAAACATCAGAAGTAGCCTTGCAGATATTTCACCTTGAAAATACACATGCTTATCATCAGGACAGACCAAAAGGAAAGATATTCTCCAATTAAAGTGCAAATGAGAGGTATCTAATCATGCTAATCAATGTTGCACAGGAAAAATAGTGTGTCCTTAAAAAGATAATGGTAAGCAGCTGATGGACAGAAGGGTTTTGTAGCCACCCCCTGCGCTGCCCACTGGTGCTTCTGGACAGTTGTTTCATTAGGAGAAGCTTCACATTAAAACACACTGCTTTTTCAAATGGAAAACTATCCAATTAAGAATCCTATTTCTTCTGAGCAGCCAACTATGTAGGCTTAACTGAGCTGCTGATGATGACTAAATCTTCTCAGCCTTTGTAATATATTTTTGCTGTGTTCCCCTGTGTGAGACGGAAATACTTAAACTGATAATGACAACAGGGTGGGCAGGTATGTGTCAGGCAAAATGCTGTGACTAAACTCCCATTTACGAAGAGGCAGCAAGCTCAGGCGCTGGCACGAAAAACATCTCTTTGAATCAGCACTTCCCAAACCAGTGTGTGAAACTGAAACATGCAGCAGCATTGCCAAGTTTTGCAGCAGAGAACAAAGGATGCCTGAGAGTTGAATTGGATTCTAGCATTTAAAACTTTCCTGTATGGGATGCTGCCCTACTTCTGATTCTTTGGGTAGCGTGTGCTGTATTGGCTTGGGTGTCTCTCCACAGCTCTACATAGTGCAGGCAGACAGGCTCCTACTTTCTTTATTCATCCTTTCTCCCTCCTTTTTGCACTCTTTTATCTGTTTTTAGAATAAATAAATAAACACTGTTCAGCTCCCATTGAGCTGTAATAATAGTCTAAACCATGGGAGTGGGAACATTTCCCCGTTTCTCTTGCTACATTTTTCAAGGCATGCCGCTGAAGGGGAGGGTGTTCACAGGGAACTCAGTGATCTTGGCTTTACACACAGAAAATTCCTTGCTCCCTGGGAAGGTTTTGAGAAAGAGAAATCATCCTGTGACCCTGTTAGTGAGAAGCTTCAGGCTGGTGTAAAATTACACCTGCCAAACTTAGGGGGAGACAAACCTTTTGCAAATGGCAACCACTGTCATGCCATCTGAGAGCATGCTTTAGATGTTCCTCTAGGACACTGCACATGTCCTGACTGGTGAAGCAATGCAGTTATTACAATTGACCTAGACTTAACCTTTGATCCTTTGAGAAGAGCTCTTAAGTCATTTTTTATTAGTCATCTCTTCTGGGTCATGCCTCTGCATCTTCCTCTGTCACAATCCTCTGCTAACTCACCTCCAGGACAGATACTGGCTGGCTTCTGGCTGTATATGCCAAGGGAGAAATACGTTCTACCTACTTCTGCTAATACCCCAAGGGCCTCACTTATCTTTCTGAAGAAAGCTTGGGAAAGTCTAGTGAAAGCAGGCAGGGCTGTCCTTTGTACCTCCACAGCATCTGATGAGAATAAGAAATGCAGCACGCAGCACAGCATTGACTGAAGGCACGCCTCAAGCCCACCGACTCTGAGGGCAATCCCAGTGAGTAAATCACAGCCTTGCTTGTCTCCCCAGACACACCACTATGGTGGCAATCTCCTGGTATGGGGATGTCTACATGTCTGCACAGCCCCTTGCAGACTGAGGTCCTTGCAATGTGTGCTTGGAGGTGCAGGCAATAAACCATCCGAACAAGGATATCAAAGCTGCATCTATTGCCATGTGCAGGGACACAGGAAGGACCTGAGCCTGCCATCTGGAGATGGCTTTACTCATTATTCTGCTTCTTCTTGTGCCTCAGGATTCAGCACAACTCCCTGCCAGTCTCCTCATTGTAGTCCTAGCATCAATGCACTTCATGTCACCAGTCAGGCTGTCACTGTCATCACAAGCCATAGGCAGGCAATATCTTGTGTGTGTTTGCTTTCAGGCCTTAAATTCTCCTCAAATTCTTTGACTGACTGTTCCTGATAGTTTCTGAATGCAGCTGGCCAGTTGCTGCCCTTCCTGCCCTGGAAATGTCCTCTGGGGAAGATTAAGAACGTTTGGCTTGCTGCAATATTCACATCAAAAGCATAAAGTCTGGTCAATCCCTACTAGCAGCTCTGCTCATTTTCAGGACTCAGAGATTTTGGCATCTCAAGAGTGCATTTTATTTTTTATTTTTTTTAAAGGCAGCATTATCTTAACTGCCACAGAACACGTTGAGGGGAAAATATAGAAAACACACTAGGCATATAGATGGCTATAAACATGACTGCAGCACTGTAGACTGTGATAGAGCTAATACATAAAACATACAGGATTAAAACGCACGGCATCTTGACCCAGCTGTTAATGGAGCTGGGATTCACAGCACTTGTGACATGGGCTGTTAGTCCAGAAACAAAGAAATAATTCATCACTGACTGTGTGCCACTGGCCTTTGGTTTTAAGTAAACGGAAGTAGAAGTGCTGTCAGATAAATGTTTGTGTCCTGCCTTAATTTTAGCACAGCCGTTTACAATCCAGATCTGCTCAAGGTTTTCCAGCAGAGAGCACAGGATGGAGCTGCACTGTCCCCATGTAGAGGGGTGAGCAGTGGATACCCCAACAGCAGGGGGTGGATGTGAGCAGGGAGAGGCCAGCACAGATGAGGGCTGTGCTGCAGGATGCTGCTGGGGCAATGACATGCAGGGAGGCAGCCACACTGCTTTTCCTTCTCCTTCCCACAGCTGAGGCCCCAGGTATGTCCACTCCCCCATGAACCCAGCTTGCCCGTCCAGTGTCCTGACATACCCAAACTGAGCACCAGCACCATCAGCACTTTTGCCCCCAGATGTAAGGTATCTGCTGTGTTCAGCTCCTGATGCTGACCCTGAGTCTAACCCACTGGAAAAGCAACTTCAGTAGCTGAGCCAAAGCACGTCTGAGAAGCTGAGTTTTGACCTGTTGAAAGGGTAGGGAGGCTTTGTGCCAGCCTTGGCAGCTCAGTAAATCAATCCCCATGTGGCATTTTCCTCCCCCTTGAGTCTATCCCTGTGAAGGTAAATCACAGTGTCAGCTACCTAGGTATGTTTTGGTTTTAGTTTTGGTTATTGGCCTTGAGAAATAACCTCATTCACATCGCAAACATATGCATCAGACTCCTATACCCACTTAAACATTTTGTTTATTTTTCTGAAAAGCAACACGGGGCAAAGAGCTGCACTATTTTAATGTGCTGGTTCATTGTCAAAAGAGTTGACTAATATTCTCCTGCAAAGGCCAGTACTTACTATATGAACCAACTATCAAGTTCAACTGACAAGTTAATCCATTAACCTAACCTTCATCTAATAAATACCAAAGAGAACAGATTCCCATTGATCTCAGCTGTCACAGGGATTTTGGACTCTTTAAACTCAGTACTGCCTGTGGCTAATGGGTCCATCAGAGTTAAACCCATCACGTATATTTTCTGCTTTCCTATGTCTTATAAATAATTCTCTGAGCCGTTCTTATCTGCTCTAGCCACTTCTTCACTTACTTATTTGTTTATACTTATCCTGTGCTCTCACACTGAGTTCATCCCTGAAAAACTTCAATGAGCTCTTTTCTGCTTCCACAGGGCTTAGCCCACCTAATCTGATTGCATGTTCTTAAAGAAGCCATACCATAAAATAGGTCTACTTCTCTCCTGTGATCACCGTTTCTGGGCTCTTTCAGTGGCACACGAGCCAGGAAATGTTTGTGGAAACCCTCTTACCCATCACTGGGAATTATGAAAGTGTCAGCTCACCTCTCCACTGAAAGGCACTATAGGTTTGGCAATATGTGAACAGCAGAAAGCTGAGCATCCACTGACTGTCAGCAAGCACGTAACATGTCAGAATGATGCAGTTTGATTGTAGTTTAAAGGTAAAACTTTATTTAAAGGACTTTGCATTAGATCCTTCCTAAGAAACTTGTACATGGTATTCAGCCCACTCACAGACCCACCTCAGCTTTTGGCATGCCAGGTTTGAGCAAACAGAACTTAACAGGTAGGACTTCAAGAGTTGCTGTAATGTGGGAATCAAATTTCAGATCGGAGGAGTACCAGGAGCTGGATCAACTCCCATGTAACCCAGGTTGGCTTTGTAATCCCATCTCTATCTTATCAGATCTAATTGATTTTATTGAAAGAATTTCCTCTCCCAGGAGTTCCCCCTTCTCCCACCCACTTTCTCCCTGGTCACTCCCTTTGTTGCCGTGTAAATTTTGGACCTTTTGTGTCACCTCTCCGTTGTCACACATTTTCAAACTGTGGGCTAGGAATTTAGTGTGATGCAGCCCCCTTCTGCTTCCCATGAGCCCCCATTAAAAAAAAATAACATAAAATAAATCTAATTACTGTTCTCCCTTATGTGCTTGTGTTCCCCACAACAGGCAGATGGAACATTGTCCTTGCTTCATTCAGCTTGCAGAGTGTATCAAGTCTAATCTTCTTGTGCTTTAGCTATGTAACCAACCTTTTGATATTGTATCTGTAAAAAATACCCAATAAACTATAGTTTTTTGTCTATTGGAGAAGACTTATCTCACACCTTTCTCTTAGGTTAACTGTAAGATTTCCATCTATCTTTTATTTTGTTAATGATTCATTATTATCACATCGACTTAGAGCTCAGTTGTTAGAATAGACAACTTTAGAAATTCAATGATGACACCACAACATTTGTAAAGGTGATTAAAATAAAATCTTGGAAGCATCAACAATAGCTTGTTAATGAAATTAATCAGGCTGATTTATTATAATAATAATAATAATAATTATTATTATTATTATTATTACTACTGCTACTACTACTACTACTTATAGAAGAATGGGAATTCTGTTCCAAACGTTGTTCTTCACAAACATTATTTGTCTCATTAGGTCTGTACTGCTACAGAATGTTGGTGTTTTTTTTTCCCCTTTGTTTTCCTTTTGTTTTTACTCTTTTTAAAGGAAAAACATCATTGAAAGGAAAAGGGAAGCTACACCAGAGCATAAATGTCAGGGGTATAAAGCAAGCCATCCTCAGTCACCCCTAGTGAATAATAAATGACAGCAAAATTCATTCCACATCTGGAATGTGGTCTGTAGAAAATCCGACAAGTATAAATCACCACCCTCGATCAACATATAAACCCTGCCATGATGCAAATAATGCATAGCTCGTATGTTTGTGTATTTTAGTGCGGTATCATGAGGAGGAAGGAAGGGCCAGGTGACAGGATACAGGGAAGTTAGAAAATAACTTTGTCCATTTCAAGAAACAATACACAGCTTCCACCAACAGAGGAATATTTTTTAGAAAGGAAATTTACTCTCTCCTGCTTCACCACTGCTAACTCCTTCTCCCCCAACTTAGAAGCCTGTAGCAAAAAAAAAAAAAAAAAAAAGACATCTTGAACTCTGCAATCAGAAGGTCACGAAATATCAGCTTGGCTATGCTGGCTACATTCACTTCTCCTTTGTAGAGCAGTTATTTCAGATCAGATGCAAGTGCATGTCCTGCTTCTTCTCCTTGGAAAATTTGCTCCTTCCCCCCTCATTCCCTCGCTGCAGTTCACTAGCAGGTCACGCCAGCAGCTTCTCACTGCTTTGCAAGTGACTGGGTTTCACAAAGGTGACTCCCAACCCATGCAGTTGAGTTAACATTGTCTTTCTGTGATTTTTTTTCCCAGAACACGGTGTGCAATCTTGATCCAAAGCCCTCAGGAGCAGACAAAAATGTAAAGAGAAATCCTTTATAAGGATTTCACAGTATGGATGTATGGCAGCTGAGACTTTTTCTGCTCTAACTCTGAAAAATGAACTTTACATCATGGTCAAGTCAGCACAGCTATGGTGATTGACCCAGACGCAGCACCTCTTCCATTGATTTGCTATTGGTTGCTTTCCTCGTAACTCCTACTTCACCCTGCGATGTTCTAGATTGCCAAAGGAAGGGGGAGTGGGGGGTAGAAGAGTTAATGAAGCTCATGATTAAATGACAAAATGTCAATCTCAACCTTCAGTGTGTGTGAAGGAGTCTCACAAGTCATGCTATTTATCTCCCTTCTGTATTTCCTAGGCATGCAGGGCTTACTACCTGTGTAATGTCCATGACTGAAGATAGAAAAGCTGCCTTTTAGCATGTTAGTAAAAATCAGAAAAGCCCCACTAAACTTATTATATTGTTTATGCGTACATTATTGTGGGAGATAAAAGAGATTTGAAGGAGCACATGACAGATGTTCTTCACACAATCAAAGTGGACAAATTCAGCTTCCAAGAGGATGACTGTTAATGTAGAATAATCCCATTTTAGATTTATGCCATCGAAGCTGAAAAAAGAATTGGGTCTTTTATAGCATTTGACAAAGATATATGACAGATCCTTACATTAGCAATATGTAAGGTGTCCCTTTGCTTCCAAAGCTTTAAA
The DNA here is from genome assembly GCF_964211835.1 of Anser anser. Classification (NCBI taxonomy): domain Eukaryota; kingdom Metazoa; phylum Chordata; class Aves; order Anseriformes; family Anatidae; genus Anser; species Anser anser. The sequence continues at coordinate 10,958,025 of NC_139721.1, forward strand.
AATACTTTAAAAATTATTTTTATTAAAACTAGTTACATAGCTTCATCATCTATAATGCAAAAACACCTTCGTGCACATGCACAGTGGGCTGAATCTTCAATCACTACTAATTTGAAGTGATTCCTTCAGTGTCTGACTCAATGTATTTTATGTACGATATAACCAGAATACTTGTGGAAGAAAGGTAAGTCTGTTGAGATATGGTCTGAAGATTAGATGATTTCTCTATTCCCTGGAAGTAATTCCTACTATGCAGGGGAGACAGAAACCTCTGAGTCAGTACTTACATGACCTCCCTCTTCTATCCTTCTGAATGGTACATTATTTATCAAAATCACTTTTATTTATTTATTTACTTATTTATTTATTTATTTATTTATTTATTTATTTATTTATTTATTTATTTTGGGACCCTTTAGACACAGATATTTTGATTAGGATATAATATAATATAGGAGGGAAATGCTTAAATGTGTGACTTTTCCATTTCTGAGCATGCCTTCTAGCATCTGCTATGGGGTATGAAACTATTCTTGAACTGAAGGATAAGGAAAATTTACCCACAGCTTAAGCACTACGATTCAGTCCACAGGCTCCAGGTAGTCTGAAGCAACCCCCCAAAATGCAGACAGTGTGGACTTGAAGCACTTGGTGCAACCTGTCCTGCTGTCCATATCTACTCCTAAAAGGCAGCACTAACAAGTATTGCAGAAATGCCACGCTGCATTTCAGCTGTAGCTTTCTCTGGGTGAAAGTTCCCACAATTTACTTAGAGTTTAAGAAATGTCTTGGTGTTCAGTACAAACACACAGCAATACTGATGTATATCAAATATCTTTACCTTAAATTCCTGTTCCCTCTCATACAACAAAAATTAACCATTTTGGAGGAGAGTTTTTTTTTTTTTCTTTTTTTCTAATTAGACATTAATTTGTCCTGATTTTCCTAGAAGACTTTTTTGAAGAACAAGTTATGAGACTACAGATACCAAAACTTTTGCGGTATAAAACAACAAAAAAGGTCTTTGCCACTTTACAGTTCATCTTGATGAGACACAGTGTCCAGATCAGTCTCAGGTGTGTTCCTGCTGGTGCCAGGTGTCAATAGAAAGCTCAGTAATGACTCATTTGCTAAGTAAAGGCTTCCCTTCCCTGAAACACAGCTCATTGAATCTCAACTATTCAGAGCATGAAGCTGAAAGTTCTGGTAGCTACCTGCTAGTTCTTTCACACAAAGAGAAGGGAGCTTGACTCTATCAAAGGTTATTCTTGAACTTCAGAGGTTTAAAAACATTTTTTTAAAACTATCTGCTTTCTAAATACAGCAGAAATGCTATGAAGTTGTGAGTTGGGCACTACTAAATTTTATGTTGCCAAATCAGTTTCAGTGAATCCTCAGGAAAAAAAAAAAAAAAAATACTGCATCCTGGGATTGAGGTCCTCCAGTGGCAAGGGAGAATCTGATGGGGAAAGATGTGCTGGAATACAGACAGAAAAATAAGTGTTTTGATTTATGGGAAACAGTTAAAATGAACTCCATCTTCTCTGATTTTATTCCTAATATACACTGCCTTGTGAGCTGCTCATCCATAAAATGTGAGCTGTAGCAACTACATTTTTACTAAATTTCAAGTCCAAGTTTGTAAGTTTATATGGGCTCCACAGCAGTGTAGAGTTTGGACATTTGTCTTCTAAAATTCTCCCAGAAAATATGCTTTTGGTCTTGAATTCAGCTATAGACAGAGTTACAGATTTTGAGTCGCTGTGGTTTAATGAGCAGCCAGTTCTCAGCAGAGTAGTTTAAGCTACCATAGATCTGGAAGAAAACTGTCACTTGGGTCAGTCATAGCAATCCCATGGCACCTCGAGTCAGCCACAACACAGGCTGGTCCTTGGGAGAAGTGTCCTCTTTAAAACTCCTTTCTTGTGGCATTTCTCACCTCTTCCCTCAACTTGTACCACACTTTCCTTTGCAAGTGTAGATTATACTCAGGTCACTTCATCTGACTCTGTTCCTTCTCAAACATCTTTTTGTCAATAAAAGAAAGAAGGGGAGAGAATTTGAACTATTTACAATTTCTTGTTATTGAATTATAATTAGTCTTACAAAGATTTTTGAAATTTTCCTCAATCCTCAAAAAAATCTTTTTCTGACTAACAAAACACCCCCTGCAAATTGGTAATCAAATAAAAATTTTGGCAGAATATGTTCAATATAACCTACTTTTTTAATGTTTCTAGCTTGAGTTGCCATTTTTTTAGTCCTACTTCTTATATGTTGAATCTATGGTTATATGTTATGCGTTTAGTGCTATATAAAATCAGTGTTTTTTACATGTATAAATATATATATATTGTCACCTAGATATTTACACAGAAAGCAGTATTTAGCTTATTAAAAGGAAGTAAAAATAAGACTTCTGGCAGGGTTTGTTTTTATAACACATGGCCTTCCACTAAGCTTTGTTGTAAATCTTTCAGCAACCACTAGTAATGCAAGACTTCAAGGAGTTTCAAGCAGTGACCCAAACCTTGTTGTCCTCAAAGTGCTATGGACACAAATAGGAAGGGCTCTCTCCCACCCTAAATAGTGTAGGGAAATGATGAGAGATTGATATCATGAAACAACAGCAGTGGAGGAATTAGCCAGCTAGTCTCAGCTAGTTGTCCATGCACAATAGTTTGCACTGCTGTGCTGTGAATTGGAACAGGGAAGTAACCCAGATTTTCCAAGCCTAGCCCTCTACAAACTGTAGCAGTTCTCAGAGCCACTTTGCAGCATCATTGCACAAGCTGCTGCGCTATCATAGCTGAGAATATGTGCTAAAATATGGGGCAGAAACGTGGTAGGAAAATAGTAACACATCAAGCTGGTCCTGCTGGTGAAAACTGTATCCTGAAACCAGTGTCCCATGATAAGGAGTCTCCTAGCTCACTGTATCCTGAAACCAACGTACATGATAAGGTGTCTCCTCACTAACTGTCATAGGTGATGGTGCAGCACCACCGTATCTATCCAAAGCTACTCATAGATGTTTTCTATGGGGGTGTTCAGTTTTTGAGCCAACAATTATTCTTTCTTTGAGATAACGTGCATTGTTAATGATATATGCACCTGAAACTGGGAACTCCTGCTGGACATCAGTAAGTAGGGTTTGTTGAAATTTATATTCTTATACATAACAGGAGTATACAGAGCTGTAAATATTGCTAACAGATAAATGCTTGTTTTTCAACCTCTTACTTCAAAGTTTAAGCCAAAATCTAAATATTACAGATATAGAACCAACTGACTGCAGTAGAAGAGGGGATTGAGGAGAAAATATTATCCTTTACCTTCCAGCTACGACATTCTTAAATCTTTCTCTAAAACAGGCAGTCCAACACCTTGGTGGACATATGGAAACATATGGAGACATATGTCCAGATGCTGGACAGACCTTCACTGTGCTCCAGGATGCCGACTCCTGTCTTTCTGGTTTCTATTGATTCTATTGACTATATGGATTTCTGCTGGAACACAGATCATATAACGAGTCCCATACTAATAGAGGAAGGATTTATCATGATTGTTCCTGAACCCAACATGGTCTTCAAAAAGTTTCCAAAAGAAAACAGGAAGCTGCCAAAAAGAAGTGGACATCTCTAGTTCAACAGTTGGCTCTTTTGTCTGAAACCAAGAAAAGCACCATTCAGGACTCTAATTGATTAAAACTGAGAGCAATTGCCAGAGCACCAATAATTGCTGGAAGAGGGCAACGGTCACCCTAACGCGTTGTCACTTCAGAGGAAGCAGAACACTAACAACCAATCAAGCAGCATTAGTTGAAAGTAACCTTTTAATGACCCCTGATTTCTCCTTCAGGAAATGTTTTCTACACAATTTGTATTACATTTTTAATGTTAGCCTGTGAGTCTCTGAATACCTTATTTATTCTAAATTCTAAAATATGCAGAAGGCTCAACTGCTCCATTCTGGCTGTGTACTCTAAATACCTTCTGACATGATTACCAGATGAGCCCCAGGAATTCTGTAGCTCATCAAAAATTTGTCCCATTCTTGCCATTTTTTTTCAACAAAACTACTTCTTTTGATAACTCATCCACAGCTGCCATTAGCTTTACTTGTCTTGTTTTGTTTGATTACTTACTCCTGATTAACTCAGACTCCCACTTGACTTAGTTTTATTTTCTCATTCACTCACTTACACATTGTTGTACTCAGCATTACAAGAATGCTACTGATAGTCTCATAAACTTTATGTTTTCTTTACAGCCTGAAGGTTGGATTAAGATGTAAAACCCTGGAATCACCACTCCTATTTACAGAGAGAGAAAAAAAAAAGCGGGGGGGAGGGAGGTAAGATTGCACTTCAGGTTTTTTCAGTAAAGCTAGGAAATGTAACACTGCTTCAGAAATCCTGGTACAAATAAATGAGAACTCAAAAGTATTTTTCTGGAAAAGATTATCATTTTTAAAAGGATTTCATGATCCATGAAAAATATTTACTCTTCAGGTCATCCAGATTTTTCTCTCTAAAGGAATTACTTTCTCTATTGTGCCAGAACCTCTGGAAGTCTGATACCAGTTTAAATTTATTTCGCTTTAGTGACATATTTCTTACACAAAATTATTCTCCTAAGTGATGTATGCATATTAAAATGCCTTTTTATAAACCACAAACCTGTATTACACAGAAGAATAAAACCAAGAAGACATATGCCTTGAACATCCAACATCCCTATGGTCTTGTATTTTCATAGTTCACATTCCTCCTTCTCCTTGGCCTTTTTTTATCTTTTACAGTGTTATCTGAAAATACAGTGTAAACACTTAAGACCAGGGACTGCCTTTTGTATGTTGCCAAATTGCCAGACATATACAGAACGTTGTATAAATATTAAATTAATACTAATTAATAAATAAACCGTCTCTTCACAAGTGAAAAATGGAGTTCTGAGAAGTAATCTCACCCTGTCAAGACAGAAAAAATCCCAATCATGAAGAGTCCTGTAATTAAGCAGAAATGTCTGGAAGCCAGTCAGATGATCTGTCTGGATCACCTTCCTTAACTTTAGATATTTATAGAGGAAATACATACAGCAGAGCTGGTCACACCATATACAGTCAATGAAGAGAAATATGTCCTGACAGTGTTTCTTCATCTCAACCTAAAGAAGAAGGCTCAAATACATCAGATTAATAGTAGTTGTTTTTCTAAGATATGTTGTATGAATCCCACCACCCTATGCTTAGCCCTCACAAGGTTCCCTCCCATGCCAATGTTTTTACCTGGACCACAATTTCCACCTTCCCCAAAGTGTTTTATGGTAGTCAGCACTGCTGCTTGCCAGCCAATTCCTTTGCTCTTTATGGTTTCCTTTACCCCATTTCTTGCCCACTGTGCATAAAACCTGGGCTTATGTGTTCGCTCCTATTAGCATCCCTCTTACAGAGCCTGCTCATCCCACAGTGGCAGGGTTCAAATTGTTCCTACTCTAGCTGGAGCCCTCGGGAAGAGGTCTGACGTGACCTGAGTGTTACTGGAAGAAACATTGCTGCTGAAAAAGCCAGACCTGCAAGGAAGAATATGAAAGAGAGGCTTGTTACTGAGTTTATGGAAGGCTATGAACCATGAGATGGAGAAGGTACTTTCCTGGCAAGATCATGAACTTGTAGTTGGTGATTGTGTTTTATGGGGGGCTCTATATACACACAGAGAACTATATAAATATGAGCTTAAACTGTACACTTGTACTCATCTGCATAGTTCATAGTGCTTGCTCACAGAAGTTGTCACACAGACGGTATGAGAAAAATCAGAGAAACAGGGCAAAGGTTTACTAAAAAGATACTTTTATTTAGTGGATATTTGTTCTTGAGAAAGTGAGTTTCACTACAACATAAGATTTCTCTGTTTGGTAAGCTGGCCCTATATTTTGAAAGCCTTGCAAAGGAGGCCTTGTGAGGAAGGAAAACATTTTAGATTTATTGACATAGAATGGTCCCCAAATTATGGGGGGCTTCCACCATGAGAAGGAGAGTACTTCACCATTGCCCTTCCCAACACAAAGATCAGCTCTCAAAGCAGACGTGTCCCCAGAGATATAATGGGACAAGGAGACTTTCCCTTTAAGCAAAGAGGCAAAGGAACATGTCCCTGCCCATGAATTTGTATATAATTTGAAGGCAGCTGACACCAGAGAAAGACACTGGATGAAATATCTTTCAGAGCCTTGAAAGAGAAGACCGATAGCCTCCAAGGGAGTGATGTGACTCAATACTGAAGAGTCAGCAAAACCAAAAGTTTATTCATTTCTCCTGTATTTGGGAGTTGTATACTTGTCCTGGAGGAGACAGACTCATCCAGATCATCAGCTTGCACCAAACATCCTGCAAGATGGAAAACAGAGGCATGGCTCTGTCCCAGCCTGGACCAGGTACATTATTTCATCACAAACAGACTGAAATAACAGATGAAAGGGTCTGAGAAACAAGGGCAGAAGTAACTGAACAGGGATTTGGGCTGGGTCTGCATGTCAAGCATTTCCTCATCTACAACATGGGGATAAAATAGAATTTTTGACTCTGGAAGTAAACTGTCAGTGTGATCAATGTTGCCACCATTGCACATGTGCTGGAGTGCTCATTTACTACAAGGACTTTGCTGCCTGAGCTTTGCCTCAGTTTCTCTGTCTGCAAAATAAAAGGAGGTGGATGTGTTGGGCTTCCACTGGACAACTTTTTAAAAAGACTTTTTAGGTCTCCTAAATCATTGTTTTCTTGTTCCAAGCTGACCAGAAAACCACTGCATGTTCTCCCCTCTGTGATCTTAAAATAGCATTGGGCCTTTTCACTTCTCGTTCTCTCAACAGCATCAAAATGCTGCATTCCCCCCTTCAGTTCTCTTTTCATGTTTTAGCTCCTTTTGTTAGTTGAGGTAGATGATGCATTTGGGATTCATTTGTAAGGTTCAAAAGCTTTTAGGCAAAACATCTGTTTTGTCAGAATAGTGCACACCATCCCTGGTGTTGGGGAAGGAAGCAAGTATTGGGCTGCAGCAAACTCCTTGTATAAAGGGGAAGCAGCCATTCCTCTGGGGTCAGAGTCCAGAGGATCTGGACTTTGTTCAGACTCTCCTGCCTGCAGACAGGGCATCAGGAAACATAAACACCTACCAGATAAAAGCAAAACCTAACCCCAGAGAAACAAGCCTGGATATTTACCTCCACAGATCTAACTCCGGATTAGACCTATGCAGCTCACACTGGAGCCTACCAGCAGCTACTGATGTTCATGCTATTGTGGCAGAAGGACCCTACAATTTTAAGAACTGCCTTCACAAACAGCCTAAAAATCAGACAGGAAATCAGACACAAGGAAGGATATGGGATAACAAGAGAATGCTATTTTATTGTAAGAAGAACAGGAATCTTTATACGATGGGACATACTGGAGAATGTCAGGTATGTACATAAAATAAAAGGCTGTTGCAACAAACCCAGAATATTTTGCTAATCATTGCTGAGAAATCAGCATGAAAAATTCATCATTGCAAAGTCAGCTATCCCTGTCATGTCTTGCCCAATCTGCTTGACCCAGCCTATGATAAAATAAAAGGCAAGAGATACTGGTTTCTGATGGACTTTCCCTTGAGAACCTGTTGCCAGAGGGAAAGGTCTGGCTCAACAGAGAGTATGCAGAGCTCTGCAGCTGGTGTCTACAGGTGCCCACAGGGGGTAGAGACCCCTACAGCTCTCCCTTCTGCAAGTTTCTCTCTGCCTTTCTTCTTTTCTTCACCCAACAAATACAAAAAGTGATTGTTTTGTAAGCCCAGTCTGCTGGGCTTCAGCCCCATTTCATCAAAGCTATTCAAGTGATATTGCTTATCATAAATCTGTTCATTCTAATTTCAGCTGCTCCATCTTCTATCAGCATCAAATTGGTGTCACTGAACATAGATATTGACTAACTCTGCAGTCCCTAATTTTCTTCTTCTCTTTCAGGAGCTTTCATGTGTGGGTGTTTAAAGGAAAGCATCATCCAGACCGGAGTGGAAAAGAAAAAGATGACAAGCTGGAAACACACACACACATATACACACAAATCGAGTGAGGGACCTTAAACTATAAGGATTGGCTGAGTCTTGAGCTCTGAAGGTGAGACTTGTGCAATGAACCCTTTCCACCAACTGTTCAGACTGAAGTTCACCCAGTTATATGACATTATGCTGCATCCTTTCTTCATGTCCATAACTTATCTGTCAGATCCCGATTTGCCTGGGTACAAGTAGGAGAGAGGCTGTAGCACTGGGCTGCAACCTGGAAATGTCTACCTCTTCATGGGTCCCAGCTTTTGAAGTCACCCTCCTGTTCTGCACCCAGTGCCAGCCTACTTACCTAGACATATGCTAAATGTGTAGTCTACTTTGGGGATTTCACACACTAGGACTGGATAAATTTTACAAGTCAGAGGGCAGAATGAATGTTATTTACAGTAGGTAGAGCCTTCCAGACATGCTGTCTGATGGGTAGGATAGGTGTCTTCTGCTTTCAGAGAAAGCAGCTGGAGTCAAGCCCAGAAATTTTCTGCAGTTATCATAATTCAGCTGCACTGCACACAAACCTTAAGACATTAAAATGATACAGCATTAAAATGAAAGAAGTGCAGCAGTTTCAGTTTAAATTGCACTGGGTATCATGATTTCACATTTCCTAGCTACGTGTGTGCTTTAGCTCTCATCCACAATGTACTAATAGCGACTTACCACAGATAATGCTGTTAAAAAGGAGTCAGCAAAATTGTAATATGTACCAGTCTTCTCTCCAGAAGTGAGAACTTTAGACCAGCTTTGGAAAGGCATGTGCTTCCCACTGGCTTTATGGAGAACTTTTTTGGGGGGGTTCAATGAACAGTACGCAGCCCTCAGAGCTTTCAGCTGGTCACTCCGACAGGTCATGCAGTATTGCTATTTCTTAAATCCTTATGCTCCTTGTTGTGTTTAAGAAAGGCTGCTTCCCTTCTCCAAGTGGATATATTTCAGTTGTGAGTGAACAGATTCTAGTACAAAGCAGGCTAAACTCTCCACTGCTCTGTACTTTTTTTTTAACCAGTTACTTTGCTGCAAGGTGGGGATGGAAGGCTGCCAGATTCTAGTGGTAGCCTTTCACGCTCCTATGGTATAGGTTATTACAGTAGTTACAAGGCAATGAAGCTATCAGACACATATATAAACTTAGGGCTGTATGTCTGTGTCAAGAACCAGTTTACCAATAGCTTGTGTTTATGCATTTGATGAAGGGTTCAAACGTACACATTGAAAGAAAAGGAAATGCAGAACTGGCAACTGCATTTGCTGTTACAAGTCACTGTGATCCTGTTCACTGCAGTGCTGCTAAGTAAATTTACACAGAGCCTGTCTAACTCCAGGAGCTGGTGGCTAGCAGAAAAGTAAGAGATAGTTATCTTGATGTTATCTGTCCAACAATATTATAGAAAGAAAAGACAGAAGGGCGTAGAGCCTTTAAGAAGATGCTTTATCAGCACAATATTGGACTGTTGCAATCTACAATCAGGGTACCAGAATATGCTTGGTAAGCATATTTTTGTCTTTTTAGAATGGTCAAAGATTATTTGCTCCTTGTGGTAACTTACTGAAAGGCGTCTAGGAGCACAGAATACTAAATTATCAGTATAGTAAAAAGTTATGTATTATTTACAAGCACAGTGTGAGCTGTCAGGTCAGTTAAATCAATTATTCACCATTTGTTCAATTTAGCTTTGTATAAATCTTCATTTTCTCACTCAGCAAATTCCAAATTTACTACAAAGCCTTCTGCCATGTCTGTAATGAGAACAGACTGAAAAGTATAAAAAGGCAGACAGCTTACTAAATTTATAAGCAATTGCTTGAAAAGAATTATCAATGTCTACACTTTGTTTTATTTTATCTGGAGTGTAATTTTTGAGCACAAATCATACATTATATATATATATTTATATGTATAATACAGTATATATATATTTACATTTCAAGGAATTCAATTCCATCCAATTTTTGACTGCTACATACAGTAAGAGACATTCCTGTAAGAACTGAATGACTGAGTAGAGGAGGGATTCACGGACTTTTAAGGTCAGAAAGGACCATTACCATCTATGACCTCTTGGATCATACACACCGTAAAACTTCACACTGGAATGACTACAACAAACCTGTGACATTTGATTGAACTAGACCATTTTGGAAGAACTTTGTTTCCTCACTAATTTGGCCATAACTTGCAGTCAGGCTAGATCCAAAGTCTGATCTGTTGCATGATGTACAACTGGAATGTATTGCTAGGAAAAGTTATTGGTATTGGAGACCTAAGGGTAGCATTGTTCAGGAAGCATGGTAACTGTGAGCTTATCTATGCACCTCAACCTTGCCCAAGAAAAAACACTCAGCAGAGACATCAAGTACAATCTCTTTTCTTACCATACCACGCCTTTTCTGACTGGACCCTGGCTTTGTCAGAGGATTGTGAAACAAACAAACTAACTAACTAAAACAAAACAAAAACAAACAAACAAACAAACAAAAAAGTATGCATGAAAACATATGATTTTTAAGTTTATTGTTTAAAGATTATCATTCATTAGCTGCACAATCGTAGCTGGCCATATATACCTTTAGTATGTTCCACCCACGAAGCAAAATGAGTTGGCTCAAACCTCATGAAACTTCAGATGTAAGGCTAGGGTTTTTTTTTGTTTGTTTGTTTGTTTTTTCCCTGCAGTGGTCATTACCTCATTGGTTTCTGTAGTGATCATTGTTTTATTCACTGAAACGTGAATAATGAGGCCTCTGGTGTAGCGAGTGAAAAATTTCTTCTCTCTTCTCTCTATACTTCTCTCCTTGTGCGTGGAATTCAGTGATGAGAAAATATTAAATCACACCACGTTTTACTGTCTATGTCCAAAATTTGAGGTGAACAGAATTCTTCAAAGAAGTAATTATAAGAAGTTCTACATTCTGCATTTTGTTTAACATCTTGTAGGATGTAGATCTACCCCCAGCTCCTTCGAACAAAATGTTTCCAGTTCTTTGCACATTGAATTAGGCTTATGTAGCAGAATTGTCTTCGCTGAGCCCAATCTGCCTCATGAACTGTCCTTGTCACTGGGTACTTTGAAGGTGAGTTGCGTTACTCAGAGTGGAAATTGGAAGTGAACAGGCGTTGAGCAGAAGAATTATAACACGTGGAAGACATCCCCAGAACAACAGGGCCAACCATGGCTAAAATCTGTAAGGTCTGAATTCTTGCATTTCATTCATATTTCATTCTGTTATATCCAAAAATTCAGAGAGAATGAAACAAAGCAAACCATGCAATCTCCTTTTTCATTTGGGGTTAAAGATGGATTAAAGAGGTCATCAGACTTGCCAAGTAAAGGTCACATGAATTCAGATGAAGGATGAAATATATTTTCATAGTCCTTTCATTTCTGACTATCATAATTTCTATCAGTCCTCAAGGCCTTCTACCACCCAGAATGACATATATATGTATATATATATGAATATGTATATATTTACATATACACATACATATATTATTGAAGCAAGGGTAATATTGTTTCTGCACAGTGAAGTGGGGATGGTTAGAGACCACCTGAATAGAAATGAGAGCCATTCAGTCTTTCTATACTAAATAGGCAGATAGTGGAAAAGGTGAGAGATGGATTGGTTACTTTTAAGGAACCAGAGTGTAGGAGGAGCTTTATGTGTTCCACAGCAAAAGAATAGCTGGAGGCAAGATGTAAATTCATACTTATCCAGGTGTTTCTGTTCATTGCCTGTCTGTCATTGTGGTTGACTGGACCGAAAGACATCATATGGGATGAGCCATTCACTACTACAGAGCAGGTTACTTTCGGTGTTACATAGTTATCACCTCCCTCTGTGACAGATCAAAACCTGGATAAGCAGTGCAAATTACAGATGGGTGTTTGGAAAACACAAATCATTATATACATATATATATATCCCATATCTTTCAATGCAGAGAATGGAAGAAGTGTTGCATATTCAAAATCCATGAGAGCCTCTACATTTTCTAGAGAAGCCTGGTATGGACAGAGAAATTTAACTTAAAGCATGGCTGCTGTTCTGTATCTTATCATGTTATTGACTTCCCATTCCCATATGAGAAATCAGTTGCTTTCTCTGTGTTTTTTGTTTTCTCATCAACGTGACAAGGACGCAATATCTCTAAAAAGATAAGGGCATAATATTAGAAGGTATTCTGAAATATCATTTAAAAATTTTAGATGTATCTGCCTTTGAACCTAAGGGTACTTGGAACAAAAACAATACTTTAGAGATACCAATAAAATATCAAAAGCCAGCCTCAGAAAAATAGCTTTATGAAATCATAAATTCTTTAAAAGCTCATCAGTTCAGTTAGTTGCTGAAGACACTTGCTCCAGAGAGGCCTCTTGCAAGATTTTGATCCCATGGAAATTAGCATGTCAAAATACGTTGCAAGTCTGACATTTTTTCCTTGTCTATCCATGCAAGAATGTAATCGAAGAAAAAACTAAATTAAACATTTATGATAGAAGCTGTTTGAAAGCTGAGATAGTAGCTAGCACTAATGTGACAGCTTTCCAGTCTGGTACCTTGCAGACAAGCTTTGTTCCTTACTGTTCTGTCTATGTTCCTCGGCTATTTAAAAAGTATTTTCATTGGGAAAACACCCCTTGTTACTTAGGCAGGAATTGATTCAATCTCTGCCACTTTTAAAAATGAGTTTTGTTTTTAAATGGCAAAATTTGCGCCATCTAAATCCTGAAGCATCTACTCAGGTGCTATGAAGCCAAGGGGTAAACTGGCCAATAACCTCAATGTTATGTACAGGAAAATTAGTTCCTCAAACTTGTCTTCAAAAATGAGAGTACCTAGCAGCTTCTGAAACCAACAGCCACCTTTCAGCTGCTTCTCTGGAGCAATACATGGTGTGTCAGTGGGAAAAGTGGTTTCCAGCACAGTGCTTCCCAGAAATAACTCAGTCCTGACTCCCATTTCAGCCTGGGTTTCATTTGTTCAAATGTCTGAAGCAATCTGGAAAAGATGACCCACGTCATGACCCAACCAAAACATTGTCACCCTACAATGGTTCTTCAAATCCTGCCTTGACATCAGGCAGCTTGGTTTTGTCGCAGGTCCCAAGGAGGAAGCAGAGGGGAAAGGATATTTGTGCCAGCGCTCCCATTTGAAAGGGAGCTTCTGGTTCTCTACAGCTTTGATGAGGATGAAAAACAGTCTTGGCTATTTGGTCTGACCGTTAGGAAGTACAGAATCTAGAAAGTCTTTCTGAGCAAGGACTTGACAGACAAACAGTTAAGACTTCTTGTCTCTTCCCATCTTTTAAAGAAGAAGGGGCATCTCTAAGAGGTATGACTTTACAATTTAAAAAAAATAAAAATAAAAAATGGTCAGAGATATAATAGAAGATAAATGAACAAAAGCCCTGAACCCTGAATCATCAGGAAAGACAAACAAACATAATGGCTTTTACTGTGGGTGGTCACTGCTGAACATCCACAGCACAGTGTAGGAAATGGACCAACGTCTAATACATCATGTCCTGTCCTGAGACATGGAATTCTTTGAATAATCCTGTTATTCTTTCTCACTCTGAGTTCTCTGTGGTCTCTATTAAGGCAAACTCGTGTTGTGGAGGATGAGATATTTTTCCATTAGCCACCTCTCTCCTCTAAAGGATCCTCTCAGGGCATCTGTAACTTGTCCTGCAAAGGCTGAATATATAGGCTCTGATGTCAGAGCATACCAACAGCAATGTTTAGCAACATCAAATCATCTGGCTTTATTGGTGATATTTTCCAAATAAACCCATTCAGGATAAAAATAACTTTCTTCTTTTATTTTTTTTATAATGTCAAATTAAAGGACGAGCATTGCATCAGCAGACTTTCACAACACATTAAAAATCCCAGAGAAACAATATATCATACATGAAGAGCTTCCTACCAGATTCATGCAGCTAATGAAATTCTACGCAACTTCTTCCAGGAAAATAGCTTGCGTACTCTGAAGCTATATATACAGGATTTTTACAAACTGTTCTGCATGATTCATTCAGTGCTCGGTAGATTAGATGTTATTGAATTCACATGAGTTCACGTTAAATAAATAAAATGAAACACAACAGCTGGGGCTACTCATCACTCAAGCATATGACATCCATTGCCAAACCCAAGAGAGACTCGGCAGTGTTGTAATTACCAAACTGGGTCAGTGGTGAAATAGAAAGTGGGGATTGTTAGAGCAGCAACTCCTTGGATTATCTGTGCTCAGAATGAACTATGAGAGTCTGTAGTGAATGGTAAGCGCCAATGGTCCAGGTCTGCGCATAAGGAATCACTATACCCATAATTATATTTCATCCTGTAAAATTTAATTACACAGAGAAGAGTATGATGGAGCAGCCTCATCCCACCCATTACAGTGAATTGAATGGCCTGTGTTGCAAGCACTGCACATACAGAAATCCAGCAGAGATTAGGGAGAAAAAAAGGGGGTCAAGCTGTGAGCACTGTATCTGCTTCTTATTCCTGACACTGCTTTAAACTTCCAGGGATGTCTTCCTTAATGGCTGTTCAGAGCGCAGTGCCTGACCTGTGCTTTGCCAGGGCCAGGGCAGGAGCAGAAGCAGAGGAAATGAACTAAAAAATAGAAGATATGTGACTATAGAGCAATTCTGTGTCAAGTAAAAGATGGGTCTTGAGATCAATGTGTGCTAAACATAAGTAGAACAGACTTTACTGTACGGAAAGGAGGGAGGCAACTCAAAGCCATTTTATCTGTGTTACCATAGCCTCCATAACAAAGGTCCATCCCAAGCCTATGCACCACGCTAGCTAGAAATATTAATTTGCATCAGGAGGAGTCAGGGGATCTATGTGACTAACAAGGAGCTCAGCTTATTTGACCTTTCCTAGCCTGCAGGACCAGAAACAGCTGGAGAGAAGAGAGTGGCCTTTGGCACAAGCCTTCTGCAAGACTCAAACATGGAGTTTCCACTCCGTAGCAAGGCACCTTCACCACTCGGCACCCCACCCCTGGCGTGTGCATACTCATTCTTTGTTTTGATAAGCAAATCAGTGCGCACTTTAATGTATTATACCTGGGGGAATTTAACTCGGTACGCTGTGCTGAGGTTCCAAGAGGATGTAGTTATTTTTGACGCCAGTAATTTGTGTTTTGTTTCTTTTCCAAATAGGACAAAAAAAAAAGTTAGAGGCTGGATTTTTGCCTGGTTTCCCTTCAAATCAACATTTATCCCCTGCTCAGCTGACATCAGTGGAAATATCAAAAAATCTTTCTTTTGCATCCTAACAGAAATAATATGGATGTATAAAAATAAAAATAACTAAAGAAGACACAAAAGTCACTGCTTTGCTCTTGCTCTCATCCTTGTTGCTGCCCTCATGAATAGCAGGTAGCTCTGCTTCACAGCCACCAAAGGATGGACATGCCTGGATCCTACCTAAGGATCTAACTCACATACTGCAATTCACAGCTTTGGCTCAGCTCTTATTCACCTGGAAGCCTCTAAAACTTCATGCATGCCTCAATTTTGACCTAGGAAGTCACCTAAAATCTGCCTTGGTACATATGGAAATGAATCTTTCTTTCTAAAGATCAGCAGTTAAAGGTCATAACCAAAATTTAAATGCTTCAGAAGTTATTCGTTTCTCACTTAAATGTTTCTTGCTCTGAAATATGAACCCCAACCAGACAGAAGTAGCGGCAACTACATTCTTGTAAGACTTGGGTGTGTGGGATGCTGAGCTTTGTAGTTGGTATGACAGAGGGATCGGAGAAGTTGGGTGACAATGTTGATATAACCAGTCTTTGATGTTTGAGTTGAAGCAGTACAGCATTAGATCATTATGGTTCAAATCAGTAGTTGATAGTTGGCATTAACAGCCATACACAGAGACACCCAGGACAATTTTTCTCCCTCCCAGACTCTTTCTTTTAACTTTCGTTAACTTACGTGCTGCTACAGTAAAGACTTGCAGCAACTCTCAGCTCTGATTTCCACTCAGCCCCTAAGAACACAGCGCTGAGGACAGGAGACTTTAGCAGGCTCTTCAGTCAAAATTTTAGACATTTTAATAGCAAGAGAGTTTGGGGGTTCAGATGTCAAATGTTATCTGTTATACCTTTCTTGGAGAGCTATTTATAATGCAGCCAGCCAACCCAGCAGGCACAGTGGGGCAGGGCCACAGGATAGAAACAGTCCACTTTGTGCTGAGGCTGGCACTTTATAAGGCCATTACAGGTCAAGAAAGAGGGAGAGGGAGCCTCCATAAATAGCAAATGTCTCACAGCTTAAAAATCGTGACAAGTCTTTCATTTGAAACAACTGCAAGGAGGGTGCTGAGAAGACCGAAACTCTGAATATCCCTTGTTCAGCAAGCTGCCTGGCTGGGCTGGGAACGTGTTGGAGCTTGCAGTCCTGGAGTCTAACATGCTCCCTCTGTTCCTCTGTTCACTCTTCCATGATTTTATAGCTGCTTTTTATAACAAGAACACAGGCACCTTACACCGCCGGGTGTGTGCAGTAATCAGATTTTAGCTGCCGTTCCAAACTGCAGCTGGTAGTTTTAAAAAAGCTGCAACGTTTTCCTTTCAGTTTTCACTATCCCTTGAGGCTACTTCTGGCATTTTGGGACAAAAAGAAAAACAGAGCACCCAGATAAAGCATTTCTGTGTGTGTTTGCATTTTTACGGGAGAAGTACATTTGAGCCACACCCCGGAAGATTTTCACTAGAGCCAACCACTGTCCTCAGATATGGACACATACAGGCAGCATCCAGCTCTCCTACAAGACCTGCCAAGACTCATGTACCAAGCGCGAGATTCACACAGCCAAATCCTCCTCCAACAGCTACTGCTGCCTCCTGGCATCTCTGTCTGCCTCTCCTGCATTTACAGCAAAACCCCTCTTGTCCACGGCCTCTCTCCTTCTGGATCTGGTTGGCCCATCATGTGGGCTATCTGGTCTTCTCCATCTCAGCGATGGGGTCAGCTGTCCCAGCTATGGTCCTGTTCACTGACTCCTGTACTCCTCCAGTGCAAGTGCGGCGGTGATTTACTCCACCACCCACCAACCCTGGGTGGCCACCCACCCTTCAGCAAGACTTTCCCTGTGATCTGACTACAGATAGCATTACCCTGTGTGTCAAAGCCACGGTCTGTATTTGGTTGCTGGAGGTGACAGCTAGCAGTAGGTTTTTTCCATGTGTGCTGCTACTTATCCCACTTCATTTACACCAACTTTTTGCCAATTTTGTCAACTCCATTTCTGCTAGCATGAGACACAAGCATTACAGGTGAAGCTAAGTGTGTGAAGCCCTCCAAGTTCATTTGGCTGAGAATCACATCCCAAACGCTGTGCAGATCTAGGGCCAGAGGGGTGGCTCCAGCCATCAGATCTGACCTCCTGAGTGATGCAGGACATAGACATTCACGTGGGCATCCAGTCTGTGCAGCAAGCAAAAAGGCAACCATGTGGATCAGATGATTTGACCACAGGGAGGTATCAATACTGCAGCAAACAGGGGGATTCACTGTTCCCATCCCACCTGGTTCTGCCCTCTGAGACTGCAGCTAATTAAGTTCAATGACCTTGGATCCAAGCAGCTGCCATAGGACACAGCCCCCAAGCCCTCAGAGTTCAAGGGGGAATTTGGGATGGCTCCTGTGTGATCCTGCTTTTGGCAGCCACTTCTGGGGGACTGGAAGGTGGCAGCAGATGAGGAAGCAAGGAGCAGGCTGGACGACTGCCTGGGGGCAAAGAAGTGCATTCCCTCATGTTGTTCCAAGCACAAATGGTAATTGCAGGATAATTTGGGTTGGATTTCAAACTGCACTAAAGCCCCTTTCTGCCACTTTGGCAACATAAGGTGACCTAGCTGAGGGGACAGAAACAGAAGATGGCCACGGCAAGGGCACAAGCAAGGAAGAGTATGTGACCCTCTCGATGCCTGCCTAAAGGGCAGGGTCAGGATAAATATATCCAAACCCTTCTGGCTGCTGCTATCAGCCTGCAGCAAGGCAGGTTTGCTGTGTGGTCTGGGAGGACAGGTTGAGCTGCGGTCACCGGTGAGCAAGAGGTGACAGTGGTAGCAAGGAGAAGGGGCTGGGGCCCCTGCCTAGCACAGGGCAGGATGCAGTGACCCCAGATGGAGCTGATGTCGGGCAGTTTTGCTCCTAGCCCCTGTTGGGCTGGGAAAGCCTGGAGGCAGGCTGGGGGTGGAGGAAGCTGCAGCTGCAGCCTGGAGTGCTCTGGCTAATCTCTTCTCAAAGCTGCTGCGATCTGGACAGCCCCAGGCTGCCTGAGAGTAAGGGGAAGAGGAAAGGTTATAGAAAGGCCTGTGTGTCCTCCTCCTTCTTTCTTGCCCCAGTCATGGAAAGCAGACTTGGGTCTGATGGATTTCTACAGCCAGGATTTATTTCCTTAGGAGAAACTGTGGCTCTCAGCTCCATAGCATAATTTGAGAGAGAAACCATCCTTTCTCACCCCTGCGTGCCACAGCAGAGGGGGCCGTGTATCAGGACACCCCCACACCCAACACATGGTTGGGGGCTGAGGGTAAGAGGAGACCCAAACCAGTGCTTTGGGGATACCCTGCCTAAAAAATCCTGCTACGTGTGTTTGCTCTTTTGTTTCACGACATTTAACACCGAGCGATTGAAATCTAGAGCAATTATCTTTTCCTCCTGCTTTTAAGGAGGACTTTGGCAAAGGAAAACATTAACTTTTGTCTCTTTTATTTATCCCCCTCGCCCCTCCCGCCTGCCTGGCTGTGGGTAGGAAGGAGCAGGGCGGGTGGCCCGGCGGTCCCTCGGCGGGGACATGCTGCCATCCAGCGGCTGCCGGCCACCAGCCCCGAAGATGGTGAGATCCTGGCATTCCGCTTTGCCCTTCCCTCCCCTCGGGGGATGGAGGATGCTTCTGGGTGGGAGAGGAGCAGAAATGGTTCCCCACCCGCCTCCGAGAGGGCTGTGCTGGGGTCCGGTGCCCCCCCGGGTTGTCTGTCCCCTCTGCCCCACTGCTCTTGCAGCCCCTGTCTCTCACGGTACACCACGACCCCCCCTCCTCAGCCGCCCAGCAAAATCGTTCATGGAAAGGAGAGGAGAGCATGCCTTTCCTGCTTTGTATCCCTTTTCTGCTTCTGTTTCCTGCTTCTCCTCTTTTTTTTTTTTTTTTTAACCAGGGATAGACAAAAAAATGGATTTTAAAAGTTTGTTAAGAGTTTTTAAAGATCTCTAAGTGAAGCCACTTGCGGTACCCAGGGTTAACTTGCCTTTTCTGCTGATCGCCCCCAAATCACCAAGAGTTTAGCAGCTTGGATGTGGAGGTCATATACAAGGCAAGATGGTGCATTTAAGTAAAGTCCCCCGGAAATCACAGCCTGGCACAGGTTGGAATCTCCTGAAACAGAGAGTGGAATCTCTCTCCTTTGGAGATCTTCAAAAGCTGCCTGGACAGGGTGAGGGGCACCCTGCTCTGGGTGTCCCTGCTTGAGCTGGGTGGGACTAGGTGGCCTCCGGAGGGTCCTGCCAGGCTCAGACATTCTGGGATTCTGCAAATGTTCATCTACAACCACTCTTTCCTCTGTGCATCTCCTACAGAATGGAGGTCACTGCATGGGACAAACTTGCCAGTACTTGACACCATGCTATCACATAGACCCCAGCATTTGGGACGATGCTTCCAGCTCAGGTATCTCTACCTCATCATACTCTCTACCACTCAATCCAGCACTTTGTCCTTCCCCCTCTTCACTTTGTCCCTTAGGTGTGCCTATCTGTTTTATTTTCATAGAGGTTCCTTCCTGAATCCAGGTCACCAAGTAATTGTACTACAAGCAGTGCCAGCATGAAGAGACAAGAGGATGTGTCAAGGCAGGAAACAAACCCTATCCCAAGACACACGGTGTCAGGTCACCTACAGGATGCGTGCACTACATTGGCTTACACAGCAGCTCTCAGGGCAGTACAGAATAGTGCCCTGAAACAGGGCTCTTAAGTACGGGGACTTTCAAAATAGCAGGCATCCAGCAAAACAGCTCAGCACCTACAGCTATATCCAAATTCATGATCCAACTTGCTGTCTAACTGAGTGTGACATAGGAGGAAATGTCATATTGCCCCTCTGGGAATACATGAGGTGTTGTCTTATCTGTGAGGAAGTATGAGGCAAGAGTCAAACAGATCAGGTGTTGCATCCAGCGCAAGAGGCCTGACAGTCCCGCATAACACAAAAGGTGTTGACTTTACCTGTAATTGTATATACACATGAAAACACTCATTTCTGATGGCCAAGACAAAAAAAAAAAAAAAAAAAAAAAAAAAAAAAACAAAAAAAAAACAACTCCCACAAAGCGTCAGTAACTGATGTCAGGGATTTTGTATGACTAATGGAAAGGTCTTTATTTCCCCATCTGTGAACTCTAAATGCTTTGCATACTAGCAGGATTGAACGTGGAGAGAGTGACAAGCCATAACTGCAAACTCCAGCTGATACACCAGAGATGCTGGTTGCTCCCATCCTATGCAGCTGGGCACATGTGTGTAGATCGGGGATGAAAACAGAGCATTTCTCACCTAGCCAGAGTGAAAAACCCAAACCCAGGCCCAGACTAACTAATCTACTGAGTAATCAACCCAGTACAACACAAAGAAAAGGAAGAGGATTGAGGGGGGAAAGGGGAGGATGGGGCAAGGGCATTTGGGGCCATCAGTTGCTCTGTGGGCATGATGGTATTTCATGGAGTGGAATTTGCCGGAGGCGAGCTGCACTCATTCCAAATTCCAGATGGGTATCGTATAGCTGTATGCAGGAGGAATGCTCCACAGTGCAGGAAATTGTACCTTATTTTTCAAACCCTTCAGCAGGAAGGAACCTTGACTGCCTCCTCTGAAGGACTCAGTTGTCCAAACACTGGGTTTCCCTGGGTTAAAGGACTCATTGAGCTCTAGTCTGCAACTGTCTTTTTGGTTTGTATTTTCCTTTGCTTTTCAGTGCCTGGTGATGAGAGGTTTTGAGGTCTAGGACTAAGGACTCACAGGCAGTTCGAAATGCAATGCAGCTTCATATGGAGAAATTTCAGCTAAATGGAATTATGGTTTATCCTTTTTTTGATGAGAGCCCTGCTACTGTCCTGCCCATACTGCCCTGCTCCACAAGATTCTAGAGCTTTCCATACAGCACAACCCATTGACCCTTAGGGCTCCCAAATGAGAGAGGAAGATTGAGGCCACAGGAGGAGTATGTTCACGGTGGCTAAATTACACTCATCATCCCACAGAAGTTGTCATATTTGTCCTGACCTCCCCACTCTGAGCAGAGCAGGGTTTTAAGGGAGAAAGTGAGTAATGCCTTGAAGCAAGCAGAGATTTGGTGGGGTCATTTTTCTTTACCATCAATGCTGATGCGAATGAAAAAACAACAGCTTAAGTGTCTCCTCACCATCTGATCCTTGAGCACATTCACAGTAATAAATGGAGACCTCTAACCCCCTTGAATTCAAAAGGAAGAATGCAGGCTGTAGGATTTCAGCAGCTTACAGGTGGGTGATAATTCTCCTACAACTTCTGCTCATTCTCAAATGCATTTATCAAAAAATTTGCCAGGGCCAGTTCTGTCAGTTTTTTCTCTCTGTGGAACAGCATTGTCACACTGAGGAACAAGAGAACAGGACACCCTACGCCACCTCAGAAGAACAAAGGGAGGGGGCTGCTTCAACACCATTTTTTTCTCCTCCAACTAGTTTTACTGGGCTACTGAAGGGCCTGGTGATCAAAAGAGAAGTTAATTCTCTGGGTTTATGTGAAAAATCACCTCCCTCTGCTACATCCCTCCCTCTGCCTCTCCCCTCCTCTTCTGTGCATCTGAAGCTGTTCGCAAGCCCTTTCCACCCCACTTAATCCCCCCTCCTCTTCTCATGGTAAAATCAACCCTCCACGCTAGGCTTCAGCTGTTTTTTGGAGCTTGTCTGTTCACATCACTGAGCAAGGGATGAAGTAATGAAAATTACAAGCTGTGGAAATTTGATCTCTCTATTCTGTAATTACTGTTCTCTGAAATCTGAGAATATATATTTACTTTAATATTCTTGCAGAGGAGGGGAAGTTTCCCCAAGGCGTAAAGCAAAGAGAGAGCTAGGAAGAAGGAATAGCATGAACCCATTTGTACTTGATTAAATGCTATATACAGTAGTGAGTGGATCTTGCCTTTAAGGCTGACACAAAATCAAAGCATTCAATGCACGTTGGTATTTAGAAGCAGTCAACACTTCCTCTTTGCAACATACATTTGTATACAGTAATTGGAAGGTGAGGAGTCATAATCTTCTCCAGCTACTCCAACACATAATTGCCAGTATCATGAAACTACTATTTCACGATAAGATACAGGCATTTTGCTTAAAAGCATAGAACTTGGCATCTTGTGAACACAGTAAGAATCATAAATGTCATTAAAAATATATAAAGAATAAAGTGAAATAAATTCACTTTGTTGGTCTTGAAGTTATCACAAAAGCTGGAAAATATGAGAAGAATAAGACTTCACAGTTCTAAATCTGAAATAACTAAAAGATCTACTAGAATTTGTTTTAAATTTGTCTAGAACCTTTCAAAATGCCACAGCGTTGGGAAAGCAATTTGGCATTGGCTATGTCAATATTATTGTTGTTACAGTGTTTCCTAAAAAGCTCCAAACACAACTGATGTGGTAGGTTCTTTCAAAAAGTAGTCAGCTTCTGCCCTGAAGTAAAGTATCATCTATGGGTTAGCTTTACTGTTCAGATAAAACCATGGAATAAAGCTAACCCATAGGACTAAAGGACTAAACAATCTCTGGCCTTCAACAGCTTAAACCTTTAATGTTTTTCTTTGCTGGCCCTCCAAAACCTGTAAAGAAAAAGGCCCAGCAGTTGCCTTTCCAGAAACGTGTGATTTTCCTTTCTCATAACGTTCTTCCACATGTCTCCATAGTGTCTGTTGTCTTCCTGGCTCTATTGTCTCGGATTCCTTCACGGAGAAAAAAATTAGCTTACAAAATTGCATAAACAAACAAACAAAAAGTTAAAAACTGTCTTGTGTGAACTATTTCAGAGCTATCTGAATGCCAATGCCTTTTTTTAAATCATGATCTGATCTAGTCCAAGAGTCATTGCCTTCATCCACTATACATATTATAATAAATATAATTCTTGCTGAAATATCAGTTGAGTAACAACAAAAGTCTGGCAGCTGAGTAGGCTTCAGAAAGTCAGCCAAATCAACCTCCCAAGGTTTTCTCTATTTTTTTTGTTCCTCCAGAAAAAGTATGTCATAGAGTCATATCTCTCAGAATTTCAGAATTAGGCTTTTAAGCCCTATTCTTCCTGGTAATGTGGTATCCCAGAAGCATGAGAATCAAAACAGGAAGCACTTTAGAGCATAAAAGTTTCTGCTGAGTACAAGTTTCTGATCATCAGCTAAGAGTGGCTGATGTATTTCAGGAACAAGACAATTGTTCAAGCTGTTCTATACTCCTGTTAACTTTCTGCTTGGGGTACTAGGAGGAGTAGGGGCCTGAACAGGTTCTGTCTATCCTGTGTAACTCATTATCTTCATAAGTGCTGGGAAGATTAGAATAATGTTATAAGGAGAAAATCTTATTTTTCCCCACAGATTATTAATTATATCAAAGAAGAACCTGCTATCCCACCATGTTGTCTCTCACTGTTATCATGAACATTGATGGACCTAGCCAAGTAATTAATACAAGCAGTTGACTTTATGTCATGTTTTGTTTGTTACCTGAAAAAAATGTACCTGTCAGCAGTGTGCTGTTCCTAGAAGATACAGATTTTGCTAGAGCTTTTGCTTTTATAACCTTCTGCTGCTATTGAGAAGAAAACGTTTCTAAGTTTTATTAATAAATGTTTTACAGACCAAAAGTGGTGGCAGTCTAAACAATCTTGGAAGCATTCTGCCTAGCATAAATTTGCCCCCTCAAATTGTTGCTGGAAATGTGTCCAATCTAACTACTAAATGCAACATCTAAACATTTATAAAGTAAACTTTTAAAGATTTTAATTGTCTAGACAACAAAGTTGTAAAAAAGAAAAAAAATCTTCTTCCAATATTCTGGCTTGCCTATATTTGAAAGATTTTTTATACACTGTGCTTAAACACAATTATTGTGCCTCACCCTATCCTCTTCCACCCCAGAACAGGAAACAAACCCTTTTAAATTCAGTATGCTTCTGTCAGTCTGTGGGAGCATCCCTCTAGTTTGAGTTACTAAAATCTATCATTCATTTCTTAAAAGCTGGATGTGTAAGCTCCCTGTCTTCCATGTAGACAAAACAAACACATTTAGAAAGAGGTTTTTGTCACCAGTCTTAGCTCAGAAAATCTCTAGAGAGTCTAGATGACTAACAAACTAGATGTCTAACTTGCAGATGGCTTAAATAAGGTGAGATAAGTCACATCATAAGAGTTTCCTAGATGTCTTTATGTATTATAACTAAATCCAAGCTAGGTTATAACCACCTTTAAACATACGACTTTTTAACAGTTCAAATAATTCTTTCTGTTAAGAGTAATACAAGACACTGTCTTCATGTATCTAGCAATTTTTTTCTTTTTTCTTTTTTCTTTTTACAGCCGTGGACTGATGGAACCATTTTTCCTAGAATTTTCATCTTTCTGAAGTTCTGCTGTTGTACACAATAACAGTAAGTCAATAGTTCAGAGTAAGTCAGAAGTAAGTCAGAAGTTCAGAGCATCCAAAAGCCTCCAAGGATTTTGCTTTCACTGACTAATCCACAGTTAGAATATCTGAAACAATATAGTGAAGAAGTTGGTTATAAACATCTTACTACATCCTCCTGCCACTCCAGCTGCATCCAATATAAAGTCAGAAGATACATGGGTAAAAGCTTTAGGCCACTTTTCCAACAGTCTTTTTTTCTGACAGAAGCTAGATGACAATACAAGTTAAAGCCAATGCCACTGCAAGTTCTTCCTTGCTTTAGGGAAGCTCTTTCCAGATTAACTAGAATTGCTCTTTACTGTATATTCCAGTACTTAGGCAGATATCCTCTCCTCCACAAAGATCTAGGGTACATTAAAAACACAAGTCATTCCAGTCAATGGGATCAATGACACAGCAACTAAAACTACATTAAGTAGGGCCTTGATACAATAAACTATGACAACTCAGAAAGGAGTTGTTTGATTTTATTGGGACATTGATCTGTGAAATAAAGTTTCTCTAAGTTATCTACTGTAATAGTTTCTAACAGCTACTTTAGAGACATTGCAATGATTTTTGGGTCAGTGATCTAAAAAAAAAAATCACTGAATTTTAACCTTGGAACTTTAGTCATAAACTTGTATCAGAAAGGTATATTTAGTGGATTACCTTTAGCTATACTTGTTACTTTCCTTGAACTTACCCGCGTTTTGGTCAAATAGTTCTCTGTCCTTTTTTAACAGAGAATATTCTTCAAATACCAGTCTATAGTTTTGGTCATCCTTCTTCATGAGGTCTAATATCTTAAACCTAGCTGTATAATCAGAGCTAATTGTCAAGACTCCTATTATTTGGAAAAAAAAAAAAAGTTAGGAATCTATACAGGGTAATTCATTCCACCTGCTTTATCCATGATGGGCTGAATTGCTTTCTGGAATTGGATTTCTTAAAAAAAAAAATAAAGGGGTGGGGGGAAGGTGAGGGGTGATAAGTACTATCTTAGACTGAATGCTTGCTTTTATATCTTTGCTTGCTTTTATCTCTTTATAGTCCTTCAATCTATTAACTCATAGCCTCAGCTGTAACTTTGGGCTGTGAGTCATTGCCCTATTGCCCTCAACTGCATATTAAGGTGCTTATCTAAACCATCAAGTTGCCTTGTAGCTTGGTACACTGTTTCTCAGTCTACTATGCAATCAATGAAGTCAACGCAATGCTTACAACATATTTCAGAAAGCCAGATTCCACGTCTTTTGCTGAATCACATAGTATATTCATTGTATTATTGTGGATTCACTTTCTTAGCTAGCAACTCTGTTTATGACAATGGAGCTGATCTGCATCATCAGGATGGATTTTGCAAGCTAGGTTACACACCATGGTGACCAGGACTTTGGTACAAATGAATTGCAATGACTTGGATGATAACCCATAGCTGCTTGAAACGCAGACAACTCTGTTTAGGTGATGAAGTCAAAAGAGTAAGAGCAGAGGTCCTATATTTTGTCACAGTTTCACAGGTGAGTAAGGGAAAGGCTGCACAGCGGCATTTGTCTTTCCTCCCTTCTTCCTTTCTCCAATAAACACCAAGCATATCTCTTACTTGTAGCTGGTGGCACATTCCCATAGATGCAGGCACATTCCCAGGGGCTTGCTGAAGCAATAACGTGGTGTGCATTCAGGAATGTACCTGCATTTATTGATCAGTGGGCACCAGAGCAATGAGGAAGAGCTGAGACAGTTAAATGCAAGAGGAAAACTCAGTTAAATGCAAGACGAAAACCTGCCCATTGGTTGTGCTGACATGACACAAGCAATGAGTAATAACACCTTGCTCATAGCAAGAGGTGAACTTTAAAAAAAATAAATAAACTTTGCTCCATACGTTACACCACAATCATTACCACAGAAGTTATTTTTCATTCTGAGTTGTGTAAGGCATTCAGAAAGAAGGTATAAAAGTCCGACTGGAAAGGAAACTTGCATGATAAATGGTTAGAAATAGCACAAGTGTTTCCTACAGACCAGCTAGTTCATGCCTGTGTGACTATGATGATAAATGCTCACTTGTTTACATACTACAGGAAGGATGATAATATCCTCAGATGAATATCCATTATTTCATTGTCTTTGTCAAAAAAGGATTAAACTTTTCCAACCATTTAGTTGTTCTACCACCTCCCTGAGAAAAAGCAAATGCTTTCCGATGAAAGATCCTACAACACAACTAGGATCCAAACACCCAGTATCTGATAGCATCCTACTATATCCTAGGTAATGTGTCCCATTTCTGCACAGAATGATATATAAGCTTCTGAGAAAGAGAGTTTAGCAAAGTAGTTATGTGGAGCAGAACCGGTGGGTCTCTAGACATAAAGAATATGACATAGGATTCATGACTGAACTCCTCTCTCTGTGATAACAAAAATAAATCTAGAGAGAATTCCAGCCAATCACTACAAACTATAATAGAGTCGCTTCACTGAACTGAATTATCTTAGAGTTACTTTCATACATACAAGACCACAAAACTAAGATCTTTGTGTAAGCCTTATCCTCATGCCTTCTCCGCTGTTCACTTGTTGGAGGACAATATTACAAATGCAGGGGTATACACTGCAAATAGAAATATACACTCAAAAGAAATATTGAAGCAGAAAGGGTGATAATCTGGTGAGAGAGGGGCATTTAATCATGGTGAATCAAAAAGAGTTGTGCAAGCAGTCTTTTAGAGTGCCTCAAATTCAGGCTAGAAATAGAAATGCAGCAACCAGCAACATCCACAGAAAAAGAGCACCTGGACAACCTGTACCCATATAGCTATACATATATTTAATTCAGAGAGGTTATTATTCTTGTTTTATTGTTGCTATTGTATTACAAGAGTGCCTACATATTTCCTCTGAGATCTGTGCACAACTGTTAGATGCTGCATAAATAGGATAAAGGAGTCCCTGCTGAAGTCAACAGAAAGATGCTTCGAGAGAGTGTAGATCAGGCCACAGATGTCCTAAAATTTGCCAGGCTGTAGCTATTAATAAGCTATTCCTTTCCATCTCTCAATTCAAAATCACATGGGGGGAATTAACAAACAAAAATACCAGTACAAGGCTTAACATGATGCAAAAGATCTCCTGCTAGAAAAGATGGTGCGAAAAGGAGGACAAAGGTGTATCCTACAATGAGTGGTGTTAGGACAGATGCTGCTCTTTAGTTTAATGTATTAAACAGCCTGTGGAGCATCCATTTAGCCAGCAAGGTCACTCCATCTTTGAATGCATGTCAGCTCAGACTTGGGAGAATTGGTTGGTTAAATCTCCGTGTACTCTTGTACTAATAATGTAAACATTCTCCACCCTCAAAGCAACCCCCAATGTTTGTCTTTATCATCTTCATATAAATGTCAAACACTATTTGCTTACATTTGCATAGAGCCTCTGTACTTGTCACTATGATTAAAGATCTGGTATCACAGCTGCACAGCACAACCTGAGGGGGAAGAAAGAAGAGTCAGTCTTTTCCTCTCAGGCAGAAAATGTTGTGGAATTGCTAGCACGTTGGATAGGTACACTCATTCTGGGGAAAGAAGAGAAACTGCATTCATCAGAATGAATAGCAGTAACAAAAGTTAAATGATAAACTATATTTGATACCCAAGGCTAGGAATCTGCATGTCCTTTTCTTTTCTCTGCCACTGACTGATTTTGTAATTAGGCAAGTCACTTCATCCTCCTGCCCAGTGTTTCCCCTTCCACAATTTATTTTAATCTGTAAAGATCTTGATGTTTTCCAAGAAAGTTTTGCCTCCTGTTCTATTTTTATACTGCACCTAGCACAAAGTGACAGCAGTCATTGTTTAAGCTTCTATTTACTGCAATAATAAATGATCTAGATGGTTATTTAGAAAAGGAAGTTAAGATGCTTGTGGGAATAGATCGGTAATTAGGAAGGATATGAATACCTTTTGTAAAGAATAGCATAGAAGCTTCAGGATACCTTTGAATTTCTCCATAAGGTCACTGAGTAGCAAAGGGAAGCTTATCCTAAAGCCTGCTAAGTTTCCCTTGCTTCTGGAAACACTCAGAAAGACAGTATCAGACAGCCCCAAAACAGCTGATCTAGGCCTTCCATCACTCAGTGTTTTGACAATCTCCATGTTATTTGACAGTCTGCAAGTTATTGCTAATAACTTGCATTTATATAGAGTTTCTTATCAGTAGACTTCAAGTGCTTCTCATTCTCCACTTAATACTTGAATACCCTGAGGCTCAGACAGCTCGTATGGGGGACTCTGGCAGTGTCCACATTCCCAGCCAGTTAGTAAAGCTAAGGCTTCTTTCTTTAAGTTAGCTCTCTCTGGACACCTACTTGCAGCATCCTCAAAGTGCCTCTGTCTCCTGTTATATCTGTGGGACTTTAAAGGAATGGGATTCAGCCATGATGATCTTTGAAATTTGCTGAGCTACCAAACAGAGTGGTTCCTTTGCTTTTAACTTCCTTGGGAAACTCAAGTGACTTCAGGGTGGAGAGCTGTATGCAAATGTTCTGACCTTCACTGCTTTATGTTTGTGTTAGCATCATCTCTCTTTCCCCTTAAGTACCCAGATTTGCATAATGTTATTCAGGTTTCTCCATTAGCTCTTTATATTCTGCACATCCACCTAGTGGCTGCCCAGCTCTAAATGCCCCGTGGTCATTCCTCAAGATTTGTGCATTGGTAAAGTTTCCTGCACAGTTTTCTTGCACTCAAGTGGCCAAGCACTTCTGTTAGCAAATGTTGTACATGGGGTGTGCCTCTGGGGAACTCCTCTAGAGAAAATAAAAGTGCTCCACATCAGGCTATCAGTTCTTGCCAGAGTTTTAATCTGTGACTGAGCACAAATCTGACAGCACTGTGGCTGCTGTGGAACAGTTATCCCACTATATCCAATCAACCTCCACAATAACTGATAGGATCTTTTCTCATTTGACTGTATCCACCTAAAACTTAGCTCTCTGGTCTCAGCTGATCCATTAGGTTGCTTTGACAGCAAACAAACAGAAAGCTTTCTGTGGGTTAATCTTCCCATCTGTCTTTGACACCAAAATTGGATGTACATGTAATTAAATACTTCAGGATCTCTGTATTCTTGAAGACAAGCAGCACATAAGAGGCCATGTGCCAACTCTAACAAGCTCCAGAACATCATGGCTGAATCTAAAACATACCTAGGTCTGATGTGGAAAATCAAGTCCCGGTGCCTGGGTGAATACCTTGGTTTTCCTTCATGGACTTGTGTTGGTGTAGCCCTGGAGTCCAGAAGGGCCTTGGCTGTCTTGGAGCTGTGCAGCCTGGCCTCTGCTTGAAGACCAAGCCCCACCAGGGAAGAAGTGCTCCTCACCCTAGATTTCATGGCACAGTTATTCTCAGGACAAGAGATCCCTGTAGCCTCCAGGCTAGAAGTTATTTTGGAGCTGATATATTTATTCATGCTTCCTGTTGAAGCTGGCCCACTGCATGGAAGAGAATTCAAGACTCTTGGGTGAGGTAAAGGAAGCAGAAATAAGCCTGGCTCTGCAGCCTGTGAGATCACTTACTTGGCAGAGGAGTCCTGTGTTCCAGTCTTTTCCTTTAGGGATTATTCATGCTTCTTCGTCAGTGAAGTATTCAGTGTAAAATGCATAGACAAACGCATGGAGCAAACTCTGTAGTCCAGAAGTCACCACCTAGGCATATGCACTAGTCACTGTGCCAAGCATTGCAATACCTAAGTCCCCTCTAGGGGCTAGTCTGCATTTTATATTACATAAGAAGCCCTTTCATTAGTGGATAAACAGAGTCAGCCAGTCACAAAAGAAGATGCTTCAACAGAAGGACCCACTCTATAGGCCCCATGATAGAGGAATATTTGGTCCCAGGGGCACCTTCACATGCTCAGTGTCACAGCACCCATCCCTTGTGTGCCTCTTGCTGCCATGAGTTAAGGCTCAGTCCCCCTCCCGTGACGGAGTTTTCTCTGACAAGTCAACAGGAGATGGCCTCAGCACAATCAGCCTGACCGCTGGAACTGTCAGTCCAGCAAAAATCTTTCTCAATGAGATCGTTGTACCATATTAGATGAGAATTTTTGGCTTCTTCTCGAGGTTCGTGAATACTAATCATTTGCTAATTGTCTGTCTCTCTGATGGAATGCCAGACTCTGCCAAGAGGCATTGCTCTAGGCACTGCTTTCTACTTAATATGAAAACTCAAGGCCAAATCTGCTCCTGATAGATTCCCTATGGAAATATATTGGTTTTAATGAGATTGTGTTGCTTGTGAATCAGGAAAGATTTTGGCTTTGAAATCCTGATTCTATTGATTCATAAACTAATAACTATAAAGGATCATTAAGCCATTCTAGGCCATAGCAATTACTCAGCAAAGAAAATAAACTTGCTGGAAGTGCTGATGTTGATCTGCATATACTTTGGAAATATATGCCAGTTAAGGAAAAACAGATTGGCATACAGTGCTCTTTGAACAGAACCCCTGGGCAAACAAACCAGTGTGGTCACCCAGAGCAGCAGAGCTGTGGCAAAGAGGGGCTTAGCATCTCAGGATCAAGGAGATCTTCCTTGTCCTAAGTTAGTAGTGGGGCTCACCCACTCAGGATTACCTACACTGCAGTCACACACTCTCTACCAATGGGCAGCATGCTGAATTTCTTTTGCCTTGCTGTGCCATACCAGTGTCTCAGCAGCTCCACTCCCTGGTTACTTCAATTTGCATTGTGGTGTTCCTTCCTTAAAAAGCACTTCCTTCCCCAGCTTTTCCTTTGAAACCAGAGGCAGAAGTTGCAAGTGTCTGTACATATGGCTTCACTTTTCTAGTCCCTTACTGAACAGCTGAAGGCTGATAACTTCCCTTCTCACATCTTAATTTAGGTGAGAAGCTTTTTGCTGGAGACAGTGACCTTTACTTCTCTGAAAATACTATTCACAATTATGCTGCTGTCTAAATAATGTCTGTGGTTATATTGAGGTGAACTAGTCACCTCGTAAATAATTCCACTAAATTCCATTACTGCTGAAACAAAGAAGAGTGAAACTTATTTACGGGAGAGATTTTCAATTTGAGACACTGCCTCATATATTCTCCTTTCTTCTCCTGCCCCACAGTATTAGGAGAGATATAGCTTTAAGAGGGAAAATTTAAAAAGAAAGAGAGGGAGGGAGGGAGGGAGGGAGGGAGGGAGGGAAGGAAGGAGGGAGAGAGGAGAGAAGAGAGTGAGTGAGAGGAAGGAAGGAAGGAAGGAAGGAAGGAAGGAAGGAAGGAAGGAAGGAAGGAAGGAAGGAAGGAAGGAAGGAAGGAAGGAAGGAAGGAAGGAAGGAAGGAAGGAAAGAGAAAGAAAGAGAGAAAGAGAGAGAGAGAGCGAGAGAAAGAGAGCGAGAGAAAGAGAAAGAGAAAGAAAGAGAAAGAGAAAGAGAAAGAAAGAGAAAGAGAGAGAAAGAGAGAGAGAGAAAGAAAAAAGAAAGAAAGAAAGAAAGAAAGAAAGAAAGAAAGAAAGAAAGAAAGAAAGAAAGAAAGAAAGAAAGAAAGAAAGAAAGAAAGAAAGAAAAAGAAAGAAAGAACTTTCTGAAAATATCCTAACGTTCAGGAATATGCATTCAAGAACAGTCCGGATAAAGCCCTGAGCAATTAAATCTGACCTTGTAGGTGACCCTGCTTTAAGCAGGAGATTAGCCTAGATCCAACCTGAATTTTCCTGTGATCAGGTGACCTGGTGATTCCTGGGTAACTTCTGTCTGGGAAGGCTTGTTATGTAGTCCATTTTAACATTACATTCATTGGTCCCTTGATCTTACTTCTCCAAAATTATACTCCCTGCTCCGTAGAATTACTGTTTGTTGATAACTGCAAGAAATCATTATTGAGGGAGTGTCCAGTCCACATAGCTGAATTGTTCTGATTCTGTCCAATACAGAAGAATGTGCTCCATATACACAAGTTAATTTACAGTGTGAGAACAGTAGCGACCAGGTGGTATTGAACTTGAAGTACAGCATTACGCAATCTCTGAACTTGCAAAATGACCGCTATTTGCTTCTGATATATAATGATTATAACAATTGGTACCAGACTTATAGTTTTCTATTTTTCATAAAGAAAAGAACAAAATAAAAAGTGGGCAGGGAGACAAAATTACATCTGGAGATATAGGCAAGCATTATGTTACCTTTCTAGGGGAGTCCCAGTACTTACTTTCTTAGATTGCAGTTGAAACGTCTCACTCGAACAATTTCCTTATAAATGCACATACTCCAAAGGTCAAGCCAGAGCCATTGTGAAATAGGCTTTAAGAGAAGCATAAAACTCCTATCTGACACAGAGTCACTGGCAATTGAAAAAGCAAAGACTGGGAGGGTTAAAGGCTAATTGCTAGAAGAAATCTGGCCTGCTGGCCTAAGGTATTTTGAGTAGGAGCACAGTCAAATGGCAGTTGTGGGATTAATTGGGTGAAAGACATTGTCACCTTGACATTCATGAAAGTACTTGGGAAGAGCGCTGTTTCCTGATATACTGCGGACAGTTCATTTGAACCATGGAGGTAAGATATCTTTTTTTCCACAAATATTTTGCCTTTGCTTTTTAATTGGTGTCAAATAAAAAAATTAAAAACTCCAGTGTGAGAAAACCTTGCACTTATTTTATGAAGTTTGTAAATGTCTCTTCCTGATTGGTTCCCGCCATAATTATGAAAAGTAAATGTATATCCCAAGGACAAAATGTTCAAGCCCTTGGCTTAATAAAATGAAGAGAGCAAAACTTGCAAGCTACAAGCCCCTTTGGAGCTCTTTGTGCTAGTGGGAACATAATGAGCAGTTCTTTGTGCTTCTTATAAATAACTCCAACATCCACTGATCAGCAGCATGACCTCAAGCCAGGCAATTCAGATCTCTACTTCACTTTGCCCAATAATTGTTGTCCATGCAGTAGGTATCTTACGGTCAAGGATGACAGTGCTCTGGCTGCAGGGGAATCAGGTACAGTCCTACGCATAATGAATGCCGTTTGCTGCAAAATTTCACTGCAGTCATGTCATATCAGTGCACAAAATTGTTCTTCTGTTCTGCTCCATCATTTAGTCACTATAATTCTCCTGCCTCATGACATAAGATCTGTTCATAAAAGTTTACACTTTCCCTCATTTTCTTTTTTTCAGTCAAGAGGTCAAAACAGTTCTCCAGAAATTTGCATTCAGCCTTCAGGGTACTTTTCAAGCACAATATAGGAGATGCTCGGTCAGTTTTGTGAACTGGAAATGTAAATTAGCTGAAATAGCTGAAACTTCATTATTAGTGCTTCAAAGAAAGTCAAATCTCCTAACAAAGGATAGTAAGTGCAGAGCAGGGTTCTCTCATTGATCAACTTGTCATTTTTTCACCTTAGTATAACACTGAAGTAAGGAATAAAGGTTCTTTTGAAATTCCCCAGCTCACAAATCTGCCTCCTGTCCAGTATGTAAATCTTACTCCTGCACTACAGCATGATAAACATGGTAAATGTTGAGCTGAGAGAGCACAGATCCACTCTCTTTCAGCACACTTCAAGCAGCTGCCAAAGACTTCACCAGGTTTCTGTGTGAGATGATAACCCAGTAATTCCAGCAGAATCACACCAAACACTTCCACAGGGACAAAAACTTTGTACAACTGCAGTTTAGCCAAGTATTATGGAAGGACTCGTTGACATGGCCTCTCCAAAACCGGCCACAGCAGTTCCCTGGCTCTGAAATGGAAAAAAAAAAAATATATATATATATGTATGCTTCAGTCTGCTTTTCAAGCTACTTAAAGACACAGAGATAAAAAGTGCTTTAGAAAAGATAATCATTCTCCAAATCCTTAACTGAGTTATGATTCTAGCAAAAGGGACTGATCATTTTTATGTGGGAGAGAGAATTACCTTGTAGCTTTCACATCTTAAACCTGTGATATGAAATATTCACTCTGCTCAAGCCAATCAGTGTTTCACTGTCAATGGAAGTGGGTCCAGGCTTTCAGGCATAGAAAATCAAGGGCAAGTTTTGTGACTGGATATGTGAGAGCCAAAGGTCCTTTACTTTCATTTGAGTTCTGAAGGGAATATACATCCAATACTGTATTTTAGTAAAAGTAAGTGTCTGAGTGAGCATTTTGAGCAAGCTGAATTTCAGAAGAAGGGAAGCAGCAAGAATACAACTGAGTAAGAATCTTTCTTTTTGAACTTGTCCTTTCAAAATCTTCAGGAAGTGAAACATGTCCAGTATATGCTGCTCTAAGGGTGTTTTCCCTATTTCTTACTTAGAAAAAAACATCAGGTTTAAAACAAGAACAAATACTCAGATTGTCAATTTAAATTGAATTTTGAGGTTGCTATTCAACTTCAAAGCAACACTATCTTGGGCCAGAAATTCACTCTTATGAAAAGTCCTACTAGGTTTCAAACTACGTTTTTTTTTGTTTGTTTGTTTGTTTGTTTGTTTGTTTGTTTGTTTTCAAACTAAGTTTCTTTGGGCTAAAAGATAATGCTTGTCATAATAACAAACACATGAAAATTTTACCGATATATATATTAGAAAGCAGAATTGGGTTTCTGCTATCAGAAAAGTAAGTTTGTTTAACTGCCTCCTAAGTATAAAAAAAAATGAGAATAAGCTAAAGATGGAGCTTGATCAAGGTGTATATAGGATCAGGGATATCCTTAGGTACACACAAAATACACAGCTGCTAATATGGATACTAGAGTGATTAGAGCAGCCAAATCAAATGGGAATTGAGTCGATTTACCAGATGGCAGTATTTCAGAGCTGACTAAGGAGTTGAACCTATGCAAACCTTTCATCCTTGCTAATAAACAGCCTCATTCTATCTACTTGGTGCATTGCTTCTGTAATTCATCGTGTCTCCACCACCAGGGTGGAGGAAGCTGTGACAATGCTGACTTAGCCTGAGGGAACAAGTGCTGGACTACACGTTGTATGTATTCCTTTGGTCTTGAACATGGTGTGCTGGAAGGTCATGCTTACAGAAAGAGAAGGCACATGCCATCTGTGCCTTGTGCTCGGGAACAGTGGTATTACAGGGTATCTAGCAAAATGAAATCTGCCTAAATTATTGAAAAAAAATGGACTACCTGTAGTGGTCTGCAGTTTTGGACTTGGTTTTCAGTCCACCATTCCTGACTTCATTCCTCATCGGTCAGTTCTGACCCAGCCTCTTGCATTATGAAGACTGATTTACATATCCAAACAAGTGTCTCTTGAAGGGGGAGTTCAGGCTGACAAAATGTAACTCATCCTCATCCTTTTTAGAGTTATTTTGCATAAATAAATAAATAAATAAATAAATAAAATAGATTTACAAACAAAACCAAGGAGATAAAGAAAGAAATTTCATGGAACCAGTGGGATTTTTGAGAAACTACTCAACTATCCATGTAGGTTTATGAAGATGGGGTTGGGGGGAGGGAGATTTCCCAGTTGACACATTTCTCCACTTGTGAACATGTTGAAAGATCACTCATATGTTTTCAATGAAGTCACTGACAGTCAGGAATGCTGGAGGCAACAGCTGTTGGGGATTGATTTACCCCAAGGCTATTTAATTTCTCAGCCTCTCCTAAGGATGCTTGCTAGGGGGAAGGTAAAGAAGCACAACTAAAAATTGTATTGCTTTCAGCAGCTGTTGTTATTCCTGAAAGCCAAGAATGGGTCAAAAAAATGTGATGAAAGTCTTGGATTGTTATCAGCTATAGGGGTGGCCAAAGCTTACTGCTTCCTTTGGGAGTAAAGTTTCCTTTGTGGAATGAAATACAGTAAAATTACTAACTCCAAGAGGGCTTAGTTGCCTGGGAGTTACCATGAAGTATATATGTGTCTTGGAATTTCCAGAATTATATTATGTCAGTTGCAGAGATATAGGTCGTGAAAGGCGGCCCTTGTGTCCAGTAACAGGAGCTGGGACAATCGGATAGCAAGAAAAGATAACATAAAACATTCATTAAAATGGTGGAAAAAATGACTGAAAAGCAGAGTGCAGCTGCTGTATATGTCAGTTAGTCCTTCAGAATGGTCTCCCTCTGTGAAACTCTGGTTTCTCATTAAATCACGTTGTCCAGCCATGCATTAGACCCCAAAACTGTAAGGTATCTGCCAATCTAGTTGAAAATAGGATACATGCACCTCCCAGCAGAGTTTCTTTTTGTAACCATGCATTTTCCACAGCTTGCTAACAGGACTTTTCAGAAAGAACTAACACGGACCATATTTTCAATGAGGAAGAAAATAAAATAACATTTTTGTTTCACTTGGGACCTCATGGCTCTGAATATGTGAGATGACTTGTCGCTTCTCAGACTGCATCACCGGGCATAGAACTTGTGTCTTTTCCCTCCAGCAATGCAAGCTGTTTCAGCCAGTGCCCCATCCTGGGCATTAGCTGTCTGCAGCCTGACAGCTCCTTCATCCATTCCAAATACTTACAGTGGCTCACTTGGGATATGTCTACACCAGGCTTTTAGTATGGATCAAGAGTATACTTTTGAAGCAAATCTCCCTTTATCCCCACTTACTGTGCTTTGTTTCCCATCATGGATCTGTTTTGGAGAGTATGAACCAGATTCGTTCCAGATGAAACTGAAGTGGAAAGTGTGCTCCAGGAGCATACCTCATGTATTGTACCACAAAGCACTCCACAAGACCAGAGCAGAGCTAGTTCAGGGTAGGAACTGAAATGTTCAGGGTAGGTAAACCTGAAATGTGAATAAAGGGACAAATGTGAATAAAGGGATATTAGACACTTAGTACTAGTTGTTTCATTACGCAGATCTACTTCTACTGGTCCACAAACCTTGATAATACAGTTCCACACATGTGCCAGTTAATTAAAAGCCTCTTCATTAAAAACAAATAAATAAACAAAATAACAAAACAACAACAAAAAATCATCAAAAACAAAACCCACCAGGTAATAGGAGAATGGATCCGGAAGTCAATTAGCCTAAAAATTACTATGTTCAGATAAGGATGAGTATTTTTCATGCCAGTGCTGTCTCCTAACACTAACAGAGTTTTCAGGAGCAACACACAAGACTGCAATGACAGAAGAGTTCAAAGACAGCAACATTCGGTTAGCATAGACCTAAAATTGCTTTGAATATTCTTCAGATGCTAAAATAAATGATGAAGCCACAGAAATTATCATAATGCTGAAAAATAGGTAGTGTGCTCTTGAAGAGTATCTTCATATGATTTGTTCCTATGACAGCAGTTAATTGTACAGTGTATGCAGCCACACTACATTAGCACAAGACCGTATGAGAATTGCTCATCAAAATGCCTTGGGATTATTATTTAGTCCTGTAGACACCCAAAATTTGATGCATAACTACAGCTTATCCAACCAACTCAAAATCTTTGGCCTGAAAAAGCTGGAAAAGGGCAAGTCTGAGGGAGTGGTTTGGGACTACAAGGAAGGAATCATTAAATTACTGAAAATTTCTGTCCCACAAGTACTTAAAAGAACAGAATAATAATTTTTCTTGTGGCTTTTCAGCACTTCTCTCTCTGGGACAAAGTGGAAATGAGAAAGAGGAAAAATGCAGAGATTAAGACAAATGAATTATGGACTGTGTCCAACAGAGTTCTGTAACAGTTTTTCTGCTGATTACACCAAAGATTGGATCAGGCACTTTTCATGCAGAAGTCTTCAGAATATTTGATAGCTTCATATCCAGCTCCCTTTCTTATTCACCTGCCAAGGTGCCATTGGAGTGATGGAATACACAAATCCCATAGCACAATGCACTTCCCAAAAAAGAAGTGTCATTAAAAAATTATTTGACTGTTAATAGAAGTCTTATACAACAAAAAACAAACAAACAAAAACATACACACACAAAAGGCAAAAAAAAAAAAAAAAAAAGCCCAAAGCTTGCCCTAAGAGACTAAAAGGTAACAATACTGTATGGAAAAATGGAAGAATGAAAATATTTGACTCTTACATGCTTTTTACCCTATGGAACTCTAACACTGTATGCTTGTACTCACCAAGATGAAGTGTAACCCCTTCTGGCCCATGGATAATCCTTGTCCTCTGAGGACCACCTGCACAGATATCTGTGCTCTTTTTGCAGTAACATCAGGCACACAGGGAGGCTTGCAAGGACCTGACTGAAGCTCTCGCTAATCTCACTAGCTGTAGAGTACAGCCTGTTCTTGGGGCCAGTCCCTAACAACTGAAGAATAAGAGATTGTTCAACTCTAGCTCCAATGTTTATAGAAGTGCTGTCCAACAAAAATCCATCTGTGCAGGTCTTCAGAATGGTTTTCTTTTCCTTGTAAGTTTGATCCCATCTTTCAGCATCTTCTGTTCCAGACACCTGAAGAGGCCCTGGTGCAGCCAGCTCCCTTACCATCTTGTAAAAGCAAGAAAGTGATTATGTTTTTTCAGCCATGAGACAAATAAATTTCTACACTTTACTTAAAAACATTTATTTATTTATTTTAAGCCCAAATATGACATTTCAATTTGTTTGGGAAAATGTTCAGATTTTCCTTCAGATTCACCCTAGGCTTACTCTGCAACATTGAGTATTCACAGACAAACCTTGCTTACAGGAAAGCTTTTGTGTCAACAGTTAATGAAGTACCAGCACAGGCACCAAAGGTATGGAAATGATGTCACCTAAGCTTGTTCCTCAGCACAAGCTGAGTTCATATTCACCTCATATAAGTGCTGTTTCAAAACAAACCTTTATGCAAGCAGAGGAGGAAAGCTGAAGCTCCCAGGCTCCGTCAGCCTGGAGCCAGCTGTTGCTGCGTTCATGGGTACAACCTGGGCATAGTCGTGGCCATGCTGGCTGAGCCTTTCATTCCCACCTCATTTTGCATTTGTGTAATACTGGGCAGAGAAGTGAACTGGAATCTTTCCTGCAAGGGCTCTGTGTAAAGGGAAGGAAGTCAGTGTAAGAGATGTAGGCAGCAGAGCCACCGTCATCTTGATGCTGTAATGACACATGGAGCTCAGGTCAAGAGCAAAGTCTCAATGACAGTGAGTAGCAATGTGTAGGTTTATCAAAGGACACATTTATATCATGAAATATTTCATTGTGTTTGCTCTGAGTCCATAGAGCTTGTCAAGTTATAGCAACAGCTGATGCTACTATAGAAGTGTGAGCTCAAGATGTTACAAATCAGATAAAGAACATACTTTTCAGCCCTCTTTCTTTCCATAGACCTATTTTCTTAATGCATGGTTCTTTAATATGACTGTCATGAGCAGTCCCTGAGCCTGTGGATAAATATAACTCAATTTCATGCAGAGAGCCTGGATCAAGACACAGTTTCTGAGGTCTCGTGTCATTGTAAAGCCTTCCCATAATGCAGTCTCTTTTGTACTGTTGATAGAACTCTTGAGGGCAAGGAGACAGTTGCTTCTGTCTTGTTCTTAGGCACGAAAATCAGTAGGAGAATGTGAAAGGGTTAGAACATGCCATCCTAGAGAAGAAAGTCTCAGCTTGCAAAGGAGACTCTAGTTAGGCAATGACAAATTCCTTCCTCTCATTAGAGACAAGTTCCTCAGCATCAGGAGCCTTCCCTGGAATGTGGCTTTCAGCTCCAAGGTCATTCTAATGATGCTTTAAAATAAATAAATAAATAGATAGATAGATAAATATGATGGTCTAAAGCAAAAGCCTGCAAAGCAGCTTTCTCAGACCCTACAAGCCACTAGTGAAGGAATGAGCAGCAGCCTGCTTGGAGACGTTGAGAAGTTATGAGTTGTGTTCTTGCAGTGCATGGAGAGGTCAGGTCCTGGGGCAAAGCACAGAGAGGCAGATAAGAAACCACCCACATCACCTGCAATTTCAAAATCAGTATCTGTGCAGAGCAGTGTTTCCCACAAAACAGGGTGAAAAGAAAGAAGAAGCATTTGTGGCTCTTTCCACGAATGGTAAGGATGCATTAGGCGATGGCAGAAAGTGAGGAAGCAGATGCAGTTCCCAGGCTCTTCAGCACAGCACAGGGACAGTGAGATAAATATGACAAAGTACTAGAGAATGAGGAAAGATACAGAGAGGGTAAAAATAAACATTTTGATTCACCCAGCCTTGTCAGCCATGAATGAGAATGCATGGAAGCTAAAGAATAACACCAAAAATGGCTTTCATCAATCTGTCTGTCCCTCTGCAACTTGACACAATGAATAATTCAGAGGCACCAGGTACAACTGCAACAAAAAACAGAGGTACAGATACAACAGGGGATTAGTCTTGGTATTGAAGAATATCATTTCTACAGAGGGTATTTAAAAGTAACCATGGATTCATAGGAAACTTTGTTGAAGAGTCTCTTGTAAACTTACCTGGTTCTGACCTCTAGGCCAAGGAATACAGTTCATCTGTGTTCAGGGAAATGGTATTTTCTGGTTTGCATATAAATGCTTAATTAATTACCTATTACAGAAGTTTTATTCTTGCATCTAACACAATGAGACTTTTCTTTACACTGTCACTGGCTGAACAACAGACTAGACAACCTGAACTTCTGAGGGCAAATCTAAGTTCTGAAATGTTCCCCTCATCTCTTAGGATGTCTTGGTCATTAAGGGAAAATAGGTCCTCATATTATCAGATTTCTTTCTACTGAGTGACGCATTTTGTTGTTGAAAACATAATATCTATAAGCAGACAGTGTAAACTTAAGCAGGTGCACGTTCACATATGAAGTGTTACCATGTTATAGTCAGCACCAGTCCCAAACTGACAGCCCTTTAAAAACAACCAGTCAGATTGCTGTATGAAGTTGGATGGGGAGGCACTCCTCTAAAATACTTCCTCATATAAAATGTCTTGAATGAGAGCTGCATTACAGGAGAGTGCATTCGTGTGTATGTTTGCGTGCACACATGACTTCAGACTGAAGGAAGGGAGGAATGTGCTGTCCCGTGGAGGAACTTCTGTGTCCCAGATTACCTCAAATGGGGTGAAAATTTTTAAAAATTGGTATGATGCCTAGTCCTATTTCTTAATTCCTCATGGAGCCTGTAGGCACAAACTGTTCAGCAGCTGGGCTGGGAAAGAAAATTCCCCCTCCATGAAACATTATAGCGCAGTTGAACACATTTACGATTGCACAAAACTTTTCATGGCATCAGCTATTTTCTTTTGGGAAAGGCAAAATACTTGAAAGCACAGCCCTGCTCTACTGCTGCAATTTTCTAAAGAAATTTTCTCTTTTACCCAAAAGAATAGCCGGTCATGAATATGCATGCAGATGCAGGCACTGGGCAAGCTGGGAGAACAGAGCGCCTTTCCCAGGCAGCCAGCCTGCAGGATGCCCTGGAGGAACTGCCCACTTCCAGTGCACAGCCCCTTAGCCTCAGAACAAACTAATGGCCTGTCAGAGATGATCCGAATGAATGTACCTAAGCACAGTGCAGCAGTACATTTCCCTAAGGAATCAGTTCTAACGCCATTTTAAACTTCTCCTTTCTCTCTTTCAGGAAAACCACAAAAAGCAGGATAAACAGTGAGAAAAACTGGGAAGCTTTTTGTGTTTTAATATCTGGAGACCAGAAGTGAGGGCTGTGTTTTTTGTTTGCTGTCATTTCTTTATCACCTATGAAGTTATGTTGTCTGTGCAGGATGTGGTGAAGAAATATTTAGTTGTGTTTTACCTTTCCTTATCTTGAGTTCAGAGTCATTTTAGAGTTACTGGATAACAAGAAACCAATCCCCTTCCAGGCTTGTATTGACTCTATAAGCAGGATGACCTTGAATGTTTCAGCTCCTTTCATGTTCTCCAGAGGAGCAAAAGAATAGCCAAGAAGGTATAGGAATATATGTATAGGTAGTGTGAGTCAGGAAAGAACGGGTATTGTGGGGGTCAGAAGAAGAAGAGGCAATTTTCCATGATGAAAGTAATTCTGAAGGCTCTGTAGTATGCCTCAAGATCTCAGGAAATATGCCTAAAAATGGGTATCCACAGGGTGTTATTTATGGTTTTCCTCTTAATTAGGCTTGGATTGGACCTCCTTAGTTTATAGGGACTTGGCTTTCTACCATATCATCCCAGCTCAAACACATTAATCTGTGAAGCCACAGAACACCACCTGAAGCAGAAAGTAATATATAGGCTTTAATGTGGTGAACTGGTGAGAAAAAATATTTTCAATAGATTTTTTTTACATAGTTCCCAATTCTGGTTACAAATCTCAAGAGATTAATTTCCAGAGTACCTGCAGGTACTCAGCATTTCTAGCAAATAGGTTCCAATATGGCCCATCATGTTCTTTAAAATTGCAGAAGCTAGTTTTGAGCATCCATTTTTAGAACAGCTCTTTCAACTGGCTTCCACTTTCTTAACTCATTCTATCTTATCACCAAAGTCATTTGTGTAGAAATATACTCCAGAGGCCATGTTCTGAGATTTCAAACCCTGAAATGAGTAAATGTATTGATGTCTGTTGGTCACAGAAAATGTTATCTGCATCTGCACAAGATACCACTTCCCTAGACTATAGGATTTACAAGATACGAGATGGGACATCCCACAGATCCAGTTCTGCTTTTTTATATTCAGCACATTTTTTTCTCAAAGTGGAATCCATATGATCATAAAAACTGTGGTAATCTTCCTCACAGGAATAAATAAACCCGAGATACTGGGAAAAAAAGAGTTTATCTTATTAACTTCAGAAAGAATGCCTGGAGATGCTAACTGATAGATATCATCCTGTCTGAGACTGTGATGTCCATTACCAGTATCTGCAGGGGTAGAGAGGAGTATGGAAGTCAGAAGGCTAAAAACACAGCAAAACAGAGATCTTAGCCTACCTGACTAGTTGGGCAAGTGATCAATTGTAGAACTTTGTCTACCCTTGAGAACTTTGTCTACCTTCCTTTTGAACACAAAGATCTGAAAGAGGGTAGGGAAGAGAACAAAAAAGTCAGAGTCAGATCAAAGACCTAGCAATTCAAACTCTTTGTTCAAGAGGCTTCTGTTTCCTTATTTGTTTGTTTTAATTTTTATTTTTTTAATTTTAATTCAGTTACTAATAACGCTACTGCTACAATTACTGCTCAGATCTCAGAGATTACCAGACCCATTTTCAAGAGTCTACCTTGACTGAATTCAGGTGAGACCCTGCCCTATGACAGTCTGGCTTTGATTTGAATGCTGTCCAAGCACCTGAACTTAGACAACATTTTTAAAACATCTAACTGACAGCCACAATAACCTTAGGAATGATCTTTCTCAGCAATGTTTTTGACACTATTATTGAATCTGCATTGTAAAACCTACGTATAAGAAATACTGAAAACATTTTCAACTATTGATGGTTTGACATTTCTTCCAAACAAGAAGATTCAGAGATGCTAAAAGCAGCTTCATCAAACTGCAGTGTTTACAGTGCAGCCATATCCATCTGTGTTCATTGCCTAAGCAGTTTTTAGTTGGTGTCAAGTTAGTGTAATTTAGGGTGCGCTTTCATACTAAAACACACTCTCACATCTGGTTCAATGAATCACATCCTAAATGCAATTGACTTTATTGACCAGATCTCCACTGACTTTCAGGGGAACTTAGACACCTTACCCACACACGTTATCCATTCTGGACACCTAAAATAAAGTGACATAAATACCAACTTAAGATCTCACTTTTGTTAAAACAAAAGGAAGGATACTTTCCAGAGATTTCTCTTTGCTATAATCAAGGCTAAAGTTTGTAATTTAAAATCTTTTTGTTAAAAGCTGAACAGCAGATTTCCATCCCTTGTGCTTGGATCCACTTGATTTAGTCCCACCACGATCTTATCCCATACTTTTCTCTCTCCTCCTCTAAACCTTTTTAGCTGCAGCTTTAAGAGGAAGGTTGGTGTTACCCCAAAAGCTATTTTTTAGTACTACAAATCCAGCTGGGATTAACCTCAGTTCTTCAGAGTTTCTCAGAGATGCTCATGCAGCTGCTGGTTCTCTTTTTTCCTTTCAATTTTTAAAGAAGTTGGTTCAGTCTTATATGACATACCCACAAGAAGGGAAGCAAGGGAAATAGCTCCCAACAACTGTGATGAGTTCCCCCTCTAAAGAATACTAATGTCAACATTGCACTTTGATCTTCAGTCAGTCAGAAATATTTGAAAA
Source organism: Anser anser (assembly GCF_964211835.1). NCBI lineage: Eukaryota > Metazoa > Chordata > Aves > Anseriformes > Anatidae > Anser > Anser anser. The sequence goes on from NC_139721.1 coordinate 11,003,014, forward strand.
ATATCTCTTTATTCAAATATTTAACAACTTACATAGACCATAGACCACACCAGGTGACATAATTTAGAGGTTGTACAACTCAGTTCCATAATAAAACATACTGCTTTCCTCATGCTAAGCTGCAACAGATTTTGCTCTCAGTGTAGAGTCAAAAGACCTTTTACCCTGGTATAGATCTGGGATAACCCTGCCAAACTCAACAGAATTAAAAGGCTGTGAAATAGAGTAAATCACAGCCACAGCAACTCATTTAATTTTAACAGAGTTACTTCAGGTTTCCTGCAGTCTAACTAATTGTTTGGCCTTGCTCCACTTTCCCTAAAGATGAATACTTTTTTTTTTTTTTCTATGAAATTTTAACATTGCTTGTCAGAAGATGCCTAACAAACCCATCCTCCAGCAGCACTCTCTGCAGCCTAACCCCACCTGCTGCTCTGGGCTTTGCCTCTCTCCTAACTCTAACTTAACTTTAGCCCTAATATGAGGCTTCATCTGAGTCTTAGCTCAAGATCCTCAGACATGGCCCAGATGAAAACACTTTCAGGGGAGACTTCTTTGTGCAGCTTACCCCTTCTTTTGGTAACCTCTTGGCAGCCCCACTCCAGCTGAAAATGGATTATATTTAGAAAGATACTAAAAAGTGTAAGGGGAGCAAAACAATAGAAATGGAAAGCACACCCGAGACTAAAGTAGCCAAAGGAAAACACAGAAATATCTGAAAATGTGAGTACTGACTGAGAAGGATAACAGCAGTAAGCTATTGTCCTAACAGCTGTACTCCATCCACTCCCATATTTTTCAGCCCATTTATCTTTTAATCGGTGACATTCCTTGTCATACCCTTCAAACCTCACAAGTTTATTGCTGTTTGCACAGTGTAGCTTCCATCCCCAAAGGCTACACGACTGACAGGGGGAGAAATGTATGCAAATATGACTTTCCCTGTGCTCGCTTTGGCAGGCAGACGGCTGCTTGTCTTCCATTCTGAAATCTGACAGTTATAAAAACTTGTCAACTACACTGGTGGGATTTGGGGCCAAAACGGTAGCAATCTAGTGAGGGACACCGAGGCAGAACAAGTACGACTGCAAAATCATCTGGGTTTTGGCTGGAGACTTCAGGGCTCAGGCTCTAAGCAGGCTGGGTACAAACCTCAGATTCCTAGGCAGGAAGGCAGATTTTAAAGTGATTTGGTGCCCTCTAATGGCAAGGATCCTTCTTACCAAAATGTTCTTATGAACATTAACCCCCAAAACGGTCACCACCGGTGCAAAGAAGCTCAGTTCAAGTAGCATAGTCTTATTTTCAAGCATTACTTTAGTTGGCTGACTTGACTGATAGGATGTCTCTCACTGGCTAATTTATATTTCCATTTATCATCTGGGCTTTGTAAAGGATGAGGTATCTTGTGAAGGCAAGTCATTGACATCATACTACGTTTCATGTGCGTGGCAAGGACATGGCCACACCATCAGCTCTGTCATGCCAGAAACAATGGCTGTTTGCCCCATCTAGGCTACATCCTATGCTACCAGAAAATTCTGCTGGTGCCATGGTGGAAACAGAGTCCTATCTGTGGTGAGACCAAGGGGCAGAACTTGTGCATGCTTCTTGTGTGGATGAATTCAATGAAATACAGAGTATATTTCTTAAAGATTCAGAATCGAGTGGAGTACAGTGAGCAGTTCAAAGATCCCTGCGATCACTCAACTGTTCAATTCCTGGAGTCAAATCAGGGGTGTCGGCCTCAAAGAGGCACTTCAGCTGCCCACTCATCAGGTCACATTGCTTTGGGGAAAAGGGGAATTAGAGAGAACTAAAATTCTCTGCATAAATTTAGGCTTTTTCTTCTCCCTGTAATCCTAAACTGGTGCTATTGTCTCTAGCAGTTGTCTAAATATCAGGGCTTTATCTATCTATCTATCTATCTATATATATATAGAGAGAGAGAGAGCGCTTTTAAAAGATAGAAGCACATGGAGCAATACAGGTAGGTGCAAGTTTCCATGCAGCTTCTGTGCTCTGGATGAACAGAAACTAACTGCAAAAGGATGCATTTTGTTCACTTGCCTTGTGTTTCAGTTAATGAGCCCTGGAAGAACAGCAGAAGAATCACAGGATTTTGAGTGTCTGGATGGTAACATAACAGATGAAATTCAGCTTTGATAAATCCAAATCAATAAACACAAATAAAAACAAACATAACTGTATCTAAATACAGCAATGGCCTCTAAATCAAATTTCAACACTCAGTGAAATGATCTCGCCATAACTGGGTAGTGTTTGTTCATGCAGTGACTCTGGAAAAGGCAAATTGAATCACTGAAGAAAGAGTAGATTAAACAAAACATCATTATGACATTATGTTCAAATCCTATAATGTGTCTAGAGCTGTCTGTGTCTCTGGCAGTCACAGCTTAAAAACAGACTGTAGAACTAGAAAGCACCCAAAGAAGCATGACAGGGATGAGCAACAGCATAGAATAGTTTTCATACAAGAAACAAGTAAATAGACAAAGGTGAACAGAATCATGGAATGGAGAGTTCAGAGAGACTATCCGCTGTTTTCCATAGCACAAGACCCAGGGGCACCAAATGTTTTTAAGCTGTGGGTTCGAAAACGAAGTGCTCCCTTTTCTCACCAACCTCTCCCCTTCCGCTGCACACAGTTAAATGTTGAAGTATTGTTACAGGATTTTGTGGGCTAAGAAAGAGCTGGACCCATGTTTGAAGGCTGGATTCATCCTGGGAAGCAGGATGGACCTCAAGTTCAGGGATTCTCTATTATTCTCTTAGGGCCATGGTTTAGTGGGTAACATTGGTAGTGGGGTGATGGTTGGACCAGATGATCTTGGAGGTCTTTTCCAACCCTAATGATTTTATGATTCTTGGCTAGAAGCTGGGTGGAGGAAGATAGGAATTGTTCATGGAAGCAGTGGAAAGGACTCGTAGACAGAAGTTTGATTGAGAAAGATCTACAGCTCTGCAAATCTTCAAGATCTCCAATCATTCTCTGCCTTAGCACTGCTGAACATGGGAGAATGTGACCTGTGGCTGAAGTGATATTGAAAGAAGGTCTTTCTGGTGGCTTGAACAGATCTTTCACTCTTTTCCTGAAAATCTCAAGAAACGTATAAAGCAGATACAGGTGGTTCTTATTTTAGCAGTTACCAATACAATAGAAGTTTGGTGTTGCTCAAAATGCTCTGTGTCAAAGATTCAAGCATTAACATAAGTATTAATTAAAAGCTATGAGATGTCAATTCTCCTCATCTGTCATCCAAATACTGTTATTTTCTTCTCAGTTGTCTTTAAATTTTGCTTAGTGACTCCTCTTCACCTTCTGTCTGCCCCTCAGAAAGACCACCAGTTTGGATGTGAGGGTATCAAGAGTTGGCAGATACACTGTTCTTGTCAGTTCATTTCAGTGGAAATTATCCTTCATTATTTAAAGTACTTACCTAATTATCATCTGAATTCATCCTGTTTTTTCATTTAACCATGAATTCTTGATATGCCATCTACTAAAGAGACTTTGAAACCTGCTGCTTTTCTCCCCTCAGAGGTGATCACACACTCCGATCACATTTCTTGCAGCAATAGTATGCAGTACACGTGATGAGCCACGGACAGAAAGCTGTATGAAGGGCAGCATCACTGCCTTCCTCTTGCCTCCACATCAGTTAATGTGTTACCCTGACTGACCCATTTAGAAGGATGCACTGCCAGGGCTCACAATATCCTTTTGGATAAAGCAAATAAAGTTCTCCAAGCCTGTCAATAAAAGTAACGCTCTTCAGCCTTTGAATAGATAACGTGTATAGTTCTTTACTATCTCTTCTCACTTAACATCCTTTTTAAAACCTGGGGAATTGAATTGTATATACGACTCCTGTAGCATCACAAAAGGTGCCAGAGGCAAAAATCTCTCTACTCCAACACTAGTATTTTTACACTAGACTGTCACACCTGGACATTATACCTGATTTCTTGCCCAGTACTCCCTTCTTCCTTCTCAGTTTTTTTCCAGAGTGCCTGTGATTGAGGATACAGTCCCTGCTCAGTAAGTCTGACCCAAATATCTTTCTCCTAAATGGTACAACTACTGTGAAAGCCAATTACTGCACAGTGGGTTCTTCAGATCTATATCTTCCCAAAATTCAGTATAGGTGCTGGAAAGTATATCAGAAAATAGATTAATAATGGACAGTATGAGTCTTGATGTACTTCCCTGGGATTTACACTTAACCTCTGACTCAACTAAAGGCAGTAGAGGGACCATACACAAAAGAAGTACTTTAAATCCTTTCCCATGCAATTTACATCCCAAATGGATATCCAGTATCTGCAGGCACCACAAATTACAATTCAGAGAGTCAGAGACAGAAGCCTAAGTGAAGTTCCTGGTGTCTGGGCATAGCACCCTCCTAAGGGGATCACTCAGAGGAAAATATGACTGAGGTGACTGGAAGTAGGAGTAAGGGAGAGATGTTGCCCTTGAGAAAGCCTTCTATCCACATCCCAGCACTTTTATTAAAGAGCACCACTGCTGCAGAGAGAAAGGGAGCTTAAGATGTTAGAGCAGAGAAAAGCTTCCTCATGGCTCCACACCCTCAGGCAAGTGAAAACCAATCCGCCCAGCACCTTCCAGAGTTAGGCCCATAAAGATGGGATGAAAATACATGTGAAGCAGTGAGCTATTAGAAGACCAGATAAATAGTTCAAACAGAGTTATTTATTGGTGTGGTTGGATATATTCCTGGAGCATGGCTACATATCTCCTCCTTGCTATTATGTACCTGTGCAAGTGGTTAGTATTTTGGAAGTAAAAATCCCTGCATGGCTCTGCAATAGAAGGTCAGGATGCTTTTCCTTCAGGATCTCTGCTTAAAGGCTCTTTTACACTGCAGAGTCTGAAACAGAGGAGGAGCTGCCTTACTTTGCTTTGAAGATGCATCTGGATCCATCACATAGAAGTGCCTTACTAATATATTTTACGAAGACTTGCTTTTGGGGGTTCATTAAAACCCCCAGTAAAAAAGAGTTTGGGATTGTGAAAACAAGGAAAAAAAAAGGAAAAAAAAAAAAAAGAAAGAAAAGAAATAAGGCAAGGAGCCCACAGACTTATCTTTGCATAGACAATTAATGCATAACCTGAACAGCTCCTCATCCCCCTGCAGTTACTAACCACAAAAAAAAAAAAAAAAAAAAAAAGCAACAGAAGAGTGTGTTGCAGAAAATGTCTAAAAAGACTGTTTCTTGGTCCCCCCTGGAAAGTCCTACAGACCTGAGTAGGGATGATAACTATTTGTCAAAATCAGAATAAGGAATGTGATCCCTCCCACTAAGCAAAAAGAAAAAGAGCGCTCAGCCTTCTGCACAGTGACACCAATGCTATTACAGAAAAGAATATTTCAAGGTGCTGCTTCCCACCCAACCCTAATAAAAGTGGAAACCTCCCTGACCTTTCCCAGATATCTCTCTGGGAACCAAAATGAATTAGAAACTCTACAGGAAAACCATAACAAAACAATATCATCATGCAGTACTTCCCTCTAAAGCAGATATTAAGAAAGGATTTTCAAAGAATGCTATTTCTGCCTTGAAAAAGAATACCCCAAGCTATTCCCAGCAATGCAGACAATCTCCTGTCCCAGCCATACCAGAACCTATGACAAGGACGTCCTGAGAGGCTAAAATGCTGAAGGACTACATCACCTGATGGTGCATGAGTGCCTTCTTCTGTGCCTGGCTTTACTTCAGGCCTGGGGAAGAGAGGTTGGAAAAGCATGGACTTTCTGTCTCATTGTTCACAGACATGTCCATTAAATGCTCACATTATAGCAGTGTTGGAAACTGCTAGCAACCCACTAAATAATAGCGGCCAAGTGCTTTAGGATCTTCTGTTACCACAATAACTACATATCTCCCAAGTTTTGAAACATCAACCCAAGTTGCTCCCAACTATTCCCTAATAGTTTATTTTTCCTGGCAACGACCACATGGTGGTGGTGTATCACCGTGAGTTCAGTGTTCAGGCCTGACTCCCAGGAACTGAATAGTTGGTTAAAGGAGCTGGATATTTACAGCACAACACATTTACAAGGAGGCTTGTAGAGTGAACCCTCTAAACCCACTTTACCTTTGAATTTATACGTATTGCTTAACTGCTTTGCTTGCAGGGCTGTGTGAGTTTCCAGTCAGGAATCTCCCAGAGTTTTTGCAACAACATAGGCGTCACTCAACACGGTAAGTCCAAATGCAGAAGTATTTGAAGTCACATACCATGTATGTGTCAATCTGATTCATCCCAACCTGTATTTTTTTTTTTTTTTAATAATCCTTTGATACTCTATCCACTTCCCAGAAGAAAGTGCTCCTGAGATCTCTATCAGAGTCAAGCAAGGTTGAATGGTCATTGTTCTGAATTTGTTCCTAAAACTCTTCTTCCACAAATCTTTTCAGCCACCCTTCACCAAAGACAGGTACTAAAAAGAATGTGTACTGCATTGTCATTGTGCTTTTCAGCCCATTCACAATATAGGTCTTAAATTAGTTGCTGTATGTCCTTGACTGAATATAGACAGTGACAGCCTGATCTCATACTCAGTGAAGTCAATGGGAGCCTTTCAGTTTTCCCTCATTTGGCCCTGAATCAAGTTCAAAGTTGTCTGGCTCAGGAACCAGATCTTCTGTGTTTGTACAGAGATGATCATTCTCCAGTATGGATGTAGGTTACAAAAAATCCATTCGGACTTTGTGCACAAAAGAAGCTATACGTAACAAAGACAGCATGTCTCAAACCAACAGAGAGATTAGCTCCTGTTTAATTGGTTTGAAACAAGGGCACATCATCAACAGGGACAGGAGAACTGGTTTGGACTTAATGAGAAATGCATCATTTCCCACTCACAAACTTTTACTGAAAACTCACCCTGAACTTTTTGAGTCAGAACTGTTTTAATGACCTTTTTCTTTGCATTGTCACGGCCTTTCTATCTTAATGTTTTGTCAAGGATCGGAGAAATTTATACCACCACTGTAACAGGGCTCTTTTTGCCAAGGGAGTCACTATATACAGGAAATATCAGATATGTCATGAAATGTTGTATTTCTGTATATTTTCTAGACCAAATGTACACAGACTCTGACAGTTCAGATTGGCCACTCAACATCCTGACCAAAAAAATTCTTCTGTGCTTTGCAAGTGTAGCGTAGTGTGTTTGGCATCACAACCCTCTTTTGGTAAAAATGTCTTCTTAAAATCTTTGGAACTTGAGAAAATATTAATCCACATCCACCTATTTCAAGCACTTATTAGATAATTTAAGTCCTTGTGAAGATGCTACTTAACCAGGAAAAACTGAAATCCCCCAGATTTTTTCTTTTCCTGCTGCTGAATATTTATGGATCCACCCAAGTCCTTATAATACAAAGGATTTGGGTGTCTACTTCCTTTGTCCTGACTTTGGGGCCAGCTCCACTAGTGTTTTTCAGAAAATGCTTATTGGATCAGGCCTCTCTGGAAAAGTTCATACCCAGAACCTTCTTCCCTGCAGCTGGAACTTAATGAGCTAGAGTTCTTATGGATATCCGGCATCTTCAAATTTATTTACCTGCTTTGAAGCAGGTCTTCAATCAGTCTTCCAATGCTCAGAGCAGATGCTGAACCTGGCCAATAGAGCAGTTTGAGGAGGTCTTCCCTGTTGAAATTTTCTTATACAAATTCTCTAAATAGTCAGGAAAAATAATGTTGGAAATATCTCTAGATATTTCTGTGGCTATTGTTCTTAGTTTTCCCCAAAATCCAAAGAGAATAAATCAAGTGGGTTATTTGGTATAGTTAGAAAGGACATATCACTTTGAAAATAAATAGTTGTCTGATTCAGATCTATTGAGGCCCCTAGAAGCTGATTTTGCAAAACGGGTTAATTTATCCTCAGTCTAACTTAGCCATAAAAAGTAATTTACAAAGCAGAATATGGCAGAAATTAGACCAGCTATTTCTGCACCTAACTTCTCTCCCTATCTCTTTTTTTTTTTTTTTTCAGACATTGTCAGTCTGTGCTTGAGTTTAACATTAAGTTCAACCATAAGCACTAGCTGTACTTAGAAGGTATGAAACATTGAATCCTCTTTCTGAAGATTTCTCTCTGTTCCCTCAGTGTTACACTCTTGGCTCTTCTCTGGGCATAATGTGACCATGGCAATGTTCAAAAATAACATGAAATTCTTCCAATGTTTGTACTACACTAATCCGATAAAATAAATTAGGGGTACTACTTGCAATGAATCCTCTCCTGAAAGTCCTTTAGTGTCTCACTAACAATGACAACTTCAGAGGTGCAGGCTTGGCTCTTGGCTTTTCTGGGAACGACAGAAAAACAACATCTTGCCTGGAATTACAAAACAGGACAAGTTAAGGCAGGATGAGACACCCACTCCTCTGCTTACTAGCCTTCATAAACACAGGTTGAGATAATGTTGACCAAGAAGAGATTTCAGAGTTCCTTACCTGCATAGCACCAACAGGCACATCCTTTCTTTCTCCTCCTTCCCCTGACACCACAGACACACTTTCTATCCTTCAGTAGCCTCTCCAGGCAGAAAACATGCATTACACTGCTCTGCTTCTTTGGCGTGAGTAGACTGAAGTTCCCTCTTCTCTACCAATTTACCTGCTGGTATCTGCCCAAAGGAAATAACTCTGTTTTATTTTTTATTTTTTCCCCTGCTTTCACTTATCACTGCCTATTGTGCTTATCAGGGACTGGATACCAAAGGTTCAGTGATCCTTTAACAGTGTGGGTGGAGGAAAGAAGTGGAACCAGGCAAAACCTGTGCTTTGATCCTGAATGAGACAAGGACAATTCACTCAAATCACTTGATCCTTTGTGCCAGAGGCAACTCAGCTGGGAAATTGAGTGAAAACAACAATTTCACTGCAGATCAAACCCAACCTCTGAGCTGAGCTCTCCTGGGCCAGTGAGTTCCAGTGCCTGAAAAAGCTCATTTGAGCACAGGATCTGATTAAAATCTGAATAAGGTGGCGGAATTAACATAGTTAGTTCTTTATAAAAATGCTCAGGAGAACTTAGGCTCAGAAACACTGCTTTGTCTGGTCAAAACTAATCACAGAATTGCAGACTGGTTGAGGCTGGCAGGGCCCTCTGGAGACTATCTGGTCCAACCCTGCTCAAGCAGGGACACACAGAGCAGGGTGCCCAGGATCACGTGCAGGCAGATTTGAAGATCTCCAAGGGCTCAGACTCCACAGCCTCTGCGGGCAACTTGTGCCAGTTCTCAGTCAAATCTTTTCTGTCTAATCTCCATCTACTCTTTCCTTTTCAATGCTGTTTTGTTGTTGTTGTTGTTTTTGGTGGGCACCTCTAGAGATCTCATTTAGAAGTATAAATTACTGCTTATTGGTCAAACCTGGAATAACATCATGGCAGCTCCCTCTTTCCTTCAGCCATAGGAAGTATTCGACCTAGGACTGCAGATCACAGAATGGTTAGGGTTGGAAGAGACTTTAAAATCACCTAGTTCCAATGCCCTGCCCTAGGCAGGGACACATCCCACCAGACCAGGTTGCTCAAAGCCCCATCCAGCCTGGGCCTTGAGCACCTCCAGGGATGGGGCATCCACAGCTTCTCTGGGAAACCTGGTCCAGTGCCTCATCATTCCCACAGTAAAGAATTTCTTCCTTATATCTAATCTAAACCTAACCTCTTTTAGTTTAAAACACTTTATTCCTTGTATTGTCACTACATACCCTTCTAAAAAGTCCTACCTCAACTTTCCTATAGGCCCCCTTTAAGTACTGGAAGGCCACTATAAGGTCTCCCTGGAGCCTTCTCTTCTCCATGCTGAACAACCCCAACAGACGTGCACGTATGGATGAATATCTATGGGGTTTTTCATACTGCCAACAGGAGTCTTCCTCTCACCTCTTGACCCAACGTGAGCAGAAAAAATATATATCATTAAAAATGGTTAATTGAACTCCTGTATGCTTTATGCCGTCACATAGCCCTGAGGATTTTCCTCAAAACTTCAGCTTCTCTGTTAAGAAGTGGTAAGCCACTGTTTCTGGTCAGGATACATTTTGATGTGCATCTACATCATCCTACTCTGATTGCAACCTGTAGAGGTTATCTTGGGCTAAGCAGTTAACCCAGCACCCTTTCTGTCTCTGCTTCAGCATATTCCTGTGTTCATGACAACAGCTGTTAACACCACTTATTTTCCGTCAATGAGACACACAGAGCATGATTCCTTTGACCAAACAGAGGTGCTTCTAATATATTGACCTCACTTTAAATTAAAGTCAAAGATAGGCAAGGACAAGCAAAATAAAGGTTTACAGACTTTAGCATAGGCTTGTAAACCCAAATCCCACATGTTGTATAGGATTCGCCTGGCCTAACGTTTGGTGTCTCTGATACAAGTGTCTGTATCTCAGGTAGTAAGTGGTCCCTGGGTGGTCAATGGAGATCTAGTCAGTACAGCCAACAGGTACTTTGATGTGGTTCATCCAACCAAATGTAGGCATATATGAAGGTGAACTGCACCCTAAACAGCATTGAGTCTGTGAAGGGAGGAGACCAGGGTGACTTGTTCACCTGTAGATATCCCCATCCAGGCACTGTCAGGTAAGTGAGTGGCAGAAACTCATGAGACCCCAAACTGAACCAAGCTCTGGATTGCCATATGCATTCCTTTATAGAGCTGTCAGTCAGGAGTGATACTGGCATGCTTCAGACTGCTCAGGCATATTTATTTAATGGAGTCTCAGCAGTTTTGAACAAACCTGTCCTGTGTGACTGCTATAACATCATTCAGAAGGAAGCCTTTACAGGATCTAAGGTGTAATATTTTTAATGAAATGTAGAAATGGACAGCAACTACACATACCGTCTGTGGACTTGCTCTCTCTTTTCTCTGTTAACCTCTTTCTGACACTCTATCATACCTTAAATATATTATCTGGAGACTAGAGATTGACTTCAGAGCCCTAACTCACCCCCAGCTGAGTATCGTGTGTTCCTCTGTGGAGTCCCTGATGGCCCCCTGGATACAGGGCCTGAGCTGAGCAGTTGTTGCTTTCCCTTTAACATCCTGCTGGAAGAACTCCTGCACTCCAAGCCATTAGACTGTCTAATAGGAGTAATAAAGCTGATATCAGGTACATTTATTTTAACTATACAATAAGACACAATGTTAAAACTGCAAGGTGCCGGCTCGGTTTTCAGCAGTACATAATACGTCTTGCATTTTTTACAGTAACCAGCAAGGCATAAACATGTCAGAGAAACTACCCGGGATGCAGAAATATTCCTTGCAGAGCCACTTAAGGAAAAGCAGACACCATTCTTTAAAACCAAGCATGCACAATTAACAAGAAAAATATTGCCAATAAAAAGGGGAAAGATGGCCAGTAAGTAAAATTAGATGGGATAGTTCAGGGTGTGGGTTTGGCAGGAAAATGACAGCTAGAAGTAACAAAAGCACTTTCAAGGGAACCAGTGCGTGTAGCTGCAGCTTCACAGAACATTGTTATGTGCAAATGGAGCTTTACAGAGGCCTCTTGGCTGAAGCACATGGTGACTGTATGTCAGATAAGAGTGGAGTGGGATCCCAGAAAGCCGATAGATTTGTTTTTGTATGGGAAATGATCTTTGTTGATATTTATCTCTGGTGAATGGTCAGACCAGAACGTGTTTAGGTGTCCAGGTTTCAAAACTGTGATCTAAAATCTAATTTGTCAGAGTTCCCATCAATTCATTGTCTGAATATTTTTTTGAGGACCTAGACCCAACTGATTTGGAAAAGGTCATAGGCAAGTAGTATAGAGAGTCTGGGGATACAGCCACGCCTCAACATATATTGTGGTGCCTTTTTTTTTTTCTTCTCATTAGTCCTCTTTACTCATGCATTGATTGGCCGGCACAGTTACCCACAGTCTTCATCTGATCCCTCTTTTGCTAGAGCCAGACCTCTGGTTCTGGCTCACCAATTGTCATGAAACTCCCCTGAGGCAGGGAAACATGAACTGTCCCATTGGGAATTAAGACATGGATCCATACGGACTTACGGATATGTTGTGGCAAAACAAGCACTGGACTGTACTCCACGCTTATGTCTAAAACCCTTTGCAACAAGATTGTTCATCACCTCATTGTATTTAGGAATATAGATAATCTGTAGTCTCTAGATTGCCTCAATAATAAACAGCTCAAACTCAGAGGGTTCAGCTCAAAAAGCCATCCATATGGGAACATTCAATGAAATCCAAGGACTTTGTTGCAAACAGCTGGCGAATATACAGAACTGCAGGCAAGACTGGAAGCAATACAACAGTGAGCACCACAAACCCAGCATGGATTTGTGTCTTTTATAATGTAAATGTCCTCAGTGCTTCGCAGCAAAAAGTAATAAATGTTTTACAACATTTTAATTGAAAGCCCATAAAACTGAGATGATTGGAAAGAAAGAATCCACGACTATATATTCAGTGTTGAGCAGACACAGAAGCAGTTTTTCATCAAACTCCATTGTAAAACGTACATTGAAGGAGTTGATCTGGAAAATCCGTGAATTGCACAAAATAGGCTTGGAAGAGACCTCAAAGACTCTTGTAGCCTACTGGTTATCTCAGAGCAGGGTTGAAGAAGCTCACAAGATTTTCTTACCCATTCTTTAAAGCCTCCAGTTAGAGTGTCCTGGGATCTCATTAGGCAGAAGAAATATCTTCTTCCATTGAGCAGCCCAAAAATTCAACGTCAATCTACTCTACACTGAGAGGAAATATACACATCAGGTACCTTCATTCATACATCTTCCATTCCCCTGTCTGATGTTTGCTGTCTCTAGGTTGGGTTCAGAGTAGCCTTACTGAACACTCATCAGCTGATGATCTATTTTTGTTGGTAGACACAATTGGCCACAAGAGTTGAAGATGTTTTTAGCTGAGGAATCCGTACCAAAAGAAGAGCTTTCTATCCAAAGAGCAATGTGCCCTGTCTGTAAAAGCTCAAAAAAACCACTGTAAACACAAAAAGGCTTTGCTGCGTTAGCTATCTGATACCTATCATGACCTATCCTTAAAAAATAATAAGTAAATAAATAAATAAAAATGCATGTAGTAGTTACAAAGAGAAGATTTCAAAAGAACTTGTGTAGAATGGTCTGTGTTTTCTTGTGCTGGGGGCCCCAGACCTGGACGCAGCACTCCAGGTGGGGCCTCACAAAGGCAGAGCAGAGGGGGACAATCCCCTCCCTCCCCTGCTGGCCACCCCTCTGTTGGTGCAGCCCAGGATGCAGTTGGACTTCTGGGCTGCAAGTGCACACTGCTGGCTCATGTCAAGCTTTTCACACACCAGAACTCACCAGTCCTCTGCAGGTGCTGCTCTCAATGAGTTCTTCTTCCAGTCTGTGCTCATGTCTGGGATTGCCCCAACCCAGATACAGCACCTTGCACTTGGACTTGTTGAACCTCATTAGGTTCACATGGGCCCACTTCTCAAGCTTGTCCAGGTCACTTTGGATGGCATCCCTTCCTTCTGTAATGTTTTTTTAGTCAGCTCTTGAATCCACATAAGACACCCACAGCAAACTGTGGTGCGGCGCCCCACAGCTCAGCTACACAACCTATAAAGAGCCATCTCTTCTTGGACACTTTGAACACATCATTTGTTAGCTTCATTTAACGCCCACTAATCCTTTTCTTGGGACAGACAGGCAATAATAATTACTTATGTACCTACTTTTGGCCACTCATAATTTTATAGACCTCTATCATATATCCCCTAATAGTCCCTGAGGTCTCCTAATCTACTTAATTGTTCCTTGCAGAGTAGGTGTTTTATACCTTTATCATCCTTGTTGCCTGTCTCTGAGCCTTTTCCAGTTTTATTATATCCTTTTTGAGACACAGGGAGCAGAACTGTACACCAACGTGTGGTATTTATATAGAGACATACTCATGTATTCTGTTTTGTCCATTATCCCTTTCCTAAAGCTCCTAATATTAGATTCATGTTTTCCAAGTGTTTTGAGCACTGAACCATTTTTCACAAAGATACTATCTCTTATACCCCGAGATCATGTTCTTGGTTGATAAAGTTCTATCAGCTCATAATTTCATACAGAAACAACTTTTTACCCATCACTATTATTATCCACACTAAATTTTGTCTGTCTTGCAATTCTTTAGAGTTAGATTTTGTTTCCTTTACCTTAACTTTGTTTGCCCTTCTTTCCAAGATTTTTGATAAATACGTTGAGCAGAAGGGACCGTAGCACATCTCCTTGTAGACCTGTGCTGGTCATGTCCTTCTACTATGATAAATGATCATTTATTCCTAGCCTCTGTTTCCCATCTTTTACCAAATTCTGTTTCAGAGAGTTGAAATTCTTAGAATTAGCATTGGCTATTAACGGTTACTATTGGAATGTTAGATATTAAAACACGTAGCATGTGAGCAATGCTCCAAGATAAAAATCATCCTCTTTTCAGCACCATCCTCCCCTTCACCTCCTTACTACCTTTGAGAAGAATCATAGTATCAAAGTATTACTCAGGCTGGAAGGGACCTCAAGAGTCCACACACCCTGCTCAAAGCATGGCTGTCTTTGAGGTTAGGTCAGGTTACTGGGGGATTTGTCCAGCCAAGTTTTACATAGCTCCAAGGATGGAGAGAACACATATATTGAACCACATTATTCATAAAATGTTGTCAGAATTAACTGGAGCATATTTTGGGGGTTTCTCTAACCTAAGACAAAGCAATATTTCTTTTTGGTCCTTGGTGGTAACGTACCTCTCCCAGCTCACATTTGTTATTGTACTGGTGTTTTCAATGATGCATACTAGGACAATGTTGGTGGTGTTTGGTTGCATAAATATAGATATTTGCCATTTGAGATGCCCTAGAGTATTTCTTTCAGCTTCCAACTAAGGTTTCCAAAAAACATCAGTGTCTTGTATATCCTGTACAATCTTGGTCAGCACCAGGAGAATGTCTTAGACATCAAAGCACATCACAAATAGCACAGAGGCTTATGTTCAGTCAACTAAGCCATCTTAAATGAGCATGACACTTCCTCCTCTCCCTTTTCCTTTTGTTAAATGTACACTGGTCAAAATCCATTTGGTTTTGGCTCTTCACCTGATGTGGAGGGATGGCAATTCAGTCACACCTCTCTACTCACCACATCACTTTGATTAATAGATGCGGGCCAAAGATAAACTTCTTATTTTTTCTCTCGTGAAAGGGTATTGATTTTCCACTGTAAAGTTTACCCATGTGTTGTACCCTCTTATGCACATAAGCAATGCAGCAATACTGGAAGCAGAGAGCTGAGATCCTAACTGTTCTTTCCCTGTGCAGAGGAATCTTTCTCAACATTTATCTCAAGCCTGTCTTAGACGCAAATAATGGTATAGTAAAAGGAATTGTGGGGAGCGCCTCCTCTTGCTTATGAGCTTCTTCTCAAAAAAGCTAGAAATGCAAAGGCAAATGGGAAATTCAAGGACTGCAAAGGAACCTGTTAATATAAAATGAACTGGTAGGTCCAAAATATTTCTTTCAGATTTCTTCAGGAGTTAAAATTTTCATTGATGTTTTGTGCACACATTTTAAGCACCAGCAGGAGAGTTGGCCTTTTTTTTTTTAATTGTGACAATCTACCTCAAACTCTGTTCTACTTTACAAAATCAAACCTTGCTGCAAATGATATGTTAAATGAAGCCTACATACTGTGAAAAGGGTTATATTGGCCTCTGAGCAACAGGGAAACAATTTTGCATCAAATGGATTTAATTAAATGGAAGTTTGCATTTACTAATGTGTGTTGAACTGTGAAATAGTGAAAGAAAGGAGTAAGAGTCTTTGTTTTGTTCCATTTGAGTTATGCTAACAGAAACTAACTTAGAAATTTAGCTCCTTTACCTAACTCAGATGGTTAGACAGAGTATTCCTTCCCATTTATTGAAAATCAGGAAATGTCTTTCAGAGAGCAGTTGCCTCTTAAAACCTTTTTTTTCTGTCTTTCCCCATGCAAAGTTATACAGAGCAGAGAATATTTCTATTTTCCAACATGGATTTATTCATGACCAGCCTTTGTCTTTTGTTTTTGTGACAGTGTATTCCTGAAGGAAAACTACCTTCTCCCCGATGCTTGCCTTTATGCTGCATGTATGGATAGCCACTCTTATCCCCTCAGCCTTCCCTGTGCCTGCTGAGCACACTGAGCTCTGTATTTCTGCAGTCCTTTTCTATCCCTTTCCAGTCTGCATTCATCCTTTTGGACCACAGGTGACTGTTATTTTCTATCACATAGTGTCCAAATCCCTTGGAATGAAGATTGGTCTTAAAAGATAAGCAAATGCTTAAATCAATTGGAAAAAAAAAAAGGGGGGGGAGGGGGGAATATAAAAAAAGCCAAGGATTCTCAGACATTATGATTACAACATTGTAAAATGTTCCCACCTTGGCAGCTGACAGCTGATCTCTGGCAGTGTGCATTCCCTTGCAGTGCCAAGTTGGACCACCTCTGTGGTTGCAGAAGTTAAGCTTTATCCAGACCTTTATTTCCTATTGTAATGGACTGGGAACATGGACAAGGTCGTTTTCTGCAACTCAGCTGGCACAGCAATAATTATCAGTTCAGGGTCAGACTGTAGTTTCCCTGTGTGCTCTTTGGTGAAGGAATACTCTCACAGATTTCCAGGACACTGCTTTACATGAAGAGCAATCCACTTGTATAAGGATGGAAAGTCAAGATCTATCTGCAATGTCTCATCCTGTTCTTAAACTCAGAAGGAGCCTGTGGGCTGGGGAAAGAGGAACTGGTACAAAGCTATGAAATTACTGACAAAGCAGTGGTGTTAATGTGAAAAAACCTGACACTTAGATTTGTTAGCCTCTGGAGTCATTTCCCAAGGTTAATGATAAAAACCCTATCCATCACTTAGGTCTTCTAAAACTAGTAAAAGCACTAAAAAAAAATACACTTTAGGAAAACAATGCTCTGTTATCAGGGCGATGGGATGGATGACCTGATAAATCCTTTCCATCTTTGATCTTTTGTTCTTCTCAGAGCTGTGAGAGGTGTTTTTTTTAGTAGATCTGCAAAGCCTCCGCTCTCTGGGAAAAGACATTTCATTCTGGACAATTCTAAAGTGGTGTTTTCATAACTTGTCTCTCATAAAGATTTTTTCTGCATCTTTTCTGAGATATTTGTATTATCTTCTGTAAATATTTGGAATTGTCTTGAAAATGCCAACATGTTCTGTTAGCCCCTCACTAGAAAACCAATAATACTGCTGGTAAATGATAAGATTTACTTCTATACAACAAGCTCTTTTTACCTATCTGCTTATTTATGATTTTATGAAATCAGTATGGAGAAGACTTCATGGCTTTCCAGTCAGCTCCTGTGTTAAACTGGTGTATCAAAGCCATTTAGTACAGCAGATTTACTTCTCATTTGTACTTATACGAAAGGGGAATCAGAACCTTGCCATAGGAGTCATTCCATCAGCATGCTCTGAAAACTGTCCAAAGTGTTATTTGAACAGACACAGCGAAGCATAAGATTCCTAGCAAAAGTTTTTAGGTGATTAACTAATAAAAGCAGCAGGCGGAAAAAAAAAAGATGATGTCAGAAGGGGAAAAAATCAAATACCAGGTACTTCTCTTGTCAGGAACTTTTGCCTTAAATACAATTCTGAGAACAGTTTGAATAATTTCCTCTAAGACGCCATTAGAGTAACATGTGATGAAATTTAACAGCCTAATCCGTAATATCTAGCAGCAAATTATCTCCTTGCTGCAGAATTGTAGGGGTCGTGCGAAAGTCCTAAAGAAAGGATAATGTTTTCCATTTAGTACTTTAGACCTTTTTGAGTATTTTTGATAGAACTCCATTATATTGTTCCGTTATTTCCAAAGTGAATTACTCTAGGAATCTGAGTGGTTATTTTCAAAGCAATAGCAGTCCTTAACATAAAAGGCATCAAGAACCAGACAGGGCTGAGGTACAGCTGTGTATATTGCAACTTTTTCATCTGGAAGGAAAGATTTCCCCACGTGTATGGCTGTGTTTGCTGATTTGCTTGTATAAAAAAAAATGCAAAGCAAACTAACAGTGAGACATCATCTTTGCCTGGATTGGCAGAGCTAAATCCCGATTTACACAGCTGGCAGGCATCCTTTAACACAGCAAACGACCAACACTAATGCTCCCCAGCCTGCCTGTCAGATGCTCCTTCTGTGAACATCTTTCCTCTTCCCTCAAGTATTTACCTGATAATAAGGGCCACAAATCCAAATGTTCCTCCTCAGTCACATCACAGAAAGAGGAATTTGCTTTACCACCATTTTGTTGTCTGCCAATAACTTGCCTTATTTGAGTCTTCAATAGTTTTCTTACTGGCTTTTTAAGTACCTTTGTGCAGCCTGCTACAGGCCTGTTTAGGGAGAAAATATGACATTTTGGGTGTGCAGATAAGAAAAGTCTCTGACCACATCCTTGGATGACAGAAAGATCCCAGACACTATTCCTTACTTCCAGAATGCTCAGTACGGTGACTATGCAGCAACACATCTGCCCACTTGAACATATCAAACAGTCCACAGTCAGTAGAGCTCAAGGTTAGCAACTAAATGCACATAGCCAGAAAGTTAGCGTCATCAGATACCTCCCTCAGCTCCCACCGCAGGCAGTGGGAGATGTCTGTGAATGCCACCTCTGTTTTCTCTGCTGGAAATACCTCCCCAGTGCATTGTTGCTTGGTCTGCAAATAACTGCACACCAGGCTGGCAAATAGACTGGGCAATCTGAGATTGCAATTTGATGATAAAAGGGAGGCAGCAGCAATGCAGGGTAAGTTCTCTCTCAGGCCAACTTCAGGAAAAAAAATGGTAATTTCTTACACCAGTCAGTTCAATAAGCCAATTACAGCACAGCTCCATAGTCAGACATGGTCTTTTCTAATGCTGGCATTTATCAGCCTCTCCAGCGTGACGCATGACCTGAGACATTTCTGTTGCCTGTTGTTACTGAGGTCTTTATTTCTTCAACATGAGCTCTCCGGCGAAGAAATCCACTCGTACTCTGCTTGTGTCCGCAGCACAGTTAACACAGTGTGAGTCATCAGGCAGCGTTTCCATGCATCTGATCTGGTAACAGGAGGGACTGAGACACAGCATGCAGGAATTTACCCTTATGTAGCCCACAGCCCCAGCGCTGTTCCCGGTTCTAGCCAGGTTCTAACACTACAATCACATCCATTACATCAAAGAAGGAGTGAGCAGCAACTAATGTAGAATCTAAACAGCAATAAATCACAAGGACCAGATGGTTTACTTATCTGTGAATCAGGAAGGAACTAAAGCCTGGAGTACCAAAGCTACAACACCCCAGTACAGGATGGAGCATTAACAGCAGCTACTACACATAGAGACTGCAGTGTCCAGCACAGTGCCAGGCTCATTGTTACTACTGTGACAGCACCAGGAGAAATAGCTGTTAACATCTCTGAAGACAGAGCTGTAAAACACCGAGATGTGTTTAATGTGACAGGGACATGCTAGCAGAGCTCTTGTACTGGTAAACATGCCTGTTAGGATGTTTTGAGAAGGTCGAGAAGGGAGGGCTACTCAGTGCTTGGTGAGGCCACAGCTGTCGTTCTGTGTCAAGTTCTGGGCTCCCCAGTGCAAGGGAGACACGGGCATACTGCAGGGAGTCCAACACAGAGATGATCAGGGGACTGGAGCACCTCTCCTGTGAAGAGAGGCTGAGAGAGTTGGGATTGTTCAGCCTGGAGAAGAGGAGGGTCGGGGGATCCCATCAATATGTACAAATACCTGAAGGGAGGGTGCAATGATGACAGAGCCAGGCTCTTTCCAGTGGTGCCGACTGCCAGGACAGGGGGCACTGGGCACACACTGGCACACAAGACACTCCCTCTGAACACCAGGCATCACTTCTGTGCTGTGTGGGTGACAGAGTGCTGGCACAGGTTGCCCAGAGAGGTTGTGGGGTCTCCTCCTTGGAGACCTTCAAAAGCCACCTGGACGTGGCCCTGCGCACACTGCTCTGGGTGTCCCTGCTTGGGCAGGGGTTGGACAAGATGGCCGCCAGAGGGCCCTGCCAGCTTCAGCAATTCTGTCATTCTGTGACAAGGAACAGGGGCTTGTCACCATCAGTCCGTGTGTGGATGCTTTAAACGGCTGTCATGAAGACAGTCCTGGATGCCTTACAGCTCCCTGGTGAAGGATGACCCTCAGGCCTGGCCCAAAGGCTGCTCACAAGGCTTGGGCAATGGCGCAGTAGTAGGCCAGTATTCACCAGTGTTGAACCAACGCTGACCTAATGGAGTTTAAGAGGAAAGGTGACACAACCTCTCATTGCTTGTTCATGGGCTGGGTTCCCTCTTCAGAGGGAATTTTGTTCAGGATAACATTGTGACAGCACACCTCTATCAGAAAAACCCTGCCAGGAATGAGGCCAGAGCTGCTGCTATTCTGCAGCAGAGGCATCTGTGCTTCATACAGATGGTCCTGGCCTCCCTTTCGATCGGGCGAGATTTGCAAATGGGCCCTGTGGCAAATTTTTCAACAATGGGGTCAGCTCCAGCTGCTTTCCTCTAGCAGAGACCTGACAACAGCAGTAAAGCCAAGTATCTCTACACACCCACACAAATCTTTGCCCTTCTTAGCAAAATCCATGAAAGCAATAGTATCATAATTCCTTCTTTCAGCTAAAGATCTGTCCCCAAAACAGCAGAAATACATATTTACCTATGCCTTCTTTTGTTGCTGCAGTTTGCTTCTTAGCTTCTAAACCTACCATTTCTCTTCCATTTCTATATATTGTGCTACCCAGCTGACATATTGCTAACCCTATGCCAAAGCACAAGCTGTAATAACGCTAGCAGACCAGCGTTTCAGAGAGCTTTTTCTCACTAACCTGTGTCTGACCTTTAATTGATAAACAGCAAAGTGGATCTGATAGTGGGGTGATGCAGAGGCCTTATATCTCTCTATAACTTCAATTGATTGCCCTTAAAATTGAGATAAAGTGATACAAGACTGCAGTATCTGATATAAGAAAACACATTACTTAGCACATGAGCAGAATGCCAAGGCAGAACAAGGAAAGGCTAGACAATTGGAAGAAATGGAAGGGAATGTGCAACAAAAATCTCTTTGCTGACAATCTCAGCTGGACTATCAGAATTAGTTATGCAGTTGTCTACCGATTAAAAACATCTTGTTTGATTAGTCTTAAAGCTTACTAGGGAATTTAGCTACACAAATCATTAATTTCAATGAGCATGTTAGCAGCTAACTACCTTTGCTGACTTTGAAAAATGCAGAGTCTTGACATTAATTTTTTTTCCCATGAGTTTCTCATAGACTGAGAGCAGTGACAATGAAGAAAGGTGCTACTACACGTATGATTTTATCCAAAGAAACGTGTAATGCAGTAATTTTTTTCAGCTACTACTGCTGTTATTAAGAAGGAGATGAATTTAGAAATACTGCTATAAATAGAAGGCCGTGTTCATGACCATGTGCTGTGAGTCATTGCTGTTAATTATTCAGATGCCTTCTCAAGATACCTGGGGATTCACAAGAATGAATGGTTGTAGAATTCAAAATAGTTATTTAGCATTGTTACTGTTATATATGTGTATATTATCTGTTTGGTTTTGTCCTGTTTATAGCTGCATTGTTTAATTTAAGGGAAGGAATTGTATCACATGTTAGAAGTGGCTAGTCACACGATACAGTGAATAATGAACTCTGTGTGCAAAACAGCTGACAAATCCCCCATGCTAAGCTATATTGTATGCAAACTATCTGTCAGGTGCTTGTGACTAACAGATTGATTTTTCTAGAAATCATGACCAGTTAGTGGACAGCTGACTAAACCAAAAAGAGGCAATATTTCTAATGTGAGTTCTTAGAAACAAATTGCTTTCACAGGTTTATTAACTACCATGATCTGAAAGTGGGGGTGTTTTGCTTCTCTGCCTGTAAGTTGTCGAGTCTGTTTGTTTTTTGTTTGTTTGTTTTTGAGAATTAGGAACAAAATACAGATAGTATTGATAGAGCTAGACTGAACTGGAGCAAGTGTCCACTTTCAAGCAGAAAGCAGAAACAAATAATAGCTTCAGGAATAATAGTAGTAATTACTTTTTTCAAAAAACATATACTGGGAATGTGCCCACCCTGGAATGGAATTACCTATACCACTGAATGAGTATAATGGCCCCTGTCCTGATTCTGGTACAACTAATACCTTCCCAAACCATTCCCAGGTACTGTTCAGTAGTTAGCACCAGCTAGGGTATATTCCTGGCAGGCTTTGTGCATGGAGCCACACGATTTCAGAGACTTAGGGACCTAGCCATCAGCAGCATGGATGAAGGATATCCCACACCAGCTGCTCACACTGCCCAGCAATATGACATTTGATCAACTAAGCCTGACCTAACTGCTGTCCCCAGGAACGCTTCTCACCATGCAAAAACTCCTCTGCTTCCCAGACGGGTGGAACACCACTTTCTTGTTATCATCTGTCAGGGACCCTGAGACAATCACGGTTTCATGGACACTTATATCTGTCCTTGTGTTCTTGCTCCCTGTGGGAGGATTCTGTCTCGCTCTCTTGCTAAGCCAACATTCAATTGCTTCTTGCTGAGCCCTACAGTTCAATGACTGCAGATGTGCAAGAAATGCTCTTGTGCAGGAGTCCACCTTGCTCTCTTTAAAAGTCTGAGTCACCTTTTCCAAAACTTTCCCATTAATGTCTCCTTGTTTGTTAAGTCTAACATCCGCTATGGTTTAACATATCAGTCTGGAACCTGCCATCACTTTGCCTCAGTCCAAAAGTGTCCCCACTGAAGGCAGTATATTCCCATTTCATCTTCACTCAGCCTGTCTCCAGCAGGCACAGGCCACCTCTCTTTTGGTCATTATTTCCCTTTACTACGATTCCCACAGGTAAAAGCCAGCTTACCTCCTCCAGAGGACAGCCTAGCTGAGGTCTCAGGTGTGCTAATATCAATAAAAAATTACAAAAATCACAAATAAATGAAAGCAAAGCAGTATTGCCTCCTTGATATCAGCTATTATTCTGGTCTCAGATCAGTTGTGTGGATCATGTGCACTACTAATGGCACAGTTTGGCAGCAAAACTTTTTTGACTCAGAAGAAGACAGGAGGAGAGAGGATCAGGCACATAAAGAAGAAGGAAAATCAATTCACCTCACTGCTTGGACGTCTTGCAATGCCCTGCCATGCTCTGAGAACACAATTAAGGAAGACCCAAGGTATTACAGCTGTAACAAAGCCTTTTCTCCCATATCCTGAGCAGGACTGATTTGAATCCCTGACCCTGCTGGGTGCAAGGGAGACCTCTGCATGGCTGGGTACTTGCTTGCCCTGATAAAACCTCAGACAGACTGGAAGCATGCCTGCCTCCTCCTCCTGGAGAGCACTGCAGAATGACTGTGTCATGGCTGCTGGGACTGACAAGAACAGAGCCTCTACAAAGAGCCATTGTTACCCAGCCAACACAGATGCGATGTTTTGCTTCTTTACAGTTCACGTTAGTCAACAAAATCCATCAACCGACTAATTTATGTCTTGCAATGGGTGAGGGAACAACAAAAGCAACGTGTCTCATTTAATCTTTGTCTGTGAGGCAGATGCCAGTGGGTTTAGTGCAATTTTAGTGCAATAATCTCCCGTGTATAGAAATACCAGGTGCCAGGTGCCCCACTAGTAGCAGGCTGGGGAGTGCTCTGCTGTGACTCCCTTTCTGGTGGTTGTGCAGAGCCTCCACAGTCACTGGCATAACCAACAGGAGCTGCTTGTCTTTGGCAGGGCAGCTCCTTGAATGTTCAGTACAAAGAAGAACCAATGAAAAGCTGAATGCAGGAATTTGTGCCCCTCTTTGCCTTTTCTTGTGAGCACAGCAACTGACCTAAGAATTGGTACTCATTTTCCTGCGTCTTTGAAATCCAAGCCATTGAGCAAGGTTTACCTCTGGGGCTAAATTCTCATCTTGCTACCTTGCAAGAAATTTGAAAGGCCACTGTGAAAACTAAAGGGTCATACTTTCATACTTGATTTGCACCCTTATTAAGGAGAACAGTCTCTATTTTTTTTCTCCTTTTTCTATTCTATTTGGTTTCTTTTTTTTTTCTTTTTTTTTTTTGAGTGGGGGGAAGGGTGGTGGGGGTGGTGACTCTAGGCATTTGGAATCTTCTAGTATTTTTTTCATCAGCACAATTTAAGGGAACCAAATCAGTCTGTAAGTTGCTACAGATTGTTGCTATGAATTATCCCAAAGCCTTTGTGCCAGCATATTGATTGCTTTAAAGTCAAGTGAAAATAGATGCACAGCTTAGAGGAGCCATAAAAAACCCTCTACAAGAGCAAAGGGATTATTCATCCATACCATTTAGAAATGTAGCTTGTAGGTACATGGGTATGATTAGTGAATAAGAATAAGTGCAGCTCTGACAGTTTCAAAATTGTGACACATACACACAGCCAACTGTCTGCCAATTCCTTAAATAAACTGATTATCTACAAAGAAGCTTTTTTTTCTGATTAGTAACAGAAGATTCAGGTAAGGAGTTTTATTTTCTGGGAAGGTATAATGACTTGAGTTGTAGTCTGATTTTATAACGCTACCCAAATCAAGGCATTATTTCAAATATTTATTAGAATTGTTACTGTGGCTATACCCTTCGTCTGCAGTGAGCTGTTTTATAATGTATGACTTATAATTGTATAGGTTCTCAATGTGCTGTGGCTAGACTTTGTTCCTCTCTCTGCCTGTCGACTCAATTGGTTGCTATCTCTTTTATGCTAGATTAGCGCTTATTAGTTCTGATAGATGTTACCCTTTCAAGTTGCTAGTTTGACTTTGTATCTGGGTTAGAATGCACAGGATGAACAGTCCCAGCTCACTCAGCCTTTTCTCATAGGAGAAACGCCCCAGTCCCTTCAACCATCATCATGGCCCTTCACTGGACACTGCAGTAGCTCGATGCCCCTTTTGCAATGTCCTCCACATTCTGAGAACGCAATCAAGAAAAGCCCAAGGTATTACAGCTGTAACAAAGCCTTTTCTCTCACATCCTGAGCAGGACTGATTTGAATCCCTGACTCCACTGGGTGTAAGGGAGACCACTGCACTGCTGGGTATTTGCTTGCCCCGATAAAACCTCGGACAGACTGGAAGCTTGCATCCCTCCTCCTCCTGTTTCATGGCTGCTGGAGAAGCTGATAGGAATGGCTGCCTATCTTGGTAAAGTGGGGTGACTTGTGAAGACACCCAGGATGCCAGCTGAGACTGGACACCACTTACTACAGGGATAAAATGAGATGAGAGCAATCCTACTCCCGGAACCCACTTAACTAAGTATCCTAGCAAAAGTTGCTGCAAGCACCATAGGTTTCAGAGGGATGGTGCAAGAGATTTGCCCACAAGGAAGGTTGCTACCTGTCAGTACATGGAAAAAGAATTTTTTTGCATTTTTGTTCAGATTGCATCTGAGCCCTTCTAGAGGATGTGCTTACTGTTAGTACTGGATATTTTTGCCTTCAGTACAAACAATCCATTTCTGAATTTCATGACGCTCTTTAAAGTTAATATCTTATGATAATGAGTTCCTCAGGCTAATTGTGCATTGTCTGAAAAAAAAAAAATCGCCTTCCATCAATTTCTCTGAATATATTTGTTATACCAATTAAAGGACTTCACTTTCCACAGCAGTTTAATATTGCTGTTAGTTTGAATTCTTCACACAGCTGCTGGATATATAGAGGTACAGGCTAATCACAGGGCTGCAAATCAGGAATTTATGAGTTCCTTAAAACTCTTCTAATATCAGTTGCTCAGGAAAGGCTCTTTATTAAGCACCCCTTGTCCTCTCTGTATTGTTCAGTCTGAACTAATATGTGCAAATGAATGTACTTTGGTATCAGTACTGAACAAGGACAGGACTGCTGGGCACCGACACCTCCAAAGTGCTTGGAGACCCTGTCAGGACAGGCCCAGTTTCGTGTCAAGGGAGTGCAGGGAGAACCAGTTCAGGTGATTCCCTGTGATGGGTTAAACTAACAGAGACCGGTGTTTGTTTTCCTTCACATCAATGTGTTTAGTGAGGCTCAAAATCAATCATGAAAGAGATGTTCAGAGCTAAAATACACAATCTATTTTTTTTTAATTTATTTATTTGGTTGTGTTGGGGATTTTTGCGTTAGAAAAAGCCTTTTGGCTTGGACACCTGGCTGCCTCAGCTTTATGGGTATATCAGGAAGGAATTTGTAAGAAAAAAAATAATGGGACATTTGGCAGGGAAAATTTCTAAAGTAAGACATAATAATTAATCTTTATTAGGTCTATTAGTCTTGCAAGTGTGGTAAATGTTTATTCCATACATTCTTTAGAGGAGTTTACTTGCTGCCTGTTCGGGTCTGGTTCTGTTTCGCTTCTCCCAGCTTTCTAAGCTCCCACTGATGTGACACCAGCCAATTACCCACCCATGCTGCCTTAACCTTTCTTTATGCTGAGCCACTCGAGAGAGACAGTGACTCCATGACAGATTATTGCATTTCCAGAAAGGCTGTTGTAAACCAAATGATGCTGCATTGTGTGTTCCCTTCAGTGTCTTCTGGCATCACTGATAATGGGCTATCACTTTTTCTGGGCTGCTGCTGTCTTTGCTGTATTTAACATTGAGGGAGATAATTCTGGGGGCAGGGCTGTACACCTAGAGCTGCCAACAGCACTGAGAGGGTGGTGTTGCTCCATGCTGAGCAATGGAAACTGAATGGCAAAAAAATCTCTGAATTTAGATTTAGAGCCCACAAGCGCTGAATAAGCTCGAGGTAAGCTGTGGTGCTGCTCAGCTCCCCAAAGAGCTGCACCTTACAAACCAGCCCCTAGGGCTGGAAAGCAGGTTTCCAGTTCCCTTTTTGTCTGTATGAACCTGGGTTGAAGAGAGCCGCTTCTCAAGCAGACATTTGAGGTGTGGAGGTGTCCAGGAGGGATGCAGCACTGCCATTGGCACCACCACCTGATGCTCCAGACCCATAAACCCCACTGCAGTGGGGCAAGAAATGACAAATACGATTGAATTCTTCAAGATGGTTCGGAAAGCACAGAGAAAACAAAGAATCTGATTATTATTATGGTTTTAGATTGTCATAAGCCCTTGAAAACACAAGTTCTCATTTATCTGCCACCTTGACTTTGGAAATCTCAAAGCACATCAACTATAGGAAATAGCAGACTGACCCCATTTGGGCTATGGTACAGACAGCACCTGCAAACGTTTGCAAGGTGAAGGCGGAGGATAGGTTTTTTTGTCAGGAGCCAAGTCTCCTCCCAGAACTCAGCCTTTCTGGGCTTAGACTGATTAAAAGAAATCTCTTAACAAGACCTTTGGCATTCCTGAAAGATAAAAACTGGGAAGGAGCCAACAACTGATTTTGTTCTGGGGCCTCCAGCTAAAGTTTCCTCACTGTTTGATCCATTAAGGGAATGCAGGATATACAAAATGACTAGTTTGCCTATCAGTAGTGACCAGATGAGGGTTTTTGGAAGAGCCTTGGGCTGATTTTCTCCCCCCACATTCCTGTCCCTGTTATGGTTTCAGCAGCTCAGACAAATGGTCGGATACACCCGAGTGCACAGCCCTGCAGCGCAAAGGGGTTGCTGCCCTCATAGTGACTCCTGTGTTTAGGTATTTCCAGCAGGAGGAGAAGACAGGAGGGAGAAAAGACAGAAGAATGTGTGAACAGCTTTTTTTCTTTATTTTTTTTTCTTTTCCTAGCTCAGTCTTTGTTAGAAGAGCTGTCAGCCATACACCAGGCAAACCTACAGCCCCATGTCATGCCAAACAGCTTTGCGAATCCCCTTGCATGGATAGCAAGGTCTTGCCCAAAACACTGAGCAGATCCAACTGGAGCATTACAATTGACGTTCCTGAGATACTGATTATGATTTTCTCACAACTCTCATGCAGGGACCACCGCAGCAGACCAAATTTTTGTCTTTGGTCACGTGTATGAAACCTCATTAGGGTTGCACAAATGTAGATTAAGGCAGGGTTTGGCTATAAAGGCAATCTGCAAAGCGAACCACTGCTAGCTTCATGTGAGTGATGGAGGTCAGCCCTTGGGGTTCATACCAAGACTTGTGCACTGCAGACCTTGAATAGCCCCATGTGTGTACTTTGAGCCTGTGAGAAATTTGTGAGGGGTGCACTCCACGAGCCTGCAAAAACGCAGAGACTGTGCAATGAAATTGCAGCACGCCTTTGTACCAGCAGTGACTGGAAATTCTGAGGGGGGTGTGTGCCACTCCCCTCCATTTTAGTTTTCTTGGCACAGTGAGGTAACAAGTCAGGTATCAAAAGCAAACAAGGATTATTGCTTCCTCCTGTTTTTTCCCCCAGCAGCTGAGACTGAGCTGACACAAGAGCGAGAGGACAGGCTCAGCTTGCCAGAGAACCAGTCAAAATCTGAAGTTATGCAGTTGAAACCAGTATCAGGACTGGGATCAAAATCTGGCTTCATGCCCAGCTGTGGAGTCCTTTATGAACAGACTAAGAAAAAAGAAAAAAGAAAAAAGAAAAAAGAAAAGAAAGAAAGAAAGAAAGAAAGAAAGAAAGAAAGAAAGAAAGAAAGAAAGAAAGAAAGAAAAGAAAGAAAAAAAGAAAGAAAGAAAAAGAAAGAAAGAAAGAAAGAAAGAAAGAAAGAAAGAAAGAAAGAAAGAAAGAAAGAAAGAAAGAAAGAAAGAAAGAAAGAAAGGAAGAAAGGAAGAAAGAAAGAGAAAGAAAGAAAGAAGGATCGAAAAAAAACCACTGTGGATTGCAGACAATGTCTGCAGCAGAAAGTAGAATTTGCCACAGAAGCAAGTTCTCAGCACTTTTACTCAGCTTTTGGGCAACTTGCTCTGAGATATTTGAAGCGCCTTTAAATAAACACCTAAACTGTAATGAGCTTATGCGTTAAATGAATGAGTGTGGAAATTAGGACATGAGATATTTGCATAGTAGCCAGGAGATAAATGTTGGGGGCAGTCCAAGCTGAAGAATAGTATCTATTGTTTCCAGCAAGCTAGTTTTCATAAAATAACATGGACTTCCTGTACATATAACACTCATATCAGCACTGCCTACAATGGTATGTGGTAAAACTATTAAGAAATCAAGTAAATGGAGGGGGAAAATTCAACCCTAGACAAACTTTAAAGGTTTAAACCTAATCTGCAGTAAATCTGTATGCTTAAAAGGTCTCTGTACTTTACAACTTTCTATCCAGCATTAAGTAAGTGCAAATATATGCTGGTGAAAGACAGTGGGTTTTCATTTCAGAATGACTGGATTTTATGCATATTTATACACATGCAGAAATACAGACATTAATTAATGACCTCCTTAGGTCAGGAGACCTGCAATAGCTAGGGACCCTAGTTATTCGTGGCTATGAATAGTTCAAGGTTTAGTCTAACAGGGTTAGCTTGTGATATGCACTAGGTAATATAATTAGTCACCGGCAGAGGAATTCATCCTTACTCTGGCACAATGCGGGTCAGTTTTCTCCACGGGAAACGCAGCCACCCAGATACAGATCTCCGAGACCGGTGAAAAAAAATTATTAATGCTGCTTAAGAAAAAAGTTACAAAACCAATGCTGGCAAAGTGGCAAATGGCACAGGGAGTTTTAGGACCATAAGCAGGGAGGAAAAATCTGCCAGGTTTGCCCAACCTCTTGATAGTCACAAATATATATATATATATATATATATATATATACATTTATATATACATTTTTGAGGGGGTTGGACATTTCCTGCAGAGGTAAGCAAACAGGAGTAATTAAACCCAAATCAGTATGTAAGTGACGTGGGAGTTGTGTGGGTGTCCTGGGGAAGAAAAGCTCTTATTTTCTTTGTCTTACCTTGCTCCCTATCATCTGTT
This sequence comes from Anser anser, assembly GCF_964211835.1. Classification (NCBI taxonomy): domain Eukaryota; kingdom Metazoa; phylum Chordata; class Aves; order Anseriformes; family Anatidae; genus Anser; species Anser anser. The sequence goes on from NC_139721.1 coordinate 11,033,042, forward strand.
TGGGGCCATGGTTGGACACGGGCCTGTGGACTTCGTGCACCTGAGGCTGACCTGCTCTGCCGGTCCTTATGCTCCTGTGACTCCTTACAAACAAGAAACTGCTGAAAAAAAAATAAAAAATGGTGCTGCTTGACTTCAGAAAAAAGGCATCTGGAAGGCCAGGCCTCAGTTTCACACAGTTACTGCAGATTTACTATGAAATCAACATTGCTGGAAATCAAGGCTCTGTGTCTTTAATAGGCCTAGGGACCCCAAGGACCACACTCCTCCTGACTTTCCTAAAACTCCTCATGAATTCGGCAGGATCTCAGTGCCAGTGAGAACGGGGCAAGGTGCTGAATGTTTGCCTGAATGCTCTTTGTGTCCTCCCCGTCAGTCTGTGTCACACCAGCAGATGCTGGGAGCAAAAGGCCAGGCCCCAGATGGTCTAAGCTGCAGTAGTTCCGCGGCAGCAAGCAGAGCAATGCCAGGCGATATCACTTCACAGACTGTATTATCAAGACTGGAAAGGATTATTATATGTGTAGGGTTTTTTTTTTCCTGCTGGCCAGAAAACCTCTTTTTTATTTTTTATTTTTTTTGGTCTTTTCCTTTATACTACATTCCTCTTTCTTTTTACTCTTCCAAGGTCATCTTTTGATAGGAAACAAGTGGTCAGATAATGATAGGATGTGTGTGTCAGAAGAAGGCAAGATCAGAGATGCTGTAATATGGCTGGCTGTATGGCAGAATATCATTTTCCATGGAAATTTGTGTTTGTTACTTAATCCCCTCCTCCACACTGCCCACTCTCACTGAACACTGCTTCCTATTTATAGAGATCCTCTTGCAGTCTTTTAATGTCTCACAGTTTTATATCCACTGGGTCTTGTAGGGGCTATGGGAAAAATATTATCACCCCCTAGAATCCACCGAGAAGTGGACAGAGGCCCGGAGCCTTAGAGATACACAGCCATCTACCTCTACCTTTGAAGAGCCTTTGAAGACCCACACCAGACACTACTATGAAGAATGACAAAAAAGATTTTGGGACAGCTCTGGGAGATAATACCAAGTCCTCTGATACCTGAACGAGTGCACAAGTCATCCCACTCATCAGTTTTTCATAGAGGTGGCCCCTTTCCTGGGACTACCCAAGGGTCAGCCCCTCAGGCTGTAAATGCAGCAAGATGATAACTCATCAAAGCAGGGCAGCTGCACCTGCAAGAGAAGAAAAAGGGGAGCAGGAGGAGGTTTTCCTTCCTGTCTGCTTGCTCCTTGAGAAGGTTTGCAGGTTAAATCAGTTTAGGTCAGGTTGAACCTTTTAGAGCCTGACAGATATTATGTTATGACTATCCTTCATTTCAGATATGACAGTAGGAGAGTCAAGCACACATATCCACCCAACACAAAGTTTCAGTGCTCTGAGCAGGCAGGTTTCGGTGACTATTACTATGGGAAAGGTGTGTGGGTGTGTGTTTCTTTGTGCAAGAGCATATAGGGGAGCACAGCATGAGAATATAATATGAAAAACCTAGAATAGTCTGGCTTGGGCAGAGAGGGTCCCAAAATATACAGTTGGACTTTGGGTGCTGAACTGAGACTGGGAACTGGCTGATTGCTCCTGTGCTCAGGGAAAACAGGCATAGTATGTTCCTGTAAATACACTGTAAATAGATTAAACGTCCCCACCCCCAATTCCTCCTCCTAATTAAAAGTGCCTATAATAGCCCAGACATTGTCAGCCTATTCAGATCAGAATGGATCAGACTATCCTTCCCATTTCTATTTCAAACTGAATGTAACTAAACATGTCACAACTGGTCAAGTTGGTGATTTACTACCTTAGCCTCCCGGTTCATATCTAGATGCTAATTTCTGCTCTTCAGTTATTCCATCTAGCAGGAGCACTGATAAGGTTTTCAAAGAAGCTGTCTTGGGAGAGCCTTGCCCTTAGACCATCAATATCTCATCTTGTGCCCCATACAAGTGCTGTGCTCAGAAGGAAAGATAGGAAATATAATCTATTCTTTTTCATACCTCTGTGCCATAGGGAATCAAACAGTGCAAACTGGCATGCCAGGCCCTTTCATGGAAAAGCACCTCTAGACTTATCAAACTGGGCTCTTTCTCCAGTGCCTTTGGCACTTAATGCAATTTCTTTACATTCCTGAGGATCCCCCACAGCAGTCTCTGACACAGGCACACATAAACACAGGTACTCAAAGGTGTTTACTCTCCTATCACTTAATGCATACGGATGGACAGATGAGCAAAGAAAAAATGTTAAGAGGTCACAGTAATAATGACAGAATCATGGAGATGCTGCTGACAGGGAATTATACCTGCTGCAGCTGAACACAGCTAATATATCCTGCTGCATTGCATTGGAGACATGGAAAAGAAACATATACATGAAATAAAGTCCTGTCACATGTAAGTTTATTTCATCCCTTTGTGGTGTAGCAAAAACAGTGAAGCAGGCAACCCCTCCAAAAGGCTTGTAGACTGCTTTGTTGATAAAGAAAACAGAATGGAAGTGCCTTGTAAATTATTGATATCACATATTGCATGTGAACTTTTGACATGGCTGTCTCCCTGCTGTCGTTCACTGCATGCCATAATCCTTTCCTCTCCTGCCAGATTTCAATCTGTTCCACATAACCCTTGCTATTCCTCCAGCAAGGGAATTCAGCAGCAGCGTAGATTTTGTACAAGAATTGCATTTTATAAATCATTCCTGCATTTAGCCTCCTGGCAAGCAATCACTTAACATGTTTTAGCCTCTCTCACATCAATTCTCAGGAGTTTACAGGTCTAAGCTTCAGCAACAGGATCCCGTCTTTGGATAAAGAATAAGAAGCTACTGAAAAGTATAGAAGTCAGACCTCCAAGAGTCCTCAGGTGTGAACAAATTTTTCAGAAGAGCTCAACTGTCTTTAAGCCCCTGTGTAGGGGTCAGATCTTCGAAAGTGCCCAATACTGTAATAGCTCCCACTGTAATCCTTTTAGCTAGATTTTAAAAGCCCATGTGTTGATTTATTTGAAGCCTCTAGACTCAGTACTGAGTAGAGCTCTGAAAAATTCAGCAGTATTTTATCAACAAAGCCTACAAAAGAATAAATGTTGCAGTCTGAAACTAAAAAGAAAAAAAAAAGTAATGAAAAAAAAAACTTAACATAGAAACTTTTCTCATTACTTTTTCTGTTTCATTTTACTGGGAGCTGCACCGAAATGCTACCACTAAGAAAAAAAACATTTTTCTATGAACTTTTGAGTAAGTGCAAAAATAGCTTGATAGTTTCCAGGTTAAAGGTTATCTGTAGCTGCATTGATTTCAAAATTTCATCTTGGGCAAAACTTAAACATTGACGTAGTTTGAAACAAAACTCTTAAAGGCTACCATTTCTCACTGCAGACAGTATTAATTTGCAGGCCTTATGCCCTTGCTTTTCTTCCTGAGACGAAATTATATCATATCAGCTGGTCTGTCTGCAGGCTATTCTAAATCATTTGATAAATGCCCGAGTGCTACTTATTATCTTTTCATTGTTCTATATAATACAGCAGACTGACTGAAAGATAAGAGGGGCCAAAAAGCAAGCCCAAAAGCCCAAAGAACTGCTAACCATCTGGTATCAGTTTGGTAATCAAAAGCTTGTAAGGTAGGAGTTTGATAACCAGGGTTATTGTTGTTCCTCTTGCCCCAGGATGTTATGTACCAAATTAAAAACATTTATGAGCTTGAAATTAAGGTTTTAGTTAGGTTTATATAAATTCATTTGGTACAGAGTTTTAATTGTTTATCTTGTGTGTACCATCATTTCACATGTACACATTTTACAACCAGCAGATGACCTTGAAATGGGGTAGAGAACAGCATAATGTTATACTTCCTCACGCCAAGTTTGCAAGTGACTGAGTAATGCTTCGGACATCAGTTGCTGAGCATCACCAAGGACCTTCACAAAACAAGAAAATTCTGTAAGCACAGAATGAAATGACAATTTTTATCACTACCGCAGAAATTCTGGAAAGGGGTGGGAGTCAGAGAATTCCCTCACAGTCCATGAAAAATGGCTGAGGCAAGAAAAACTGGGTGCTGTAAATAGCAAAAGTCTGAAATTCAGTTTTAAGTATTTTTGTGAGTAACATAGCAGACAAATAACTCATGAGGTGCTCAACAGTGCCAAGGTTAGTGAAACCCTTTATAATCATCTGGCTATCATCTAGTTGTATAATCTAAAATGACTTGGGTGACCTGCTCTTACAAGCATATTTTTCTCCTGAAATTTAAGTGGCAGGAGAGACTGTAGTAGATGAGTGGTTATATCAGGAGAGATAGTGAGGTATTAGTGCAGGCCTCTGCTGAAATTTGTGTGTGATTCAGTGTCTAAGTCTAGATAACCATATTCAGGAACGCTGAATTCAAACTGGAATGAGAATAGGGAAGGAATCCTAGCATTACCAAGGGAACCTGACTTACTAGAGAAGAAAAAAGTACTGGAGAGAATATCTGTGTCCCTACTAGGTATGCCTGACAGAAAACACCATCAAGGAATATAAAATACCTAAGAGACAGTCAGAGGCCCATGTTAAGGCTGATAGCACTAGGACTGCTACTGGCCCTTGTCAGTAGCCAAGTGACATTGCCACTTCGTTTTGGAGAACTAAGTTGCTCAGTTGCAATTCAGAGGTGGACAGAGAGCCATAAAAATCCTCTGAAATCCACCAGGACATTTCAAGTCGCACTGACTAGAGCTGAGAGCACAGGAGGAAGCATGAATCTTGCAACTGACTGGCAGCACAAGTCCTAGGCACTTTTCCACCAAAGATGGTGTAAATGGTCCTGTGTCTTCCAGGAATGATGAAACCACCCTGCGATAATGCTGGGGATGGGGAGCATTCCTCACTTCTCTTTCTGAAGAGCGACCAGCATGCAATGAACAATAGTGCCTGCTTCAGAAACAGCATGTGTTTTTCACCCAGGAAAAAGTTGTTACACAAAATACACAAACCAGCACTAGAAATAGGTCCCAAAACCCAGCGCTGTGACATGGTACATGACTGTACCATGATTTCTCAGCAAAGTAATAGTAGTAGTGTTTTGTCATAAAGCCAATTAATGACATGAAAACAAATAAATACAAACTGGAAATGAATAAATGTAGCCTATAAATTAGAGGAAAATATAATCATCATTATTAGGGTGGACAAGATTCTAGAAGGAAAATCCAGAAGCATTAGGTGAAACAAATAGTTGATTAAAAGATGGGAATGTAATGTGTGGCCAAAGGGTTTCCTTGTTCCTTACTGGTAGCTGCTTTTTCCATTATTCTGTTCTTTTTATCCTTTCCTCTGTACTGGTGGGAGTATTCACCACCTGTGCTTACATCTCCCTTTCCATTCTACTCTATTTTCTCTAGATGGACACAGACTGTTGAAAGTGGAAGGCATATTTTTGTGCTAATCCCTTCTTCATTCAAATTAACTTTAAGCTCATTGAGAACTGAGGTGGAATACAGCCTGAAGAGTTGTAATAAAAAAATGCCTAATGGCTTCTGTAGGATGTCAATTGATGTGTTTCATGAAGGAAGATTGTTGATAACTCAGTGAATATTCTAACTGAGATACACTTCACCCCAGCAAGAACTTAACTATTTTACATGCCATAGTCTGTATAAATCACCCGCTGGATTTCACCCTCTACTGTGTATAAACTAAAGGCAATACATATTCTTACCACATAAGCAATAAATAGGAAACATTCAAAAAAAACCACACAACAACAACAACAACAACCACAGATCTTATGGGATACCCATTAGTTCCCACAATAAAAGAACACAAATCAAACCCAGCAGCTGAAGAGCAGATGAGTGAATTATTATTCTGTGCCTCTAATGAAATGATATTGTGAAAGGCATTAGACAGATTGATTAGAGCTCAGTTGATGGACAAAACTGCCCACTCTGTCCACTGTTATAATGAATCTACCTACAACACATCTCATGTGAGTTTGCATTGGTGTATACATTTATACATAAGTGTGCATATGTGTTTGTGTGCTTTGTTGTACATTATTCATTGTTGTTCCTACACAGTGTGAAAAATAGTCTAACTTGCAGAGATTCATGCTTTAGACTTCCCTATGAATACACTTTCAAGGTAGGACTCCTGGAATGACTCATTTTCAGTACATCTGACAGTCATTTCAATTAACACATTTATCAGTGTATTTACAACATGCAGAGGGAAATAAAGATCCTGTGAAAGAATGAAGCAAGATGAATCAAGCCTCTCACTTAGATTAAAAAAGAAGCAAAACTAAATCATTACCACAAGTTAATACTGAAGCTACAAGCACAGTGAGAATACAAATGAAGATTAGATGCTTATACCATTAAGGATGATATTCAGAGAAACGATAGTCAGGATTAAAAAGAAAGCAAGATCAAGATCTTCTGCTATATAAATATTGTTGGTTCCATTAGCTTCAGCAGAACCATGCCAACAGTCATCAGTGATGGATCTGACCTGCAGTCTCAGAACCTGTGTGTTTTAGATATACAATCTAACCTTGAAACCAAGGCTTAGAAATTGTTCCTGGGAGAAAAAAAAAAAAAAAAAAAAACTAGTTCAAAGTCTTGCACATGGGCTAGAATGATTTCATACAACAGTAGAGGCTGAGTTCAGACTAGGAAGCACCTTTGCTGAAAAAGAACTGGGTTGCTGCTGGACAATAAGTTGAACAAGAGTCTGCAATGCAATCTTACAGTGACAAATGTCAACTGCATAATGGACTGCATTAGCCAGAACACAGCTGACAGTTTGAGGGAATTGATTTTCCCCTCCATTTGGCACCTGTGAAGAGTGCGTGTCTGAAGTACTGTGCTCAGTTTTGGGCTGCCCAGTACCAAGCTAAAGTCCATCAGAGACCCACTGAGATGGATAGTGACTGAAACAGATGACGTACAAGGACAGGCTCAAGAAGCTGAGTTTGTTTAACTGTAAGAAGAGAAGTCTAAGGGGAAACAGGACTGTATTTTCAACTACCTAAAGAAAGATTGAAGAAGAGATGAAATCAGACTAAGATGTAACATACCCAAGTTACAGCGAACGAAAATTAGAAATATCAATTAGCTTTAAGGGAAAAATTATTCACAGTGAGGGTGGTCAGATGTTAAAAAAGAGGCCCAGAGAGGCTGTGCAATCTCCATCCTTGGAGATATTCAAAGCAAGATAGCACAAAGGCCTGAGGGACCTCATCTAATGTTGACTTCACCCTGCCTTGTCTTCTGGTGGTCCTTTTGAATTATATAATTGTGTGATTCTGGAAAAGAATAGAAAAAGGGTGTAGAGAAAAAATCAGACATGCCAAGGCACAAAATGAGATTCAAGAATCAAGGAATACAGCAGCCAGATAAGATTTACCTAAGCTGGATACTGAGCCAGACCCAAAGAATCATCATTTGGTTGTAATAGACTAAACAAAGACAAACTTCATCTCCCTTTGGAAATCAAAACACTGCAGGCTTCTTGTAGTGAGGTAAATGAAGATAAGAATAACCTTGAGCTACAGTCACACTATTTATTCATTGCTTATTTAAGACATAGCAACCTATTGTATATTGCTGCAATTTGTCTAGCTAATTATATAGAGCTACAGTTACACATTGTGGCTAATTGCTGGAATATACATCCTCTGAAGCCATTAAGAGTGCTACCACTGACTCATTTGAGGTGTCTAATTTAGTCTTCTGAATTATCTGAGTCATCTCACCAGGCTCTTCTCGGTAGGCTTTTCTAATGTTGCCTTTTAGAGGAGCTTCTCTCTACCACCGGCTACACGGAGAGCTTGTGGAGACTAACCCAATAGAGATACCCAGAGATAAGCTCCATGAATACTGCCCTTTTTTTTCCTCCAGGATAAAATGGGAATGGTAATAATTGCCTACTCCCACATTCCGCGTGTGTCTGTTGGTGTAATATGAATTTAACAACAGGAATACTAATATATCCATGCCATTTGCCAAGGTGTTCAAAGATTAGAAGGATAAATTGGAGGAAGGATTGCTGACTGCTAAAATGCCAGCTTTTCAGCAACGTCAATTAGAGTGTTTAGGGCTGTGTGAATACCCTGGCAAAGATACAAAGTTGAAAGGACAATCAGTGAAATTGGGGTTTGCAGAAAACTATGTGAAGATATGAAATAAATAAATAAATAAATAAATAGACAGATATTGAACAAAGGAAGCTAATCTGTTCTAAGAAGGCTTCAATGAATAAAGAAGCATGCGGAGTTTTTCTATTTGTGATTTATGGTCACTTGAGTGGTGGTTACACAGGTACTCGGGGGTTTATGAAGCATCAAAAATGTTCTGAGAAGCACATAAAAGAAAACAAAAATTTTAGAGTATATTCAAGACACAGCAATGTGAGGTCAAATAGAGCAGCAGCAGCATATATATTATATTCATATATATTCTACATATTTTATTCTATTAAAATAGATTTGCTGCTGTAACTATGATAAATGAATAGGGCAGGAGGAGAGACACAAATATTTCATTTCTAGAATGGAATTACCACTTTGTGGAAAAAGTGAGAAACACAAAGAGTTACAGATGAGGAGAAAAGTATGAGAGAATAGTCATATGAATATGGCCCATGCTGTCAAAGACAGCTGAAGGTAGAATGCTGGTTCCAAGATCTGGTTGGGAAAATATTATTTGTCATTTTGGTTAGGTCAGTGCCAGTGGAGCTGGAGGAGGGGATTAGAGAGGGTCTGGGATGGATAACAGGAAAGGACCTCCAAAAACTGATTGTAAGTACTACATCTAACATTTCTGAGGTTGAAAGCAAGGGTTTTTGACAATTGCAAACTAAAGCAGGGCTGTATTTTATGAAAAGATGTCATTGAGAGGAAAAGGATCATGAAGGAAGAACCAAGGTTAGGAGAAAATGAAAACAGGCAATTGGTTGGGGTGGTGACAGTAAATAAAACTGTAGGGGTTGGATGAGGAGAGTTTCTGTAGTAGGGAACTGCTGGTTTTATTTCATAGAATCATAGAATGGTTTGGGCTGAAAAGGAAAAGATGTTAAAGATCATCCAATCCAACCCCCCCTGCCATAGTCAGGGACACTCTCTACTAGACCAGGCTGCCCAAAGCCCCGTCCAACCTGGCCTGGAAGGCCTTTTACCTGATACGTGAGATCTGATATGGAAAGGTATTTGCTAAGTCTTGTGCAGAGAGCAAAGTGGACAAGAGGGCTTGAGAAATGAGCTGCCCCCAGGAATGTGTGACATGATTCACATGAATGAGCCTCAGTAGGCTTCACCAGGGAATTAAAATGAGGATAAATAAAATAATAAAATCCAGAGGTGAAGAAGGAAGCAGCTGTGGGAGGCTGTTTGGATACTGCTGGGACAGCTGTGCTGGAGCTGCCTGGCATGCCGAGAGCTCCATGGACGGCACTTGCCAGTCCTGTGCTCTGGGCAGCGCCAAAGACCAGATCCAGCTCTCGTGGTTTCAGCCATCGGGCTGCTTCTCTGTCTGAGAGGAAACATTTGTCCATTAGGTACCTGTGGAAACACGCACGACTCATTGCATCAGTTACCTTCAGGCTTTCAAAACACTGGAGTCATTCAGCAGAGGTGGATCTTTTCCCTTGGAACTGGACAAGTTTGGCAGACAGGCCAGATGACCAACATGATGAATATCCTCCATTTGCCATTTGCCCTCAGGCCGTGTTGAGTTACTTCTGTTTGTCTGCAGAGCCTGCTTCACTAGGGCATGCTCAAAATGGCCAAGCCCATTTTCAGGTGCAGACAATTAAAAATACCCCTACACTACACAGAAAGAAAATAAGACTTCTGTGACTCAGACCGCAGCAGCCTAAAGGATGACTTCCCCATTTGCCAAATAGTGTGTTGGTTCTGGCAAACTGTAGGTGTCTCCTGTTAACTATCTTCATCACAGTCCATTCATATCCTTGTAACCACTCAGGATCACAACACTATAGCTGCCCAACTTCCTAAATCGTACCAGGCATACACACCAGTGTTTGACTACACAAGGGCAGCTTTTGCAAACACATTACTGCGCACAGACTTGAATGGGGTGTGATTCATCTCTTTAAATTAGGTTGTCTCTGTTGGCTGAGCTCCCGTTACAGTGGCTGGGGATCTGGTCAATACAGCCGTAAGGCAACAGTCATTTTATTTTAAAATGGATATCCACATTTAGGTCAGATGAGTCATGCCCAAGGTATTATGGACAGTATTGACTGGTTATCCACAAAACAGAGCTGAAGCCCAGATATCTGCCATCTGTAGCTAATATTAGGAAAAGAAGGGGAGTTAGTTGACACACAGAGATTGGAGTGATAACCTAGGTCTTGGGAGGTTCACATACACTTCCAGGAGGAAGGATGAACTCACAGCTAACAGAAATGGTCTGAGAACACTATTTCAGTCCTGACCTTACAACGGGCTTCATCTGCCACCTTCTCTGCAACCCAGACATTTCGGCTCTCTATGCCTTTGCATCTCATATGGAGAGGATGATATTCTGCTTGCAGGACTGTTCTGTTACCTATGTAGAAAGCAAGAGCTTACTGCTTCTTAGAGGGCTTAGCACATGCAATCTTTTATTTCAAACCTCTAGATGCTATTGTGATATGAGTAAATAATGGAGAAGCCACGGCAGAGTCAGGAGAGCTTTCAGTCCCAAGAGTGATTGCCCTTTTAACTAAGAATAGTATGTTTTCATATTGGATTTCTTTCTTTTATGTGTGTGTTATTGTTGCTGCTGCTGAAAAAAAAATGATTTATTTCAATACATTTTCTCTTGTTTAAAAAACAGAAGCTTAACCCTTGCTCTTTCCAGAGTAAAAGTAACCCTACAGGGTATGTAATAAATATTTAAAATGGATAATTGAAGGGTGTCCTGGTTCCAGTTAGGACAGAGTTAAGTAGCTCATAGTAGCTGGTAGGGTGCTATGTTTTGGATTAGGATGAGAAGAGCGCTGATAACATGCTGATGTTTTAATTGTTGCAGAGCAGTGTTTACACCAGGCCAAGGACTTTTCGGCTTCTTGCTCTGTCCTGCCAGCGAGCAGGCTGGGGGTGCAGCAGGAGCTGGGAGGGGACAGACCCAGGACAGCTGACCCAAACTGGCCAAAGGGGTATTCCATACCATCTGACGTCATGCTAAACAATATATAGGGGTGGCTGGCCGGGGTGGGGGGGGCCGGCTGCTCGGGAATAGGCTGGGCATCGGTCAGCGGGTGGTGAGCAATTGCATTGTGCATCACTTGTTTTCTTACACATTATTATTGTTAATACTATTACCATTATCACTATTATTATTATTATTGTTATTATTATTTTCCTGTCTTAATAAACCGTCTTTATCTCAACTCACAGGCTTCACTTTCCCGTTTCTCTCCCCCCATCCCAGAGAGGGAGGGGGGAGGGTGAGCGAACGGCTGTGTGGTGTTTAGCTGCCAGCCGGGTTAAACCACAACAAAGGGGAAAGGAAAAAATCATGTCGCTGAGGGATAGCAAAAATTTTATTTCAGGGTAGTGACAGCTTCTGTTGTCTCTGCCATCAAATAACTCTGAACTCGGGAGAACTGCTGCATGCAAATGAAGTCAAATTAAATGTAGGTGTCCATATCAGGCACATCATCTTCATCAGAGTGGCAGATCAGTCCCCTCTGCACAGAGACCAGGCAGTGGATGCTGAGTGCTCTGCCCATTAAAGATGGTCCCTCAAGGACAAGGTGAAGGCTGGCTAATGGCACAGCAGGGAGAGCCCCAAGTTGCACCTTCCCTTGCTTTCTTCGTGTTGGAGCAGATTTCCTCCCTCGGTGCTGTCAGGCCAGTATGCTTCTCCATTACTGGAATTCATTTTATCCGTGTTTTAAATGGCAAGAGAGAGGAATTGTATGCTGATGAGCTGAGTAAGCTGTCACCATCCTACCAGCCAGCTCCCCTACACCTGTCTTGAAATCAAATGCTGGGCCAGAGCGCCTGATGCAGCACAGCAGCATGATGCCAGCCTGCTGGGATACGGAGAGCATCCTTCCAGAGCTGCTGGTTTCACCCCTTGGCAGGAGCTTGGCTGTGTTTTCCCTGTCTCACTTCAAGCCCCTGTCCAGGTACATTTGGGGGGCGTGGGGTGGGGGAAACTGAAGCATAAGTAATTCAAGAGTTTTATTTGCTTTTTGCTGAAAATTTGGCAGAGCGGGCAACTGGTCCTGGCTGTCCAAAACCATGCCAGCACTGCGACAGCAAGCAACCCTTATTTACCACAAGGATCCTTCTGGACTTGTTTGTGCTCTCCTAAGACCCATACCAATACATACCCTGCTGCATCCCCAGTTTCTCCACATGTTCTGAACTCCAGCTCTGCCAGAAATCCCACTGACTCCCTGTCATGGGGCATGACTTCACATCTTCCCTAAAGCTCAACGAGACAATAAAAAAGTACTTTGGGCAACAAAAGGCCATTGTTACCTGGAAGTGATTCCTCCCAGTGCAACTGAGTACAAAGTATGTGTTTGAATTACTTTTCTGATCTGGTAATGTGCAAGCCACTATCAAGATACAAGGTGATAGTATCAAAAAATATTGATTAATTAAAAAAAATAAATACCCTTGAAGAGGATCTTCTCAAATGTTACTAATTCAAACATCTTTTGTCTTCCAATTGTGCTGAAAAACATATCTAAATCTAAAACCATTTTTGATGTGTATGAATGGCAGAAAAAAAATGACTTTTACTAACAAGTGATTATGTAATATTAAAATACCGTTATCACATTTATCTGTTTACCAGCTGGAGTTCTAATTGAAATTTGTTCAGAACTCATAATAGCATTAGGTCATGTTATGCTTACAGCATTAAGCAATGATTACATCTGTGGCTTTTGTTTTTAATTAGCTTTTTCAGTTATCTGGGAGAGATAGAACCTTTCAAGATCGTAATTCACTTTTGATTACAATGGAAAGAGAAAAAACTGAGTCATCTTACAGAAAAGTGTGCGACTGTATAATTTACATCCCTGACTCTGAGGCTGTTAGATCTGACTGTATTTTGATTTCCTGTCACTCATCAGTTATGTTAATTGCTTTTTGATGGCAATGAGGTGCTGGCGTTTGCACATTCGGGGATCTAAAATGACTTTTTACAAAAGAGAGATGAGCGTGTATTGTGTCTTACTTTTTCAGTGGCAGGACAGAAGCAATGCTGCTAATGCAAAGTACTGAAAAACAGACACTTTGTACCAGCTGTGCAGCTGAATGTAGACAGAGTCGAATTTTAAAGAGGGCCTCAAAGGTAGCCATAGCTCTGAATCAGAAAAGTGTTTGAGCATGTGCCTCCATCGTTCATCCCAGCATACAGACGTACAATTACTCACCTGCTTTAGGTTAAATATCTTGCTGAGTCTCATCCTATGGAAAGGGCAAGCCTTTGCAAGCAAGCAGCCCACAGGGGGTACTTTATGTGTCCTCATCAGTGGGTGACACTAACTGCTCATTAGTAAAGAACTGACTCCAGCAGTTCCCCAGACTAGCACAAGTGCCCCTGCTGCCCTCTTTCTTCAAACCCTCGCTTAGCTTGCTGTAAATACCCATGCTTGGGAGAATGGATGAGTAACTCCATGAGCCAAGACGGGGAATAATCAGTTTTAATTCGCTGGAACAAGCAACTGCTGAGAGCCAGCAAACAGCCCAGCCCGTCCTTCTGCTGCTACTGCCAGCCTGGGGGCACCGCCAAGCAAAACTGCTACCTCCACACATGCTCATCATGCCGTGCCACACCGCTCCCCGGCCCCCAAGCAGCACCCAGGGACTGGAGAGAATCTGAACATGACCAGCCAGGGGAACTCGGCATCATTCGCCAGCCAAGTGCTCGTGAAAATAAATTAGATGGGGGAGGTAGGCTACAGCTGCAGGAAAACAGCAAGGTCGTTTATGTCTGACACACCTATGGAGGTGTGAGACACATGCAGGGGAGCTATAGTAAGGAGACAAGTCTGGTGTGCTTACATGATCGTAATTGGTATCCCTGGAGGAGTTAGAGAAATTGTAGAAATCATAGAAAATAGGTTCAGAAGGGGTCTCGAGATGTAGCATAATCCACCCCCCAGCTGAGACAAATCAAGGGGAGAATTGCCCAAAAGACACATTGGCTGTAATTCTCTTGTTCTGCTCAGTGCCAGAGGAGCTCAGCTGTTTTCCAATGTCCCATTGAAAAGAACAACTTTCTAAGAGGAAGTGTAGAAAATTCGGGGAGAGTAACTGAAACGATCAAAGGTCTAAAATCTGTATCATTTATTCAGTCACTGAAAATGATGATAACCAGTTAGTGCCACTTACAGGTGAAAAAAGGCCGGAGTTGAAAGTAGCTGACTTGATTTCCACCCCACACACACCAGAAAATTCTCCTCCCTCTCTTCATGCCTCACTTTGCCCAAATAGTTCCTCCTGTGTTGACCTGAGCCACAACTCCAAGGGTAAACGTTTTCCTTGTGAAAGTGTAGTGGACAATAAGATTCTACAGTCTTTATGCATCAAGCAACCACCTTAGCTAAGGTGCAGAAGGCACTGTATTTCCAGTCCAGTTTTGAGCCATTTCCCACTGGGACTCAATCCTGCCTCTTCTACTGCACCCTCAGTAAGTTTGCAGATGACACCAAGCTAAGTGCGTGTGTTGATCTGCTCGAGGGCAGGAAGGCTCTGCAGAAGGATCTGGATAGGCTGGAGCGATGGGCTGAGGTCAACTGTATGAGGTTCAACAAGGCCAAGTGCCGGGTCCTGCACCTGGGGCGCAACAACCCCAAGCAGAGCTACAGGCTGGGAGGTGAGTGGCTGGAAAGCTGCCTGGCCGAGAAGGACCTGGGAGTATTGGTGGATAGTCGGCTGAATATGAGCCAGCAGTGTGCCCAGGTGGCCAAGAAGGCCAACAGCATCCTGGCCTGCATAAGAAGCAGTGTGGCCAGCAGGTCTAGGGAAGTGATTGTGCCCCTGTACTCGGCTCTGGTGAGGCCGCACCTCGAGTACTGTGTTCAGTTTTGGGCCCCTCGCTACAGGAAGGACATGGACGTGCTCGAGCGAGTCCAGAGAAGGGCGACCAAGCTGGTGAGGGGTCTGGAGAACAAGTCTTACGAGGAGCGGCTGAGGGAGCTGGGGTTGTTCAGCCTGGAGAAGAGGAGGCTTAGGGGCGACCTTATCGCTCTCTACAGTTACCTTAAAGGAGGCTGTAAAGAGGTGGGGGTTGGTCTGTTCTCCTACGTGCCTGGTGACAGGACGAGGGGGAATGGGTGAAAGTTGCGACAGGGGAGTTTTAGGTTGGATGTTAGGAAGTACTTTACCGAAAGGGTTATTAAGCATTGGAACGGGCTGCCCAGGGAGGTGGTGGAGTCACCATCCCTGGAGGTCTTTAAAAGACGTTTAGATGTAGAGCTTAGCGATATGGTTTAGTGGAGTACTTAGTGTTAGGTCGGAGGTTGGACTCGATGATCTTGAGGTCTCTTCCAACCTAGAAATCTGTGATACTGTGATACTGTGATACTGCATAAGGCTCTGGGGAGACCTGATCATGGCCTTCAAATACATAAAGGGGCCCTACAAGATGGGGAGAGACCCTTCATCAGGGAGTGTAGTGATAGGGCAAGGGTTTAAGGACAGCTTTAAACTAAAAGAGGGTGGAGTTAGGTTAGATTTAAGGAAGAAATTCTTGACTCCAAGGGTGGTGAGGCACTGGCACAGGTTGCCCAGAGAAGCTATGGATGCCCCATCCCTGGAGGCCAGGGATGTTTGGACGAGGCCCTGGGCAACCTGGTCTGGTGGGAGGTGTCCCTGCCCATGGTAGGGAGTTGGAACTGGCTGATCTTTAAGGTCCCTTTCCAACCCGAGCCATTTTATCATTTTATGATTCTAACCCAGCTGCCCAAATGATGGCATTTAACAAAATTCCTTCTGGGACCCGAACAACCTTTTGCAGGCAAGATTTCAGCAAAGTGAGTGCACCGCCACAGAAAGTGCTGGCTCATTTGCTAAGTTCAGGTTAAAAAAAAAAAAATAAATAAATAAATAAAATCCAACCCAGTTTAAACATCAATGCAACACCATTAACGCAATGTAACAAAAATAACTCTGGCCTGAAGACTAAGGGATTTAAGTGAGACTAGAGCAGGCCTTTAATTACTTCCATTTTTACTCTTCAGCAGCCTCAATGAGATTAAAATAGTTCCTCCCTCCTCTTCCCAGTGTGTCAGTAGGACAGAGCCGTGCAGAGGACTCACGCGTGGTGCCTCCTCAGACACAACAATACCTCCGTTGGCTTCCCTCCCCTCCCACAGCAGGCATTCAGCATGGATCCATCCTACCACAGCCAAAACAAGAGGCACAACAGGTGGATTTCTTTTTTTGTCTCCATTCTGTCCCTCTTCTCCCTTCCTTTTTTTTTGAGAGGAGATGCAGATGGCAGAGTCGCTCCCTTTGCGGTGTGCGAGCGGCTAGATGCAAAAATTCCCCACAGCTTGTGCAATTTTCTGAGCTGCCTTCTGCTCACCTCCACCTCCTCATTTTCCTCTTTATCTGCTTTCCGTATTCTCCGTGCTGCCACCGGTCCTGTGGAAATGAACACATCAAAGCCATAAGTAGTCATTTTTTTCACTGCTCCCATGTCCTCTCTCCCCCCTCTTCCTTTAACATTAATATTAATAGCTACTGTACCTTTCTTCACTGTTGCTTTCTTCTTGATCCTCGAGGGAGTAAGCCTTTTCTTGGACTTTCTGCTACAGCGAATGCTTGTTTGAAAGGATGCTAGGGCATGCTGGGAAGCACAACGCTGGTGATGCCTGTGATACAATATTGGGCCAAGCAGCAAAGATATAAAATGCTATTGTACTCATTGGAGGAGTCAAGCGTGCTTTTATCCCTGCCACATATAGCTGGATATTTTTTTTCTTGTTTTTCTGGCAAAAATAGCTTTTTAATCAGTCCAAAATCTCTGAGAAATGGGAAAAAAGAACAACAAAATAAACAACAACAAAAACAAACCAAAATAAAGCAAACCCCAAAGAACACAAAGCTCTTTCCTATTCCCACCTTGATGCTTTTCCATAGGGCTGCTACCTGAGAAGCAAAGGAACAAGTGCTCTTTCACTCCTGTTGTCAAACCAAACGCGCTCACACACATAAATACACACCGCAGGGACACGCAGCACCCGCTCCCCCAGCACCGCGGTTATTTAAAGCCTGGGTTAACGAGCCTCAAGCCCTTCAAGGCTTGCAGCCCGCTGACGGTCCCTGGGGCGGCGAGCCGAGCGCCAAGCGCGTGCGTCAGCCCGGCATTTGTATTCTGCGGTGTGGCTGCAGGGCTGGAGCGCTAGGAAGAAATCCCCCAGGTTTGATTTCGCTTGCAGACGTGTAATGGAAGTACGGCAGCGCGGTGAGCGTGACGTTGCTGCTCCATGGGGGCCACCCGCAGCCCACGGGGAAGGTTGGTACTTAGGATCATGACGGTGTCCGAAAGGCAGCAGGTGAATTTCTTGATGTCATTGTCACAAGAAACAGGGACTGTGGAAGTAATCACATTCACTGTAAGCCTCACAGCGAGTTATTCCAAGCATGACTTGCGCCTGCGTGGATGTAAAGGTTATTATTTGCTCCCATCTTGACATTCAGGATCTGCTCCCTTTGCAAGCGAGGCTTTCTTTAATGTGCAGAGGCAGATGCAGGTCCAGGGCAGGAGGGGTTGGGGCACTCAGATGGGATTTTCCTTACCCTTTTATTGCAACACGTGCTATAGCTGGGCACAGCACCAAGGAATAGCCCCCCACCTCTTGTGCTCCCCCAGAGCTGCCGCCGTGAATTCAGTTGCTGTTACAGCCAGCAGTGGAAAAGGAACTGAGGGAGGTCAGGAGGTGGACTGGTGGCAGTTCCCAGGTTATGGCCCCATCCTGTCGTGTTTCCTCCACTCTTCAGCAAAGCCTAGTGAAGGGTGGTAGCTGCCCTTTGGTCTCAGTGTATCTGGGAAAACCTCCCCTACCCTAACCAGAAGGCTGCAGGACAGAAATATGCTGTGCTGGTGACACAGCTGTGACTCAGGATGAAAACTGGTAAGGGAGGATAAAACCAATACACTGAGCTATGGACGTAAGGAGAACACCAAGGACTCATGCAAAAGCCCCCTGCAATCAACAGGAGCTGCAGATTGAGAGACACAGGTCAGGCTCCTGTCAAAACCTTTCCAGAGATTATAAATCCTCACACAAGAAGAGCCGTGTGTCCTGCAGTGCCAATCTCAACCTCTTCGGCTCAAACCAGCAGCACCAAAACCTGCTGATGGTAGAACAGGAGATTGTTGCAGGAAACAGGAGGAGAGAGTCTCGGTGTATTTTTATCATTAGTGCTAACAAACAAAAGGAGGAGGGGGAGGATCTGTTTGCTTGTCATAAATAATCACCGGCTTGATGGTTTAAAGCGTATGCAGCAGCTGCACAACCTAATCGAGATGCCTCGTGTTTGCAAACATGCAACCTAAACAAAGTTCCAGGCAGTGATGCTGGGATGCTTTTGAGATCTCTGCGGGACGCCTAATAGGAAAATTCAAATGAGATCACATGCATTGCTGCTTGTCTGCGAGGTTCTCCCAAAGGTCTCCCTGCTCCCCCAGCTTATGAGCCTAATTAACCCTCTTCCAGGCTTGGAATTTTAAGTAATTACGGGGATGTGTGGCTTCCTTACCAGCATGTCAAAGTCTTCATGTCACACTCGCAGTGCTGGTATTTGCCTTGCACTTTGTTCAGTGTTGCAGGGGGTGGTCAGTTACTCACACAGGGAAAAATTCACCTGGGAGGCATCAATTTACAGACAGTGTTTGCACCAAGGGGGAGCAAAATTCCCCTTGGGAGCCCTGCAGGTTTTTGTAGCACTCTAGACCAGGAGGCTTCAAGTCTGTGTTGTCCTTAGATGTTTTAAGCTACTTCGCAGGCATTAACTATGCCCATTTCATACACACAACCCTACTCTAACCAGCTCCCCTGAGCTGCATGGATCGTGTGTGAGCTTTTCTGCATATTTAGCTGGCAAGGGACAGCCTGAGGAATCTACACTGCCCCCACAACTCTTTACACATTCCTCATTAGGCAGCCTGGATTGAAAGAAAAAAAAATAAAAATCTGTAACCTCGAAAATAAGAATCTAGGGGGAGCAAGGAGAGCTCCAGAATCTGACGGGAGCTTTAGTGCAGGCTGCTACAGAGGTTGTCCTCTCTGCACTTGTATTTCCGCTGCAGCATTGAATTCCTGGCCATGTTGTGACTTGGTGATGAGGGCACCTTCAGTCGCTCCACTGCTCTCAGACCAGATCCCACCCTGGCTTTTTCAGCCTGGCTTTTTCATAGGCTGCAGAAGCCACAGAGTTGGGTAGGAAGGACCCACAACCTTCATATCCTGCCTCCTGAGTGGGTGCTCTATCCACTAGGTCAGCAGGCAAAGTGGGCACAGAAGTGTTTTGAGTCTCCCAGATACGTGACCTTAGCTTAAGACTGTTTCAGGCTCTGAGTCCCAGGGCAGATAAGACCAGATGACAGTCTCACACACTCCTTTCTTAGTTTGCTTCTTGGCTGGCTAGGCGGACCCAGTGATTAGCACGTTAAATGTTGTAGATCCCATGGCTAAAAATCTATTTTTCCCAATGTTCTTTACACAGAGAATTGAGGAGCTACTTGGTAATGTACTGAATTTACATTAATTCTGCTGTACTGCCTTTAAAATAGAGTAATTCCCAGAGTCATGAGCCGACTTAGAGGAGCTGCAGTCTAAGCATCATCATAAAATACTGACATAAAGCATTGCCTGTCAAAACTTCCCCCTTTTCTAAGTATTTAGGTCCCCCATATACAGTTGGGCATGGTATCATTGTTTGTTTGAATGGGAATCCATAGATCCTAGAAATTCACTGCAATTGCTGCTAGAAAAAGGCACACAGAAGCCCTTCACTGTATTTCACACAGTGCTGCACCATGCAATCGCTGCAGTAGCCTTCATGATATCTATTTTGGTCTACCTCTACTTTGCATTTTGTTGTCCTGAATATTGAGACAGCAGCAGATTTTTGTATGGCCAGTAATGGATTGTTAAAAGAAGATAATCAAGTGTACTAGGTTTTCAAAATCTGGAATAATTTGAATTAAAAGAACATGTTTGAGCAAAATAAATAAATAAATGGCATGCCAGTTTCTTTTTAACAATTTTGGAGATCATGGCACAATTTTTGATGGTACACAAGCTAAGCAGATTCCTACAGATGAACACTGCAGCAATTTGCTATGTGTATATTAAGACAGTCTCTAGGAACATTTGGAGCTATTAAATTTTGACATCCAATCATAGCCACAAGTAGCTGTATTCTACATGGTTTTAAATATTTTCCAAGAAAATATTACTGTACATTATGCTTACAGCAGTTGATTAACCATTTATTTCAAGTACCTAATATGTGTCTTGTGTGTGTCCTACTGAATAAAGCATTTGCCTTAACTCAGGAGTCTGCATCCAGAAATCTTACCTAGCAGGTGACTTTCCTTTTCTCTGATTCAGTTTCTACAGATATAAAACAGGGATAATGATAATGACCTCCTTAGTAATGCCATTAGGGATTTACTAATAAGCTAATTATTATTGGGGAATAAAACTTTATGTGAGGAACCATTTATTAAAGCATCCCCATGGCTTATTCGCTCCATAAGCGATTTATGAATGGGGCCTTAGAGGGAAGGTCAATGAAAAGTGCTCCAGTGCCAAAACATAAAATATCAGAAGCTTGGGGCCACATCTCCAGCAAACAGGTGTGTATCAAAAAATAGATATGCACAAATGCTCAGTAGTTCTTTATCATTATGTCCCTCTTAGCCTTCCTCAGCAGGAGGAACTGGGGAGTATTTTGTCCCATTAGATGCAAAAATATGGGATTCTTCCTTGCTCAATACAATCACCAAATGAGTGTGAAACACTATGCCTACAGCTGTTTCTGCAGCATCACACACATCAGTTACAAGTGAAAGGACAAGCAGGAACAGTGCTTGGAGCAAAAGGATACTGGGTGAAGATGGAGAGAGCTCCCTCATATAGCCTGGAGCACATATGAAAGTATGAGTTTGAAAGATGCTAGATCATAGATTTCATCCATCTCTGTCATACAGCTAAAGATGAAGATCGAACTTCAGGACAGAATGAGTGGAACAGGAGGGAGAGATTAAATCAATTAAAGGTGGTCCAACTGGTGTGGGAGGGAGGGAATAAACCTTTAGTCAATGATAATGGTGAACAGTATACAAAATTTCATCTCTTATCCCACCTTACAGAGCTTCTGCATGGACAGTGTTATGTTTTTGGTTAGGAGAGAGTTAATTTTCTTCATAGAGGTTTGTATGATTCTGTGCTTTGGATTTAGGATGAGAGTAATGCTGATAACACACCGCTGTTTCAGTTGTTGCAGAGCAGCGCTCACCCAGAGCCAAGGACTTCCCAGCTCCTCGTGCTGCCCTGCCAGCGAGGGGCTGGGGGTGCCCCAAGAGCTGGAGGGGACACAGCCAGGACAGCTGGCCCCAAATGACCAGAGGGACATCCCACACCATGGGGATGCTCAGCAATGTCAGCCTGGGGAAAGAAGGAGGCAGGGGGGCGCTGGGAGTGGTGGCGTTTGTCTTCCCAAGGCACCGCTACGTGGTGAGCCCTGCTGTCCTGGGGGTGGCTGGCGCCTGCCTGCCGGTGGGACGGGGTG
Organism: Anser anser; assembly: GCF_964211835.1. NCBI lineage: Eukaryota > Metazoa > Chordata > Aves > Anseriformes > Anatidae > Anser > Anser anser. The sequence continues at coordinate 11,054,829 of NC_139721.1, forward strand.
AAGGGATTCCTTGCTTTGCTGTGCTTTGCTTGTGCGTGTGGCTTTTGCTTTACCCAGTGAACTGTCTTTGTCTCATCCCATGAGTCCTCGCACTTTTTCATTTCCAATTCTCTCCCCCATCCCACCTGGGAAGAGCGAGCGAGCGGCTGGGTGGTGCCCAGCTGCCTGCCGGGGTTAAACCACTACATCAGTCTGAAATGTTACTAATGTATTTCTTATTCTTTTCCGTTCTGCCTAGGAACATCTTTCTCTATCGTCTCTCTTGTCACACATTCCCTTTTAAACCTCTGCAGATATCTTGGCTTGCCCAGCTGCAAAATTTGCTTGGACTGCAAAACTCTGAGATCTGACTGAGTGCCAAATGTGGCTTTTGGGCTCCTACCATATCCTCAAATGAGGTTTTTAATCATTTTTAATCCTAAAAATAGGAATTCATCACTGCAAATCACAACAAAGGTGTAGGCTGAAAAACATTTGAAGCCGTTTACCTCTACAGTTCAGCTTTGTGAACCGTCCAGAAAGGACTATAAAGAGTGTTTGGTCATGGGCTGTGATGACCAATGACACATGGATAGAGCAAAAAAGTAGAGAATGGAGGACAACTAGAAAGAGAATTGTGATGTGCCAGGGGTAATGACAACAGTAAATTGAATGCTTAGTCCCATGGCTAGGCAAGATGCCAGGGTACTGTAGGCCTGTTCTCAACCAAATATCTTGCTCAACTGTTGTCTACCTTTGACGATTTCATACCCTAGATGACACTACTGGGAGCCTATTACACATGTCTGTTAATGGCAGGTCTCCTTAGTATCATTCTAGGGACTTTCCCAAATAGTGGGTGCAGGCCAGATGAGGAAAGGAGTTACTGGGCAACAAATCATGCTGAAGTTCCCTCTTCTGTGCAAAAATAGAATCTTAAAAATAAAATAAAATCCTCTGTCTCTTCCCATGCATACAGTAATCTGTTCCTGTCCATTTAACGGCAACCATGGTCAAGGGCTTCAGCTGACAAAAATTACATGGCTGCAGCAATGAGTAAAGCAGGCCCAGTTCCAACCAGTATGGGATGTCGTCTCAAGTCATTCAGGCTAAAGATGGTTCCTACACAAGGCACAAGCTCTTGAAGTCACATAATTTATACAAGTACACAGGAAAGATGCTAGATCATAGGTTTCATCCATCTCTATCTTACAGCCAAAGTTCAGGATCAAACTTCATGTCAGAAGGACCAGAGGTAGAAAAAAAATCAAGTCAACGTTCCTGTGTATTAAATCAAGAAAACTTTCTTAGTTCATGTGGAATAAAAGCATATCAAAGGAAGAAGAAATCTGAGCCCTGTGAGGATCAGTCTGCACCTGGGGAGGTACCTCTCCCACAGTCTTGATCCTGGGCTTTCTCTTCATAGCCAGAAACATAATCTCAAAATCTGTGCACTGAATCTCCACCAAGTGAAAGCCATTCCACTGACCTGCAGGAATGATGAAGGTCTAGCACCAGTGGAAAGTGGCTGTGGCGAAACAACGATTAATTTCAAAGTTCACACGTATTGAAGAGAAACCGACACTCAGCCTTGCTGTAGAACATCAGCTTTTCAAAGCTCAGTGCTGTGAAGTGGTGAAGAGGGTCTAGCTTTCCACAGAGAGCATATGCTTCAATTTGTTCGAAGCCAAGCAATGCTTAGTGGCAAAGACACTTTGAAGAGGAGGTGGTTGGGCAGCGTCCGGCCAGGTTAGGTTTGCAGCCACTCGCTGGATAACTTTTTCCCAGTGAAGAAGAGAAGAGCTCTGCTTCCCCTTTCATTTACACCACTGTAAATAATGTGGACTGTGCAAGTCAGTGAAGAGCATCCAGCTTAGATGAGGGAAAAAACTAGTCCAGAGAGAGAGAAAATTTGTCATCCTGAAACTCTGCTCTGCAGGTGTTTCTGCTATTACAGATGCCTTGTACTGAGCCCCCAGTGGCATGTAATTTAAATCCAATTGGGCCTAAGTAAGAAGTGTTGTAAGAAGCACAACTGTCTCCATCCTCAGCTCACCGATACCATGAGGCCTCGCTGCATTATGTCAGGAGTCCCTGCAGCACTTGTGGTAAATGACTGGGGAGGAACACCTCATGCAAACTCACAAGACAAATTATATTAAAAAGTAAAAGTGAAAAAGCAAACAGCTCAACTGGGACTTGAAAAATAATAGCTGCAGCGTGTGCTTTTCACTGACAGCTTATGTTCTTATGCCTGAATGACTCCTGGAAATGCTAAGGGTCTGATCTGGCAAATCTCTCACGTGCAGCATCCCTGGGAGTTAGGGCCACTCTGTTCCCCCGACATCCTAACTGTGCTGTTCTCACTTGCTCTTTCCCACTGCATTCCTGCTTCTCTCTAACCATGGCAGGATGACAGACGTACCAACAACATATGTGGGCAAAACCCACCTGCCATTTTCTACCTAAGATTTGTGCTTACACAACACATTATAAATAAATAAATAAATAAAATCAAAGTGCAAATACTCCAGAGCTGTAAACCTGACTCAGGTTCCCATCCAAGGCCTATTTCTCTTGGGAGAACTGCATTCTGCACAGTGTAGTCTGGGAGCAGCAATTCAATGGTTTCTCCTTAAAGGTTTCCTGTCCTGGTGAAATTCCCTTTGGATAGCCATGGTCTTAGTCAGGAATTTCTTTGTCCATGCCTAGTTTTCTTATGCTGTGCTAACCATAGTAAAGCTGGGGCCTCGGGTCTCTGCTGAAAAACACATCATTAATAATATCAAACTCTCAAATGAGTTGCACGGGAAGCTGTGACACTTACAGCTTCCACAGCAGTGGGTGATTACGTTAGCAAGCTTTCAAGAACTGGCATCGTTTCTCTGGCAGGGGCCAGGCACAGGGGATACAAAGCATAACTCATTTGCTAATGCAACCCCAGGGTATGTTCTGGATCCCAATCTTCTGAAGGCTGCCATCCTTCTGTAAACAGAACCAAACAGGTAATCAAGTGTTGATCCATCTTATCACCAGACCTTCAAAAGAAATGTCTAAAACCATCAGCAAAGCCTCCATTCTCTCTCATTCCTCCCGCTTTATTTACTGCTTTCCACTGAGGAAGGGAGGGAAAAATCTAAACCCACATGGAGCCCTGTCCTGTGCAGACAGGTAGGGTTGGCAGCGTGCTTGTCCTAGCATCTTCCATACCGACCTGCCGCTGTGATGAAACCTTGCACCTCTGGTCCCTTTGGTCTTTATAACTATCTGTAGCCTAATTTCACTGGAGGTGTTGGGGGGGGGTATGATGTGGTACTGGTGAAAGGTCTGAGCCGAAGGTTCTTTGGCTCTTCCAAACTGAACAGCTATCACAGCTGTTTGCAGGTTTTTGGAAACTGTTCCCATTCTCCTTGTCCTCCAGTGACAGTTATCCTCACCCCTCAGTGTTTTTGGCTGGTGTTTGGGGAGAGTGAGTCTATTCCAGACCCCAACGTGCCCTACTTACCCCAGCTCCAGCCTTCCAGATGCATGTGTTTGCACTCAGCTCAATGCCGGAATTACCATCACCGTTAGCACTAGACAGACACTGATGTCTTCCCTATTCATCTTTGTGTGCTTACAAAATATCTCCCTGCACTTAAAACTAGATTTCCCAATCACTTCTTCTATTTAATGACCAGATCTCAAGACTTCTGTCTGTGCTGAGAACACATCCTGCACTAGTTTCAGAAGCACAGACACTGTTAGTTTCAGGGGGAGTCCTCTATGCTAACAAATGTACCAGCATCTAGCTGAAGGTGTTTAGTCTTCAGAAATTGCCTGCAGCAAGGTCCCCATTCTTTGTCCTTCCCATGATCCCTTCTCTGTGATGGAGAGAAGCTGGCTGGCCTCTCCCCATGGGATCCTGTTGCAGCTCCTCCAGTCAAGAACGCTTCTGCAAGAGAAGCTGGTCATGAAAGTCACCTTGTATATCCTCTGTCACTTCCTAACATGTACCTGAGAATTCTGCCTTGTACAAAATCCAAGGTCCTAATGAAACTTTAGGTTAAAACCATCAAGGATTTTTTTTTTTTTAATTTTTATTTTTTTTAAGCTGGTGACTAAGCATTCATCAGAAAATGAAATGATGCTGGGAGAAAGTGAGTGTAGGATCTACCCTTATTTTAAAATTCAATTAGCAGCGCAGCCATGATGAACAGCCCTGTGGTTATGTAGATTTAGTAAAGTCATTAAGATCTCAGATTACATGTGGTGCTATTTCCCCTTACTCTCCCTTTTGCTGCCCACAGCAATCCTGCCTGTTTTCAGCCTATCACAATACAAACGGAAACAAAATCACCAGGGGTTAAACAGCCCAAATTGGATTACAGTCACACTGTTCAGAAAACAGAGTATTGCTGGTAATTGCATTCCATTGAATAAATATCTCAACATTAGTTTACATCACATTAGTATTCTGACAATGATTATTCTCATTGTAATTTGCCTGTCCAAGAATAAGCGCAACACAGAGCTCAGAATCCAAACAATTGATGTGTTCTGAGTTTCGGTATTTGTTTTAAAGATTAAACTGCATCCTGGATGGGCATTAATAACATCTCAGATCAAAAAAATCCCAGACCTTCTTCTTTCAATATTACCAAAGAGTTATGAGCCAAATAACTCAAGGCCTAAACTTGTTCCTGCTGAAGTCAGGAGGAGTTCTGCCAATTTTTCTTGCTTCAGGACCCTCAAAATTCCTTTTATTTATGTCACAGTAGCCTCCTAAATTTGCTAGACCCAAAATATTTATGGACTGTCTGTGATGCCTCTTCTGGTATCAAATAACTCCAGTCTGAAATGGGGTTGGCATGTTTCAGGGGTAAATTCTACCCTGGATCACTTCACAGGTACTTTATTACAGCTACTTGGTACCAGCTTGTCTGAGTTGGAAGGGCCTATACCTCCCTTCCCACTGCCCAATCTGACTGTGATCGGTGACTGCAGTCTCCAAGCAGTTCACTGAGATTACCATCAACCACTTTGATTTTGTTCAGTGCCTGCTGTTCTTCATTTTCTCAGGGAAAAACACAATGCCCTGACAGGCAGACAAAAAGTATATAAAGCAATAAAGGTAAAGAGCAATTTAGCCAGACACTTCTGTAAACTTCATGGGGTCATGGGAAGCACATCTCAAATTTCTCAGTCTTTGTTTCTCCAGCTGACTTTGACATCTCTGATGTTGCCTGAAGGAGTTTCTAGACCTCCAACTCAGTGGGCCAGCTGCCTAGCAAACTAGAGCATCACCAGTGTTCACAGGCCAACAGGCTTTGGTGATGAGCTGAGAATATAGGAGAAGGTAGGGGGAAACAGTTAGATAGGATGACAGAGACAATTTCATTCCTTGCTGTCAGAATCACAGAATGCTTGAGGTCAGAAGGGACTGCAGGAGGCCATCTGGTCCAACCCCCCTGCTCAGACAGGGCCACCTGGAGCAGGTTGTGCCCAGGAACTCATCCAGTCAGACTCAAGAACAACCACACAACCCTACTGAGAATTTTTTTTTTTTTTCATGCAGCCCATAATCCTCCCCTGAAAGAAACAGCCAATGGCTGGTTATCTCGCGCTGGACATTGGTAGCAATTACTTCTTTTGCTTGCCATAGGTCCTGTAATTAAAAATTACCCAGAACTACACCATCCTCTTCTCTCAGCCACTGAACAGTAGCACAAGCTACAAATGACATGGGGATTCAATAGTACTGTATGATTGTCCCAAGTGCCTATCTATCTCATTTGTTACATCAGAATGTTCTAGGCTTGACATATCCCACATCAGAAACTATGATTTCCATGGTTTGCAGGAGAGTATCTTAGTGATGATGACTTCTTATGGCAGTACTTTGCACAGATAAAGTTTTGGGAAGAGATGTCACTTTTCTTGCTTAGAATAAATCAAATAAAGAATGTGAGGGCAAAGGAAGAGGGCATGACATGAAAGAACAGAGGTGAGTTTGACGATCAAGACTTGACTTAGCTGTACCTCTGTAAGTATAAGGTTGAGAAACTGGTCATTGTTTACAATCTGAACACAATATTTGAATAAGGCGATCAATAGTGGACAGCCACTGGGAGGCAAAACCTACCATGGCTGACATTTTCCAAAGAATGATGGGACCTCAGAGTCCAATTTCCACAGGCCTCCAGTCTATTACCTTGCTGATAAATGACTTCCATATGTAGCATTTGATGCTAAACATTGAGAACAATTCACGTTTCACTGCCAGCATCAAGTGCATGAGAGGGGAACAAAGCATGCTGGAAAAAAAACACTGTTAAGCAACTGTAAACAGGGAGCAGTATGGGACTGCATGAAGATGAAATACAGCAAGAAGTCCAGCACTTTAGCTCTTTTCCTGGCACCTGACACCATATACACCAAAGACAGAAAGTGGCTGTAGGCAGCGGTGACGTTATGAAAAAGTCAGGGGACAGAGTGCTACGCAATCATTCTCAGCAACATCTTAGTCTGGTGTCGCTGGTGGAAAGACCTTGCATAAATATTGCCATTTGTTTGAATCAGGCACAATATGAGAACATCAGAGAGTAAAGGTATGGAAAGAGGCATTACAGTAGGCTCCCTCCAGGCAGAGACACAATAGCCCTTTTGTATTACAGAAAAAGATTGTAGCATTTGGAGTCTGGTAGGTACATGAAGGACTGAGTGAGAGCAATAAGGTCAGCATGCTACTGGGGATGCTGCCTGAAGCATCACTGCTGCACCCCTGAGCTTTTCAGAATGCAAATATCCATTATTTATTGCATCTTTTGTTTGTAAGAATATCTCGAGTCCAAGCCAGGGACATGTATTTGAGGCTGGGGGAAATGAAGGTAGATCCTTTTTCCAGTCATGGTTCTAGCTTCTGCCAGGTCTCCAAAGAAAGCAAGCAGCACTACAACATTTGTGAACACTAGTAGAAGACTCCTCTCTTCATTTAAACAAAAGACTGTATATCCCTATAGAAGTAATTCCACCAATCTCCTTCAGCTGAAACCTTGCACAAGTCAGCCCAGTGATGAGATGGGAGCTGTGGTGATGCTTCCCAGAATGGGGGATAATACAGCACTAACTCACTCTGTTTTTTTAAAGGGGAGAGTTAATAACTTTGGTCAGGAATTTACAAAAATGAACTTAGGGCACTGACCCAAGACACAGCAATTTGGAAGCTGGAGGAGAGATAAACAGACCCTATTACACGGCAGCAGCATTTAACTATAGCGAGAATGCTGATACCGAACATCAGAGTCTTGGCTCAGTAGCTACAGATACCATAAAACCACCATGTGCTATTAGACACAATCTGTGATGTGTATATCATAATAAGGCTAGAACTACCACACCATGGTTACTGACTTCATTCACAAACTACATGCATGATCTTTCCAGGTCAAAACTAAGGTCATTGTCTAGCAACAGAATAAATAAATAAATAAATAAATAAATAAATAAATAAATAAATAAAATAATGCTGTTTTCCTGACAGGCATTCACAGTATTTCCAAGGCTGAGTTAATTAGTCAGATTTTATTTTACTGATGACATTAACCTTGGGGGGAAAAAAAAAAAAACAACACAGAAAAAAAGGAGAGAAAAAAATCCTGTTCCAGTAAAGCAAAACACATAAATCTGATCATGGTGCTTTTTTTCACTAGTATTCAAAAATAAATCACATTCTAAATTTCTACTGAAACACAATAGTTGTTTTTGCTTTATGCATTTAAAACACCCTAAAAAATAAATAAATATGTAAGCGGTAAGCACTGTTTTTTTTTTCTTTTGCATAAGAATTACAAATATAAAAATTTAGATCTGGCCCGTCCTTCCCCAAAGCCATTATTAAAATCACATGCAAAACTGATCCTACTGGAAGCACAAAGCACCTTCGCTCCACTTGGCTAAAGAAGGAGCAATAATCCATGTACTGGTCTCTGTTTGTAAGCCATTTCTAAGAAACAAATACCTTAATCTTAGCAACAACAGGACTTGGTATTTCCAACCAGGAGCTTTTAACAGAGAAACCTTTTTGGAAAAGTTAAAACCTCAGCAACCAACTTTTCAAAGCCTCTTGTGGAATGAATATGGGCTCTGCTTCAAGAAAGCTGCAAGAGCCCAGACATGCACGGCACTCAGCGACTTCATTCCAGTGCAGATGTCACCTAGTTGTCTTTCCTCACAAGCACTGAACACAACACTACCAAAGAGACTGTGTTCCTTGAGGTGCAAGATCTCACAACCTTGCTTATATGGCTAGCACCTTCATCTTATGATTCGGCTTAGATCAGTAAAGAATGGGAGCAACCTCTGGCCTTAAGCTATGAATTTATTTGGGATTTATAATGCACATCCTCCATAAGACCTGACACTGCAGTCATTTCAATTCCATATATTGGCTTGGCTTTCAGACTTTGGACCATCATTGCTAATACATCTGAATTTCTAATGGGGATGAACTTTCCTCATGAGAATTCATGAAGCACTTTCCCAGGGGAAGTGCGTCACTGCTCAAGTGTCACTGCTGTCACAGGGCAAGGACAAGGCTTCCTGGGTACCACTGCAAAGTAACTAAGAGGGTGGTGTTCACCACGGACAGTGCACACACAGTCTTACAAAGTACATAGAGCTGAGGGAGAAGTGGGGAAGCATTTTTGTAATGTGTCATCTATTCAGATGACCCAGTATATCTGCAAGGGTAAGACAACTTATTTTCTCAGGCATCCCCAAACAGAGAAATTTACAATTAGTAAAGCATTTCTTCCTTTGAAGTCCAGGAAGGTCAGAACTTAAGCATTTAGGGAAGAAGAGCATCAAGGTGTTTTACCTCTTCATGGAGTTTCAAACTGAACAGCAGATTTTACCTAGTTCTTACTGAATCAGACTCCAGGGGGAGTAAAAGGAAGCTGTAAATTGGATTGACTAGCTCGCATTATTAACAGAAAGATCTCCCATGTCCTGTGAGAATCACAGAACCATAGTTTGGGCTGGAAAGGACCTTCAGAGTTCATCTTGTTCAACCCCCTGCTCAAGGCAGATCCACTTAGATCAGATTGCTCAGGGATGCGTCCAGTCAGGACTTCAACCTTTGCAAAGGTGGAGATTACACAGCTTCTCTGGGCAACCTATTCCAGTATTTGACCACCCTTTTGGTAAACAAATAAAGAAAATACAGAAAATACATAAAAAAGAAAGTAAATAACATTTCTTTATATTAAATCAGAATTTTCCAGATTCCAGCTTGTGTCTGCTGCCTCTGTCGTCATCTTTCTTGTACTGGGAAGCCCCAAACTGAAGCAGCACTCCAGATTCAATCACACAAGCATTGAAAAGAAGGGAAAGATCACCTCCCAGGACCTGCTGGCTACACTCATATTAATATAGCCCAGGAAGCAGGTGGCCTCTTTTGCTGAAAGGGCATGCTTGAAATATGGCTATTATATGGCTTCATTTAGTCTGCTCTGGAAACATTGACTGGTAATGTTTCCCTCCTATGTATGCTTATAAAAGGAGGTGCGACTGAGATTCTAAAGGCCATGAACTCTTAGAATTCCTCATGGATAAGAGTGAAATGTAAAACAAAGACAACAAAAAAGGAGTGTTAAATTTAATTAATAAACACCACTGTTCTATGTGACACAGTCATGGACACACTTTTCTCAGATGTTTTCTCGGTCTTTTTTCAGACTCATTTCTCATTTTTTCCTGTTGTGACCAAGCTAGCGTTAATGACGTCTTATCTTGAAGACATTACCTTCACCTGGATTTTATTGTTAGACCTTTGAACAAAGAAATGGCACAGACTGTGGAAAATGTTTTCCCTGATCTTCTACTCTATACCAGCAAAATAACACTGATTAGATACTCTTATGATCAGTAGACTGCAGAAGCTGGAAAGGGATAATACCTAGTAGAATTAAACTATTGAATCAGTGCATCCCCAGAGAGCAAGATACGTACAATTTGGTTCATCTGCTCTTAAAGTCAGTTGGAATTTTTTCCGCAACTTAACCAGGAATTTGATTTAGCTCATAACATAAACTGAAGGGCATTTCAGGTGAAAAAAATGAGAATCTGCAGCTTCCTTGGAGGGGTGTCTTTATATTGCTCCTTTTAATACAAAAGCTGCACTACAAAACGGTTTTGCATGGAAATCATTTTGAATTTGATGCAGTTTAGATTTAAGCTGATTGTTGCAGAGACTTAACTATAGTAAGTGTTTTGGTCCCTTGGCATGGTGGCCTTGCTGCTTTCCAAAAAAAAACAGAGTGTTCACATTTTCCCCTACAGATGATTTATCTTCAACCACAGCTTTGCTCATGCTGTTATCTCCTTCATGTGGAACCACAAAACACTTAAATCAGAGCAACAGAAAACCACGCTGCACAGAAAGAGCCGAGAAATAGGATTTGGTGAGGAGCTGACAACTTTAGCATATACAGGGCCTGTTTGAAATTAAGTGCTGCCTGTACACATGAGCTTCAAGCCTAGGCTGCAGCTGGTGTCCTATGTGAGGAGGAAAAAGAATCATCAAACTGCTCTGAGTGCTGCTCCCGTGCTCTGACAGCCCGCACAGGAGGATGAACTGGAATGGCCGAGGGGCTCCCCTGCAGCAGCTGATGCGGTCGTGTCAGACTCCTGCCCAGGAGACAGCCCAAGGAAGGAAAGAGAGAGGAAAAAAGGAAAATAAAAGGGAATGAAATAGCAGTGAACAGCACATCGCTCACTGTCCTCTTTCCCCAGTTGGAATTGACTCACATAACCAGGCAGGAGAACATCTGTCTCCAGAAAGGCGAACACATACAGCTGTCAGTTCTAACAGGTATTAAAGTCATTGTTATGAGCACACTCATCATTATCCAGAGAGCACTTTATAAATCCAAACCAGCAGAGCCATCCAGCAGGCCAGAAGTTTCCTTGACAGTAGATTCTACTAGGAATATGATTCTCATCTCACTAGTTCACAGGATTGAAGGAATTACCATCTGCTCCTTGTTCTCCTCCCACAAGCACAAACTGAAAGGGCTCAGTGGAAGATGAGGGTAATATCGATGCTTCCTTAAACAAGAAGCACAGTGGCATTTCCTCGTGCTCATGTGACCTCTGCAAAGGGGCAGAAATTGTTTAACACAGCAGCCACGTGCTTGCTCTTTGTTTACAGAGCCAAGCAGGTTGTCTCCAGCCTCGCACTTCACCAAGGTATAAAATGGTTCTTGTTGTAGGCAGTAATGAACAAATTCACTGGAGCAGCTCCAGCCTGCCCAGGCTCGGTGGGTCCCCTGCAGCCTCTGAGGCCTCAGCAGCGTCATTGCTGAGTTGCAGCTGAGGGATGCTTGCAGCCAACAGAAAATCACCTCAGCTAAAGGCTTTTGCCATGCATGATGCTGCAGGATGGGCTTGCTGCACATTGCTCTGAGAGGCAGGCCTGGGCGAGGAGGCAAGGACCTCCCCGAGCACGGTGGCCATCAGCAGTCTGATTCAAGCTGTGACACTCCCAGTGCCTGGAGAGGCTTGGCACCTACCTACCAGTTTGCTTCTCTGCCCCCGTGGGCCTTGTTAGCCGGGAACAGGAGCGCGTTAATGCTTATTCATCTTTGCAGCACTTCAGTGCAAAAGGTAGGAGTGGCTTCTATTCACAAACGGAGAACAGAGGCTTGAAAGCATAGATCCACCCACTTCATTTCTTTAGAAGTCTCAATTCATTGCTAAAGCTCTCTCAAGGGTGTCACGCCGTTGTCACCCAACTTCTCCCATGCCTCAGAGGCTGCCCGGGGCACATGCAAATCTGCCTCTGATGCCTCCAGCCTTCGAGCTCCTCCAAGCCCTGCCTCAAGGCTAAAACACCAGAGCAGATCCTTCAGCTGGCTGTGCCCTCCTCACCTCATCCAGCAGGTCCCCGTCCCTTAGGCATACTCCTAACACACCCGGGGGACACGCAGGTGCCCTTGGCTCTGCGCATCCATCAGCGGAGAGGGCTGTGGGAGACAAGAAATCTGATACGAGGCTCTTGCGAGTCTCACGCGGAGGGCAAGGCTGCTCTTTTTCCACCCACACACCACTAACCCTGTTAGCCCAAGGCCTTCCCAGCACAAGTGGCTATGTACAAACTGCCCTGCAGACCAGCAAGGGGTTGAATCCTGCCCTGCTGGACTTGAAGCAAGTCCAGCAAAGAGCCCTATACATCACCTTCACAGCTGTTCTGAGGTTGTATATCTCTGTTCCTTTTTACTGGCCATGGAAGATAAATTTTAAACTGTTTCCCAGTCTAACGAGTGAATGACAAAGTGGGTTACTTGGCCGACTCCTGCTCCTCCTCTACCCTGCCACAGGCCTGCCGAAGAGGTTGTGAGGAGCTGCCATGGTCAGTACTTCTGGCTCAAATCAGCAGTCAGCCAAAGACAAAATAAAGAGAGCAGACCCCCCAGATCCCCACCTTGTGGATGGCCACATGCTCTCACACCACCAGCCTCGCGTTCTGGCACTGACACCACCAAAGCCACACAAGGAGCCCCTTTGCTTGTTGGTTCCTTTCTTCCTCCCCATTTAAAATGGAGGCATGAGTGCACAGACATACCCTAGGGTTGCCTGAAGGACTGGTGTGTTCACTTCAGTGGCTTCTGCTTACATATTACTAATCATGGTAGGTTTCTCCGCCACACACAACAGCCCCACCTTTTCCTGGCTGCAGAGGAAAGGATGCTCTGTGCTACCAAGGCAGCCAGCAGTCCTGTGACGTGCTAAAAGACACATTAAAGGAACCGCAACTTGGGGAGAAGCTCAGCATGAAAGGGAGATCAGAGACACAGGGGATGAGTAGCTCTCACGCCAGCAAGATGCATGTGCTGCACCTCCTTCCTTGTTAGGATATGTTAGATACATAGTTGCTGTTTTTTTGGAAAACAAAACAAAACAAAAGACTGACTGCATTTTAATTAAGCTATGCCTGCTGCTTAAGTCAGTATGATAGTGATTTCTACGAATATAGGCCTCCACTGACATATGAATTACTTCGTTTTTATTTGCTGGAATGCACCAATTAAAATCTCACAGCGGAAGAACTTCCAAGATACAGCTTGGATGCCTCAGTCAAAAACTCTGTGGCTTTGGCAATCTCAGCAATTCATTTTGCCACCGATCACATTTAGTCACAAATTACAGTGTTGAAAGGAGTTAACAGAGCCATAAGCTTCCAGAGAGAATTTTAGAAAAATCAGAGTTTGCTGATATGATAAACATGGCAATTAAAGTTTCCACTCTCATTTTGCAAGACGTGGATCTCTTTCTGACCTGCAGCTCCCCTCGCTTTCAGGTCTTGGATACACGGTGGCCCATGCTATGCTATTCTGGGCAGCAAAGATCCTATGTTTGGAAGCACGTAAATGCCAAGCTCTTGTTGATGTCACCAGAAGTTTATAGGCTAAATGGAGACAAAACATTAAAGTCTCAATTCAGGTAGTCACCTTCCTGACACCAGATACTCATTATATGCCTCATGGTATGTTAAATAATAACACGAATCTCAAATTTTAGAAATGCCAAGATTCTCATGATATTTGACAACTTTTTGAGGTACATAAACTTTATGATTATCTAAATTCCAAATTTTTCTCATGGGGACAAATGCAGAGGTAGTGATTAGTGACAGTAGGAACAGCTCAATTCTTGTTTCACACATAAGCCCCAAAACAAATCACAAACTTGTGCCCCTGCCCAGGTCAGTCATGAGGTCTGATCCAATGGACGTACCAGTGGGGTTCCAACACAACAGAACAAAGGGGAGCTGATATCTGATAGCATCTGGGTTACACCAGTCATGCAGAATATGTGAGACCCAGAGGCTCAATCTCTTCCTGTTGAAGTCACGAACAAAACTCTCCATTGAGTGTGCCCTAAAAGCAAAACTTTCTGATCCTTCTGGTGGGTCTGTCTGAATAACTCCTGATGAAGACATTCCATGATTGTTGAGACATCTGAATATTTATTAGAGGGGACCTCAAAGCAATCTCATCTGCTTCCTGCATCTGATCTAAGAGCTGTTGTCATTCTTTTCTTTTTTTCCAACTGACTGAATGGATATTTAATGAACCCATACAAAGCTGAACAGCTTCGGTGGGACAGAGAGAGCACAACTTGCTCAAAAATAGCGTACAGTCTGGTGGCTTTCAGTACTCTCCTGGGAGATATCGGTTCAAGTTCCTTCAGTGAGATGAGAGGCTTCAGCCTTGGTCTTTCATACCCCAAGGAAGCAATCTGAAATATTAATACATTTTATTAACTGATGTGGCACCGTTGTGAGGAATAGCCAACCTCATTAAAGCACTTAACCTTGGGAGACTGTAACATGAGTGAAAGGAAGCACCGTTTTGCAACAGCTGTCAGGACGCTAACTTTCTCTTCTGTTCCCCGACAGGTAGCTCAGGCGTGCTGGCTTTGATGAATCTCATTTTAAGTGGCATTTCCCAGCTTTACAAGAACTTGGTGCCTTATTCAGGGAAGAGACTTCCAGCAGAAGGCAAAGAGGTGACAAACCAGACGTTACAATTCTGAATCTAAACCTCCGTGGTGGACTGGGCTCCAGTTTTCATGGAGGAACATCATCTACCAAGCAGCCCTCAGGTCACACACCTCCCTCAATTAGGGGCATGATGGAATTCTAAAAAACTCAGGGAAAGAACCTCCATGGACTTCACTAGGATGCTATTTATTTTCTCAGTGCCCCTAATTCCACTGTAGTGTGTAAGCACTCTAGTTTGCTAGGGCTATGTGGCAGTACAGCGCTACATGATAAATGGAGCACAATTTATCTCAGTTCTTGTAAAACCCTACTGAAAAAAAAAAGAAACGGAAACAATTAAATAACTCAAGGGTGTCATAGCTGTCAACCGGGTGAATACCTGCAAAATGCAGCATGCTTACAGAATGAGGTACTAAGCCTTGTCTCACTCAGAAGTGCTGGTCAACAAGAAGAAAACATAAACATACAACAACATGACTTATTTCTTCTCATAGTGGATATCTTTGAATAATTATAACAATGACAACACAGTATTTCACATCCAAGTAAGGCAGAATTGTGATTTCAAATCAACATCACCTTTTAAAGCTCTGGATGTAAGGTGTGTGTAAGATTATACATAAGATAGCACTGGAACAACAACACAACTTAGACACCGAATTCTTAAAACTACAGAACTGAAGCTTAAAGCAATCAGAGATAGCACTACAGAGGTCCCTGGATCACATCAGCTGCATAGTCATAGAGACTGCTAAATGGACCTGCTCCATAGGTGATCCACAGTCTCCAAGCCAAGAGGTACAAGCCTCTGTGGGCTGTACACATCATTGGACTATATAGCAAAGCAGCTTTGAATTTCCAGATAGCCCTGCACTGTGGCATTTTTTTCGGCCCTAAAAGGGAGACTACTATTTAGAGTGTGTGTTATAGGGAATCAAAATCTGAAGCATCTAAAATATCCTACAAGCCATGTTGCAACCCACTAGAATGGTATTTTTACGACGTGAAATGGGAGATATGTGTTGCTGCACTCAGCAATAGCTTGAGAGCATATGGATGTGCAAACTCAGCTGGGAAAGTGTTGGAGGGCTGTGCGGAGCAGAGGGAGCCAGACCTCATGCAGATTCACCCCTGCTTCCTTGCACTCTGCAGGGACTCAGATGGGGCAGTTCCCTGAAATGAACCAGCTCCAAAACCACACCTGGGGTTCGTCTGGGAGGGGACTGATTCACCCCAAAAGAGAATCTACAAGGAACAAACACTTATGCAATCCGGATGAGCAAGTGATGGGACCTGGGAGTGACCGCAGGGAGTTACATTATTTAAGCATGGACATCCCAGTTGACTTCTGTAGGTGTTCAAGCAGAGCTGTAACCAGTGTCCACAGCACTTGGTTCCCTCTGTGACATGCACAGAGCTGAATATCTCAAAATCGGTTTACAAATACCAGCTTGCTGAGCAAAGAGTCACCTAATTGAGAAACCTCTGATAGCAAGGTCAGAGGTTTGTCTTCAACTCTGTCCTGCCTGCAGTTTGGGCTTCCAGCTCAGCACTGCGCAACGGTTCCTCCCACCACTCAAGACCCACAGACTGGATTATCTTTAGGAGATAAGCACCAAAGTCCTTTTTTTTTCAAAAACCATGCAAGAGGTCAGTGCCCTCTTTAAAAGCATATTCATCAAGGTAGCACATCCCTGCCACCAGCCCCCACCCCTCGTGCCCATGTAGGTTAGCTGCTTCAAGGCTTAGGAGTTAAGCACACAGAAGCATCATAATTTTAGGCTCCAGCCCAGGTGATATATAGCCACTAAAAGTCCTTTGTGGATTTCCCATCCAATGCCTTATCTGCAGGGTGCAGTATGCAATTATGTATGGGCTCTGACACAAAAATACTCGCCCAAGATTTCTGATCCTAGAAAGCAGGAGATTGATCAGAGAATGTGGATTCTGAGGAGCAGTCATTGAAATGAAACTCAAAGAGATCAAAGAGATCAAAGCAGCCGACAAGGTGCAGAAAATTAAGCACTGGGGTGAGTTGAAGCAGACAGGAAGAAAAAGATCGAGAGCTGCAAATATGTGTGGATGTGCACGCACACACGAGTGGCTCCTCTGGGCAGTGCTGAGCTTGTGCCCCTGCACAGGCACAACTTTCCCCACATCGCAGCAGACTGAAAAGGAAACGTTGCCTTCGACGCAGGGCTGTCAGACTGTTTTAGTTGTGAAATAAAACTGCCCCAAAGACAGCAAGGCACGGTGCTGAGACACAAGTTTCAGTACCAATAAGAGAACACAAAAAAGTCACATCTACGCCCAGTCCACCTCTTCCTTTTTTGGAGACTCTCATCTTTACACATCCTTAAGTACTGAAGCAGTTTTGCAAAGCTCTTACGTAGCAGGGCCCTCTTTTGTCCAAGAGCAGCTATATCTACATCAGCAAACAGTGCAGCGCAGGAGGAGAGGAACTGTAGAGTGAAACAGGCAATGCTGAAAAATGACATCTACATTAAACACATTTTGGAGGTTTACTCAACCAACCTCAGTCCAATCCTGTGCGGGAGCACATCTAGCTTAGCTGAAGGCGAGAGGAACATGTATGTGTTGTTTGAAACCACTCTGACATGAAAAACAAAGTGTGTTTGCGGGGGGGCGTTTGGGAGATTCACTTCAAAGGCACACCCTTGACGTGCAAAAAGGTCCCCATTCATTTGCCTGTCACCTGAAGCAGCACTGAGGCTGCATCCCTGCCTCACCGTCCCAGGCTGAGCACCATGAGCATACCCCCAGCCCCAAAGGGGTTTCTATATTTGCAGAATCTGTTATCATAATCTGATGGAAACGGCACTCTTCGGGTCTGTGGGCAGTGCCCAGCACATCAGCAGCACCGTATTTGTTCCCTGATTTGCTGCTGTTTAGTGAACCCTCAAAACAGCAGTGTGCAGTTGGGTTTATAAATTACAAGATAACAAACAAAGGGAATAAATGAGACAAAATTAAAGACATTACTCCTGCTCCCATAAATTATCTCCGTAGCCTGTTTTAATAGCGTGGATTTACCAATGCATGTTAAAATAGTAAGAATACCCACCTAGTAGACTAACTAGGTATTAATGAAAAAGCAGAATATTGTTTTGTGTTCTCCGAAACACAGAAAGAAAAAATATTCCCACCGGTTCCGATAATGCCTTTCCAGGGGGAAAGAAACATAATCTCCTATATTGAAAGAGCGAGCGATCTCTTGGAGTCGGGAAGAAAAGAAATTAATAAAACTAATTACACGCTCATGGAGGAATGAATCTAAGGCGCTAAGTCGGCCCGGGAGAGCTGGGCTCTTTGATTTTGTTCCCTTTCCAACTTCCCCGTTCCTGCCCCAAGGAGGCACCTCCCGGCGCATCCCCCGGGGGCGCAGCGTGCCCATTCCCACGGCGCCGCTTTTTGGGGTTTTCCACCTCCCCCCCAGCGCCGTCCCGGGCAAACTCCGGCTCCCAGTCCGGCTCCCAGTTTGGCTCCCCCCCCCTTGCAAACTGGAAGGTTGGGTCGCTTCGTGGCACCGCTCCCTTAAAGGGGCCGGGTGTGCGCGTGAGTTTGGGGGCGAGCGTGTTGCACACGCACCCGCAGCCCAACAGCAGCCTCCGCTCGCGCATCAGCCTCGGCGGGGAGCGAAGCGCTCGGCATGTAGGAGAGAGGAAAAGGAAAAAAAAAAAAAAAAGAAAGAAAGAAAGAAAAAAAAAAAGGAAAAAAAAAAGGAAGAAAAAAAAAGGAAGAAAAAAAAAAAAGGTGCGGGGAGGAGGATAAAAAGGAGGGGGGAGGGGAGAGGGAAAATAAAAAAAAAAAAAAGAGCTGCCTCTTTAAATGCTGGGGGCTGAGTCCGCAGCCGGAGCCAGCCTCCCTGCCTTTAGCCGTGCCTCTCCGGCGCTTGTTGCACAGCCCCGGGTGCCGGCAGCGCGGCGCTGGGGCGCTGCTGCTGCTGCTGGGGGGGGGGTGGGTGGTCCGGGAGGGGTCCCGGAGGGGGGCCATGATCCTGCCGAGCTCCGCGCCCACCCCCAGCTCGCCCTAGAGCCGCTGCCGGCGCCGCGCAGCCTTCCCCGGAGGGTAAGTTTGGAGGCTCCCGGCGGGAAGGGAGGCTGGAGGAGGGGGGGGGCTGAAACCTGGGGGGTGAACTCCGCCGTCCCCATCCCGGACTTGTGTTTTCCTCCCCCGTTGTGCCCGCAGCCCGGTGTTTGCAGCCTTCTTCCTCCCCCCCGCCCTAACAGGTGGCTCGGTGCCTGCCCGCTCCCCCGGCGCCTTCCTCTTCCTCGCCGCCGGCTAACAGGTGGCGGTGCTGCCTCCTCTCCTGCCCGGGCAGGTGAGGGGAAACCGCGGCCAGCGCCTTCATCCCCCTCCCCGAGGGGTCTTGCAGGGGCTGTACTGCAATGGGGAGAGGTGGTGGTGGGTGGGGGACGTGCCCTAATACCCCCCCGCTGACCCTCTGGATGCTCAGCCCCCTTCACGGCCCCGCTGTGTGTCTGTCGTTGCAGTGGGCATGGGGAACCAGGTGGAGAAGCTGACCCACCTGAACTACAAGGAAGTTCCCACGGCTGACCCAGCGGGTGTGGACAGGGACGAAGGGCCCAGGATCGGGGTCTCGTACATCTTTTCGAATGACGACGATGAGCTGGAGCAGCAGCAGGAGTCAGGGCACGACCTGGGGGGGGAGCACCCAGCCCTGCAGCCCTACGATCCCCAGCTGCACGAGGTGGAGTGCTCGGTCTATTATCGGGATGAGTGTATCTACCAGAAGAGCTTTTCTGAGGAGGACATCCTGCCGGAGGAGGGTGATGAAGGAGGCCGGGGACACCTGAGCACCTACACACCGGAGAACCTGCTGAACAGATGCAAGCCGGGCGACCTGGTGGAGTTTGTGTGCCAGGCCCAGTACCCGCACTGGGTGGTCTACGTTGGGGATTTCCAAGTCGTGCACCTGCACAGGCTGGAGGTGGTGAACAGCTTCCTCACCGATGCCAGCCAGGGCAGACGGGGCCGCATCGCCAACCAGCTGTACCGCTACAAGCCCCTCAGCCCGGCCGCGGTGGTGCGCAACGCCCTGGAGCAGGTGGGCTGCAAGGACCGGGACCTGAGCTGGAGAAACTCTGAGTGTTTCGCTGCCTGGTGCCGCTACGGCAAGAGGGAGTTTAAAATCGGCGGGGAGCTGCGCATAGGCAAGCAGCCCTACCGCTTGCAGATCCGCCTGGGCGACAAGCGCAGCCACACACTGGAGTTTCAGAGCCTGGAGGATCTGATTATGGAGAAGAGGAGAAACGACCAGATTGGCAGGGCTGCTGTGATCCAGGAGCTCTCCAGCCACCTGCAGGCCGCGGAGGAGGAAGACGAAGAGGAAGATGAAGACCATCACCACCATCCAGGTGCTCGGACTGCTGTGGAGTAGCAGCCTCAGCACCACCATGCTGCTTTAGGCTGGGTGATGGGGATTAAAACTGAAGGCTGCGAAATTGAGCTGTTATAAGCCCTTTGGGCCGCTTCAGTGCAGCTTCGTTCCAATCACATGTGAAAGGAAGGGGGAAAGCTGATTAAGTGTCTGTGCTTTAGTGCTTAACTCCTTCAGTGCTCGATGGTAAAACCACTGACTTACTTGTAGAGGATAAAACTCAGGGCAATCCTACCCTTCTGTACTCCCACCTCTTTCCCTTCCTTTGTGTTAGCCTTTTTCTCACCCATCTGCCAGAAGGCGTAACCCTGCAGGATGCTAAATGCCTTTGACATCTACTTATCAGCAGAAGTTGCAAGTATTTCTTACTATTAAGGAGCCAGCAACTTCCAGGACATGGCCATGTAGCTGAGTGCATGTTTAGTTGGCAGCTGAGAAGTGTGAGGATGTTGTTTCCCTTCTCTGCCCCTGTTCCTCTTTGGTTTTGGCTGCTGTTGGTCTTGCAACATGTTATTTGCTTGCTCGGTGCAAGGCTTCATGGATTGCTAGCCAGTCCCCCAGAAGGTGTAAGGGAGAAATCACTGACTAATGAAATGGCTTTGATGTTCCTGGTGCCTTCTTAATTAATAGGAACTTGCAGGTGGTCTGAGGGAAGCTCCTCACTAGCTATCAGCATGTGATTTCTGTCGAGGACAGAGGAGGTTTGTTTATTTATGGCTGGTCCTGGAAAGGAGGAAGTTTGCAGCCCTTATTATGGAGGCTGTGCATTGGTGCGTGCTGGGACTCCTGGAGGCAGGTACTGAGCTACGCCAGAGCTTGTTACTGGCTGCCTGGCTTCCCCAAAAGCAAATGGCAGAGCTCCCGATGACATCTGTGGTACACCTCAGGCAGTAGAAGCAGGTTGTTTGCATGCACTAGCATGTCCCAAGAGAGGGGCCTCTTGACGGGGTGCCCCTGGCTGTGAGGATGTCACAGGTTCTGCACCAAACCCAGCTGTGATGGGAGGGAGCACAAGATGGAAGTCACTGCAGGCAGGGGGGTTAGGGTGTTCCTTTCCCTTTCTTACCACAAAGCAATTTCCCCTTCATTAGGGACTTTGTTTTCTCTTTTTTTTGCTAATTTTTACGGTATGCAGCTGAGCTATAGCATTGGAAGAGAGGATGTGCCTCCAGAGTCATTGTGCAGGTCCCTCGTTAAGAGGAGGGGACGGGGGAGTGTGATGCTGCCTGCCCTGAATGCCCCCTGAACTTTGTTTTCAGCTGTTGAACTGGCCTCCTGCATGGGCAGCACTGTCAGGTCTTTGTCCTGGGATCTGAAGTGTGTGAGCAAACGCTGATTTGGAGGCAGCTTATAACACAAAATTCATTCCCCTTAAAAACACAATAGCAAAGAGGTGAACTTGAAGATAAGCTTGAGTTCATTTAAATAACAGCAATTAAGTGCGATGTAAACTTGAAGTGTAGTTACTACCGTCTTCCCTGTGGTTGTTTATAGTTATACCACAAATAGCAAAGTACTCCATGTCCTTTCCACCCTCCTGGGAGCAAAGTTTGTTGACTTAAAAATAAGTAGATACCGGCTTTTGATTAGTTGGGACTCTGTGAAGCCACTTTGACAATGTAGCCCAAACAGATCTGTGTTGTGCTTCCTACCTAAGACACACAAGCTAGGAAAAAAAGCAACGAGAGACCATTTCATCCTTGCTTCAGGTGGAAAAAGCAACTCTTAGGGTTATGCAAATACACAATATTCTCTTTCCTTAATGACTCTGTTCTCATCTTGGGCTGTGAAATGCCCAAATCCAAAGGAGAATTTAACAGCAAGCTCCCTTAGAATGCTATAGCTCAGGTGTCTGCACTAGTGAGGTTTTTTCTTCAACACACAGTTGAGTTATACCCATGTTAGTGTGGCTGTCAAGCAGGTGTGCAACCTTGCTTTAAAAGCATAGTAACTGCCCCTATCTACCTGCAATAGGGTTAATATGTGGATGTCTGCACATTGGTTTTATACAGCTACTGAACTGCTGAAAGGATCACTGTATTAGTCTGAAAGAATGAAGGAGAGTCTGTACTGACTGCTATGAGACAGCTGAGGTTATCTAGACCATAAGTAAACGTCTGGCTGTTGTTTCTTTCGTACTGGAACCTTGTACATAACAAAGTTTATTTCACTGTGTAATATATGTATGTAAAATAATATTTTCTTACAAATATTTTTGAAAGTTTAAAAAAAAAAATCCATCATAACCTTGCATTTGAAAGTAAGTTGTTATGCACATTATTTTCCAGTCCTCTGAATGGGTTTATTTTTCATTAGTGATCTAAAGTATATTCTAGGTCATAAAGTATAGAAACTGCTATAAATGTCAAATATTATGTATCTACAGGGTACTAAACAGTAAACTAGTTGTGAAAATATTTTTCCCTTGTGTCTGAAACATCAGAACTATGACACATAGCCATTTCTCTCCTTCTGAGATATCCTGCACAGTCTGGCTTTGTTTTTCTGGTGTTTCCTTTCCTTTTTTTCCTTTGTTTAATAATTAAAAAAAAAAAAAAAGGACCAAATCTGCTTGAGAATGGAGAGCAAAGCTTCTTTGACCAACTGAAATCATGTCTTGTGCTGATCTTGGTGCTTCCCTGTACCGGTCATGCCTCTGGGGATAAATTCCCATAAGGGCCTTAGCAAAGAATCCCAGAGCTTGCACAGCCTTGTTAGGATGGAGAGCTGCAAGGCTTGCAGTCAGCTGTGTTCTAAAACCTTATCCACTCCTCCAGCACCTGCAACTCAGGTGTTCAGCACTTAAATATTCCAAACAGCAACATTTTAAACTTCAAGTTATGGTTAGGAATTTATTCTGCCTTCTGCAATTCTGTTATCTGGAAAGTGTTTGCTTGCTTTTTTTAAAGGCAAAGCAAACAACTTGGGGAGGTGGGGAGGGAGCTGGATTTTTTTTCCTCACATCCTCTGAAAGTGGGCTACCTCCTTACAGGGATTTCTTATTCCAACAGATAAAGATGCAGGCATTGAATCTTTAACAGGTGGGTCTCTTTTCCCCACCTGTTGATTAGGCAGTGTTACTTAATAGGTGCTACTAAACAGCACTGCAAACATTTCTAAGCAGTCTGGTTTTTAAAGCCATGGACCCATAATGAGCTGGATGTGAGAACTGGAATTGCTGTAGAAGCGCATCACAATGCTTATCTTCTTGTTTTTATTTGGCTTTATTCAGTTACTGTCTGCAGACTAGACTGCGATTTCTAGAGCTTGATTTTAAAGAAAAAAAATCTCTTGGGAAAACAGACTTTTTTGTGTATGTGTATACTTCAGTACTTTTCTGTAGATCAAAAAAAAAAAGAGGGAAAAAGAATAGATAAAAGTGCTCTTCTCTGCAGCTCGTTCTTTAAGGTAGAGAAATTCAGGTGTGATCCTTCTGTAGAACTTCTGGTTCAGCAAAGCCATAAGCCTATACCGAAGTTCAAAATTGAGCCACTTGAAAATCAGCAAAACTATTCATATGCTTGAAGTTAAGTGTATATTTACATTTCTTTCTGAGTAAGGGGCTGGAATTTTGATCTGAAGTCTCTGCTGGAAGCACAGAGGACCTGGCATTGCCAAATCACCGGGGAGAATAAGTAGTGCTCCAAAGGTTGCTTCTCAAAGGGCCTCTTGTCCAAACAAAGCTTGTGGAATCCAGCCCAAACTTTGGCCTCAGTCTCCCCCTGGAAATCTAGGAGCAGCACTGATGCAGTGAGGGGTGAAAGATGCATTTTATACAGCAGTTATACACGAAGCTGATGATCGTGCTGCAGATTCCTTTCTGGTGTCTTTGTCTTGTCATGCTTGAACTTTCCCTTGTGTTTTTAATGCTTAAAGTTAATATAATTTGTTTTAAAAGCTCTTTGATTGTGCAAACACTTAAGCATCTGTATGAATTTACCCATTTGGGTATATGTACTGCTACAGACAGGATGACTGCTGTGAATACCATTATGCACATGTTAAGGCTGGCAAGAGTAAGCCCCAGATGTGTAAACGTAGCTCCAGCTTAGGAAATGTAGATGAGCAGTCTTATTTCCCCAGAGTATTCGTATGTTTGATGCAAATAATGTCTTGGAAAAGGCTTTATAGTAAAACCTACAATTATCCCTTGATTGAGTAATTTTAAAAACACAATTTAGACATTCACCTTCCATGGCAGTGAACACAGATATAAACTGAAGACTATTTCAAGTTTCCCTGATACTATGTGAATGCAAAGTATTGATTACAACACCAGAGCTCAGCTGGCCAACGCAGTAGACAGTTGCAAGGTAGGCAGGGGAATTAAAAACAAAAGCTACTTCAAAAACTATATTTTCTTACTAGGAAAAGTATGTTCTTCAGACTAAGGACCCTAGACTATGGAAGTAAAATTTCAATTATTTTGTATTAATGAAACCCCAAGCACGCTTGTTACATTTTGTTCTTTTAAGTTTGATATTCCACTCCAAGTACTAAAGTATATTAATCACATATTACCTATTTCAGATTTTGAACATAACAGTGGTTTTCTTTTTCCTTCTTTCTTCCTTTGGGTCTCACCAAAGGGTGGGTGAAGCTTGTCGTTGAGTAATTTGCCACCTCTGCTTTTCTGTCAATTAACCACGCCAACCATAATTCTAACAGCCATGTAAGAACAAATATTTTTTGAAAGCGAATTTTAATTTTATACAACAAATCAGAGATGAGCAACTAAGTAAAGGTAGAAAGTACATCGTTTTCAACAGCAGTTTCTATTTGTAAGAAACCCACTGTTATTTATGTGTTAGCTTGGCTACTCTTATAAATTAATGTGCAGTGATAAGGCCAGGTGTATTGTATAATGGGCTTAGATTTTCCAGATCATACTTTTCTTTTTCTTTCGTAACTGTGGATAAGAAGAAATCAGGGTAGCTTCAAACATCAGTGGTTTAGATGGTTCTTTTGCATTATTATTGAATTAGAAACTTTCTTTAAATACACACCTAAATTTCCTGATATTGTAAAAATTCATCCACAATAGCCAGTGTAATCACAAAATATGATTTTTTCTCCATGAGCGTTTTCTGTAAGCTGTCTTTTGTCTGTAAATGTTGAATTGTTAGTGCAAATATCTCTTCTTTTCCTGAGAAAGAAGTACAGATCATTGATTGTACCGTTTCCTTCAAAATGAAGGGCATTGCATAGTAACTAAAAAGAAATAAAAGATTTATAGTATCTTTTACACTCTTTCTTTTCCTTTTTTTTTTTTTTTAATGTTGTGTTTTTTCCCTATCTTGTTTGGAAAACTGTAGTGATTTCTCTCATGATGGATACATCAGGCACAAAACAATCAATGTTTTCACTGGCTTCACATGTCAGATCAAAATCTAACTCCTCAGTTGTGTTGTTGCCCAAAGAAAGACAAAAAATAATCTCCGTACAAGGCCAGACCATCAGCTGCTTAATAGGCAATATCTGTATCAAATCTGATGAGGATCTGGCCCATAATTTAATTTTGAAAGTGGAAAATGAATTCAGCAGAAGATCATATAGTATTAGTTGGCACCCAGGCCTGTCTTGTCTGCCAGCAACTGCTAAAGGAACAGATGTAGTGTCTGTGAGAGGGAGAAATGAGAGAACATCAGAACTCACGGGGAGTTTTTGGTGATCTGTAAAACTGTTCTGTTTGTGTGATGTTTTATATCATGGAAACTCCAGGGGTGGGATGGGATCAACGTGCAACCTACTAGTGAGTTAGTCACACCAGGCAAACACAGATTTCTTACTGAGAGTGATGAGGGTTGTTCATCTTAGTAAGACGTTATATCTGTGGGGTAATGGCTCTTGATTTGTCAAAGCTTTCTACCATGTGCTCATCCATGACTACAAAAACATAATACAACAAATGAACTGTACTTTTCCCTGAGGTCCTGGCCAGAAAAGGCTGTGTGAATCTCACGCAAAAGCACCAAGTCAGCTCAAGCAAGAATACTTTGAGTGAAACCATCATGAGGAAATTTAGCTGTAACAAGGCAGACCTCTGCTGAAAGCACTAGTGGAGATTTAGCTCTTCTGGGGTTGCAGCTGTCCTTTACAGCCTTATCACAGGTATGACAGAGTGAGGTAAAAGTCATGTAACAAATACAGCTTCTAAGGCTCAGGGCCGCAGGTGGGATTCCACCATAGCATTTAATTTCTAGCTCTGGCATGGACTTAGGTGATTCTGAACAAGATGTATAAGGCACCCAGCTGTGTTCTGTGTCACTGCAAATGCCTGAATTTTCAGGTGTCTGATACTAGGTCTGAAAAATAACACAAAGAACCAAAAATGTGAGACAGGTGACTGAATCAATATCCCAAAATCCCTGCTCATGTGCCACCTAGCATCGGAGGCCACTAAATTCTGAAGCTTGATTTATTTATTTTTACCATGTTTTCAGAATCTTGAAATTCTGGGCCTTTTTCTCACACAAGTTTCTGCAAGTACGTGAAGCAATGTAACTCCTGTCTTCTCTCACAGCCTGTGCCCATGGAGTGGGGGATCCAGTAAGTGGGAGCCTGCTTTATGCTACAGTGGCTGCTCCCAGAACATATGTGACCTCAGGTATCGAAGAGGAACTTCTTAAAAATTATGTTCCCTTTATTTCAGAACTTCACACCTGAGGCAGAAATAAGTTTACGTGAAATGCATTTACAGGGACATGAACTGTGATGAGGTCTCTGCCCTCCCAAGTGGCTGTTCTGAGCAGTTGGATTTTGCGGTGAGGTTCCCTTATCAGTTCTCTCTTTGCTTTGCCCTGGATCACTTCCAGCAAGTGCACTCATGAAAGTCCTCATTCCACGAAAATCTGGAAGTGGTGGATGGGAATTTAAATCATTCCCTATCCCCAGGCATAAGAGGAATTCAAATTGCAGTCCTTCTCCTGAAACTATGCTCAAATCTCTAGAGTACTGTGTCAAGGAGGACTACCCACCAGTACCACCTGCTCAGATTGTCTTTATAGAAGAAGGTGGACTGAGGATCCTGTGGCCACAGAAGAATGTGGACTGAAGATCTTGTGGTCACTGACGTCAAATTGATGTTGCCAACACCAGTTTCATCGACCAGGAGAATCCATCCAGTGCATCTCAAGCCATTTCTGCTCACCAGCAAGGAGAAAACCACCTGGACGCCCATGCTGTTGGCCACTAGAGCCATGAAGTCACTTGTGATGTGCTCCAGGGCTCCTCAGCAGTGTCAGCGGTGCCCACATAGAAGTGCAGCAGGGGGGTAATAGTCTGAGGGTCACAGCAGCCTTTCAGGTTCGAGCCTCTAGTGAACATCAGACCTCCTCAGACCACCATCTGTATGCTGTTCTCAGCAGAATTTCTATCCTCTTTTGTGCAAACTGCTGCATCTGCTGGCCACGTGTTGCTAGCTGTACACCAGGTCCAGCAGTTACACAGGCCTCTCCCTAGCACCTGCTGATAGGGTGCTTCGGCACCTGATCCTCCTGATCAGGAGCCAGATGGAAACAAAGAACTCAAAGCACCCTTTGATCAGGAAGAGCAGGCAGAGCTCATTAGAAGCACCTGGAGCTTGCTAGAAATCCACGCCACACAGTCAATAAGACTCATTTGTCTTATTGAGTCACTCTAGGTTACCAAGGCCTGTGGTCAGTCACTGTGGTGGAGCCTGAATTTGTTGCTTGTATCACCTTTATCAATGAAAATTAACCAGGACTGTTAAGAAACAAGTTAACTCAGGAGCATATAAAAGTCTGGGGTATAATTTTTCATTGCTCCTCGGCTTCTTGTATCTTGTCCTATTCAGAACAAGCACTCTGGGACAAGCTCTGCTCTTTCTGTACAGTGGTTAGTGCAATGAAGTCTCAAGGTGTTTACATAGTATTAATCAAGTCCGTCACCAGAGGGCAGGGGAAATGAAATGAGGATGTTCTGGACCATGAAATAGATGACTCACATCCCTGGAAAAGGTTTAATTGAGCAAAACAGGTACACAAGTGTACCTGGCTCACCACAGATATCAGACGGAGGAAGATGAGCCTCCAGAGAGAAGAACCAAGGCACCCTGACGGCATACAGAGAAATGAGTGCAGTGCTTATGTAAACAGTCTGTGGAGAATAGGTCTTCACGCACAACCCACGGAGAAGGCTCACATGGAAGGCAGCTGGCAGCATTCTTCTTTATAGTGCATCCACTACAGCCATAGGGCATGTCTAACAGGGAAACAGCACTCTGGTGGGCATCTGAGCACTGGGTACACAGTGGCAAGCATATCTACAAAATCCATCCCCCCCAAAAAAAAAAATAATTCTTTGATCCTGTTTTTTTTTCCCTTCTTTTCTTCTTTTTTTCCTGTGCTTTTGTTCCTCAGCTCCTCAAGAAAGCAATGCACTTATGAATGGGATGTGCAGGGGAGGGAAATGTAGAGTTGTGGGATAGGCTGTTGTGCACACCTAGTCATGGTGTCATGGGCTACAGCCTGTCTCTTGGAGCTGGGTTCTCACTGGAGCTGGCCCTCACTGCAAATTGAAGAAATGAGAGAACCAGAGCCAGGCTCACAGATAAATGGGCAGCTCAAGTGTTACCTGGGAAGTGATTTCAAATCTCTCCTCTGCCTAGTCTAGAACATGGTCTTGAACACAGAATTTGAGCAAATGTGCTCACCGTTAAGTTACAAGGCCAGAGCTATTTGTCTTTTCTGTCTCAATGAACATTTAACTCATCAGATCACAGAAGAAGAGAACTGCCAACAGGGGAGAGAAAACTCTGCCTTCACGTAGCTGACAGCCTTGAGGTTACTGTGTTCCCTGGAGATGTAGGACACCAAAGTTACAGCTCTTCCCCCAGTCCAGGATTTTCAGTGACGGTGACAAGCTTTATCACTTCCACGGGATATGCACAGCACCACAGCTCTACATAAGCCAAAGAGGATGAGTGCTATGGTGGTCTGTTCAGTGTAAGGCTCACAGGGTGTCTATAATATCTGCTTGAGCTAAGTTTTCAAGGGGGAGAAGTGCCCACAAGTCCTGGGCATACACACCTGCACGAAAGAGATTGTTTGGAGGTATTGGACCATATCTTCTATGCTCAGGAAGCCGAGGGCTCAGCCACCTTAAATATCAATGAGCCAGACTTCTGTTGGTATTACCAATATTATTACAAACCACAGACATGATTAAAAGACATACCCAACTATTAAGAAAGTAGTTTCTGTTTATCCCTAAGGATAAATAGTCTATTCTTTGAATAGTTTTGCACATGCCCACCTCCAATAGGCCCTAACATAGGTTTACGTGTTTATAGCCCTTGCGTGCACAGATGCATCTCAGATCCCCAAGTCTAATGAGTTCCCATCACATGAATTAATTATACTACAAAGCACAGGAAAGAAAGCCATTAAATCTTAAATTAAGTTATTAAATTAAAATATTACTGCAGAAATTCAATAGCAGATTGCAACCCACGGGAAGTGACTCTGCAAGGAAAAATACCATTTGCAGGTGAGGTGGCACTCAGAGCACCTTACCATATTCATAGGGAGGAGGTGCTGGCCCCTGCAGAGAAGCTGCAATTATAATGAGCTTCTTATCCAGGAAAAAAGCAGTTATCCCAATACATTTGTGATGGAAGCTGAGGTACTGAATAAGATGCTAGCAGGGTATAAATAATGAGGTGGTACACAGCCGCGTGTTGGAATCAAGCCACTAGAGCAAGATAATGGCAAAGGCACAAGCTTAACTTACATTGTGCGGTTCCTATGGGAAAAGGGGTGGGAGAATAATGCCACATGGCAAGCCAATTCCTCAACTTGTAGTGAGTAACATAACTCCGTAGCCCTGCTTGTCTTTGTTCAAAGCCAGAACAAGCAGAGTTGAATTACTGCAGAGGTCTAACCCTAGGCACAAGGCTAGATTCCAGCTGAATGTGCTCACGAAGTCTGAACATACAAAGGCCATTTCTGGCTTCACATAACTAAACCCATGCTGAGAAAGGGAAGAAGCTGCTGAATGCATGGGCCTAGATTCATCAAAGAATTTGAGCATTGTCCCACTGAAAAGGGATTTGAATTTACGCATGACTGCTCTGATAGCGTGAGACTATCAAAGTGTATGTTATTTGACATTTTATGGTGGTTTTCTGCTACAATGCAAGGCATAATTCATATTTCTAATTAAACATTTTAATATAGCACAGATTGTAAGTGTCACATAGTACAACCTAGTAAACACACAAGATGGGGTTTTAAAAGGATGGGGTTTTTAAAGTGTTGTTTTAACCACCAACGCCAATGTTTTTCAACAGGATTCTGCTCTGCCCTTCCTCTCAGCTGCAAAACTTATGGCAAGAATTCCTAACAGAAATGCCAATTTATACATCATTTTACAGCAGTGTGCTTTGTGACAGGTCTGCTTAAATATCTTTCACTGAGATAAAGAAGTTGCAAAGAAAAATGGCACAGTTGTGAATTTCTCCTGTTTTGTAACTCTACACAGCCTGATTTAGAGATTTCTGAAACACTCTAATGCTTTGATTAAAGGACAAAGAATTAAGTAAATTTCTCTGCTAATTTCAACAGAGGAAAATAGTCCTTAATAATCACATTTTGGTTTAAATCACACTATTCTGTTACCTGGCCTGGCCTCTCACAAGCTAAATCTGAAATCAAAAGACTTTCCACTGCAAGTTGATCGGGGATGTGTTGTGCATAGCTTATCAATGGTGAACTGCAGCAGAGAAATGAGGTGACTTGTTTGAAATCAGATGGCAGTGAATGCCTCATAACTACTTCCTGCAATATTATAAGGCATCCTCCCTATACAGATTGGTTCATGAGAGCTCTGGGCTTCTCGCTAACTGGGAGTCTGAGGTTCTTTGAAGTCTGATGAGGCTGTCAGCTCCTCCCTGACCACAACAAAAAGGAACAACCTTTCACAGCCTGCATGAAAAGAAAAAAAAAATCCTGTGCAGACATATTTATACACCATAACTCTCCGTAATTAATGTAATATATGTAATGTTCCTGTATATGTAATGTAACATATGTAACGTTCCAGTTGTCCCACCATCTGTCATAATAAGTAATTAAGAGCTGGGGCTTAGAGGCAGTCCTGGCCATCCAGTGGCCCCAGCATCCTAGGTATATCATGAATTGGACCTTTCTAAGGATCTGCTTAGAAAGCGAAAGTATTGCTTTACCTCCCATCCAAAGTGCTCCCAGGCACTGAGGAATTAAAATAAACCCTCTGTTCTCCTTTCAGTTATGGCTTTTTCTAGTTTCAGAGCTAATTGCTCTGACCAGCAGCTTTGCTCTGGGAACCATAATTAGGTCTCCCATAGCCTTCTTTTTCAGTCTCTCCCTCTCTCCTGAGCTGATGTTTTCTGCAGCTTGAAAGGTCCCTCCACAGGCTTTCCTGTTAGCTCAGCTTCTTCCTCCTTCTTCTCTCAGGGTAACAGCAGGGTTAAGCCACAGCTCAGTAGCTCTAACAGAGCTACTGGAACAATAGCATTGTCACTTGAATAAAAACATAATGAAAAAAATGTGCTTTCAAATAATAAAGAGATAATCAGAATGTCTTACACTGTGCTTCTTCACCAAATTTACATGGATATCATGAATACTTCTTCACTGTTTTCTAGGGCTCTTTCATGCATGTGAGTCTTGAATCCTCAGCACACCAGTCTCTCTTCTGAGTCAAGTTCGTTTTGCTATAAGGCTTCTAGTCCTCTCCCTGCCACCTTCATGAACCATGTCGAATCAAGATAGGATATTTCCTCAGGAAATGAAGTTTCTGAAGTCTATGAAACTGTAATTCCTACAGTGAATGCAAATCCTACAACCTCTTGTCTGACCCACTTAGTTCAGCCAGGTATGCAAAACCTGCAGGAGATAAATAAATTCATAACATCGATGAGCAGTCTGTGTATGTTCCAGATGCCCATAGCATCTGTCCCTTTGCCAACTGAATGACCTTGAATAATCCATGACTTTGCAGCGTCACAGGTGCTCTCCCATGATGAATATTTGTAGCCTGATTTCCTACAGGTAAAAGGCTCAGCTACTCTGATGAGTGGAGGTGCTGGTGTGTGTCTGCTCTACCTGGGATTCCAGCTCTGCTCTTGGGAGAGGGCTAGATGAGGAATCACCTCACAGCATGCTTACTTACCTTTGCTCAGTGCTGAATTAGGCAGTCTCAGCCTCATGGTCTTGCAGATTCCCTAGTACAGGTATCATTTCTTGGGCACGGAGATCTGTGCCAGCATCCTACTCCTGCACCCCTTCCTATATGAAACAGAGATGCTTGTTAGCTACCACTTCATATTCTTGGAATATATCATAGTTGACATGACCATGGAGAACAATTTAAGAGAGATTCTTTTCTCATAGGAAATTGTCATTGAGATTATAAACAACTTTTGATGATAGTTGTAGAAATATGTCAAGGGGAAAAAACAGATGATAACATTGCAAAGCAGCTGTGTCTTCTGTGTCAGGACCTTCACAGCACAAGATGTTCTGTTTTCTTGGCCTTTTGGACTGCTTTGTTCAAAGATGGGAAGGAACTGGAAGTTTTCTGCAAGCTTTTGATGGGCTATTAAATAATCTTGTTCTTGTCTTTTTACAGCTGATATCTCAATGTATTAAGCTTGTGAACACTTTTGGCCTTGTAACATGCAAATTTACATTGCACAGAAAAAAACTATCTTTTTCTAATACTAATCAAGAAGCTAACTGAATTTGATCAGTTTGGTCACAGGGGAGTCATTCATAAGCCTCATGTTATCCAAACAAACGATACACCTTGTCTGACAATGTTTCCAATTATAATCTTAGAAAAAAAGGACAATTTCTCTCAGAGTCAATCAAATCACGTAAGTAAGGCTCCCTCAAAGCCATTCTATCTTTAGAGACTTTAACCAAAAACACTGCCCAGTTTGCTAGACCACAATTTTTAGCCAGGTAAAACCCATTGCTCAGATATGATAACCTCTTACTCAGGCAAACGTTTCTTGATTCTAACATGGCATGGTTTAATAACCTAGTATCATACCTATTCATAAAGTCATAAACAAACAGCAAAAAGCAAAAGAAATGGTAGGGGAAATTAGAGCTTGACAACAAGGTTCATAAATAAGTTTGCCAAGGCTGGATTTTTCTCTCTCTCCCATATAATGAGATCAGAGACCTTCTTATTCTCTTCTGAATCACAAATTTATGCATACAAATGGTCTATCTGTCTTCTAGGTGATTTCTGTTTCCTATTACAGCACTCTGCTTCCCCCAAAACAATATGGAACAATTCTAGCTTGTCTGCTAATTAAGTGTAAAGTTGTCTGAATTTCTTTATTAATACAAATTTTAATGTGCTCATTGAATGGAATGCATTGTTTCCACATGCTTCTGAGTTTACCAGACAGATTTTGCTATATTTGTACTATAATCTCTTCCGCTTCTCTACAGATGAGAAGGAAAGGCCCAGCCTATTGCTTATACAGAACATCAGTTTGTCAAGCATTTTGTGCATCCCTCAGGATTAGTGCAGCTATGAAATTGTATCATTATCATTGCCTGCTGCATTACTGAACCACAAGGCAGGGCCTGAGAGAATATGCATGCATGTTTGCGCAATGACATTTTTAAGCCACGGTCTGCCTTTTCATTTCTTTACATCCCGCATACTAATCCAGCCCCAAAGTACTCCAGGCTGGTGCCCAGAACCAGAATTTCCTTCTCTGTTTTAAGCAAGGATTTTTCAGTTATTTAAGCTATTTCACCCAAGCCCATTGTTTACAGATAGGTGAACTGTTGCTTTTTGCTTAGACACATTTACAACCTCAGAAGAGGGAGGCAGACTTGCAGACTGCTGTGAAGTGATTTAGATTTCAACCTTTGTCTCCATGGCATGCCTTTGAAAAACAGGCTCATTGTAGACACAGAATTTGGCTCTGCAAGCGCTGAAACACAAACAAAAAGTGCAACAGCAGTAGGGAGGTCATAGTTTTTTGCAATATCTGGGTCTTATTTAAGAATGTGGGGCGGCCTGGAAGCACTTAATTTTGGGCAAATTTGTTTTCCACTTTGTTACACAAAACAAACTTCAGAGCTAAGTAAGCACCAACCTGTCGGGAAATTTGTAAGTCTGTTAGAGAGGGAAACGCGCCTGAAAGAACACCCTTTGACATGCCACAGAAGTTACCGTTCCTTTGGAAGACCTTAAAAAAATGCTCCTAAATCAAAAGTCTGTAAATGAACAATTAGCTAATAAAGCCTGGTCTCAGCATTTCCTGTTGTTTCAGCTCCGCCTCGCTGGGATATTGTGCTCCGTGCTCCCTGTCAGTCCCTATGGGCTGCACTGAGAACCAGCACCGCAGCACTTGCAGCTCTTGACAGGTTGCAACAATGCTTTTGGACACGGCCCTAAGTAAACAGCAGTGGCAAACTTTTCCAGCCAGCAAGGGAAGTCACTGTGACGCAGCAAGCCACGCTCCCAGCAAAACTTGGCTAGAAGGGATTAACTCTTCCCAAAGCAATGCATTCTCTCCTTCCCTGGTGTCCAAAGCTGAGCAGAGGGCTCATTTACCCACCCCTCACTCACCCTCTCCTTTTCCATTCGCTTGGTCACATGAAAAACAAAGAGTTCAATGCACTGACATGATGTGGTTGTGGAGGGCACGAACAGTTTCAAATCCCTCATGTACTTTTCCAGAAGCATGAAGGTGAAAGCAATGTTAACATTTAAAATGTGAGGAAGCAGACTGAGGAAGCGCAGTCCCAGCAGCCTGGCAGCTTTGTTCATGTCCTGTACACTTTTTACCCGTTGATGTTGTGGCAGCCTGGAATGTTATTTTTAAATATGAAAATAGGGCGATTGTTCACACTGTATTATGAAATGCAATTATAGAGATAATTTCTTTAATTTATAGACAACTTGTGGTTCACATTTTTAAACTCTAATATGTAGCTCCTGAAAACCAAGAGCCGTAATGACAATAAGTGGTGCTTGTAATGCTACCATTGGAAATAGAACTCTTGAATGAAAAAAAAAAAAAAAAAAAAAAGGAGTTTTGATAGTTTCACAGAAATGTGTTTTGAATTTGTGGATGGTTTTGCCCATTTTTTAAAGGAGGGAAATTACAGTAATTTCCCTGCCACTCTTAGGACCGTTATTATAGGATACTGCAGTTAGGTTTTTGTGTTTTAATAAAGGAGCCCACCTACAAATGGGCTGAAATATATGTTGTAGATTTTAAAGTGTTATGTTAATAAAAATGTTTTTCAAATTTGAGGAAAAGATGACAAAACTGAATTGCAAGAATTTGAATTGCATTCATGGGTCTTTATTCTCTTTTGGCTGCAAATGATACATCCTACTGAGGTGGACACAAAGAGACTGAGATAGAGAAAATCAGTCATATTCCCTGGTATGTAAAAGCAAAATGAATGAAGTTTGCAATGTGGACATTGATCTCAAGCAGTTGGCTTTGCCTTAGATAAATTTTCAAAAGTCCGATATCCTTTTAGACTTTGTGATAACTAGTACAAGCTGTTTAGTTAACAGCATTTCTCAAGTAATGCTGAGTGGGATTTCCACTGAAGCACCAAAGTACACCTCAGCATCTCTGATGGGAAACAGAAATACAGCAGAACCAAACATGGATGGCATTTTCTAGCTGAGGCCAGATAGAAGCTACCTCTAAAAGGAAAGGGCGATTGGAAGATACAATTATTTATTGATAGCAGCATTCACTATTTCATCTCCATCTGTCAAAGGTTCTGCAGTGATGTGTACTAAGTCCAGTGCAATCTTGAAGCTGAGATTTCTTCTTTCTCATTCCTTATAGAAGGAGTATCTGCAAATTGGAAAGCAGAATGCGGAGCAAGTAAGTGGCAGCGCTGTTTGCAGAAATAAAGTCCTGGTCTGGGGAAATGTCACACTTGTCCTCCATAGCAGGCCAGTGGCTGCATGAAGTGTCACCATGGATAATGTGAGAAGTATTTTGCCATTTATACATAAAAATCACTTATGTGTTGAGATCAAGAAGCAATTCCAACATTCAGATTTAGGAGAAATTGGCTGTCTCTGTTGAGTATTAGCAGATACAAAATGCAACACAATTTACCTGACTAAAACTCAGCAGAATTGAAATGCTCACCCACAGGTATTTCCAGAAACAAACCAGCTTCTGAATAACAAGCTGAGTGCTATGAACAAGGAGCAGAGAGCAAAGTGCTGTCTTTAGCCTCTTGCAATGAATTCCACTGGCTGTAGGGAGCCCTGAAACATTCTGCCCCTCTTCAGGGACCAGGAAACTGAAAACCCTTATTTTCATGTGTCAGTTAGTCACTAAAAGCAATTATGCTTTTACTGTTCTTTTAAGGATAATTACTACTACAATAACTTTATCAACCGGTAGATACTGCCATTGGTTTAGGCAATGTTTTATCAATACAATCTTCCTACATTAAACAACAACACCTGTTGGCAGAACTGAGAAAATGTTCCTCGTTATGGAACAAGCTGTCATCTCTGATGCAGGCTTTAAATTAAGAGAAGAAAATGTTAATAAGCGGTTAAGTAGAAAGAGCATTTAGAAGACGTTATGTTGACCTGCTTTTTACAGCTCTGTCTGTTTATCTGGGGTCACTGTGCCTGTTGCAGAAAGGCAAGCCATCTTCTTCTGCATTTGGGGTTTGACAAAGTGTGCAAAAACTAGTCTGGACTGGCTGGAGTTGAAGGTTTGGGTGGTGTGGACTCGCTTGTTTGAATTGGACTTGTAGCATTGAGTCACAACTAGGAGAACCGTGTTAGTGGAAAGAAAAGTCACAATGTGTTCTGTGCAGACCTTAAACTATCATCTCCCTGAGATCACATCCAGGAAATCTTGAATGACAAGTTTTAAAGGCAGAACTGAACTGGACTATTTTTAATTCTGATCAACAAAGATAGAATAAAATCTACTGTTTTACACAGCAGAAAGGCTGCCTGTATTTTTATTTATTCATTACTTTCTGTTAACACAAAAGATTGTTGACTTCAGGAGAAATGTCTATATTCTCACACAGCACCACTACGTACGTGTAAGAGAATGTAATAGTGAAAGGGATTGGACACTGATTTGTAATAAAGGTGAAAGTACACAGTTCATTTCCATTGCTCAAGAAAGAACAAAGCAAACAATCAGGACTAAAAGCCAAGTTAATTAAATTCCAAATAACTTTCAGTGTAATAAGTTACAATGGTATTAGTTGCACAGGCTAGGAAATTTATTACTAAAAATAGCATTTTTTCAGTCTCCCTAGTCTCTCTGTACTTAGTAAAAAGAGGCGAGCACATCCAGAGGGCTTTTCAGCTCTTAGGAGAACTGAATTATTTTCTCATACATACTCAATCTCTTTTCTCTCCATATAAATACATATGTATACACAGACACAAAAGAGCACACATACACAAGGAAAGGTTTATATATATGTATACACACAAATATGTCTCTGTGTGTGTATAGGATACATACATATTTATTTGTATATGCAAGCGTGTGATCATGTGCACACAGTCCCCAACAAGCTGCACTCCTAACCTAAGGACCCTTGCTCACACTTACATGAGATATATCCAGGGATGGAAGTTTGGCAGAGATAATTCTGATTCTGCTCCTTCACTGTTTTTACAATTATGTTGCAAAAAAAAAAAAGGCTGCTTCTGTCTTACACTGGTTTACATCATCTCAGAGTAAGGCTTTAGGAATAAAGCATATCAGAATAAATATTATATGGCTTTAAAGAGAAGCTGGTGGCTAAAGAGCTGAGACATGGTTTAGCACACTGAATATTGTATCTGGGTGATAGGTGGTCACATCTTCAGCTCATAGATAATAAGTACAGCCCCCAGGATCTCAACCCTCCCCAGACCAGCTAAGAGACTTGTGGAAGCCTCCCTTTCATCAGCATTTCGATCTTCCTGTGTGCTCCTGTGGACCACCTTGCGCAGGGTCATCCTTTGCAATGCCCTTAGACCAGACAGATTTCTTCCTCCAGGCTGGGCTGTGCCTTGACACATCGGTCCTCTCCAGCTCGGAGGTGTTTGCATTGCAGCTCTGTTCTGAGCATGGTGGGGAATGAAACTCTACTGTTACCAATGCAAAATGCATGAACTTTACTGAGACAAACACACCCTGCTCAACGCTTGGAGACGGAGGCTTGGCCTCCCACATGCAGGAGAATAGTATTTTGGCTCTTGTTTGGAGGTCACTGCAGGAGTTGTGCTAGCAAGTAAATATATCCCACTGAATGCTGGTTACAGACAAGTTTGGGCTGGAGCTACTGCACCTCTCAATCTGATAAACACAAAGCATTTCACCTTGTAGTTATATTACAGTTATATTACAGTTCTCATAGTGTGACTGTTATCACCAAGTTTCATTATCTTTGAATATTACCAAATATAACTAGAGATAAACAGGTAAACTCTGTGTCTGCAGTTCTTCCCAGCATCAGAAACACCATTCACATCAACTATGCTGGGCTTATTTTACTGCAAATGCTTATCCAGCTACCTAATGCAGATCACAGGTTTTAAAGAAATTCCTGGTGATGGCTGAGATTCCTAAGTAAAAAGCTCTGTAGCTGCACAACATTTTATCCCAATAAGAGTGGTTAATATTACATCAGTGTGATTGCTATCTTCCCCTCACGTTCTAATTATAAATCCAAAGCAGGCTGGCTAAAAGAGAGCACCGAATTCTAGGTGACGCATACACCCCTGAAGTGTCAGCTCCACATCTTGAGCACACTCCCTAGTTTTCGTGTGGCAGCCAGTGATTTTTAAGCAGCTCTGACTGCATTTGCTGTCACTGAGCGACCGTAGCAGAGAGGCAGAACGCAAGAAAGCCATAGCTGCACTGGCCAAAACCCACCCTCATACCTTCATGCTAGCATGACTGTTTGCCTTCAGAGATTGTCCATTCAGAAGACTACATATAGAACTAAGAGTGTGTGTAGATACTATTTCTGCTAGCCATATCTGGAGCTCTCCCCATCTTTTGTTACACTCTGAAAGAAGAAGACAGCTCTGAGTTATTCAGTAGGTATACATTCACTTAGTTTTACTGCAGAGTAAGCCTGTATCTGCTATAGAAACCTATAGGCACCACGACAATTTACCCTGTAGTGTCTATACAGAGGTTTACACTCTAGCAGCTATAGTCGGATGCTTGAAGAGTCATCACTACTACTACCACTGAGTGGTGCTGGTTACTTCCAGTGACCATAAACAAAATGTTGTTCTAGTCATGGGAAAAGATACTACATATTATTATTTTTTTCCTGCTTCTGTGCTGCCCATTATGTCATTCTCCTCAGTATGAACTTTCAACTCAGGTTGTCTTATCATGCCAAAGCTTTAATGCCTGAGAAAAGAACATCAGCTTGGTAAGGATGCTGTTCAGGTATAAAGGTGACCTCTTAGCTACAAAATAAACACCCAGGTCACAGACTGGAGTAGACTCTTCTTTGTAACTCCTCTGAAATTAGGGGGAGATGAAAAAACAGCCAAAACAGACTGCATAGATGGTAAAAGCTCTAAGACGTACAGGTTTACTGAGTATATCTAAGCTGAGATGACTTGATGAATACATCATGAGCTGACAGCCTAAGTGGCTTATCTCTGTGTCACCAGTGAGTTACTTCTCTGTTAACTCCCTCACTCCATAAAGCTGGTTTCATGCATTTCCTTCTGTTTTTATTAAGGTTTTAAACTCATACCTGGAGTATTTCGGTTTTTCCAGACTTGGAAATCCACCTTCTCTCTATTGATACTAACTTAGTCTTGTAGCCCATTAGCTACATGTTGATGAACTATTTTTCTTCTCCCTCTACTTTTCCAGGTAAATCAGTTTACAGGGGGGACCGAGATGTTTAGTACAGGGTATAAACATGACATCACATCCAGAGGTGCTCAGTGGCTTTAAGACATCACATCTAATAGCGGAAATAGCAAGCTGTAAAGGCAGCAGGTCAGAGGTCTCCTAGCAAGGCAGCAGGGAGGGGTGGTCGTATCAAGCCAAAGCCAACAAATGCAGATGCTCGCTGACCAAGGGGAGATGGCCTTTCTGGTGCTACTTCATCCTCCTTGCCTAACTGTTCATAACCTGCTGTATCACTCGTTATCAGCCCATCTCAAAACCTGCCTTTCCTCTTGATTTAGACTTCAGTTCTTGATTCTTCCACCCACGTCTGTGTTAATATGCCTCCCTCATGTTGAACAGAGAGCAAATCAAGGGCTGTCATTCTGCTCTGCTTAATCTCTGAGCACAAAAAGTACGAAGAAAGAAAAAAAAACTTAAAAAACATTTTCAGAAACTCACCGATTAGTCAGCGGAACCACTGTCTTGGTGACTGCCAGGCAGAAAACACTTTTACAATTGTACCTGCACATGATGAGCAGTGACACTAGCCACAAACAGATCTTGCAGGTCAAGACACCTCTCAGTCATCAAAGGAAAGTTTCAGTTCTGGCAGACTCAAAATGGCTGTGCAATTTTCTCAGCAGCATGCTAAACAGCACCACAGAAGTGGGCTGCTAAGTTACAGCTGTGCCATAGCAGACTGTGGTGAATGCGATTTGCTAGGCATCTTTAAATTATGTTCCCCAATCTCTTGTCTTCCTCCTCTGTATATAGCCCAGGGGAGTGCCATGAATATCATTGTATATGGCAAATGCTAAAGACCCTGTTTGCCTGCATGGAGGATCCAGAGTCTTATAGTATTTTTGTCATGTATTCTACAATATAGCCCATACCTTCCAATAAATATGGGCAGTGGAGTATTTGGTAGAGCTTGATGATGGTTTCAGGAAGAAAGCTGAAGAGCACATTGTATTTAACATAGAATAATGCAATAATGCTGGCAAGGAGAAGAATTAAATTGAATGAGGTATCTTTCCACAGATCTTTTCAAGGCATCGAAGAACTGCTCTGTGCATGTTGTACTGTACAGGTATAGAAAAGTGCCAGATTTCACCATGCACAGTTTCGTAACACATTCAAGCACAGGCATCATCAACCTCTCTTTAAAGAGCACATTCATGTTGAATCCTCATGAGGGATTCTTGTTCCTTCCTTTTTAATAATGCACAGCCTTGTAGCTTATGCAGTCTCTAGGAAACATTGGCAACCTACAGCCAGGAAAAGCAAGGGGATTTTTGGAGACAGCTGTTTTCACACTTTTTTTTTGTTTGTTTGCTTTTGCTCCTGTTCATGTCCCCAGTTCTGCTGTATATTCTACTTGATATTATGCATGTATTGCAGAGCACACATGTACATGTAGGCACACCATCACTCTAAAGATATACTTGCACACATACGTGTATATACATTCACAACTACATACACATCCCTTGTCAGTATTCAACTTTTTGTGGAGCAGTCATGGTTTAATTTGTTGAACTGATCTATGCTGTCAATTTTACAGTAAAATGCTCTGTATTATGCACTGTTCTGCACAATTGCTCATCATACCTCATCTATCAACTCTCCTCTTTGAGTGTAAAGAACTTTACAACCCAATGACCACTGATATATAGGATATGTAAGGCTACCTACAGTTATTTTATGTATAAATGTACCTCTACATATAAAGTGACAAATCTCTAGTTGATATATTGATTAATAAACCAATAGTGCTCTGTAGACAGTGCTCTGTAGGAGATTCAGACACCACTGAATCTCTCTTGGTTTACATTTGCAGATCATCTGATCTGTGATATTCTATGTTGTACAAAACCCACAATAACATGGATATTTAGCTAGTTTTAGGTATAACTATATAAACAGAGTATCAAAACATTAACAAAAGCTGTTGACTAAAAAAAATAACCCTAACTATAATCTACTGGTAATTTTATATATAAGCAGAAATGCCTTCTTTTTTACTGGTATTTCCATCATTAGATCAGTGAAGCTGATTTACTTACTGTGAGCCCAGGGAGAAACTCAGAGTACAAAGAAAATAACAGATATTTCACATTCCCCAAACTAGATCCATTGTTTAAAAAACCTCTCATGTTGCATATCCAGCACTCACTTTGACCAATGATAGATGAAAGTGTTTGTTACTCATACAGAGATTAAATATTATCTATTTTGCATTCAGTCCCAGTAATTTGAAGAATGACATTCTGTTTGGGAACAGAAGATAACACTTCATGAACAGGTTGATGAGAAGAAAAGAAAGACAGTGAAACATTGCAGCTGTCTGAACACATACAGAAGTTCAGAAGGTTAAAAAGGTTGAGCCACTATTTTCTCACAAATAAGATTACAGATAAAGATAAACAGAAAGCAATTTTCCTCACTATCTGTGGCAGTAAAAGTTAACGCCCTATGAAGTGTCTTGTTGCAATCTCTGAAACCAGGAACCATAAGTCTACAAGACCTGTAAAAGATCTCGGCAAAGTACTCCATGCCCAAAACAAGGCAGCATTGTGAACATCTTCAAATTTCGTAACAGAATAAGGAAATGAAACTGGAGATTAATACCTGGCACAGCTAAAAAGCAAAATGAGTATGTATTTAGAAATGTCTCGGAGAGCACGCTTCATTGCAGCTGTATAGTATTAGAGGTGAAGGACTCCAAAAGCTTTACATGACAGAGGGAAACAAAACTTGACCCAAAGACATTGGATTAGCAATGACAGAAAGAGCATCAGAATTCAGGGACACACAAACTGACTCAATAAACAAAGCAAAACATAAAGACAGCTCACCAAGACCATGAGTCCTTTTGTCTCTAGTGCAAGAGTTCATTTTATATGCACTTGTAAATGTGAATTATCTGCACTGTCACATAAGCCGCCAAAAGCAGAACCACAGCTGGAAGATGCTAACTAGCATCTGCCTTAAGGGTGGTCTTCACCCTCAGAGAACACAGGGAAAACAAACAAACAAACAAAAAAAAAAAACAGGTTTTGGTTTTGTGAGGAGGAAAGACAGAGGAGTCAGTATACCCTGTGTTGTACATAAAAGGAGCAAATAAAGCAATGGTGAAATTAATTAGTTCTAATGGAGGCTCTAAAGGAGCTGCAGTTTATCTCACTATTACCCTTTCATACCAGCAGCACCAAGCTGAACCAGGCACCTACAGACACACGCTTCCTCCTACCCTGGTGGAAGCTATCCATGAAAATGGGTTAGTGTTCATCCCATCACAACAGGAAAATCAAAATCATACTGTAGCTGTTAATTGTGTCAGGAAATCAAAGTTAAATACGTTAGAAAAGGTAGGAACCAATTTGAGTACAGCAACTCAAGACCAGCCACAGCTGTATGAATGATAAAGGTACAAATCCGTAAATCTGATAAACACTGCAGTCTCCAGACTGAGGGTTTCC
Source organism: Anser anser (assembly GCF_964211835.1). Classification (NCBI taxonomy): domain Eukaryota; kingdom Metazoa; phylum Chordata; class Aves; order Anseriformes; family Anatidae; genus Anser; species Anser anser. The sequence continues at coordinate 11,098,169 of NC_139721.1, forward strand.
TGGACATGGAAAGTAAGTGCCAGAAATTCTGAAAATGTAGCATGCTGGATGCATTAACTGGGATGAGGGAGACCGCCTGCATAAATGTTAAGAGGGGTTCGTACCACTGGGGTATGATAAGAATCCACAAATTTCCAGTAAAACATGGAAGATTTAATGAAAATTGTACTTGGGTTGAGATTATCCTCATCACAGACAGGCAGGATCCCATAAGCTTCCAACATGTGAGCTCTTTCCCCACAGGCACCTCACTCCAGGTTCAACATGGGGACAAAATCACAAACACCAGTTCTCTGTCTGTCTCACTCCTACCACAGCAAGATTATTCATATGAAATTATTACCATGGGCTCATCAACACCTAAAGGGAGGTTTCTCTCTGATATGGATGCAAAAGACAAGTTTAAACCAATCCCTACACAACTGGAATTGGCTATACAGAGGTGAGTGCACAAAATCATGTAAATCGTTCAATCAAATCAACTCCTAGAAGATTTACATGGATCACTGATCTCACAGAACTTTGGTTCATTCTTTTATAGTGACCAGACATCAACGATAGTCAGGAAAAGGAAATAAAAAAACATCAAACACATCCAATGAACTCTTAAAGCCAGGGCAGCAGGGTTATCTGTAAAGCTCTGGCGTATCAGGCAGACATGAGAAAAATGTCCTTTCACATTTGAAATGGGGAGAAGAGGTGATGGTCTCAACAACCTCCATGACCTGTGCAAGTTCAGACAGATCTTTGCTGCCAAGGACCAGCCACAGTGCTTGACATGAGCAGTGCACCCAATTTTATAGGCATAAAGGCTTTTTGAGAAATCACATTTCCCAGTATCTTCCTAGAACTGAAAATGATAAATGCAACCCTGGCAAAAAAAAAAAAATAAAATTAAAATAAAATGAAATGAAATAAAATAAAATAATAAAAAAATAGTTCATTAGTTTCATTCACTCCAAAACATAGAAGAGTTCCTTAAGTTATGATGGGAATGAGTGCAGCCCAAGTGTTGATGTGAGGGAAGGTAAAAATTAATTTGGATTTTCTCATGCAGATGCAGAGGGGAAGTATTAAAGGAGCAAAATGCCAGATTTTTTAAGTTTTTGCTTAAGGTGTTATTTTTTTATTTAATTTTTTATGGCTTAGTGATGAAAAAGCTCCATGTAAAAAAGTTGGCCTCAAATTGTTCAGATCATGGCTGTGATTAAAATGGGCGAGGGGCCATTCTCTGACCCTTGCAAGTACAGTACGTGGCATTACAGCACATACGTACATACAGCTAAATCCCCTACTCCATGCTCCTGGCCCCGGCACAAGGTGGCCAAGCCCACATCTATTGTTACATGTTGCCCTCAATCCATGCCAGACCTATCTCTGGGAGAGCACTAGTTAGTGTGGAACGAACCAGGCTAAGGAGCATGAAAATTATTTAACAATAAGGCTATCTGCAGGACTGTATTAGGCTTATGTGGCAAGGGTTTGGTAGTGGGGGACTGCAGGAGTGGCCTCTGTGAGCAGAGCCCAGCAGCTGCCCCATGTCAGAGCAGAGCCAGCTCCAGCTGCTCCAAAAGGACCTGCTGCTGGCCAGAGCTGAGCCATGAGCGATACTGGTTGGGCCTCTGGGAGAGCTGATTTAAGAAAGGGGGAAAAAAAAAATGCTGTGCCATAGGAGCTGGGAGAGAGGGGTGAGAAAATGTGAGAGAAGCAGCCCTGCAGACACCAAGGCCAGTGCAGCAGGAGGGCAGGAGGTGCTCCAGGCACGCAGCAGCAGTTCCCCTGCGGCCTGTGGAGAGGCCCCTGGTGGAGCAGGCTGTCCCCCTGCAGCCCACGGGTCCCACACGGAGCAGATCTCCACGCTGCAGCCCGTGGAGGAGCCCCCGGTGGAGCAGGTGGATGTGGCCTGGAGGAGGCTGCGGCCCATGGAGAGCCCCCGCAGGAGCAGGCCCCGGGCCGGAGCTGCAGCCCGTGGAGAGGAGCCCACGCAGGAGCAGGGGGTCTGGGGGGAGCTGCCGCCCGTGGGGGCCCCGTGCTGGAGCAGTTTGCTCCTGGGGGATGGACCCCGTGGGACGGAGCCGTGTGGGAGCAGTTGTTGAAGAGCTGCTGCCTGTGGGCAGCCCCCGCAGGCTCAGTTCGGGAAGGACGGCATCCCGTGGGAGGGACCCCATGGAGCAGGGGCAGGGAGGGACCGTGAAGGAGCAGTGGAGGCGAAGCGTCAGGGACTGACCGCAGCTCCCATTCTCTATTCCCCTATGCCACTCGAGGGGAGAAGGTGGAAGAGGGTGGTTTTAGTTTGGTTAGTTCTCGCTGCTGTGGTCTTAGTAATAGGCAGGGATCAATTCTTGAGACCCTTTTCATCGTATTTTCTCCCCCTCTTCCTCTGTCTGAGGAGGGGAAGTGAGATAGCGGTGTGGTGGAGTCTGGCTGCCCATCAGGGTGAAACTGCGACAAGGTCAGAGCACAGCCCTGTGCCATGACGCTGTTTGGTTTATGAGCACTGAGGTAGCTTTAGAACCTCTTCAAGCTGTGATCAAATCACAGGGAAATCAGGCTGGAGTTCATTCATAACATGATTTGTAATGCCTTTGTATGATGACCACAGGCCAGTGCCAGAAGACTAGAGGAAGCACAACATGTCTTCAGAGACACATCTTGTGGGTGTAGGGAGCTGATACTTGATTGCAAGATTATATGGGGGTCCTACATTGAAACCTAGTAGAAAGTTGATCAAAGTTATCAGGGCTACTCAGCTGTATGGTGGAGCAGAGCGTCAACCCTTGTTATTTCCTGTTTCTAAATTATTTTGGACAGACACATATGCATATCCACACACACAACCACAGCTGGTGGTGCAGCTAAGCAATTCAGCGTATTCTGGCATGTTATTATTGGAACTCATATCATTTCAGAGGCTCTTTTTACAAACTTTCTGTGCAAGAATACAAACATCAACATGGAAGCACTAGTCCTGTAAACATTTAAGTTATATACATTTCTTTTGGTACATATTTCTAACAAAAAAAAATGCAAAATTTGCTTCAGCTAAGCAGATGGCCATAAACTTTAGCATAACTATGCACTGTATTTTATAAAAGCACTGATCATGCCTGGCTGTGAAGTGAAGTGGCTGGCAGGAAGACCTTTTTTTTGTTTTTGATCAGAAGATGGGAAGTTGCCTGAATCAAATGCAGTGATGTATTTCTCTCCGTAGGACTGATTTTTGCTTTGGGCGAAGTTTTGACTTGATTCAAATCCTTGATTTAAAAAATCCACAATGGATAACACAAATGGAAATATCAATGCTTATTACAATTTCTGCAACCTCATTTGAACAATGCTGGAGAAAAGAGGTTAATCGATCTGTTCATGTAAAGTCCCTACTCCTTCTTTCTAGGCAACCAAAACTTTTTTATTCACATGATTATTGACATCATAAATGGACTTCCAAGTTGGGTTAATTGTCTAGGAATGCACAGAACAAAAAAATGTTGCTATCTGCAACAAGCACATAGCAGAACACATATTTTAGGTAACTCAGATAACGTCCTGCACAAAACCAGAAGCCTATTTCCTAAGGTACCCTTGGTGCCATTTCATTATTTGCAAATAAAATGGCCCCATTGGTTATTAAGACAGAACTTGATTCATCTGCCACTGCTTACATAACTGTCAGCATGTTTGCAAGCGAAGGTTGCTTGAATACATGGCATTTCATTTCAGGCACCACTTCTTTTAGGAAACACACGGTACCTGAAAATGCAAAGGACTCCATTTAATGATTAACCATCAGAATGGATTCTTCCTGTACAATGTAGGGAAAGGGCAAACCACTTTGACCAGTATACTTTCAGAAAAGCTCACTTCATGAAAAGAGAATATAATCACTGTGGTCTCCAATACTGCTATAGAAAATGCAAATTGGAATATTTTATAGAAAGCCTCTAGTGTGTCAGAAATCCTTCTGCCCTCTGCATCTCAGGCTGTATCACTTTCTACAAAACAGCAGTACTTTGCCTCCAGCAACTCCCTTCAGAGTTCTTCCAGTATTTGGAAACCTTGCCTGGTGAGATTGGTTTTCTTCCTCTAGGACATTTTGATTTAGGAGTGCTGTTTTATGCATCTTTATTTTAATAAATAAAGTTGATTGTTGCTGTGTTTGCTTTTCTGGTTTCAGTATTTTTACTAGGTATAACAGATGGAGCTGCTAGCAACGAAGAGAGATAAGGTTGCTTAACATTTTCTGTGATAAGTTTCTGTTTTCTGTTGCTTATATCTCATTTTATCCAGTTGGGCTAAAGCATTTCATGCTTGCTTCTCGCCTCAAATTGTTTTTTTCTCCCTATTTTTTGACAAAAACGATTCTTCTACTTCTGAGAATCAAAAATTAAATAAATAGATCTATATTAATTTCCTTTTTGTAAGGTAATTTGGGATGACAGTGTTGCATTTTGGTAGGAAGGTTGTGGTGGTGTGAATTAAATTAACAGGTTCACAACTTTTAATCCATGGGCTGATTTCATGAACATTAAAACCACTGTGAGCAATGCATGTAACTTCCTGCATAGCACTGACTTTAGAGCTCTGTGTTTTTAGAACTATTCATTTAAAGGCATAAAATAACTTGGAAACAGTATTACCACAGAAAATACAAAACAGATCCTGTAATATTTTGCTTCTGAAAATTTTGATATATATGCACACACGCAAACAAACAATTGTTTGCAGATATACTGCCTCACTTTAGAAAAATATGACCTAAAGATGACCTAAAGATTCCAGGTAAAATGCTGCCACCACTCAAATAGTTGGAATATTTTTCTGTTGACTTTGCTGGAGAAAAGTATTGTTTCCCTGGTGAAGCTCCCCCCAGCCTTGCATTTTAAGTAAAGTTATGCATGCAGCTCAGGCTGCTCCTACACAGAAAATACAGCTTGTGCCTTCCCCCGGTCTACGTCCTCCGCACATGTTCTCAGGCAGCGGTGGCTCCTGCTCTTTGCTCAGCCATTCCCAGGCCCAGACAGGCACTTGGACATTTGAGAATTACTCGTTGCCAGAGCAGCTGCTTTTCACACGACTTGGCTGAACACCTTTAGCACTGGCTGGTGAGAAACGCTCCCTGGGCTGGCAGTGCCTTATTCCCGAACACCAAGCACTGCGACAGTGCCTGGGACATTTTCTATATATATTCTATACACTGCTCTTGGAAATTCAGATTCCCAAAGGAAAGGTAGCTTTAATAATGCCTTCAAAAGAAGTAAAATAATTAATTAAGATTAGTCCAGCAATTATTCTAAGAACTGGGCTACACAACTGAAATTAAACGATCAAAATAATTAGCCTTACAGTTTGCATGTTTGGCTAATTATATAAATACTTACCATACACATTTTCAAAGAAAAACTTAACGAGCATCCATCTAGAAATTCCCCCATGTAAAGGATTGTACCACAAATTACAGACTTTGCATTTAATATATGTCAATATATTTTCAAGGACATTTGCATAATGCATGCAAATATGTTGAAGAGTCTTTGCAGTTGTAAATTCCAATCCCATCCTTAACAACCAAATCATATACAGCAATATATGGTGTGTTTTTTGTTTTTGTTCTCGTTTTTAACTGACCAGCTCCTCCACCTGTTTAACTAAATTAGCGAGGTTGCTGAAACACACTCCATACGAGGCCCTGCACTGGGACTGCTCAGGCACTGGAGCAAAGGCAGAATGCAGCTTGATTATTAAGTGTAGTTGTTCACTGGGGACACAGTAAGATTAGAAATCCACAATCCTCGCTGCTTGCCATTTACCTTCCAGTTATAAACCAAGGTGCTGGTCTTAGCCTATAAAATGCTGTGTGATTTGGGTTTGGTCAAAAGGGATAGTGTTATTCTCCCCATGATAAACAGCTAGAATAATGCCTGGAGACCAAAAGAAATGCCCAGGATTAATTATATTATATAAACAAAAAGTTATTCTGGCTTCCAGGCAGGCTACCTTGCTTCCAAGGTCTCATATGCCAAGTATTGCTGTAAATTGCATCATATTAGAAGTTTTTCTTTTCTTTAGCACCTGAGTATTGGAGTTCAAAGTTCAACTTTGCAGCACTGGAACAGCCGTCAATAGCAAAGTCATGGCACAATGGAATGTCCTGTGTGTGGATGTCTAATTGGATTATCTCACTGTCTGCATATTAAATCCCATTCAGAGAGTCCAAGCTGTGTGAACATTCCAGTCCAAACGCCCCCAACGCACTTAACATTTGTAGGGGCCAAAGGGAGGAGAGCACATGTGGGGGCTCCCCACGGCCGCAGCTCCCTCAGGAAATGTCCCCCTGCTGCGGCGTGGGCCCTCCCCGGGCTGCAGGGTGGACATCTGCTCCAGCGGGGGCTCTGCAGGGCTGCCGGGGAATCCCTGCTGCCTGTGGGCCTGGAGCCCCTCCTGCCCTCCTCCTCCTGGGGCCTGGGCCCTCTGCTGCTTCTCCCTCGCCCTGGGCCTCCTCCTCCTGCTACTTTCCTTAACCCATTGTACTTAATTCCCTCTCCCTTGGTGCACGTCATTTTCGCTCTCTGAAGGTGAAGTGCTAGAAGGACAGAGAGAGGAAAAAAAAAATAAATCTTTTTGCAAGACTACATTACTACTCAGGCCTTTCCCTTACCTCGGCGCTCTTCCCAGCATTGTGACCATTCCTGCTGTACCACAAGAGCCCTTTCTGAAAAACACAAAATCTGAACAGGTCCATTTGTACAAATTCTTTGCACCAAACTGGACTGGGATGCACACACAGCAAATTGAGTACCAGCTATCATTCATACGATTTCCTGCTCACACAGCATCAGCCCTGAATTCCTTATTACACAAAGTTATTTCCCATATGATATCTGCCACAGACGATAAAACTAAACAAATGGGTGAATATAATTCATTCACTGGTTTATGAACCGGCAGTCCCACAGAGACATAGGGATACGGCAAGCCCAACTGCAGTGTTGCTGAAATTGAGGGACAAAAAGCAGCACAAGATCACAGCGCCACTGGCTCATGAGGATTTATTCTGGGAAGCTGAATACATTCTAGGATTGATGTTGATCCCCTCCTCTCTGGGTTTATTATCCCCACTATAAAGCATTTACTTGTGAACAACAAAATAAGGCATGATGATTTCAAGGGGAAACACACATGCCAGCTCCAGATAGACATGGATATGGGTTTATTTAGGGTTTTTCAAGGTTTTGGGGGTTCTAGGTGTGATCACTTTTAATGGAAAAACAGAGTTTCCCCTTTGAAAAGCGTAATGGTGCAGTAGCTATATAATAATAAAATTATTTCTCTCATCACTGTATTGTTCCATGTACTTTCAGTGGCATTTTAACGGAAACAGCAATCCAAAAATATCAGATGAGCTGTAGATTTGTTGTCCGGTTGGGATCGTTATTAATGTGGCATTGACTTTGCGTGAAAGTTGTGACAGCAAAGGTAGCTGAATTGCACAGACATGGTTCGGTTTGGAATTTTTAACCTAAAAAAGCAAAACGTTACACATTGCTGAGACAGAAATCATGTATGCTGTGAGATGCCAGGAAAGGGAGCTCAGTGTAAAACTGTCTTGAGGACACCAAGAATACCCAGACTAGCAATGAGGACATTTGCAAATAGAAGATAATGCTTTTCAGGATTAGTATTTAAACACACAATGATGCAAATGTTTATTTATCCGCAGAGTAGCAGATTGTTGGTATTGAGTATGCCAAAATATGCTTTGGCCGCAATCTGATGACAAAGCCTTGTCTGAGAGATACTGATCAGTCTGGAGAGCTGAAGCGACACAGAAGAGATTTAAAAAAAAATCCAGGGGGTCTGTTCTCTGAGGCATATATAAAGTATTCATTAACTGTCACCAGCACACAATTCTTTCTATCCCACCTCCTGCCTTGCAGCCAGATGGGAGGATAAGATACTTCAGGGAAACAAGATATATTGATTACCCTATCCCTGGTGAAAGGGTTTAAAACTGCCTGGAATATTTGCTTGAGCACCTATATATTTTCTATTTACAAAGTTAGAGTCTAGGAAACGTGTCAGTGCCGATCTTTAATTTCACAATTTCAAAAGCAGCACAGCACACCTCACCTGTACATACAGTTCAGATGAACTTCTATATGCTTGGTTGGTTTATAAGAAGTTTTATACCATAATGCCTGCATTTAATATATGAGACAGAGGTTCTTGCAAAATGGGGTGGTGTTGTGGGATGTTAGGTACCCCACCAAACTGACTTCAAGGGCTCCCCAGCCTGGAGCACCTCTGATTACACTTAATCTGGCCCAGGGGAACAGCAATTTATGCACTGAACAGAACATTACACACCAGGCCTTCCTCCACCCCAGCCTTCGAGGCAGGTTTTGATAATTTTGCAAGTTATGTTGAGGTTTGCTTAGTTATGTTTTCATTAGTCATCCATAATGGGTCCTAATTAAGCATAAAGCTGCTACAAATACTGTTGCAAAAGGCTTTTCTGCCCCTTCATAATCTGGCATGACTTGAAAGGGTATAAAGTTTGCAATTATACTCAGTATGGTCCCCACAAGTGTTCCAGCCTGTACAGAGAATTTATAGTTCATCACCATGACCAAATTACCATCATACGTTCCCCAAAGGTGCCATACACAGGTTTCCTATTTAAGTTCTGCCATTGCTTGCAAGACCAGGAGATTTCTCCATGGGCTGCAGAGCAGTTCTGCAGCTGATGGCAGTCTAGAGAGCCAGAAGGAATACAGTGACATGGCAGAAAAATGTCATGGATGTAAAGGAACACTTTCTACTGTTCTGCATTTATCTAAGCATCTTTTGTTGTTCCACTTCTGTTTTAAAAAGACATCATATGTCCTTTAACAGGAAACACCCAGTTACAAAAATCCAGACTATTAGCTCTATTAACATGTCATCATAATAGAAAACGCCATCCACAAAAAAATGTATGTAGATATTAATGAGGAATATAATACTGCAAAATGGCAAAACATTATTTTAAGTTTCAAATCCATTAAACTAGTTATAGTGTTATCTGTCCAAAATTACTTTTAATCAAGAAACTCCACATTCTCATTGCTAACTGAGTAGTCCCCCATCATCATACTGCAACAGAAAGAAAAATGTTGAAGAAGTCCAAATTCAGCTGCTGGAGATCAGACAGAGCATGCACATTTCTGTGGCATGCACAGAAAACTCTCTACATAGCTTCATCATTAAAATTTCCCTAGCATGAGCAGAAAAGTTATTAAATTCCCAATAAAAAATGTTTAAATGTCATTAAAAAGTTTCAGTTCTATCATAATTCTCCTTAATGGTGAAAATTTCAGTGCTGGTTCTCAGTCCTGAAATTGCATTTTCAAAGAACCCTGTGCTTTAAGTCTCAAATTGCCTAATTACCATATTTATTGCTGGATTCTGTTTTCTAATCCCTGATGACTTTGTCAGATATATTTATGTTCCCTTCATTTTACTCTCATGCAAGAAGGACATACAGGACCTAGTAAGGATAGCATGTTGAAACCTGAGTCGGATAGGTTGGTCTTATAATGCAGTAGTAATATCTGTTTAGCTACCCATTATTAAACAGTCTGCAAACTATACACACCTGCATATGAAAAATCATAGCAGTTATTTTCCACTTAACATTTATCAGTGTTATGCTCGCGGGACAGTAATTATAATTGATATAAATTAAACCTCAAGAGTAAACCATCCAATCTCAGGTTGACAGCACCAAAACCAGGTTTATTTCATTGAAGATTTGGAGAAGAACAATTCTCCTGTTTCTCAGCTTCTTTTAATTAAAGCATTGCCACAAAAATTTAATTCAAGAAAAGAGGCTGGATAAAATATTAATAAAAGCAAGCATCCAGACAGTCCAAGAGTAGAAAAATCTTTAAAATGTTCAAAGAAAGGCCCTAGTTTTATTTAGCTCCTGTAAATTTAGGAAGGGAAGAAGAAAAGGAGATCATTGCTTGTTTAAATTAAGATCTCATTAAACTAAAGTTCTCCTTTAAAACACTGAATATACAAAAATGCCATAACATTACACATTTATTGTCTTTTCATAGATTAAGTATATTTAAACAACAACACCCACCGACTTTTCCTAGCTTCTAACCTTGTCAGCTTAACCCACAATCTGGCAGGTTAGCTGTTTTTCCAACTTGTAACTGATTGTTGGGATCTTAATATTTTTTTCCCGTCGCATATTGATAATAAAATTCAAGACAAGGGAACTTTTGCAAACTAAAAATTTAAATATGGTTGACAGCTAGCATCAATCAAGCATGCTTTGTTTCAGTTTCACCCTCATTATATTAAAAACATAAAATATTAGATGTAGCATTCTGATAAAAAAAAAAATTCTCTGAAAAAAAAATTGAAATAACAAAATATAATTTTGTCAGTTTCAAAACATATCTTTGAAAGAGAATGCTATTTGAAAATGACATTGAACTCTTGAACATTGCCCTATTTGTGCGCATAAGATTCCTCAAAGAACTACAAACAGATTTTGCTGCTGAAATCCATCCCATTGCCACCAAAAATTAGCAGATTTTGCAAATCACATCATGTAGCTGGTGACCATTACAAACTATCCATGTTGGTAGTGACACTTAGTGAAGAATAAAATTAATAAGAAAATAAAATCTGTCACTTATTCATTTTGAATCACTTACTCAACAGCTTTGAGGAAAGTTGAAATTTACTGTAGTCCTAACAATCAACAGATTTAACTCTGAAGAAACAAGGCAGGTCTCTCAAATTGTAGATTTCCTTTTACCTATTGCTTTAGTAAAGAAAAATGTAAAGCTAAAACAAAACCTAGATGTGGCACGTCAATGTCATAAATTCATAGGTTCTAACATATTCAGAATTTTGGTTTGATCTCATGGAGCTAAAGGACAGGTGTGGTATAGGGTTTATGCTGCCCCTAAAGTTGGCAGTAATCAGAATAGAGTGGTTAACTTCTTCTCTAGTTAAAGATTGATATGAACAGAAATGTGCTTCTAATAATTACTGAATTAGAAACCATATGCCAGAGAACTCTTGCTAAAAATAACCAAAAAATGAAAGACAAAATATGAACTGTAGGAACATAGAAAAAAAATCTGCTGCATCTAAGAGTTTTTTTTTTCTTGCCTTTTATTCCAGCAGAAATCTTCTTTATACCAATATTCAAATGTCTTAAAATTTTAAGATGTGTGTGAAAATAGGAAAATTTCATTTTTGTTTTAAATGGACCAGAAGATGTGAGTAATTTTTATTTTTGCAAGCATATTTTAAAGGGTGCAAAGCCCATAAAGGATGTAAGCCCTTATTGTGCAATAAAGTAGCTAATTTCCATTGTTTGGACCCTAAATAGAAACATTTGAATACATCCTACCCAGAACGTAATGACATGAATCACACATCACTTTTAACAGAAAAAGCTGCACCTGTTTCTCAAGGATAGTAAAATGGCTGAGTTCAAGAAGAACCATGTTCTTGTTTCATTTGGCAAAGAACTAACTAACACAAAGGCATGCTTTTCTTGGAACGGACAGTATGGATTTGTTTTGGACTTGGATCCCTAATAAAATAACAGATATCTGATAGCTGTTTGCAAACACCTTTTTGAAATCAAGGACTTTAGGCGTTTGTTGCTCTGTGGGCTTTTGCACAATGGTCTTGATTGACAGTCATACTTCAGGAGCGGCACTTAATGCCTGACACCAACTTAGCTTTGATGTGCACAACATGCCTGCTCAACGTGAAAAAGTCTAAGTTCAAGCTTATGTCCAGAAAGCAATAACTAAAACACATGGACAAAACTCATTCCAAAATGGCCAGTGTATAAAACGTAATTTTCCACTGTGCTAAGAGAGGTGGAGAGAATTGTTTTATACATGATTGAACCATCAAGCAGATTAGAAATTGGGAACAGCATTGGCATAGGAGACATCAAATAAAATCCAGTCTGCAGACAATTTGCTGACCAGCGAGCAAACAAGAATTGGGATGTCCTGGATCTTTGGTCAGTGAAGCTTCAGCACCATTTTTATAAGCAAAGAAGGGTTAATTCTAATTCCTCAGATTAGCTTCAACTACGAATTGACTTTCTCAGCAATCTCATTTTAAGCCCACTTCTCACTCCCCCAGTGTTTTTTAAGTTGGCAGGACTTCAGTGAAATTGTAACTTCACAGTATTTTCATCTAACATACAACACTTTCCATCTCAGATGTAGATAATTTCAGTGATATAGTCTCAATATTGGTCTTAATCATTCCTTTCCTACTTCACAGAGGCTTTGGAGGATGTAGTTAAGAGCAGCTTGCAATGTGGATTGGCAGATGTGGATGAAGGCTCACCTGATGTGAATTATTAGAATGAGAAAATTAGCCTACATGGCCAGGGTAACAAAACTAAAATAGCATATTACTATCAAAGAGAGAGGTCATAGAAACTACACAAACAATAAATGAAATGATTAAAGCTATAAATATAGCTGGAGAGGAAAAAAAAATGTAATCATGATAGCACAGAAAGTCAATTTGTAGTCATCTGATGTTTGATGCCTAAGGCAGGACATAGGTCTCGAGTCTCCCTATGTGGTCAATGGAGAGAGAGGGCAATTCAGTCAGGAGTGCAATTTACGTGTATGAATAAGCCTGGGAAGGCCAGAGCTCCTCTTCCTACCCTGACTGCTCACAATGCTAAGGGAAAAAAGCTTTCATATTTAAATATCTCAGTTGGATGCTTCAAGCCATGTAGCTTAGATCCCCCAAAGACTTCAGCCAGTGGAAGGGGCCAGCTACACTGTACATGATACAAGGATGTACGAAACAACTCTTCCCCAGGCCATGCAAACCAAGACAGCAGCCAGGACAGAGAAAGAGAGAACATAGAAAAGTGGGAGAAAAGAGGGGGAGATGTCAGCTGGTACGAAGACCTAGCATGGCTACATTGCAGGAAGAAGTCCTTGAATTAAAGATATTTTATCAGTAATAGATTTGGGATTTTATCTTAAGGCAAGCTGAGGTGAGTTTCCTGTTTTCTGGTCTCCTAGCTTTCAGCCTCCTATTCAATTAGGTAGCAAAAAAGCTGAAAGGAGAGTTGGATGGATTTTTGAATCCTGTTCTATTCCCACTTCAGTGGGTAGGGAAGTACTCTAATACCGATTTATGGAGGCACATAATTGCACTGTTGGTGACAGAGCAGAGAATTGAACTGAAGTCTCTGAAATCAGAAGCTGTCTGACTTCTCAAAGGGTGGGCATTAATTTTAATACCTTTTGCTTACGAAAGAAGCAATCCCCCCTGTAAGCAAAAATTCTTATTACAGATATATACAGAGAATAAGGCAGCAACCTGAAGGCACAGGGTGAACACCAGGTAAAGATTAGGCTTTCAAAAAATTGATTCTAAAGAAAGAATATTATTGAAGACAGTGACTCAGAAGATACAGAATCAAAACCTCACAAGTGCTTTCTTATAAATGTAAATACATTCACAATTTATTCCACAAATCAGTGTGTGGTAGCCTAAAGTCAAAACCTACATGTTTTGGAATTTTTCTGTTACTACTTAACCCAAGGAGAATAATGCTACCTTACGAAATACTGATTAAAATGATCACGCAAATTTCCTCAAGACTTAATCTGAAATAGAATACAAGACTTCAGAAATCAGCAGACTACTTTCATATACATGTATATATACACACACACAGCTTTAGTGCTTATTTTGTGCAATAAATTACTTTTCAGGATATTAAAATGTATTTTATTTTGAAATTGTTCGCTGCAGCTTTTTGCTGAATCAAAACATCCGGAGCTTCCTCAAGTCAAACTTTTCATTATTACTTCTCCAATTGATATTTAATCTTCACAGTGGTACTATAGATCATCCCAAGACTCATGCTTTCACCAAGTGGGATAACTATACCTCAAAACCCAACAGAGAATAATTAGGAGTCCAAAGTGATTATTATCATAATCACTTTCTTTTCTATACAGCCATATTATACAGCTGATTTTGAAACAGAAAGAGTGAAAAAGCAGAAAAAGATTTTTATATACTTTCCTATAATCACATCTTTCAGAAAAGAAAAAAAAAAGACCAAGATTTAAACTAAATAAACAATGTCATGCAGATAAGAAATATTATTAAAATGCTATTGAAAAGTGCATAATTTGATGACAGCCACTTTGACCACAGTTTTGGCCTCATCAAATAAGCAGGTTACTTCGGTAACTATTGAGATATGAGGTAACTAGCAGGCTTTTTTAAAGTCTCTCTTCCTCTCTCAGTATGCTGAATATCTTGGCCTTTACATTTGGGCTGGAGATAAGGAAGGAATTAAACCTTATACCAGTTTATTACAAGTAGTTACAAGTCAGCCTGGAAGATAAGGAGACAGCAAATTTCTAAATAAATAAACATATTTCTCAGCATGGGTTTATATGTATGATGTATTAAATGGTCATTAAAAGGCATAATTACAGTTCAATTTTTTTTCTATTCCTGCCTGTACTAGCATCATTCCTTGAGCTGTGCCAATGCAAGATGTTTTGATGGTCCAACAGAGAGTTAGACTGAGGAATTGATCTGTCTGGAAAATGATCCAAAGGAAAAAAAATAATCATTTTAGCATTTGATTGGATTAGTTCCCCAGTATGGCTCACAACACAACTGTACAAAGATTTGCTCCCGCACATAACACAGCACAAGAAGAATAAGCAAGATCGGGCAACAGAGAGGGATGGGACAGCAAATGCAGAAGCCAGTTTATGCAGCCTTCCTTCCTAGGTTCTTCAGTTTTATTCTCTCTCTTTGAAAATATACCCAAAGCACATACAAATTTTGGATACCTTTTCTATTGGACACTGTGATTCACACATCTCTGATCTGATCTCAAGCAATTAGCCTCTTCACTTTCATAGATTTCAAGTCCCAGGAGTTGTCCCCCCGTGCACCACTTTAAATAAGGTCAACTCCTTGTCTAGACAGGGTGCCAAGAGCAGGGCCTTCGCCTTTTGTTCTATAAACCTACTTACACGTTTTCTGGATTGATGATCAGCAAGAGGGTTGAGGTTTTTTAATTATCCACTGAATCCCAGCCAGCAAAAAAGTGTGCTAACTTTGGAAGCATATTCCTTTACGTGTGAATTTAGTTAATTTGTGCATGTGCTTTTAAATTAGTCATTATGTAAATTCCCTTGATATCTTAAGCAGAATAAGCTCTTCTATGCTTAACTTTAAATTGTTTTGTGAGACTCAGAAAATGGAACAATCATAAAAGAATACCCACGAGAGTGTGTTTGATGAAGGAGTAACCAATATGTTTTAGGCCTTGTTTTTAAATAATAACCAGCCACTAATACACAGTCATAATTTCTTTCTGATTTTATGAGCTGCTGTCTTTGATATCAAGCCACTGAACTTCAATAAAAAACCCATCAATCATTGTTTAAAAGAGAAAGACAAGGCACAGCATGAAAGAATATCATTTTCCATGCACCGTGTAGCTTTGTGTTGCTTTACTTGTTGCTTGTTCTGGGGAAGTCACTGTTAAGTCAGGGTGTTTTCTTTTCAATGAACTGGAAAACAGAATGACATTGTGGAAATAAAAATGCTTGGTAAGCTCATTTTTCCTTTAGCATAAAATGTGTAGGTAAAGCTGAAGTATATGCAGGTCACTGAGGCTGGTAGACTAACTCTGCCCGTACAGTTCAGCTTACGTTCAAATCTGGAGCTTGATGAAAGACAATAATCATATTCTTTGCGACTTATGGGCTGATTTTGTTAAACTTGACTCCTTTGAGCTGGCTTCACTGAAGCCAAGGGTGGTTCTGGACCTAAATCCAGAGCTCTGCTGGGTCTGTCACATGGGGGTATTGGAGGATGGTTCCTGGCCTCTCAGCAAGGCCATACAGAATGCAGGATATGCAGACCCTTTTCCAAATTACTCCTAAGTAATTCCCTTCCAGGACTGATTCTGTGACTCCAGCTCTCTCGATTTATTGCCATTCCTTGATTTTACTTCAAGCACTGGTACACCACTTCTCCCTAGGGAGAAAAAAAAAAAAGGATTTACTTAACCTGTAATCATTCAGCTTAGCCGCACAAAATTCTGTTTATTTAGAGAAAAAAAAAATTACAAGAAAGCACTTAACAATCCAACAGCAACAACAAAACCCTCTCAAGCCACTTTTGACCATAATGCTTGAAAGCTTTTGGCAAGGTCTCGCAAGGAGCAAGCCACAGTGTCACCTTCTAGCACACTACTGCATTTGGCCCTGTTGTTTGATGGTTCTCTTGAACCAGACCCAACCAGGATATGGCTCCTCTCAGGGTGCAAAGCTCCAACGAATTAATTACCAGCACTGGGAATCAACAAGAATTATCCCTCACTCCCTGCTATGCCCAGTGGACTCCCCCCAGCAATCTCTAATTCTCTCTTAAACATACATTAACCCTCTTGATACACCAGGATACACTCTGACTGCCCCAGGTGACAACACAATAGCATGTCTGAAAAACTGTGAAAATCCAAGGTTTCCAAAATTTTGCTTTTCTTACTAGGATTGTTCAGGCAGTTTAAGGGAAGAGGGTCAGAGAGCTGGCTTTCCAATGCTCTGTAAGAGTATTATGACTGTCACAACAGTTAGAGAGGCAATTAGAGCACCTGTACTTATAAGTGCATGCTATGAAACATTTTATCAAAGGAATTGCTTTCTGTATGACTTTACAGGACATTATTAATGGTCTAATGGGAATCTGGTGCAGACAAAAATACATATATATAAAAGCTTCCAAATTAAGCCCTTTCAGAATGAAGTAGCAAAAGATATTTCTAAACAACAAATTGTTGAAAACAGGAGTCAAAAAAAGGAAGAAAATTGTAATATGTAATGTAAACTATGTGGATCCTTACAGGGCCGATGAGTTGGAGATTGTACATTCTTTCCAAGATAAAAAGTGTCAAAGAATTGGGATTGCATGTCCTCCATCACCTGTCCTGATCCCAACTTCCCTGGCCCTCCCAAAGACCCCCCTCAGCAGAGACATCTTTCCTGTTGCCCCATGTGCTGGTGGTAAAAGCAATTAGTAAAATAGCTAGCTGTGCCGATTTCAAGAGAGAGAAAAAAATCCTCTAACAAGATCAGCAC
Organism: Anser anser; assembly: GCF_964211835.1. NCBI lineage: Eukaryota > Metazoa > Chordata > Aves > Anseriformes > Anatidae > Anser > Anser anser. The sequence goes on from NC_139721.1 coordinate 11,115,355, forward strand.
ACAATACAGAGGTAGTTGGTGCCCTAAATAGTTTCAATTCACCAGCAAAGGCCATATATGTGGTAGACAGGGACAGAAACCCATGCTTCTGTAGCACTGTGATGGTCACTGTTACAAAGAGTGGAGCATCACAGGAACAGCCTAACTCTTGGTGTTGTCTGCTGGTAAAGTGTAAGGGAGTTTTTAAGGTGGGATTAAAAGGGCCAAGATGTGTTTCTTTTCTGACCCTTCTGTTGCTCATTCTGCATGTTTTGCCTTTTCTCTCATTGTAATTTTTTAACTTCCATGAAGAAAGTTTTCAGAATTTCCATGAGGAGTTTTGGAAATACGAATGAACTGTCACACTAGTCCCATCGTATTTTCTAGTATTTACTAGTCCTATGGTATTTTTTTCAATGCAAATTAAGTAAAATATTTAAGAGATCTTAATAGGGCCCCAGAAGACATCAGTTTCCATGTCAAGACTGAAAATAAAATTTTTCTTTAAGGCCAAGGCTATAGATCACCCCCAGTTCCGCAATTATTTCATTAATGGAGTGCTGGGGGTCAGGGACAAGTGGCTGCACAGCCAAGGACAAGCACATTGCGGGGGTCAGTGGCAGACAGGAATAAGGCTCCAGGCAGTCTGTTTTAGTAACCCCTAGTATTTTCGCACTGTGGAGCTCACCACCTCTGTTGTCAAATACTGAAATAATCTTTAGACACACAACCACCATGGAGAAAATGCAGAATAAAGATGCTGATCAAAGCACACAGATTTCAAAACAGCAGTTATGTGTGGTGGGAAAATCCTTTTGAGGCTGTTTCCCTGAAAGCATTTGAAACAAGGAGAATGAAATGAGCCCATGTGGATGTCCATGGCCATAATCCAGGCTGAAGGATTCTATCTGACCTCAGAAGATCCTAAAGTGAATCAAAATCCTCTTCCTTCTACAGAAATGGCTCAGAGAACAATCAAATGACACTGAAAGGCAATTCCTTTCCCAGGTATTCCCTACAGAGTGAAAATAAGATGTCACATTACCTGTCTTTCAGTGCAGAGACTAATGCTAGCACTTGCTGTCTGGCTAGAGAGGTGACAGAACGATGGGAGCTGCACATCCGAGTGTCTGTCAGTGAAGCAATGATGCTAAGCAGGAGAGAAAATGGACAAGTCCAAAGCAATCTGAGAACCAGAGCTGTCAGGCTGTGGACAAGCAGTCTTTGCAGCTTGATGAGATTACACTTAAACAATTTTGAAGCAACATGGCAATTTACTCCCAAATTTCTACTAAAACTGAAGGTGCTGATGTGTAGTTATAATGAACAAAATCAGGGTCCCAATAAAACTAAGGCTTTAAGGTACTTCTTGGCACATATTTAGAGCTAAGGCCTAATATCAGCAAGGATTCACTCAATTGCAATTTCTAAATCTCCTCAAATATGTTACAGAAACAAAACAAAAACAAAAAGGGTTTTCTCTAGTACAAGTCTTCACTACTTACAGTCACACAGGCATTGCTTTCTTGACACGGGTTCTGTCCTCCATTTCCAGACATTTCCAAAAGGCTTTGAACAGTAAGAACCTGCTTTTACATTTTAATACATTACCTTCCCTTTCAGACAAAAGCTAAATAAAATATCTACTCCTCTTTCATATATTAAAATATTAGAAATACATCAAACAAAGGTGATGAAGGCGCATAAGGTCACTTCTGAATATGTGGGTAACTTCAATATTCAGAATCCTGTGAAATTCTGTTTTTTCTGCAGCATGGGAAACCAGAATTTTCTTGTCTGCAGTTTTCATTTTACACATGCATGAGTCCTCCACTGGTGGAAATGTTTGTCTACACCAGTGCTAACTCCATTTATATTCTTGCCTTTATGTGGGGCTTGATAACATAAGCACTGTCTCCTGTAGTCGTGCAAGTTCTTGCTTCTAGTGGGAAAAATTAAATACAAAATCCCAAAAGATCAAAATCCTTTATTCTAACAGTTCAAAAGGCAACTAAAAAGAATATACATTTAAATCTCTCATTATTTTTAATCTATCTGAGGAATTTCAAGATCCATCTTTCTGGGTTTTGACCATGCTTGGTTAACAAACATGGAGAAAGACATAACCTTATAAAGCATAAAAACAATTTAGAGAAATAAACTACTTGGAAACAATTGAAGTTCTTGCATTTTACTTTAATTAGCTTTATGGAAAGAATAAGTGCTTTCGCTACTATGCTGAAAAATGATGTAGCGCTCCAGGGTCCTCTCTAGAACACTAGCTTTATTAATTTCCATTCTTGTCATACTTAAGTAAGTTTAATCAAAGTATCAAAAATAGATCCCGAGGCAATAATTTCAGGGGTCATCAAATTGATCCCATGTTCAATAAGTGACTAATTACTTGATGATAAACTGATTGATGACTTTGGGTTAACCTTCTAATGTTGTTAAACCTTAGACTTCTAGGTAGGTCAAGGCCTACTAAGATGAAGGTGGTAATATCCCCCTCCTCCTGTTTTTTCTTCCCTGGCATTGGAAAGTCATTATTAGGTGAATAACCCTGCCAGAAGGCAGAATGGAGCAGCATCCTTTGTTTCCCTTTCCTATCTGTAGCAGAGGGAGGACAGTATTTTACAGTGATAACCGGCATCAGCCCTAGCCAAAGTTAGTGCATCAATTCCTGAGGCCCCAATAACTTGGAATAGAAATAGCCCAAAATGGGGAGAAAACTGTTTCTCAAAGTCTTATTTTATAGATATTTTCCTTGCATCAAAGTGGAATAGTTTGGATGAAAATTTCATCCTATTTAAATCTACAAAGTAAATAAACAGAGGGGAACCTTCAAATCACTGAGCAAATTATTCTCTTCTACCAGTGAATGAGGAATTGGCCTTACATAAAGGAAAACAAAACAAAACAATTAAAAAAACAATGGTTTTGTCTCACTTGCAGCACTCTATCATGGGTTCAAGCAACACTATGCCTATTGCACCAGGAATCATCCTGGGAAACTCATGTGGCTGAGCAGCCACCTTCTAGGCAGGTATTGGAGAGGACCAACCTTCCTGGTCCTGTTAGAGTGATTTCATTTACTGTCTTAGTTTTACCCAACTGTGCAGCTGAGCTCCACCACAACTGCTCTGTCACTCCCCCTCCTCAGAGGGAAAGGGTGAGAAAATATGATGGAAAGGGCTCAAGGGTTGATATAAGGACAGGGAGATTGCTCACCAGTTATTGTCACAAACAAAACAGACTCAGCATAGAGAGATTAATAAAATGTATTACCTATTACTAACAGGCTAGAGCACTGAGGAAAAAAAAAAAATAAAAAAATAAATAAATAAATAAATAAAGATACCTTCCCCCCACCCACCCTCTTCCACCTCTTCCCCTCGAGTGGTGAGTGGCGTAGGGGAATGCAGAATGGGGGCTGTGGTCAGTCCCTGACACTTCATCTCAGCCGCTCCTTCACGGTCACTCTCTTTCCATGGGCCGCAGCCTCCTCCAGGCCACATCCACCTGCTCCACCGGGGGCTCCTCCACGGGCTGCAGCGTGGAGATCTGCTCCGTGTGGGACCCGTGGGCTGCAGGGGGACAGCCTGCTCCACCAGGGGCCTCTCCACAGGCCGCAGGGGAACTGCTGCTGCGTGCCTGGAGCACCTCCTGCCCTCCTGCTGCACTCACCTTGGCAGCTGCAGGGCTGCTTCTCTCACATTTTCTCACCCCTCTCTCCCAGCTCCCTATGGCACAGCATTTTTTTTTTCCCCCCTTTCTTAAATCAGCTCTCCCAGAGGCCCAACCAGTATCGCTCATGGCTCAGCTCTGGCCAGCAGCAGGTCCTTTTGGAGCAGCTGGAGCTGGCTCTGCTCTGACATGGGGCAGCTGCTGGGCTCTGCTCACAGAGGCCACTCCTGCAGTCCCCCACTACCAAACCCTTGCCACATAAGCCTAATACATTTACGGGTGTAACCACACAGCAAGTATGAAAGCACAAAGAGATCCACATACACTGTCTTTGGCACCTGTAAGAGAGATTAAGAATTAATAATCTATGTCTCATAATATTTTTCATCTGTTCCAGTGAGGTGCGTCGTGGAGCCTGAGCCCATACTGTCCTTTCACTGGTGGCACTCATCCACCAAGATCTGTCTCTGACTCTATTAGTCGCCTTCCTCTGTGCTGCAAGATACACACCAGATGGTGACTTTTCATTCAGTACATGAAAAATGCTGCTTTTTGGGAGAGGGGACATCTTTCTGTCTGTTTTTGGACAGGCCTAGCACAGTGCAGTTCTGGATATTGTCAATTTTGCCAGCCACTACAACCCTTAAAACTAACAGTAATTTTGTGGCTGTCTGTGGTGGGTCTTATGTCTACCTCCAGAGACTGACTGGGAGACCACATGAATGGCTACGCAGCTGTAGAGAGCTCTACAGTGTCTGAGAAGCCTATTAGCGGCAAATGTGTACAAACTGGCAGTTTCTACCAGATTTTCCAGCCTGTTACACGAACAAGCTCGTTAGAGTTAAATTTACTCCAAATATGTAAAAACTGATGGTTTGAAACTGTGATGTTCTTTGGAACAGCTCAGCAGCTTGTTATAATTGTAGCATGATTCAGTGCTTGGGCATCTTTCATATCTCAAGTGCTGTCTAAGCAACTAACATAGCTTCTGGCAGCCTGAATGTCACCCTCAGACAACATCGGATCATTTGTGTGTACAGCAGGGCAGCCAAAGATTTCTTAGGAGAATCCCTTACTTCCTGCACCTGATGAAAAAACACAGCATAGTCCCCTGCTGTCCCTTCCTAATTGTTATAGGTATTTTCCTAATCGCACTATTACCACTGTTTTTGAAAACTTTGCAGTCATCACTCCGGAGAGTAGGACTGAGCTGTGATCTGCATGTTCCAGTTGGGAAAGTGAGACAGAAGGAAGAGGTGCCTCTGTGAAAACTTAAGATCTACCAAGGAAGGGAAGATTAACCGAAGTTCTGGTTTAGTCACCCTCTCATTAGGGAAATTTTCCCAATAAACCCTTCCAGCCTTGTTTCTAATTCTTTCGACAGCACCTAGAGCCATTGGCATTAACTTTTTGTGTGAAGAGATCGAGCACAATAGTATCCTGTGCTATGTGTCGAGCTTACAGAGGCATTTTATCACATTCAGCTTGCCTTCCTTACCCACTTCCATTGCAAAGAAATTTCTGTACATGTAGAGAGCTATTAGAATAGACACCAACACTTGCAAGTATGTGCCAGGTCAGAACACCAGCTTCAAATATTGCATGACATTGTCTCTAAGTGGGTCAGTTCATAAAATATTGTCTGTTCAAATGATGTCCACGCTGTAGTAAGTAAAAGGGGAAAATGCAGTAGTAATTGAAATGATCTGATTTGAAAAGTCTGGCACCTGGTGCCCATTCAAAAACACTTCATTGCTCCATTAAGATTGCTTCTAGGACACAGGAAATTTGCAAAATTTTCCTCCTAAAGTTCGTGATCTGAAGTGGGGGAAAAAAAGAGAGAGAGAAATAAAAGGATCTTTTAAAAACTTTCATGTCTAGGTTTTTGGGACATTTTTATTTGTACTTTTCCTATATTTTCTTTTTGCTGAGAATTGGCCTTCAAGTTCATCCCTACCTCAAATGCCTATTCAGTGTGCTAATGAGATAAGGAATATGTTGTGAATAGAATATATTGTGCAATTGCGAAGCATTAACCATTGCTCCATTTACACATATTCTTTAGTAAGAGACATTTTGATTCAGCAGAAGAATATTTTACTGACTTTTCCATGTATTTCTAGTTCACTGATGTGTCTAAAGCCATCTTGTCATGTTGGGATTCATTTTTATTTTAGCCTAAGTGACTGCTCGTCAGCAGTAAGCCCTGCTGGAATGTCAGCCACCAATTCGTCTCTGGAGACACTGAAATGGACCCCCGCAGCCACGGGGGAGCTGGTGAAGGGACAGACATTTGTGTAGGGGAAGTGACCCATGAGACAAAGTGAGACGGACTCCTGCAGTTTGTACCAGCTGAAGCACTGGCAGGCAGTGCTTCATCCCTGTCATGACTCTCGATACTTGAGCCTAGAGGTTGCAGAAGCTGGTCCATATAGCCAGGTCTGCTACTGGGAACATAGGATGCTATTTTGTACTTGAGCACAGTGGGAATTAATACTTTTCTTGATGTGTTTTTCTGGGCATCCAGCAGCACCAGGTCTCAAAATGAAGTAGGCTATGGGAGAGATGAGGGCAGATTCCCTGAAGAGGTCATCATGAAACAGAAGAAATTATTCAAGTTCCTTTCACGTGTTAGGAGTCTGCCTTTCCTCTGGGCCTTGAGAAGGGGAAAAAAATATGGAAAGAAAAAAAAAAAGTACATTAAAAACTAATTAAACTCTCCTGCTCAGTGGTCCCTTCCAGAGGCAAGTGAGAAAATTCTATACTCACTTAAGATATGTGCAAACTCTGTTTAGCTCCCCAAATCCTCAACTTTATCCCTATCTCTGCTTTTTATTCTCATTCGGAAACAGTCCTTGATGCCATGCACAAAGCCAGTCATGTCTACATGATGCTGTCTTTCTGGTCAACACCAGACTGATGAACAGTCCAGATCTCATGGTTTTAGAACCTAATAACTTTGAAAGTTAAACTTAAAACAAAATTATACAGCATGTGTTCACAGCCAGGAAGAATCCAAGGCATTGCCACCCACTTTGTTACTGTTATTTGACACACTCATGGGTTCAGGGCTTGCAGTCAATGTGAGCATTGAATTAATTCCACTACAGTGGAGTTAGAGACTCAGAAGTCGAATCCCGAAATTAGTCTGTTCTCTGGTAACATGCTGGTTTTGGATAAAAAAGCGCACGGTGTTTTAATGTGTTTTATATCTCTGGATTTTTAAAACATATCACATCACTCTTCAGTTTACATTTTCATCTGGGTCAATCACTGCTAGGTTAGCAAATGAAAAAGATGCTGTCTGGGAAAAAATAAAATGTCATTTCTGCCTTGGTATTTATGTAGATTCTTTTCTAGTGTATTTTGGGAAAGAAAAGAAATTTTAAAATAGTTTTGCGAACAATAGAAAAGTAAGAGCAAGAAAGAACTGTGCAGTGTTAATTGTTTTCTTATTTTCTGTTATGAAAATGAAAATTGTATTGAAAGATTTTATTTAAACTAGAGAGAAAAGAAATTTTCCTCTGGTTCAGGCAAATGAGAATGATTTACATTTCAAGACCAGCTGAGGATTTGCAGGCTCCTTGTGGTGAGATGGTCAGAGGCTGCCTGCCAGAACTTGTGGTTTCTGCAGGAAGAGGGAGACGAGGAGAGCACCATGCCTCAGTAGGTAACTCAGTAATAAGGTAACTGACAACAGGAACTTGGCACCTCTATACACAGTACCAGCCACGATATGGTCACACAACCACAAAATCCACAAAATCATGGAACAGCTCAGAGGTCCTCTGGGGATTGTTGTACACGGTGCCCATGCTCAGGTGCTGGCCAGGGGCTGCAGGGCCTCTGTGGCGGCTCCAACAGCCCCATGACAGGGCAGAGCTGAGCCCAGCACCAAACTGGCAGCACCTCGGGAAAAACAGATTTCCGAAAGGGCAGAGCGGGCACAGGCAGAGGAGGAGGCCCAGGGCGAGGGAGAAGCAGCAGAGGGCCCAGGCCCCAGGAGGAGGAGGGCAGGAGGGGCTCCAGGCCCACAGGCAGCAGGGATTCCCCGGCAGCCCTGCAGAGCCCCCGCTGGAGCAGATCTCCACCCTGCAGCCCGGGGAGGGCCCACGCCGCAGCAGGGGGACATTTCCTGAGGGAGCTGCGGCCGTGGGGAGCCCCCGCGGGAGCAGGGTGTTCCTGAAGGGCTGCAGCCCGGGGCAGGGCCCCCGCTGGAGTAGAGCCACGGGTGAGGAGGAAGGGGCGGCCGAGAGAGGCTGGGGGGGCTGAGTGCAGCCCCCATCCCATCCCATCCCATCCCATCCCATCCCATCCCATCCCATCCCATCCCATCCCTGTGCTGCTGGGGGAGAGGGGGCAGGAGTGAAGGGGTTGTTGGGTTTGGGAATGAGACGGAAGTAGGGGGAAGGTGTTTATGGTTTTGTCTTTGTTTCTCACTATCCAAATCTATTTTATCTTTCTATAAATTAAATTAATTTCATGGAATCACAGAATCATAGAATATCCCGAGTTGGAAGGGACCCATAAGGATCATCAAGTCCAACTCCTGGCACCACACAGGTCTGCCCAAAAGTTTAGACAATGTGACTAAGTGCACAGTCCAATCGCTTCTTCCATTCAGACAGGCTTGGTGCAGTGACTACTTCACTGGGGAGCCTGTTCCAGTGTGCGACCACCCTCTCGGTGAAGAACCTCTTCGTGATGTCCAGCCTAAACTTCCCCTGCCTCAGCTTGACACTGTTCCCACTGGTCCTATCACTGGTGATTACAGAGAATAGGTCATCGCCTGCCTCTCCACTCCCCCTTGCGAGGAAGTTGCAGACCGCGATGAGGTCTCCCCTCAGCCTCCTCTTCTCCAGGCTGAACAGGCCAAGTGACCTCAGCCGCTCCTCAGATGTCTTCCCCTCTAGGCCCTTCACCATCTTCGTCGCCCTCCTCTGGACACTCTCCAACAGTTTAATGTCCTTTTTGTACTGTGGTGCCCAGAACTGCACACAGTACTCGAGGTGAGGCCTCACCAGCACAGAGCAGAGCGGGACAATCACTTCCCTCGACCGACTAGCAATGCCGTGCTTGATGCATCCCAGGATACGGTTGGCCCTCCTGGCTGCCAGGGCACACTGCTGGCTCATATTCAACTTGCTGTCAACCACAACCCCCAGATCCCTCTCTGCGGGGCTGCTCTCCAGCGTCTCATCGCCCAGTCTGTACGTATAGCCAGGGTTGCCCCGTCCCAGGTGCAGGACCCAGCACTTGCTTTTGTTAAACTTCATGCGGTTGGTGATTGCCCTGCTCTCCAATCTGTCCAGATTTTTCTGCAAGGCCTTTCCACCCTCATCCAAGTCTACAACTCCTCCAAGTTTGGTGTCGTCGGCAAATTTGCTCAAAACACCTTCTAGTCCTACATTCAAATCGTTTTTAAAAACATTGAAGAGGACTGGCCCTAAAATGGAGCCTTGAGGGACCCCACTAGTGGCCATCCACCAGCCTGATGTGGCCCCATTTACCACAACCCTTTGAGCCCTGCCCGTCAGCCAATTGCTCACCCATCGTATGATGTTTCTGTTTAGCTTTATGCTGGACATTTTGTCCAGTAGGATCCTATGGGAAACCGTGTCAAAAGCTTTGCTGAAGTCCAAAAAATCACATCAGCTGGTTTCCCTAGATCGACTAGATGGGTGGTCTTGTCATAAAAAGAAATCAAATTTGTTAGGCAGGACCTACCCCTCATGAACCCATGTTGGCTAGGACCAATGTCTGCCTTGTCCCCCAGGTGTGCTTCAGTAACTTCGAGGATCATCCTCTCCATAATTTTACCAGGCACTGACGTTAGACTGACAGGCCTGTAATTGCTAGGGTCTTCTTTCTTACCCTTCTCGAAAACTGGCACATTTGCCAGCTTCCAGTCTACTGGAATTTCTGCAAGTTGAGACTCTTTTGCCCATAACAGTAACTGGTAGGGGATCTCCTCATCTTTATTTTAGACCACAAACTTTTCCGTTTTATTTTTTTGTCCTGTCCCGCTGAGGAGGAGTGAGAGAGTGGCTGGGTGGGCAGCTGGCCAAAGTCAGCCCAGCAAAGTCTCCTACTCTACTTTTTCTGCTTAAAGTAGGATTGACTGGAACAGATTGCCCAGTCCAGTCAGGGCTTGATGAACTCAAGGATGGAGGCTCAACAGGCTTTCTGCACAACTTGTTCCAGTGTCTGACCACCATCGTAGTAAAAAAAGATTTTTGCTCTGTTTAAGTTGAATTTGCTGCATATCAGGAAATGACCTTTGCCTGTTTTCCTTTCAATGAGCACAACTGAGAAGAGTCTGACTCTCTCTTATGTACTGTGCTGTTATTTGGTCCATACTTCAGCAGTTTATCTGTGAAAATGTTATGTGAGTCACTGTCAAAAGCCTTGCTAAACTCAAGATCAACAACATCCACTGCTCTCACCTCATCCACTGATCTGGTCACCTCGTCACAGAAGACTTAACAGGTTGGTCAGGCATGATTCCTCCTGTCATAAATACATGCTCACTACTCCCTGTAGACTTTCTATTATTAATATATTTGAAAATGGTTTCCAGGTTTATTTGCTACATTACCTTCCCAGGGACCAAGGTGAGGCTAAACAGCCCATGGTTTCTCAGATACTCTCTCTTGCTCCTCTTGAAAAATAGGGAGATTTTATTTTATTTTATTTTATTTTATTTTATTTTATTTTATTTTATTTTATTTTATTTTATTTTATTTTATTTTATTTTATTTTATTTTATTTTATTCATTTATTATTATTATTATTATTTTTAATCTGAGCTGGTCACCTTACATCTCTGAGGAGTTAATGGGAACAAACTGGCACTTACAGGGCATGATCCGTTTCATATCTCGTTATTTAGTTTTGAACGATGAAAAAATGCAGGAGAAATATCTTCATTTCTTGACCATTGAAGGGGGGGCAGATGACTAGGCCACAGGTGGGTGCCTCTATGTGCTTACTTACATTTGGCTGAATAAATCCACAAAATCAAAAGAACCATTGGATCTCCCAACAAAGACAAGCAGGTGATGATAACACAAGTTCATTTTCACCTGTGAATGGAAGCATCTTCAGAGTCAGATACCAGGCTGGTCAATTAGATGGATGAATCAATGTATTTGAGGGCAAAGGGACTTTTGGTTTAAGCAATTCTTCCTCAGAGGACAAGGAGTACAATCTACAGTTTGGTCCCCTTCTTACTAATCTTCCCTGGTTGCTTTGCTGATATCTATGAAGTGCTGTGGCAGGTGTGCTAGCCTTACAATGTGAACTGTTGGCTACCCTCAAATAATATCAAGAGCAGTGTTAAAGGAGCAGATGCCCTGGTCAGTTTGGAATCTGTTTCTTTTCTGTGCTTTTAAGCTGTTATGCATGATTGCAGAAAGAAGCAAAAAATATTAGTAGTGGAGTTTTATTTGGAAGGTAGCAACAGTGTGTTTGGAAACTTAAAGATATCCTTCAAAGGGCAGAGGATTAATACCATTCATATCATGCTCCTTTTGACTGCAGTAAAGAGTACTGCCTTTCCCTTTTATTCCAGACTAGACAGCCTGCCTTTCAGTCTAAAAAATAAAAATTAAAAATAGCTTTTCACTTCTCCAAGTGGAAAAATAAATAAATAAATACACGACACAGAGAAATGTATGAGAAACGGTTGCAAGAGAAAAAAATTGTTGATCCCCCCTCCAGTACAAATTGCTTCCCAACCCAGATTCCTTTGTCCAGCAGTAATCTAAATTCTGAATCTTATCTCTCCTGATGTCCGGAGGAATCTGGATCCAAGACCAGGTGTGGTGGCTTGCACACACAGCTGCGTTTCTTGGGATGGGAGAGAATTTATCAGCCCCTGGGAGAAAACAATTTTGAAGTTTAGGAGCAGTGATCCCAGGTGGTTTTGACATACGATCTCAGGGTGGTGAAAGAAAGGCATCCAGCCCCCATGTCATTCATTTCCACCAGAGACTCTTTGAGGGAAAATGTAGGAGAAAATTAAAAAGCAAGCAAACAAAAATTACCAGGGTAACAAGCCACAAGAGAGGGAGGACAAAGGGGAAAAATGCTCGGAAAAACATTTTCTTCTCCTGACAAGTCTCAGTTATGTACAGAGACCCTGTGAGAAATACTGAACCTGTGACAGCAGAAACATCCCAAAGAGAGCAGTGGGGGGGGAGGGAGCACAATTAATAATAAAGCCCTGTGGAATTTCTGAAGGTTCAGCACAAAAGCTTGAAGCAGTCTTTTGAGAAGCCAAATCAGCTTTAATTACTGTACTCTGGGTTATTCTTTTAAAATGCTTTTGCAGTGAAAGTTTCTCAGTCTGAGGGAGGGCTACACTGCTCTCTCCTATCATTTCCCTTCATTGTTACAGGCTTCAGCACACAGTGAATGTGTGTGAGGACAAGCAGATCCTCCATGTCTTTCATTTCAAGTGTTATTTTTTTTCTTTTCATTAACTGCCTTCAAAAAGGAAAAGAACTACTTAGGGCAGGGTGGTTTTGTTTTTTTCTCTCTCTCTTTTTTTTTCTTTTTTTTTTCTTTTTGGCAGCGTGGGTGAGACCTTTTGCATTCACTACTCCTTGTTATCTAAAAACCAATATAATAGAGAAACACAGATGCTCATTACTAGTAGCTGTGCCATCTTAATGCTTCCTATAATGGTATTTTCAGCTCATAATAGATGGTGGATGATCTGTGCTGAATAGTAAATGTGGTGCTTGATTTTTCTCTCACTTACTTCAGCAAAATCAGTGGAGTGTCTCTCCAGTTTGCAACAGTGGGAAAGAGGGAAGAGAATCCAGTTCCCTCAGTAGCTTTCCAGAGCCTGGTTGCTGTGATGCCTCACTCACTGCCAGTAGCAGAGGGGTTATTTCAGAGAGAAGGCAGAACGCTCTGCCTTTCTGGACCTGAGACACTGATAGAAGGAGTTATGTTTTTCAGGGTGAACAAGACTTGTGATTCTAGAGGAAGGACAAAAGAGTGAAGAGGAGAGGGGAAAGCAAAGTGGAAAGGGGAATCTAATCATTCTGCTTGAACTGCCAGTAGAAATGTTACTGATGTGCAGCATGGAGAGGAAGAAAAATGAACACAAAAGAGCTTAGCCAATATAGGCTAGTGTTCAGTCTTGTTGGGTAGTGCCTTGCAAGAGTTTTTCAACATACTGAGTTTTAATTGAAATTAGAAGTGGCTGCATGTCATTATGTACTGTCACATAGCTGGATGTGTAGTTGTGCCCACATCTGCCCGCATCTTTAAGAATATATTTTGTGGGCGGAAATGCAGATGGAAAATTTATAAGAGATGCATAACCCAGTAAATCATTTGCCCAAAACTGGAGACTGTGCAAACAGATGCCTCACTGGTTGGGATGGGGACTACATGTACTACTCTGTGGGCAAAAATTTCCTGTGTGATCAGTTCTAGCAAGTATCAGACATGACTTGAAGTTATTTGCTTTTTGTGGAAAAGGGTAGTTACATTAATGAGGTTTAAGTGTGTCTTAAACTTTTTCTGAAATCAACAATGTGAATGCAAAGGAAATATCACTTCTCTAGTCCCAAACTGTCCCCAGCTACCCAAGCTTCTCTTGTGCCTATAGCTGATCACCTAGAATGGTCACGCTTTCACAGAATCATAGAATATCCCAGGCTGGAAGGGACCCACAAGGATTGACTCCACATTGAGTCAAACTCAGTGGATTGTCTATTGTCTGTGATTCCGAAACATTGGTTCTTTGCTGTGCAGGTTATTAACTCCTTTCCTTCACTCAGTCGCAGACAGAAAGATGGTGAGGACACAAATTAAATGTCAAGTAGGGCATAATAGTTACAAAGCAAAAAGTGTTCAGCATGATTGGAGCATCTTCAGGGCCAGTATTGAGGACTTGGTGATTGGAGTGCACATCTCTTGTGTTAGAAACAGCCTCATTCATCACTATGTACATTTTCAATTGCAGTCCGAAGGTTCAAATACCCTCAGTACCACCCAGCAGCCAGTTCCAGAACTATAACTGTTTTTTCATCTCCCACCACTGCCAAAAACTTTTTCTCAGAAACGTCCAAACAATAGCTGAGTGAAGCTAAAAAAAAAAAAAACCACCTTAAAAAAAAAAAAAAGCTCTCCAAATAAAGCCATCATCTACTCTTTAAAACAGAAAAGATCCCAGCAGCAAAAATTGTTTATGCCTAGTGCACATAAACTCCTTGCCCAAGGTAGATTCCCTCACCCTGAGTGCTTCGTAAGTCACAGCCAGCCCAATGATACCCGTGTTTCTCTCATTAGCAGACATTCATTTCCAGCCACAACCACATGCACTCTCCCCTTTTTCCTATCTACATAAGAACCTCAAGGTTTGGAGTTTGGTTACTGGCCTGACTGGAGCCAGACAAATAGGCATTTCTTAATTAATTTCTTCCCCATTGTTTCCTCAAGGACTTCTGGAATTTCCTCAAGTCATATTTCATCACTGTTATTGTCTGGTTTCCTGCTCATGCCGCCTAACTGTCTCCCGTGCCTTAACCCTAAACACCTAGAGCAAATGTGAAGTGAGTAGACTGCGGTGCACAGCACTTTCAAAGCAGTAACATAGAGTAGTTCCTGTTAAATGTAAGGATCTGTTATGTCTTTTGGGAAAGTGAGGGATGACTGTAGTGTGAGGAGTTAGAGAATGATTCACAACGATTCGTGAGGTGAAGCAAATGTACTGCTACAGCTGAAGAAAAGCTGTCCCATCATCAGGGAGAACTTATTTCTCGCTTTTTGGCAATTTGTTCTTGAAAGCACAAGTTACCAATGCAGTTTCATGGGTTACCATTTACTTCTTAACAAAGTCAGGAACTTCCAGTCTGACCCTACCTAAGAGGTCTCCACTGCATGTATGCAGCGTTGTGTGCTGCATGTTGAATACGTTACACGCATTTTGTTTCATGTTTGATCTAATCTGGTTCCCCAGAGTTCAGGACGCAGGCATTCCTTTCTGACTCATCTGCAAAGTTTGGATGTAAAGTCACACTTTGAAAACATACTTCCTGCAATTCAAGTAGTATCAGGCAACATGAAACCTGGCCACAGCTTACGTGCAAAAACTCAACTTCATAGTCTTCCAGATAAGAGGCTGTTTAGATTAAAGGTTTTCTTTTGAGATGTTCTAACATGTTTAGGGCAATTCTAGTTGCTACAGAAATTTCTGATTTTAAGGCACCTCAGTTCTCATAATTTAACAGTAAAGTTGTGTAATAGTTGTGTAATTGTGTAATTAGAACATTATTATTCTGCCCAACTTCAAACTCAAAAAACACAGCAATTGCTTGCATGTTTTGATCGCACCTTGCCTATTGAAAGGGGGCTGCCAAGCCAGCTGACCCTCTTCAGAAGGGGCTGCCCTTTTCTGATAGTCCTGCATGCCCTTTGCTTCTGGCTTTTGTACACACAGGGAACTGCTTGCCATGGCATATGATGAGAGCTACAAACACAGTGAGACTCTGAGAAGAAGCTCTGTTTTTAATGTTGAAGGCTGTTTATTGTTATTATGGGTGAAGATGGGATCTTCCTGGGTGTGAGACTGTCCTGTGGGGATCAAATTAGCTCTGTTTGTCTGGTGATGCTCTTTGCACCTTTCTCTGAGTGTCATCTTCCACTGGGCAGACCTCAGTGTGGTCTACTGGAGCAAATCTTACCCTGTGCTTTAGCCAGGCAGCTGTTTAAAGACCCTGGCAGAAGGAGTTCCTACGGCATCAATGAAGAAACATGCTGAATCTTCAGCGTATCATAGGCCAAAGAGCTTATATCATAAAGAATCTTTATAGACTTTATACGAAGAATCTTTATATAAAGATTATAAAGATTATATCTTATTCTTTATATAAAGAATCTTTAAAGATTCTCTAAAGAGACTCATCCATTGGTTCAAGACGGAAAAGGCTATGAGCATAATGACAAAATGATACAGTACTTTGTCCTTACGCAGCTAAAAACATTCCGAGGCTGTAGAACTACTCAGTCCTGTGTATTTAGGAGATAGGTAGTTTTATCTTCAAATTCATCGGGAGGGAAAAACATTGTGGATTTGCTTGCTTTCAAAATGCAGTGATTTCTCTTTGGTCCATCTCAGAGGCTGGCAAAAAATCGCAGCAATTCACTCTGAATTGCTTATAGGCAGCCTTTTCATACACATTTTTTTTTTGTTGTTGTTTAAATTTGAAAACCATGCAGGTTAATTGAAATGCTGTCCTTAACAAGCACACATTTGCTGAGGACACTGTTGCATAGACTAGCATCTGAAACTGGAAAAAATAAATAAATAAATACATACCTCTCTGAGAGGGGAACTCAACTTCTATCTTTCTTAACTACAGAACATGTCTACATTATTAGTATGGTTGGGCTATTGTAAATTTCATTTATGCCATCAGTGTGTCCTGCAAAAATAAGTAAAGATTATAAGCTCCAAGTCACGCATATAAATAAAGTTGATGAAATTCAGTCTGACGAAAGACAAAGCATGGAAAGTTTCAGACTGCACAAAAATGAAGGCTATCAAAATTACAAACAGCACAGAGACAGGGATTTTATGTTATAGGATGTGTTGGAAAGCTTTAATATACCCCTAGTGCATCACAACAATATACCACGAACAGTGGCCATAGGCAGCAGCGTGGGGGACTCATAAATTAGAAGTAGCTTTCATACCCCCTATTTAAATCAAGGGGAGTGTTCATGAAGTGAATTACTTTTCATCCTGAGCATGGCTGGCAGAGTGTGTGATTTAGCCCGTGTGATTTAGTGTGGGGAGCTGTGTACACATTTTGTCAGGGTGATTTCTCCCTCATCATTAAATGTGGTGCGCAGAGGCTGGCAAAGCGGTGTCTGGTTTAAACATCCACACAGAGAGTGTAGAGGTAAATGACTGAATGGAGCTAAGGCCCCACAATATTGCTGTTGTTCTGGGTTTAAATGAAGAGCAGGCAGCACTGAGGCAGAGCACTGTTGCAAGAGGAGCTCGTGGAAGAATTACTTCTTTGAAGTATAATTATCTACGTGACTCTCCCTCTCTTCAGAGAGCGGTAATTTGCTGCCGGGTTGTTCCTGCGGCAGTCAGGGTTGTCGTGCAGACAGATACTCATTTTAGCTGTGGACCAGCTTTGAAAGTTTTTTTCCTGCCTTTTCCCTTCAGCACCCCTGCACCATCCACACCCTCCCCTTGCTATCCAGTTGGCTGTCCCCGCATCTGTGCTAGGTCAACTACTTGCAGGTCGTGTTTAAAGCTTTCCATAATTAAAAATTAGAAAGGATTGTTCTAAACTGAACTTTTGTGTTGTCTGGCTTCCAGGACAGCCCCCAAAGCACTTGAACTAGCTCAGCTGAGACAGGAATCTGGGACGTGAGTAAGCAGGGAGAGGAGAGAGATGAAGAAGGGAGAGCAGTTCCTTCAGCTGGCTTTGCCTCCAGAATTGGTATCCTATGAGAAACTGGCCTTGAAAAGTTCTTTTGTGCAGGATCTTGCAAAATGGGTGCTGTTTATAGGGGTGATTAAATGAAAGCCATTGAGAGAGAGAGTCCCTTTGCAAACAACTTTGCTTCTGGAGACATAGCTCCACTGAGCTTTTGAAACTGCTCTTCTGCTAATTTCTACAAGGCAGCAGGTGTACCTCTGCCCACAGATGGGCCCGTGCAAGTGTTGCCTCTCTGCTGCCAGCAAACCCAACCAGAGATCTCCACCTCTCTACTGCTGAGGGTTTTCTTGTTCCCAGCACAACATGCTCATTGCTTCAAATAAAACTTAAGGCATATGATCTACCTACTCCTGTGTGCGTATAGCCCATATCAATGTTAGCAGAAGGAACTGAATTGGTCATATATACAATTTAGTCTAATGTTAAGAAAAGGTAAATGAATTAAGCATTAGAAATCTGATACCAAGATATCAAGACTTGTCACAGTGCTGTGGTTTAACCTGGCAGGCGGCTAAGCACCACACAGCTCGCTCTCCCCCAGTGGTCTGTGAGAGTGAATCAGAAAAAAAGATAAAATTCATGTCTTGAGATAAAGACAAATTAATGGGACAGAAAAAGAAAGGAAAATTAATAATAATAATAAAGAATATACAAAACAGGTGATGCACAATATAATTGCTCACCACCCACTGACTGATGCCCAGCCTGTCCCTGAGCAGCAGCTGCACTCCACCACAACCAACTCCCACAGTTTTATTGTTCAGCGTGATGCCACATGGTGTGGGATGTCCCTTTGGTCATTTGGGGCCAGCTGTGTCCCCTCCAGCTCCTGGGGCACCCCGAGCCCCTCGCTGGCAGGGCAGCATGAGGAGCTGGGAAGTCCTTGGCTCTGGGTGAGCGCTGCTCTGCAACAACTGAAACATCCGTGTGTTACCAGCATTATTCTCATCCTAAATCCAAAATACAGCACCATACCAAGTGCTAGGAGGAAAATGAACTTTATCCCAGCTGAAACGAGGACACACAGTTTCCCTGACAAGTCTATCATAAAGCCTGTGTATATTGTTTTCTATTAACATACAATTACAACAGTTTTATCTAGTTCAGACACCTGCTCTTAAAGTGTCATGTTAAGGGCACTACAGAAGCTAACCACAGAGCAGAAAGAAGAAAATCAGGATCCAAAACAAACAAACAAAACAAAAACAAAAACAAAAAAAGAGAGAGAGAAGAAATAATGAAACTAGACATGAGAATTGCCAAAGAACAAGAACAATTTTTTTCAGAGTGAAGGAGAAAGAGCTATATAATGCATCAAATATATGTATACGGTATAATATATATACTTATATAATATATATATGCTATATATAATATGTATATAATGCTACTGATCTCATAAGAGAAAAACACACAGTATAAATATTATTATGTGGTACATACAATCTCACCTTTTTCTTTTTTTTTTTTTTAGAAGGAAGTACACTGCGGTGAATTTGATACATATTTAATTTTGTCATTGAAGTTTAATGTGAAGTCTGCTGATACATATACCTGGCATTGTTCCTAGCCAAGTGCATTATACAATGTGTGAGCAGTAATCTCATCTGGCTTTATGTGCGTGTTCAGTAAATCAAGCCAAAACAACTTAGAAGGACTGTGTATTAGGTTTGGAGACGAGTTAGGACATGCTACTTTATTTACGGGGTAACAAAAAGCCTTAAAGGAATGGAATTGCTGAATTGCCTTAAGACTGTACAGTAAACACTCCTTGGATATACTGGGAGATTTACCTATTTGAAGAGCATGAGTGAAAATAACTAAAGAATAACTGAAGAATGTCTGTTACTGCCTTTAACCTAAGATCCATCCCTCTCGATCACCTTTCCTTTGGCAGTAGCCAGGAGCTAGTCAGAAACAGTGTAAGCGCAAACACAGAAGGATCCTTCCTCTACTGTATACTTTGTTTATTCTCAAACAACAGATTTATAGTTCTTCTTTGTGGCCTTTAGCACTTGAGTTACAATTACTTATGAATGGTCAGTCTAATCTCACTGTCTCTGTTCATTCCCAATGCTATAAAGCCTAAATATATAACCCTTTGGGTTTCTAATTTTCGGACTAAAAGACTGGAGTATTTGAATCACAGAATCATAGAATCATAGAACCATTACAGTTGGAAAAGACTTCCAAGATCATCTGGTCCAACTATCCCCCTGCCACCAATGTCACCCACTAAACCATGTCCCTCGGCACCACGTCCAACCTTACCTTGAACACCCCCAGGGACGGTGACTCCACCGCCTCCCTGGGCAACCCGTCCCAATGCCTGACTGCTCTTCCTGAGAAGAAATGTCTCCTCGTTTCCAACCTGAACACAGGTTGCCTCCCCTGGCACAACCTGAGGCCATTCCCTCTAGTCCTATCACTACTTACCTCAAAGAAGAGGCCGACCTTTTCAGACCCTTTCAGGCAGTTGTAGAGAGAAATAAGGTCTCCCCTGAGCCTCCTCTTCTGCAGACTAAACAACCCCAGTTCCCTCAGCCGCTTCTCACAGGACTTGTGCTCCAGGCCCTTCATCAGCTTCATAGCCCTTCTCTGGGTACGCTCCAGGGCCTCGATGTCCTTCTTATACTGAGGGGACTAAAACTGAACACAGTACTTGAGGTGTGGTCTCACCAGAGCAGAGTACAGGGGAACGATCATCTCCCTGCTCCTGCTGGCTACACTATTCCTGATACAAGCCAGGATGTCATTGGCCTTCTTGGCCACCTGGGCACACTGCTGGCTCACGTTCAGGTAGGCATCAGTCAGCACTCCCAGATCCTTTTCCTCTGCACAGCTTTCCAGCCACTCTGCCCCAAGCCTGCAGAGCTGTATGGGGTTGTTGAGAACAAAGTGCAGGACCCGGCACTTAGCCATGTTGGACCTCATCCCATTGGCCTCTGCCCATCAATCCAACCTCTCCAGGTCCCTCTGCAGGGCCTTCCTACCCTCCAGCAGATTGACACTTCCCCCCAGCTTCGTGTCATCTGCAAACTTACTGGGGGTGCACTCAATTTCCTCAACCAAATCATCAATAAAGATATTAAAGAGGATGGGCCCCAACACTGACCCCTGGGGAACACTGCTGGTAACTGGTTGCCAGCTGGATTTCATTCCGTTCACCACCACTCTTTGGGCCCAGCCAAGCTTTCTGCTTGTATGTTGACCACCAGGGAACTGTACAAAGTGACTCCAAGATCTCCTCTTGATGGCAATAGCTACTTTAGAACACATGATAGCATATGTCTGTATTCCTATATGACTTACCTTAAATCTATCAGCACTGAATTGTGTCTGCCTTTTAAAGTCCAGCCAGTTTCATGGGTGGCTACTGAATTCCATGCACTCAGCTTTAGTTTGAGCTATCACTGTTAATTCTGTATCATCAATAAACATTTGAATTTTCTTACCTCCTAAATAAAGAGTACACACAAGATCAAGTATATTCAGTCAGCTCTGAGTGGTGAAAATGTGGTGGATAACATTCAGCAGAAACACTCCTGCAAAATATCTGAGGACTATTTTTTTGCTTCAAGCTTCTGCCTCAGTATCTTGCTCCAGCAACAATGATTGAAAAGTAGGTTTTCTGAATCTCTTGGTTTTCTCCAGAAGATCACTTGCAGTGCGTTTATCCCTATTTGCTGTAAGCAAGATAGTAATGCTTGTTTTCTGCTTGAATTACATCTTGTCTTCCTCATTGAATGCTTTGTGCCATGGTCTTGATTCTCACTTTAGTAGGAGCTAGATTAAAAAGACCCTGGAAATGGTCAATCAGGTTAGAAATCTTTCATTAGATTAGATTACTGGTATTGTAACAGGTTCCATGTCATGATTATCACCCCTATAAGAAGACATTGTAAATAACATGTTTATATTTAAAGGGAATGAGGACAGAACTAGGACAGATATGAGCAACTTCTCTAGCAATTTTATACCTTTTTTCTAGAAAAAAGGTATAAAATTGCTAGAGAGTATATATATATATTTTTTTTTTCTGAAAAGTGTTTTTTCAAGAGCTATTATTCCTTGTAAATCCTCTTTGCTAGCACTTGAGTGCAAACTGTTAGCATGGGAGACTGACTTCAAAGTGGAGTGGGTATTGCAAAAATATCTTCAAACATTATTTCCCTATAGAAGTCAAGGATTTCATTGACCCTGCTCCATTCTAGAAAAAGGAAGAGCTTTCACATTTGTGGGTAAAGGAGTAGTGGCTGCAGCAATGGGGAAATTACTGCTAAAGGAAAATATGAAGTCCTAAGGAGAAGCTGAAGTCCATCCCATTCCAAGCACAACACCCAAGACCATGCAGTGCTTTGCTTGCTCCTTATGATCAAAATTGCAGTATTCCTTTCACGAACAATTTGGGAACTGAAAACTGAAGCCTTTCACTAAGCTTTTTTCTAAGCAGAATGTCAAGTCTAAAACTAGAATAGTACTTGTTTGGATAAGGGCCACGTTTTAAAATGTGGTACAAAGAACATAGAATTTTGCAACAAAAATAATAATTATTATAGAAGTCTCATTGTAGAGCCTCCTAGGCAGTCTTCAACCACTTATTACCTAAGCTGTCTTCAGCAGTTAGTGGTCCATGTGGCTAACCTCTGCTGTATGTACTCTCTCTCATTCCTCTCCAGCAGCAATGTAGATGGTGGTGTTTGGTTTCAGTACAGTTTTGCTTCTAGGTACTGCAGAAACAAAATGCGTCTATTTCTGTATCTGTAGATACTGCTGGGCATCGCTTGGAGGAAGCTGTTCAATGATGTTAGCTTTGATGTTGCCAAAAGCAAAAGACATGGGGGCTTGTGATTGCCCTAGGTTCCTGTGGAAGTACACTGGGTCTGGAAGGCAGTCCCCGGGGGTGGATCCTGCAACCTCACATGAGGCTTTGCCTCCTACCCTGCAAGGAAGTATGTCGAGACGTGCATTTCTTTGCTTTTTCCCATTTCATCAACGGTAGAGTTCAGAACAGAGCTTCCTCAAGTCCCTGCCTTCAGCCAGAAAACTACTGTAGGAAATTTGCACCATCCTGGAGGAAAATAAAACATTCTAAATTTTTTGTATAAACTGCTATGTCCAGGCTATTCTACTGAGACCAGCAGAGAAATTGTCTGAAGCACCAGTTACTAAACACTTGTGAAAGCTACAACTAGCAAATAAGGAATAATTATAACACCATTCATTGCAATCTAGCAAGTCTCTGTGAAGCTTTCCAAGTGAAGGGAAAAGAGGCCAGGGGGAGTACCAGCAGGGAAGAATAAAGAGCTGTGCTGGAGCATAATTAAATCTGAACCAAAAAGGTCATAAGATACTTTATCAGCTTTCATGCTGAATCCTAACACACCCAGAATGTTACCAATTCACTGTCATTGTCCTCAAATTAGGAATAAACTGTCTGAAATCAAAACCCTGTGGTGCAGAGAAAGACAAATTTGAATCTCCTCTTTCATTTTTGTTCATCTCCATTAATTTGCCACTTGTTAATAACAAGTGAAGAACAATCAATCTAAATAGAGTTCCAGCTACTGGCTCCCGTAAAGCAAGAGGGAAGGAGATTAAATCATTATTATGAACCTACATGGGGAATTTTATACATGGAGGGTAGGAGATGCAGGAAGGGAAAGTTTATTAGAACTGTGTCAGGAAGTAATTTTTATTTTACAGCTTCTACATTTGATGAAGCTTTGAATGATTCCAGATCCAATTTCCTCTTTGAAACTGGGCAAATGAACTTCAAGAAATATACCATCAACATCACTATCATCACACCATCAAAATAACAAAGAACTATATTTAACACCTCTGTAGCTACTTCAATTTTTGTCTTTTAGGGAGAGGGGGACAGTTAGAGGAATTGACTGAAAATATTCTGCCTATACGTAGCACTTATGCATTTCCTATTCTCAAATAGGCAAATGATTATCAAGGAATGCGTCTTACCCATGGCAAAACAAATGCAGGTCTTGTGAAGACAGACCTAGTTTTAGGCCTCAATGTTTCCAGGTCAGGCTCAGCTCCTTGATTTTAGGAACAGGAGATTGATCTGCTTCTTTGGGCTATACATATAATAAAGTGCCTCCTCAAATTGGAAACAACCTTTGCTCCACAATTTTTGTAGCCAAGGAGGCAATTTTCCTCTACAAATAATCAGTGTTTGGTCAGTTTATCGATCAGATATTGTATTTCTTGAAACTCAGAGAGAATGAGATTTACAGCTCTGTTCCTAGGAGCTGCCACACCATGCATCACTGGTGCCTAACTTAGTAAAAAGACCATTTTTGTTCTATGTATATTCAGTAAAACTTGTTCCTGTCAACTTGCCATACTCTTCCTCCTGTTAGATACTCATTTCTGCTAACGGACTTACACTCTAGGGCATTGGGTAAAAGGCCAAATCAGCAACTGAAATAAAACAGATTTATTCCATTCAAGTCAACAGAAATATGCAACTTCATCTCATCTGGGGAATTGGGCTCAGTGATGAGCTGGATGACAGATAAATTTTGCAGCTACTGAACTGTTTACTTAAGTAATTACTTCTCTCTTCTTTTCATTCCAATACGTATCTTATTACTTAAAGCATACCAACATCTCACTACCCCCGGGATACTGTTAACATATATGCAATGCATTGCAGTCCTTATTGCTAAAAAGAACCTTTCTAGGATTCATTTACAGAAGCAGGGTACAGGTAAGAAAAAAAAATATTAATTTCTGTATAAGCAGTTTTCAAATTGTATTAGCCATTCTCATCCCTTTCCATCAAGACTCCAGTTTGCCTCCAACTCCATAAGCACAGCTCAGCGCTTAGCATTCTCCTCCACAATGCAGTCTTAAATTAGGAAAACTCCAAAAAAAGCCTGTATTTTTTATACTTTAAATTTTCTGCAGGTAGCCAGTAGAATTCCAGGAGTTTTCGAGCCCCTGTGCTCTTGGCAAAGTTTTTCTTTCTCATGATACGGGACAAAAATTGTCTGGTCAAATCTGCCCACACCTGCTGGTGACATACAGCTAGAAGGGTAAGTCCATTTGCCTTCCTTGCGAGTCATGCCCTGCTCCTGGATGCTCTGGGGCAGTAATAGGCATCAAAGGTGAAAAGCACTGTTTCACATGAAAAACAGCAAGTTGTAAAACAGGGAATTAGCCACTTGCACCCACAAGACTGTTGAGTTTTCTGGTGGTGTGGCACATAAAATACTTCTTCAGGCATCGTCCACATAGAAAAAATATATTTAGTTCAAATATATGAAGTAGTGGAATATCCATACCACTGTAAGATTTAAATTCTGGTAGGCTGATTTACAGATATTGTAGTGGTTACAGGATTGATCAGAAAAACTAGCAATGTTAGATACTTCTATTTTAGGGCGCTACCTAAATTAAAAGAAAATACTATATATCTATATCATCTAGTAGTCTAGATGTTCACTGGTGAGCTGAGCAGACCTGCTTCACAATCTGGGCTTGACTACCCTATGTAAAGTACGAACGCATAAAAAGGAGAAACTGATAAAAGGCCCATTGCAGAGCAACCTCTGGGCAGCTGAAGCGGTCAGGTATGCACAAAAGAGTAGAAGGTAGATAGTGTTACCCCTTTAGAAAAAGCAGGGACTTGAATTTTGGACTTCCACCTGCTCTCTCAGGGCCCTTGAACTCCAGTTTTGAATGAAAGGTCCCCTTGCCACTTCAGATCTAGAAAGACTTGGCTTAAATGCCTCAAAAGAACAGAATTAAAATTCGCTTACTCTTCAGGGCATATCCCACTGATACGTGTAGGTAGTACCCTGGCCAAGGCACTCACTTTTGTGAATCCCATTCTTACAGACCTAAATTTAGGGAGCTACGTCTTACACCGGCAGGTAGTAACAGGACAAGGGGGAATAGTTTTAAACTGAAAGATGGTAGATTTAGATTAGATATAAGAAATTCTTCACTCAGAGGGTGGTGAGGCACTGGCACAGGTTTCCCAGAGAAGCTGTGGATGCCCCATCCCTGGAGGTGTTCAAGGCCAGGCTGGATGGGGCTTTGGGCAGCCTGGTCTGGTGGGAGGTGTCCCTGCCCAAGGCATGGGGGTTGGAACTGGGTGGTCTTTAAGGTCCCTTCCAACCCAAACCACTCTGTGATTCTATGATTTCCTCTCCTGAAGGGAGTCTGCACCCTAAGGCTAGTCTGCGTGTCCGAACTCTATTAACCTAATGAAAGATATTCATTCAAATATTCATTCAAATATCAAAGATATTCATTCAAATATTTTCATGGTCTTGAATGACAATGAGAACATATGGCAATTCTTTATTCCCTCTAAAATAGAGGGGTCGTGTCCCATTAAATGTTTGGGACTCTTTGGTGGCAGTTCTCCCTGTCAAACATTCAATCATATTGTTAAAAGAAAGCAAATTTTCGATAAAACAGAGGCTCTTCTTGGTGACAAACAAACTCCTTAAATACGAAATGCTCAAACCCCAGTAAATGCTGTTGTTGAATTAAAGGAGCTGTGGGGCAGCATAATCAACATAAAGTTGACAAGTTGACTAGTTCCTAAATTTTGCCAAAGAAAGCAGGATAGATTTCAGCAAAGCATGTGAAATGCCAGTTTGCACCTCTGTCAAAGAAGCTGAATGACTGAAATGTCACATATCTCAGGCAGGGAAAGATGAGAAGAGATAGCTATGAATCTGTGCTATCAAAGAAAAAAAAACATAGCAAACATTATAATGGGGACCTTTTCTAGATGGAAATATGAAATCAGTTTTGTTTGTTTGTGGGTTTTTTTTTTCGAGAGATCTACTTCTCAATCTTGTTGGACAGGACAATTTGTCTAATGTGCCTCAGCCTATTTCTGCTGTGCTGGGCCAGAAGAACATCCTGAGGTGAGGGACTTTCAGAGACTGTAATTAAAAGTAAAGGAATCTTAACAGAATAAAGAATATTTTTTTTGTAGCTAAGCCTGAAGTGACACCAGTAATCATACGGCACCTCAGACATACTGAGAAGTGAGCGAGGCATGTTTCTAAGTGACTCAGGAAATACCATCCAAAGCAACAAAATTGGCTGGTGTACTTAACTGCAGGTCCAGTGACCGGCAGCAACTTTTGTGTAGCCTGCACTGATTAAGAAGTGATCCTGTTTACACTTATCAGGACATTTACTCATATCCATATTCCTGGTTTCCAGACATTATAACTATAAAAGAATATCCAACGGGGTTCTTGAACTCTCTTCAGCATCCTTCAAGTACAGAAGTACAAAGCACTAAAAACTGACGCTTTGACAATGATTCCATGAATACTGGTACCACACCTATATGCTGATGGATCAGCCAGCAGTACAGATTTGATCTGCATCAGTCATTGCCATGCAGTCATGCCAGCTGTGGGATTAGACATAACACAAATCCAGCTTGGTGCAGAGAGGTGCAGATATGACCAGGAATGATGCAGAGAAAAAAATTGATGTGGCCTAAAATCTGCTGAAAAAAAAAAATAAATTAAAAAAAAAAAAAAAACTAACTGAATCCCTTTGCAGAAATTTGAGCCAACATCATGAATTCATACTGTTTGAGCACTTTGTTCTATTTGGCCACAGTTTGTAATCCAACAGCAATGGTTCTACAGAGAGACACCCTTCATCACCACCTCACAGCCCGAGCAAAGCTACAAGGATAATGATGCGAGGTGAAAGAGGTTCAATTAAACCTTTGCAGCATCACGGAGTTAATATAGTTTCACAACTGATGGGATGGAAAGAAGCAGAGGAAGGGTGATCATCAGCTGCAGAAGGATAACCATTATTTAAATCCTGGCAGGGCTTTTAGAAGCAAGCATGGGTAGTCTTTAACATTTTTATTTTTATTTTTAAATCTCCTTTGCCTCTGCTTTCCTAATGTTCACAAGGTACTGAAGCTGGAATGTTAACATATGAGAGGTTGCCCTTAGAGTAGTTTTTGCCCTAAGCATATGTAACTACCAGAAATGTGACAGCACGATAGTTTCCCCAGTCCTGGTTTGCTGACTCCAGACGTTCAGACGGATCAGGTCATTTATCTTCATTCAATCGCTGAAATTTGTTTCTGGCCATATAGTTATGTGGAAAGATTTTAATGGCTGCCGTCGAGGATGCTGACCCAAAACCAAACGCAGACCTCAGTGGAACTGATGAGTTTGCCATGCACATCTTTCAGACTCAAGCAATTAAACCTTCTTCTGAAGTGAAGCAGCCACAGACAAAGAATCTGCTCCTGGAGACACTGAACTGCAGGCACAGCCTGAGGAAACCTAACCACAGCCAAGTCCCTGACTGCAGGTGCAGGCGCTGGGCTCCTGACTGCAGGATGTGTGCACTGGAGGAGGGAAGCCACGGCACCATAGCCAGACTGAGAAATGGGACAGCGTTTATTGAACCAAGAACTCCCTGGAGAGACAAGCCTGAGGATTTGGGAGCAAGGGATTTCATGCTGTTGTTCATTTCCATGGTGCTTCTTTTGTTTTGTTTTGTTTTGTTTTGTTTTTTAGAAATAAGATAACACTGAGAATTTACATCACTTCCCAAGTCAATTCATCTTCCTAATAAAAACAAGCCTGCAAGACTTGAATATTGACCAGTGGCTCAGGCTCCATTTTAGTCAGCTATAGCAATTCCCGTCTTTTGCTTTATGAGAAAATAGGACGTCTGCAAATTCCCATGTATCTTAGATTATCAGCAAATTCAAAAAGCTGTGTGTTTCTGTGTGAGGAAACCCATGCCCAGAGAACGATTTGTGTTTTAATAAAAAGCAGAAGCTAAATCATAAATTGGATGCTATGTGCTGCTGGTGTTTGAACAGATGATCAAATAAAATTTATGAAAAATTCAAAGTATTTCAAGTGCATTTAAAGATCAGGCAGGATTACAGCAATAACAGTCTGCTTCTGGCCATTTGCTACACAGCCACGACTGCTGCTGCTGCCTAGGTCTTACTCCTACATGAATAGAGATTTGCCCTAAGGAAAAAAGGCTAATAATGTACATTAAATCTCTCCCTGTGAGTACTTTCCTGCATGCTTTTTAGAAAGTTATTCCCTGTGGAATTCTGCTCATTCCAGACAGACAGGATCCTACAAATGCACTTGAAAAAACTTCCTTATGCTCTGGTGGTATTGTTATTGGGTGACACGGGGCAAGTTATTCAAGGACAATTCACAGGTGTCAAAGAAGAGTGGAAATGTTTGCAGGACTCCACCTTGCATTTCCACACAGACAGATAAGCTGTCATCTTTAACTTTGAATTGTACCATTTTTACCACAGTTTACCTTTAAAAAATGCTGCTCATGTATACAGAATTATAAAGAAAAGCATCTGCACAATACAAAACAAAGAGAAATAAAGGCGTTTAACCCAAATAAGCATAAGAAAAGATTCTCAAGACAGAACAAAACAGCACTTGCAGAGAAATTAGAGAAATTCATTTGACTTTCCCATTTTCTTCTTATCACAACAGCAGTAGTTCAGTGTGTTTTTATTCCCTCAGTGGTGCCCATCCTTGTCAGGAGTCCCCAGTACTGCTTTCTCAGGAAGGGTTAACCTCTATTTCCTTCACACAAACATCTTTATAGGGTTATCTCCAGCCTTGCTGACAGTACTCCTATTCAGAATCTGCCTTACAAGATCTTCAGCAAAAAAGACATTTTCCATTTTTTCTCTCATATCCTCTGAAAGATGCTGACAGGTATACAAGGAAACACCGCGTCTCTCCTTGCTCCAGGACACTATTACTATACAATAAGTATTAGTTTTTGCTTACCCAGCCTATTCTGCTCTGCACTCACTGTACTATTTCTCCCGTCATTCAGGACTTGAGGCTCTGATAGTTTTTCTTTTTAAACGAGTATGTACACAGTCAAGTAATAACTGCTCTGTGCGATTCCTAAGCCCTGAGCACTATCTCACCCCTTCTCGTCATGCTGGAGGAGGATGCAGAATCGGGGCGTAAGGCGCTGCCTGCAACTCCTTTTTGTCACAATCATACCAGGGAGCCAAGGGGCACCCGAGCAAAATTACTTATTGCCAGATATGCACCAGGCCACTAATTTGGGATTCTTCCCTGTTTTCAGTTAAACTTGCAGAAAAACTGAGCACTTGCTCTCACAAGCAAGTCAAGGGAAGATGTTTTGACTACCCTCAGTCACACAGAACATTTCACTTTGTTTAATGAAAATCAGAGGAAGTTTTATTTGAAATATTCTTGTACCTGTAAAACTGGGGTAACAATTTGTCTTCACATTGCAGATATTTCATGGAAATTAATGATCTGAGTAATTAATGTTTGTGCAGTATTCAGATACTACACTTATGCAGAGATGAATTAATAATTCTGTCCTCAGATCAGGGTCTGACTCACGTTCAGCAAGAACCGAGGAGCTGGGAAATGTGTCTTTGAGCAACTGTCAGAGTTGGTGGGAACGTGTTGTCTTATGCAGAGGCTCACATTGTACTGATCAGCTGGAATTTGGTCCTCTTTCAGAGGTTTTGGCTCTGAGTTACTTCCCAACAGCAAAAAAAAAATCTGAAAAAGGCTACCCACTGAGTGTGGGGGATCATGGAAAATATTGACGAGCTGATCATTAACAGAGTACAGCCTGTCCTGTGGAGATGAAATTCTGGGGAAGAAAAGTCTAAAACATATTAGTAAAGATTTGATTATTTGCACAAGGTGAGTGAATTAAGATTTCCCAAATCAGATTAAAATCTAGCATTTTTTAATGCTTGGACGCATGCCCTTGCAAGCTTCTGTGTTTTTGTTGTTGTTCTTGTTGTTGTTGTAGTTGTTGCTTTGTGTGTGTGTGTGTATTTTTAAAATTATTATGTTTTAATGTTGAATTTTTTGTGTAACATATATTTGATCATCTTCCATGCAGCCTTGTCCAACACCATCATCTCACGAAACACAATTTTCCTGATTAGCGTCTTCCTTTTAAGCACGTCTCTTCCCCAAATGTGACATCTGGAAGAGCCATTATTTCTAGACTCAGAATCATCAAAGATGCTAGACAGCTGCCCAAGACAGAGCACATTAGCCTAGCAATACTAATCATGCCAAAAGAAAGGAGATTAGAGACACACGCATTTCTACCAGCATTGTGAAACAGATTTTCTGTCCCGTGCACTGACACTCATAGCAGACAGTCAGAAGCTGTTTCTTAGAAGCATTATCCTCATTTCATCATTTTCAAAATGAACTATTTCCTCTCCAAAAAGCTGATATGCTCTGCTTCAATGTTTTTCAAGTTTAAGCTTTGTGAGATTTTGTTTTGAAACAGTCTTTTTTATGTGGGTAATGTAAAACAATGAAACAATGAAACAAACAACAAAAAAAAGGCACAGAGATCAAAAGCGGGTTAAATATTTCCTTTTGGGTAATGAAAACTTTTCAACTTGACCACCAAATTTGTCAAAATTGAAAGGTTTGTTTTGTCTGACTTTTCCCTTTATTTTCAGTTTGTCTGTATTGCTGCCCAGCTCTCTGCAAACTTTTGCTTGGAGGCCCCACCACTTCTGTAAGATCTAATTCAAGCTCATACATGTTTTTCCTCTTAGTTTCCATCCTTTTTGCATGAAACTGAATAGTCTGAGTGCAGCAGCGCATTGAACTCTAGCTCAAGTATCGTTCATGCTAACAACTTCTCATTTTACAGACGGTATGGGGCTATGACAGCGATCCATCAGGAGTTCTCCAACATTATCCGCATGCTTCATAGACCTCCCTTTTCCTCTCACTTGGCTCCTGCCTGCTCTGGGGCTTATCAGCATGAATGGGATGAATGCGGGGCCTCTGCTGACATGAAAAAGCAGGTATATGTCTCTTTTTCTTGACTAGTATCCAGTGCCCAGTTATTTTTGTGCGCTGTCAGTGCTGTGTTGCCCATCTGGCTGTGCATGCTCGGTGTGCAAAGTGTTTGCGTGCTTCTGAAATCAAGGTACAGGGTAAACAGCATTCACTGGGGTGTGCACTGACCCTCCTCACCCTGCTAACCTGCCCTGTGCATTACACAAAAAGGGCTTTGAAGGGAAAGCAAAACACTCATTAGTCAAATCAGCAGTACGGTGTAAAAGCACATCACATGCATACTCCTAACATGCAAATGTAGCTGTGTCTTTCCTGAAACAAAGCACGATGCTGCATGTAAATGGGGAGGATGACTGAACCTCATGCAGAGGACTGAGATTAGCCCCTTGCTTAAGGCAGTAGTGGAAGGCGCTCAGATACGGCAGTGTCAAGGCCAAGATAAGAAGCTCCAGAAAATAAAATATATCGTGTATTTTATGCAGTACCTTTTGTGTCCAGCAAATGAGATGAAAGCTTGTTCCAACAGACAGAGGAGGAGCCAAGTTTTTCAGTGTGAGTGTTAGCCATTTCAGTTAACTTTGTAGCATCAGCAGTGCTGAGTAAGCTAAATGTAGCAGACACTGATTGTGTGGAGGGAAAAGGAATGGCAAAACACCAGCAAATAACATAGAGTGATCTCATGCTTAAAGGATCTGAAGGAAATTTTCTATTCTTGTATGCCTATGCATAGAAAATAAAGCTCCCAGGATCTGACACTGAATCCAATAAATCACCAAACCTGGAACACACTGACAGGAGGCAAACTAACACAAACAGTAACCCATCAGCTCCATGGGAAATCAAGAAGGATTTCTTGTCATCCCCTTAAACCCTATAAGATTTGATTATGATGCTGTGGGTGACATTACACACCATTCATCCCCTGACTTTTATTAATCTCCCTTTTCAGTAGCTACACCAAACCGTATCCACTAGAGTCATCAGTGATTAATATAGCATCAGGTATCTACCTGATGGACAGGACATGTCTGTAAGCCCCTTCCTCTCTGATCCAAGATGTGATGAGCAGCAGGGCAATCATTCATTGTGATGTCTTCCAAAGCAGTAGAAAGATGGTTGGGCTGGGAATAGTAAATTGGCCTGTGGAGTGATCCAAGGTTCTTTAGTTAGGTTTTGATCTCTTAAAAAGTTTATCTTAAAGAAGCTTGAATGGAAAAGAAGTCTCTACCCTGTAATCTGCTTAGCAGGCAATCAGCAGGGAAACATCATTTTGCTTTAAAATATGTTTTTGACAGTGTGTAATTCCCTCTTTTCTCTAATATCCCACAACTGATGTTGTTTGAAACCCACAAGGCTCATCATAGGAAGCAGAGACTTGTCCCTGACGCTGCCAGAATTGCAGCCACAGCCATATCACTTAGAACATTAATTTCAGATGAGGTGGGAAAAGAAAGATAAAACCTCTGTTTCATCATCAAATATTTATGCTCAGGTTCCCTGAAATAAACTGTCCTTTAGTGCTACATTTGTTTGTCTGTTAGATGATACACTTTAAAAATTAAGCATATTGTCAACGTTTTTACTACATTACCTACCCCAGATTCCATCTATTATATGTTCAAAAAAAAAAATAAAAAATAGAGCAATCAGTCAGATCCATTTGGTTACTCTTGCCCTAAATTAAACCATCAACCTATCTTCCATAACAAGCTGTGTCTTACACCATAAAATATGATTAGAATTAATTTGCATTGAAGTTTGCCTGTATAAGCAATACAGAAAATGCCCCTTAAGATATGTCTTCTCTAGTAAACACTAAATGACTGATGACGTATCACAGAAGGACAATTTTATATCACAGACATTTCTAATTGACATGTAACCTTCTTAAATGCATCTCAGTTATACTTTAATGACTTTAAATATTTCACGGTTTCTTTAAATGGGACTTTTACATCTCCCTCTGCTATACATGCAAACAATTTCTGCATGCTGCCAGAGCTGCCTGGTGACCTCCAGATCTAGAGAAGTGAATTCAACATAAGAAAACACACGGTGCAGGTTTACATCCATCCACTTGGTAGAAAAGGACTAGTTCAGATTGCTTTTCTCTACTGCAGATTAAGGAAAGGAGCTACAGAAGAGACAGAAACATTTTCCAGTGGGCAATTGAGATAAGAGGGTATGTTGCCCCACAGAAGCCGGTCTGAGAGGAGCCTTCAGAAGAAAACAAAGGACTGCTGAGGGTGGGCTCAGGTTGAGAAGGGGAGCACTGGATTCTGAAAGGCTCTTCAGAAAGATTGGACCTTCAGTAATTTGACTTTAATGCAAGCCCAGAAATAACTATTAGCACTGAAGACACCTGATAGATCAGCCAAGAAATGACTGATAGATCAGCCCTCACACTGGTGAGGGGACAAGTTCAGAGAATTATCACGACTGCCCTTGCAGCAGAGAGGGGGACCTCCCTGCATTACACAAAACAGAAGGAAAATCTTACTGCACACACTGCTGCAGTATCTCAGCCCACCTCACTATCCTTAGTTATGTACTTTACTAAAATAAAACATCAGCCCAAAATCAAGAGATGAGTTCAAATGGTCTTCCTTCTCCCTAGCAAAACAACACAGAGAACTGCTCACTGTAGAAAGCTGTCTGGTTGGGTTATAATTACCACAACCATACAGAGCTTTTTCTTTCCAATTCTCCCCTTAGCAGGAACTATTGTAACTCTTTGTCAAGAAACTTTAAGAAAAACAATGACATCAAGAGTTAATAAAGAAATTCAGAACCCTTCTGTTTTGTATGATTCTATTATAGTAGCATTCTTCTTGCTTTCCTTCTTATTTTAAGCTGTTCTTCATTGTTTACCCAATAGATTAGATTGGCATTCAGGAACGGTTTTCCTGGGTGCTTAAATTACAAAGAAACTTCTGCACAGTGAGCCTTGTTACACATAGAGCTTTTGTAGCTCTTGTGGATGGTGGGTGTGCATGAGAAATGAAACAGCACTTCCCTCCACAGGAAAACAATCTACAATGTTTTTCTTAATTAATTCTACCAAATAGCTTATGAGAGATGGTGCTAATATCTGCTTCACTTGATTAATTCAGCCATCAGAAAATCTGATCTTCCAACAAATGTAGATGCTATCTATCTGAAAATAAAGGCCATATTTAAAGAAACTTATTGTAAATTGCCTGACAAAGGAGTATCACAGAATCACAGCATGTTGTGGTTTAACCTGGCCAGCAGCTAAACACCACAAAGCCGTTCGCTCACCCTCCCCCATCCCTCTCTGGGATGGGGGAGAGAAACGGGAAAGTGAAGCCGGTGAGTTGAGATAAAGACAGTTTATTAAGACAGGAAAATAATAATAATAACAATAACAATAATAATAATAATGATGATGATAGTACTACTACTAATAATGTGTATGAAACAAGTGATGCACAATGCAATTGCTCACCACCCGCTGACCGATGCCCAGCCTATTCCCGAGCAGCCGGCCCCCCCACCCCAGCCAGCCACCCCTATCTATTGTTTAGCATGACGTCAGATGGTATGGAATACCACTTTGGCCGGTTTGGGTCAGCTGTCCTGGGTCTGTCCCCTCCCAGCTCCTGCTGCACCCCCAGCCTGCTCGCTGGCAGGACAGAGCAAGAAGCCGAAAAGTCCTTGGCCTGGTGTAAACACTGCTCTGCAACAATTAAAACATCAGCATGTTATCAGCGCTCTTCTCATCCTAATCCAAAACATAGCATCCTGCCAGCTACCAGGAGGAAAATTAACTCTGTCCTAACTGAAACTAGGTCACAGCATCACATTATCACATAATGGCTGAGGTTGGCAGGGTCCTCCAGAACTCTTCTGGTCCCACCCCAGCTCAAGCATGGTCACCCAGAGCAGGGTGCCCAGGCCCACATCCAGGTGACTTTTGAAGATCTCCAAGGAGGAGACCCCACAGCCTCTCTGAGCAACCTGTGTCAGAGCTCCATCACCTGCACAGCACAGAAGTGCTGCCTGGTGTTCAGAGGGAACCTCCTGTGTGCCAGTTTGTGCCCAGTGCCTCCCAGGTCCTTTTCTGCAAAGCTGCTTTGCAGCTACAGTGAAGAAGCCTCCAGCATGTACTGGTGCCCGGGGTTGTTCCTCCTCAGATGCAAGATTTTGCATGTTTTCTAGCTCAATTTCATTAGGTTAAGTAACTAAGTTTCCTGATGTATTTCAGGAATACTGTATTTTTCTCTCATTTCAAGCATGTTTACTACCATTGTTTATTTACAATTTGTACCAAGAAGGTAGGGAGTCCTTAATCATCCCTTTACACAAAAAAATCTTGTGGAATACAGGTACTCACTTCTATGTGAACGAATTGGATAATGTGGATCTTAATTCCTCATGTGTCTAAGAATCACAGCCTGTTGTTTTTGGTTTTCTTTCTGTTTCTGTTTTTGTTTCTCCTGAGGTGAGCAAATGCAGCATGGATATATGAGTACTCTGACCTGCAGCATGGTGTGTTTAAGAGGGTCTCCTCTGTGCACTTAGTTGATGACAACTATGCATCTTTAAAAGCTCCTGAACAAGTGGATAGGGACTCTTTATCAGGGAGTGTAGTACTAGGACAAGGAGTAATGGTTTTAGACTAAAAGTGGGGAGATATAGATCAGTGTTAGGGGAAAATTCTTCAATTAGAGGGTGGTGAGGCCCTGGCACAGGTTGCCCAGAGAAGCTGTGGATGCCCCATCCCTGGAGGTGTTCAAGACCAGGCTGGATGGGGCTTTGGGCAGCCTGGTCTAGTGGGAGGTGTCCCTGCCCATGGCAGGGGGGCTGGAACTACATGATCTTTAAGGACCCTTCAAACCTGAACCATTCTATGATTCTATGGTTGTAGGCAGTTTCATCTAAAATTGCAGCAGACTTTGTTTTCAGCTGCAGAGGTCCCTCCAGTTTGTGTCTCAAGATGATCAAGACAATTAAAAGTTTGGTTAATTTGATTTTTTTTTTGAGCTAAGAGCCTTTGCTAAAAAGGGCTGGAGAAGGGGAAGGAAATGAAAAAGAAGAATTTTCTTTCAGCACATACTCACACAGATTGTTTTTTACACATTTTTCTATGAATGAGCCATCTGGACATTCCCATTCGCTCTTCACATGCATGGGAACAGATTCTCAGCTAAGCTGGTTATGGTTTAAATAGAAGCAAGTCTACTGACTTCAGTAGAGCCTGGCTGACTTGTACAGCCTCCAAATCTGATCCACTGGGAGTTCTGACTGAAAAGGAACTGAATTATATCCTCATAATTTGGTCCCTAGAATGATGAACTAATTTTCTGTCTTGGCTGTAATCCAAAAGAAGTTGTTTTACATTTCAAAATTCTCTTTTTGGTGAAGTTAATATTGCTGAGGCTGCTTTTTTTTAGTCTGTTTTTAGTTATTATGTTGCTGAAATTTAGAGTCGATTCAAATTTTGCATAGGACAAATCTCTCACACAAGCTATTGGAAAAAAAGCAAATATTATAGTAATGCAACTCTATTACCCTCATATAGTGAAAAATAAGACGCAATTTTCACAGATTTATATGTAAAGAACTCTTCATAATTTAAGGAGGATTAAATACTTGTTACTGTATTGTAACACTCTCAAAAAATGAAATTACTATTCCATCTGATAAAGAATGACATAATATCTCCTGTAAGACATAGTCCATACCCTCACTGAACTCTGTAGTGCAAGCCTTGTTAACTTACGGGAATTGCATGAGGCTCTGTAGTAGCAGGCTGTTTCTGCCACCCCACATGTTAATAAAACCCAATTCTTCTTGACCAAAGAAAACATAAAACACACATTTGTGACATTCAGAGCTCATCAACACTGTCAGGTGAGCTAGATTCAAAAGTTTAAAAACACTTCTTTTAATATTTCACCTTTGACTGGAGCAACACTGTGCTTTTATTTTTCAAAGAAAAAGGACATAATGAGAAAAACACTTCAGAATATGCCAAGAAAGGTAAATCTCAGAAAGGGCTACCACTACAAAGTGTCTTAATCCCCTTGTTCTCTAGGATGAACATGGAGGGCCAGTATCAGCACTGCAGAATTTCAGGTACCATCTCTGTGCTTATACCAGGTTTCCAATTAAACTGTTATCACAGTAACGGGAAACTTTTGAAATCTGGTGTTGACACCTTGCTCATAGTTTCACACTAGCATTCCTCCAGCTGTTCTGCAGAGATAGTTCTGCAGAATGCAAAGAGGTAAAAATACAGATGAGAGATACTGCCATTTGCAGGCCAGAGGGGGAAAACAAACAAACAAACAAACAAAACCACAGTAATTGGATCTGATTTTCCAAAACTCAATACCCGCCCTTGTGCCAACATTTTCGAGTCATTACATTAAGGTTGCTTCATTTCCTGCTTTTCCTCTAACTTGAAAACAAAGACTTTGTTTGTATATGTTTGTAATTTCAAGCAGAAAATTCAAAACACTTTAAGTTTAAATATCATGGAGCCTGTGTTCTGATGCCTATTGTATATCCTCAGGTTACACTCCTCCTCTAACAAGCCCATTTTCCCTGGTGACAGTCATGTGAACCCTTTTCTTTCTTGTGGTGTTGCCTCTGACACTATTACCCAGCTATTATAGGGTATGACTATATAACGTGGTGAAGTATGGTGCAAGCTTTTCAGCTAGCATCAGTCCAAGATGATACATCAGCACAACAGAGCAGACCTCTCTGTGAAGATAATTAGAAGGAGAGTAAACTCCTTCTAGGTATCAACATAAAGAAACAAAACATGTCACTTATAACTCGTGCTGAAATAACTGAGATGATGAAAGATACTGAAGAGAATATCATAACTGTATCAAAGATTTTCTTATTGCAAAAGCAATACCTATAGCAGCATTTTTTCCGTGGTAATTTATCAATGACAAAAAAATCAATGATGGGACTTTTACTCGTGAGGTTTCCTAACACCCGTGATTTGTGAGATAGGTATTTGTTTTAGGGAGTACTTTAAGAAATATAAGATGGCAAGGGTAGTGGTCTGACACATAGGAAGAAGCATTTAAAAAAGAAAAAATCAGGTAAGAAACAGATAAGTTATTCATGGAGCAAGAAAAACAGGATGGAGGGATAGGAGGTCAAAAGCAGTTCAGAGCTACATGAAAAGTCCAAAGAGCAAATTAGGAATTAAGTCTGACGTGGACAGGAAAAGACGATGATGAAGAAGTGGAAGGAGTCAAGTAAAGTAGGAAATGGAAAGAGCAATAGACACAACTGCTATGTAGAAAGGAAAGATGAGCTGAAAAGTCATCAGCACTATGAGTTTGCTGGCTGAGAGTATCTCCACATTTTCAATAACCCTGGATGAAAGATGGAAGGGTTATGGCATAAAGGTGTGATTAAAACACTGAGGAAATGGCTTTTTTTTCTTCTAGTCAGAATACTATATACTATCCCTCACCTTCTCTGCTGCCCTCTGAACTTCTCACAGGTCACAGGCATCTCATCTCTTTTATACTAAAGAAGTCTGAAGGTTCTTCATGAGCTCAACAGATTTCTTTATTTTTTTTATTTTTTTTACTGATGAATGGTGGATCACCAGAGGAAGAAAATGAGACAACTTTGAAGGTTCTTATCAGAAAAGACAAGAAAGACTAAACCACCCCATTAGCTAATACTTGGATTAAATTTAACTTAGACTTCCCCTAAATCAGGACATAAAACAATGGATGGAATGTTAACTGTGCCATCCTCCAAGGGAATTAAGCTTTGTGCAGTCTCTTTGCATCAAGGTGGTTGTCATCACAGTATATATAATTCTGATTATGGCACCCAGTCATTTTGGCAGACGTAGCTATACACAATGAACACTAGTCACAGTTAATGGCACTGTGAAAGGAATAGGAGCCCTAAAAACAGGGCACAATAGAGACCAGATAGCATGGAATAAAGCAGATTACTTTCTTTGCCTACTGGTATTAAGTGAAATTGGTGTCAGCCCACTGTAAGCTCTTATTGTGAAACTCTTGAGTTCCTCAAAGGGGATTTTTACTGTTAAATACTTTAACAGCTATGAAAAATTAGAGTCAGAAGTAATCTAGTGCTAATACACAATTCTATTTTTTTACTACAAAGTAAAGTATGCAAATTAAATTCAAATAAGGCCAGTTCAGCATTGAGAAGGCAATTTATACTTTTATTTCTATATTAAGTTTCATTATTGCAACTACACTATAGATCAAGCTGGTTTTCTATGTCTCACTATAAAAATATCTGCATGGGCAGGCATTTGCAAATGAGAGTTCAACAAGTGTTTTTTTTTCCTTTCTTTTGTCATCAAACACATCTTTAGTCCACTACTTAACATATTTTATTCTCAGAGAGCAGTATGCCCCTCAAAAATATGATATATATTATTTGGGAAACAGTATTGGTATTTACTACCCATCTCCTTTTGCTCTGCATTACCAGTTCTGTTACTCAAGAAGTCCATTGGCTTTGTCGGGAAAGTCAGCTCTTGTAGAGCACACTTGTGAAGTCACAATAAAATATATTCCCTTTTTATGTAAGACCTCAGTCCCCCAATCATAAATGCATGTATATATACACTTATAATTAAGACATATATTAGCTTATAGGTATGCATACATATAGTTTGGGGAACACTGGGCTATAGTAAGTAGTTTCCTGAGAATAGATTCCTGTGTGTGATCTAAGCGACCACCCTAAACTCTATCAGTAACATGGGTCTAGCGTATGACAAATGTACCTATTCTCAGTCACCCAGTCCTCCAAGGCTTTTGCTGCATGTAGTCTTGGACAGTTGTTTCTACCATGGTGCCCATAGATCTCATCCTGGTGTCACACTCCAAAAGCTACCTCTTGTAACGGACAAGGTATTTTCCTTATTACCATGCTTTCCCGAGGAGACAGTATGTACTCAGAAGACTATGGCCTCAGAGGGCACCAATCCTGATTAATATCTCTTGTAACCTTGCCTGGTTTTAGACATCCTGCTGGCTATTTAAAGACAGTAGCATAGGCTGTCTTCAAGTGAATTCACGAGCACTGCCAGTAACAGCGCAAGCCGCAAAAGAGCAGGTTGGCCTCAGATGGAATGTGATGTATATGACAAGTCTATGAGCAGCTACATGAAGTAACCAGCAGAGAGGCCACAGCTAAGCTCTTCATGGGTCACTTCTGCCTGAGGTGAGAACATTCATTCTTAGGCCCTGCAACACTGAGGGCCTACACTGCCCCTCCTCATATCCGTCAGGAGGGCATTAAGAGGTGGAGGAGACAAGGTGTGGTGATTTTATATTAATATCCATGTTGGTTGGAAAATTGCTGGAGAAAATAAAGGATACACAGGCAAAAGTTAGGATTCATGTATTTTGGACCACTTCTGGCAGACAAAAAGATGAAGAAAGTCTCAAGCAACTTATCTCCCCCTGCCTTGTCTCATCCACACTGAAGAATTGTCCATGGCAGTGTCCTTTATGGTATTTGTATATAAACATCTCAGTTCATGGCCCTGGGCAACTTGTTCTACTTGACCTTCCTCTGTGCAGATCGACTGAACTAGAAATCCTTGCCAACCTCAGCAAATCTGTGATCAGTCAAATGCCACCCTCCACCTAGCACTTAGTCTGGAGATTAAGGCAATCCCACAACTGACATCAGACTTTCTTCTTCCAAGAACCCACTTGACAAGCAGGAGGGGGTTTCATGAACAGTACTGGGAAGGGAATGGGAAAAGGAAATATAAACATTTCAGGGGAATCAGTCCTATTTCTTATTGTCTATGACACAATATGGATCTAAAAATCTATTGTGTTCTTGATCTTTTTTCCCTTTTAACAAAATATGGATTTCCCTAGAATATAATTAACCGCAGTCTATGTTAACCTCAAGGATCAGGAACTTGAGGGGGTTTTCTTACACAGGCAACAAAACCAATACAAAAGTGGGGTTTGTGCTATGATAAAAGTGTTCATATTGGAGAATAGAGCAGGAGGCTTATTTAGCTAGGTCTTCCAAACTTTTTGATATTAATCTTTCCAATATTTGAAGTAAGAGTGACTACAAAACTTACTGGTAAACTCTGAAGAAAAAAAAAAAAAGAAAAAAAAAAAAGAAAATCCTTTCTTACAAAAATGTTCTGAATAAAATTTTATGCAACATCCACTTCTTAACTACATGCTTCTGATGCTAAATCCCACTTAATGATTGCTGGGGCTATCTTATCTAAAATATGACTATTTACTTAGAGCTGCTAAAAACAGTGAAATACTGTGTGTAAACATTAGTTTCAGTTGTGCAGTTATATCTGTTACTCAGGTCAATATAACTATATGGGGTTTACTTGAAACCAGTGAAAGTGAATATACATACACATCATTGATCTGAGGAAAAGGATTTTCCTTGTATGTTCAAGCTGCAGAGTAGTTTAAACTTTCTCCAACAATTTTGTAAGACTGAAGTTTCCCAGGTATAGTCTAGGAGGGGCATTTGCTTAAGAAATTGAGTTATTCTGAGCAGAATACTCAAACCTTTCTTCTAAAAACAAACACAAAGTACTAATAAGGCAATTCTTCAGCTGGAGTCTCATGACCTGACCAGCTCATTAACTGATCTATCAAGGTTTACCTTGAGATAGCTCACCATCTTTGCCAGTTTTAACATGAAAGTCATTAATTTAACCTTTTCTCTTGAAGGTTAAAGCCACAGTCAGATGAGATTTTGATTGGACTTTACATCCAGCACATAAAATTGAATCAAAACTATCACAGTCCCATGACGCAATCTGACAACCTGACTCAGCCAGATCAAATCTGTTGAAACTGGAAGTCTGCAGATGTCTTCATTTCTGGCTTCTGTTAGGAAAGCGCACAGGATCACCAGTAGAGACAGCCTACATGGTATGGTCACCCCATAGGCAGTCCATCTGGTGGTCAGAACAAGGAGAGCTGGAATCAGCACTGATGATGGGCAGATGCAGGTCCTTCCATAACATTTGGGCAGGCTGCAGCGCAGTGGGGGAGACTCAACAGCACAATCGCAAGCAAGTACGTCACACTACCAGAAGCTAACCACAGAGATGTGTGACCTTCATAGCTGAAGGTACATGCTTCTGGGCCAGAATAATACCATATCCAGTCTTGACAACTGTCTAATCATGCAGTCAAATAATTCATCTTATATTTCAAGAGGAGCAAACTAAGAAGATTCAAAAATGCGGCTTTTGTAGGTATTTGAATTCATGGTTTTGGCATTACCTTACAGATCTGCTTGTGACAAAAAGGCAAGCTGCAGTTTGAAAGAAGGGCATTGATACCCACTTCTGAATGTGATAAAAATCATAAGCATCACAATATTACTTCCTTTATGACACCATGAGTGGTTTTCTAAAGTGGAGAAATGAAACCTTCTGTTTGGGGGTTTTGTGTTGTTGATTACAAAGAACCCAGAGAAGTGAGGCTTTGCTCTGAATGCCACTTTTTAAAACAGGCGTCACATGCTATGCTTCCATGCACACAGAAATTAAATCTCATGGTGATTATTGAAGCTTTCCAAACTGAGCTGAGTAAACATTCCTTGCTTCAGTGCAAAACCCCATAAAATCAAGCAGCAGTTGCTGTGATCACTGGGTATTTCCTCTGATTGAGGAACAGTAGTCACCCTTTGTGCTGGAGGCCCCAACAATTCAGATGCCCTTTCTGTCAGAACTCTGATGCTGTCCTGAGGCACTGATGGGTAAGCCAGACTGCAAAGCAACAGTTTCTTTACTCCAAACTCAAAGTGTCCAGTTACAACCCCGAAGGCTTTGCTCTACCAACTGTGAAGAAGAAAAATGGTAACATTGGTTCACCAGATTACACCTCTGAGGGACATGTGGCGCCATGGGAAGGTATCCCTGCCTTTGCTGATTAAAGATCTATTGCAGGGAGGCACTGAGGGAAGAGCCACACACATCTGGTAGTTGCTTTCCCATCTGGGGACACTGTCACCTCTGTGAGTAACTCAAAGAGAAAACAACTGCATTGGTTGATCAAATTTTTTGGTTACAAAGGAGTGTCCTGCATGGGTAACATGCAAGTGGGAAACACTTTGGGTTAGAAATTTAGACCACTGGTGTTGCATATGTTCTAATCTCATGATAAATACGTCTTTTCTGACTTGGATTTCCATCTTGAAAAGTTTTCCTCAGGTTTGCCCTCCCCTAAGCAGCTGAGATAGCTTGAGAAAGAGGCTTACTTTGTGTGCTCATGAAACCTTTCCTGAATCTAATTTTAGATGCTACCATGTCACTAAACAGTTGATCTTTTCTTTTGGCATCGCCCCCTGCCACAGCCTTGTGTCCAGCCTATTGCTCTGCTGTTTCCTCCTAGGGTCTGTGGAGTAATCAGAGGTATTATTTTCCTGGGAGCCTTGCCAATGTAGAGCTGAATGTTTTCAAGCATTTGTCTATAGGGAAATCCCACTGTGAGGTACAATTGTATTCAGTGAGCTGAGTGAAAAGTTTCATATATAAAATTAAAATGACAGAGCAGGACATTGCTGACAGCTTTGGAGTTGCAAATGAAATCTTTCTATCTTAAACACTCTCTCTGCCCCCTCTTTCTTCCCTCAGCACTGTGGTTTAAACATTAGCACGAGAAAGTCTTCTGTGTTTATTGTAAAAAGAAGGT
Source organism: Anser anser (assembly GCF_964211835.1). Taxonomy (NCBI): domain Eukaryota; kingdom Metazoa; phylum Chordata; class Aves; order Anseriformes; family Anatidae; genus Anser; species Anser anser. The sequence continues at coordinate 11,159,065 of NC_139721.1, forward strand.
GAAAGAGTTTGCATAACCCTTAGGTCCATATCTAATGTACCCTATATCCCTGGAAATCTTTTCAATGTCTTTAGAGGGATTTGGGGTAGGTTAATAATGAGTCAAATTAACAGTTATGAATTGTTTCATGGGTATGCTTTGTCCCTGCTCTTACAATGGATGATTTACAAGTGGGAAAAATCACATGGATTGAAGGCCCTGGGCAATAAAAAAAGTCATTGCATAGTTTGTCTAGCTATTGTGCATGCAAATGAAAAACACACAAACACCAGATTTGAAAGAATCTGCTTCTGAGTGACCTAAAATCACAATGATGACTTCAGAAGCTTATTGCATCTCGGAAAACAAAAACAAAAACAACAACAAAAAGCTGGACAAAACACCACCACTAGGTGAAGAGATATAGAGTTGTACTGAAGTTACTGTACAACTCCTTCAGCTGACCCTATAAGACGCTACAGAGCTTCTATTTTCTGGCTGAACTACAAACACAGACTGAGGCCAGCCTAGCTATGTGGTATGTTAATAAGGAAACCAGTGTCCTCCCCAGTCCTTATCTAGACCAAACTCTAAAGAGAACAAAAATTTTAGAACAGTCTTGATTCACATGATCAACGTGTAAGGAATCTGTCTCACTGAAAGTTGTTTCATTCCAAGGAGCTCAAAACAAAGGCAGGTTTTTGAAAACCTTTGTAAAACCATTATCTGAGATATGCATTATTGAAAGCAAGGACAATGAGGTAACTCATTAGATTTGTTTAATGTGAATCGTGTGACAACTTAGTGAGTTCCATAAAGCTGAAACGTTCAGAAAACTATTCTAAAGAAGAACCCTGGACTTCATTTCAACTAGACATTTATTAACTTCTTAATCTGCCAGATTAAAAAGTGTGCTGCAGATGGATGTTGTGCTACAGACAGAGCTGTCACACAAGCAAACTGAAAGGAAGCCTTGGCTTCTGATAAACAGCTAAAACGGAGGAATGACTGATTTCTCTCATGAAAAGAAGCTTTATTGATAGGACACAGTAATAAGGCATAAAGATAGATATTTCAATCACATATGATTGGTGTTTCACTTGTCAACTCAATGACAAAGATGAAGAGTGAGGGAAGAAACACAACTACAAAACTGCTTAGATATGGAAAAAAAAAGTAGTTAACATTTTCTTTACAAAGATACCATCTAATATTTCTCTAAGAATCAATTGAAAATACCTCTTCAAGGATGAGAGTAAGGAAGATAAGAGCATATGCTTTCAATAAATATTTTTTATCAGTTATCTTAAAGAACACTCGCTTCTCCATTAACATTACTCTTCTGCTATCTGTTCTGGGATGCCAAAAACTAGCACTCATTTCCTCAAGTTTACATAAGTGCATTTTTTATTCCTAAATTCCAGGCTGATGTTGAATGTGCATGAACTGCAGCATTAACAGGCTAGCTCAAGAAGTTAGTTCGCAAACAGTGCCTGCCTCCTTGTATACCACTCCCAGGTTTTTAAAGACATGAGCTGACTCACGGTTAATAGACTTGCTAAAACAAGACTGAATCCCACTGGGAGAAATAATATAATGGTTTTCTCTGGCACTATTTGGTACTCCAGAATTTACATGTTACAAAGGGCATATTAATTAATTAAATTAGAAGTGGCTTCTAATTTAACAGGAATGGTTGGGAACAGTATGAACTTTAAATGCTTAGACACTTTTTTCAGATTTAGGGGCTTAAAATCAGTGCTCTAAAATGTGCATATCATTCCTTAATATTTGTAGTTGAAAAGGTTATTTTCTAAATGCAAAGCAAATGTAAGCTCTACAACCTGGTCAATCTGAGTTTCTGACTGGGGAAGACAACCACTCTGTGATGTCTGAGTTGCTTTCCTTCACCTCAGGAGCCTGTTCACTCTGAAATCTAATGAAGGTAATTGAAATATCAACACTGATATATATTTAATTTCCATAAAACCTGACAAAGGAAGGTACAAATTTCTTTCTGAAGAGGGAAAATTGCAAATATATAAAACAGACTGCTAGGGTTATCTTCTTATTTGAGTGGGCTCAAGACGTGGTGGTTCTGCATTGCACATGCTAGTACTCAGAGTCTGGTCTGTGAGGTACTGTGTTATCATTGCTGTTTCTGAGATTAAAGCCCGAGAAGCATTCCCCTGTTCCAAGCCTTCCTAGAGCACCTGGTTTGGTGAAAGGATACCAGTTGGTTGGAGGGGGGGAATTTTAAGCTTGCAATATGTTAGAAATGGCAAACCCACTACAGAAAAAGGCACCAACCATCTGCAGATGCTGTTATGCTTCCAGTTATTTGCAGTTGCCTCCTCCAGCTCTCTGGTTTGCCAATTCATTTCAGTAAATTATGATTAAGGCCCCAGTGTCTCCTGTTTATTCCCCATGATTTTTGTACCTATTCAGCAAACTGGCTCTCTATTTTAATTTCTCCTTTAACCTTTTTCTAATTATTAACATCTAGGTCACACTTTGGGGCTGTACCTGTGTTAGCCTCATTTATATTTTTCCTCAGAAAGGAGTCTGTGATGGAGGGAACTGTTTCCCACTTTTCTTAGGCTCTCTTTCTCCTTACAACACCACCCTCTGCCCAAGAAAATGATGATCCCTCTGGCAGTGCCCTTCCAAGGGTCCATGTATTTAAATCTAGGATGCATCTGTCCCTACTCATGTCTTTAGGCTGGAGTAGATGGACTGGAGAGAGACACCACCAAGGCCACAGCTCCAGCACTTCCATTCTTCACTGTACAGTTTAGGATCAACATCTGGCATGTGTCCATCTGGTTAAAAAGCCATCCTAACTTTTCAGTAGCACCTCAGAAATCTGCAAGAAGCACCACAGAGCTTCTGAGGCCGGACATTTTATCAGGGTTCCTGGCTCAGGTCTGCAGACAAAAGTAGTGGAAAGACCTCCGTCCTTTCAGGATAATCCAAGGTCTGCAGAAATAGACATGGTTTGCTGAGGAGTCTCTGTTCATTTAAAGCACAGAAATACTTTTCTAATTAGCAGTAAAGTCAACCAATTAACCCACTCTTTCTCTCTGACCTCACCGGTTAACATTGGAAGATATAGTCTGGAACAAAGATTTAACTTCATTCTTTGAGGAGAAGATGTTGAGGTGGCTTGAGTTATCTTGCTTTCAAAGAAACTTTGAGGGATAAAAATCCCCTTCCCGTCAGCCTGAAATCTTAAAACAACATTTCTGCCTAAGTGATTTGCTTGCTAACAAAGTAATGCTGCTGGTCAAGGACACCGTGCATTCTGCAAGCTTCTCCCTGAAAGCCCCTGAAAACTAAGACTGAAATTAGCATTCCATTCCCAAATTATGGTCTGTAAAATGTGAAATAAATTACCCAACATGCAAGCACATAGTTCCAGCTGTGCTTCTCTATAGAAAGCAGCTGTCCTGATGAATGTACTCCCTGTAAATATTTAAATTGAAAACAGCAAATTTTTCCTTCAAAATATGAGCAAACAGTATCGCCTTATCACTGCAAGACACCTTGGATGTCATCAGCAAGTTTTACATCACAGACTCTAAAATAAGTAGATGAAATGTCACAGGCTTTTTTATTATCTATAATGTGGTGTGTATTGTATCCACCTTCAGTACTGACTGAGCAACTGGGGAGGTGCTCCCAGTAAGCAGATTTCTCAAAAGGGTAAAAATGTTTATATTGGGAAAAAAGAAAAAAAATAAATAAAAAAAAAAAAAGGAAAACAATTCTTGGTTCTTGTGAGTCATCTTCAGCTCTGCCAGCCTACCAATTATTTCCCATGCCAGAATAAAACACTTACTAAGAGACAACTGAAATAGAATGTTTGGGTGGCAAATTTGCAATGAATAAAACGAAAACAGGTTGTTTACATTCTGAATGAGTAATTAGCATTTTCATCCTTCGGAACTCAGAGAGAGGCAGCATTACCTGAAAAGCTACTGTGGCAATCAAGCCACAGAAAGAGTCATACCCAACTGGCTTCATAAGCCTGTCAGGCATGAAAGGATGGAGGGACAGAGAGTGCTCAAATAAACATCCCAGCAAATGTGTCTGCAGTGGATAAGATACTTCCTCCAGCATCAGCTCAGTTTGGTTTTGAGGGCATTTTCTCTCCCTTTGCTTTTTAAAGATAGGAAAATAATTAACAAGACAAGTACCAATGACTCCTCAGGCAGCAAGGAGAAAGGTCTGCTGAGGGATACTAAATTATCACCGGGTGATAGTGTAGAAGAAGAAGATCCTGAACAGAACCATTTCAGGGTCTGAAATGCAACACAGGTCCTCCTCAGCTCCACTGCAGGGTTCTTGCCTTCCACCAGGAGGACAGAAAACCCTATTTACAACCTGTACATTTTCAGTGGTTGCCTGCCCCAAACCATATCTCACTTTAGAAAGCCAATCTTAATTATCTGTTCCCTCTTCTCTCTGAAGAGGTTTATGCCAAACCTTTCTCTAATTATTTGGGCTGTTTTCACCCAAGAAGAGAAGACACAGCACTCACTGTGTCTTTGGGGTCACTGCATATCATGGGTGCACAGTGTCTGTCATTAACCAGCTCAGCTGTAATCTGAGTGGTACAAATGCTTACAGTGAGTTCTTTGTGATTGGCCCATAAAAAGGAAAAAGGATGAACTGTCTTCAAACTTTACCGGTTACTTTCCCAGAATGAATAAAATGAGATTTCTCCATGCATTCTGTAAGGCAAAAAAGAGGTGTTCAGCTGAGAATTATTTCCTCTCCCTTGATAGTAATGCATCAGTGCAATTTTGCCTTGTGATGAAAGGGAAAAAATAGGTTTTGCTTAGGCCAACAAAGTTTCCTGGGAGTGCTTTGTGTGAATGTACTTACCCCACACTCCTCAATTCTTCATCTTCTACTCCCTACCCTATTATAGTCCCTAAATAAAAATGTTTGTGAACTGTTTGTATCATCCCGATTTTTATTTTTTTTTAAGAAAAATCCATAAACAGACATCCTATTTCTACTGATACACCAGGAAGTCTCAGAATCTACCATAAGAATTACGGATGCAGCACTGTCATATCATGAATCCCCCTTCCTCTGGCTATGTAAGCAGCCTGCAAAGTGACCAAACCAGAATTCTTCCTCTAGAAGAGAGGTCCTGGACCATATGTTAAAACCTGTGTGATCCTGGGGCCTTCCCAGAGGAGAATCACACAGAATCCCAGAAAGGTTGAGGCTGGAAGGGACCTCTGGAGGTCCCAACACCCCAGACACATACAGAGACACCTACAGCAGGGACACCTACAGCTGGTTGCTCAGGACCATGTCGAAGCAGATATTGGAGATCTCCAAGAAGGGAAACCACAACCTCTCCAGGCAACCTGTGCCAGTGCTCTGTCACTTGAACAACAAATAAGTGCTTCTTCATGTTTGTGCCCACTTCCAGGGGTAGTTTTGTATAAAGGGTACATGTTGCAACTGCTCATATTTGAAACAAATTTTATGCAATTCTGATGACAAGGTAGTGGTCATCTAGACCTGCCTTTATGTTCCTGCTGGTCAGGTCCCCACAGTTAGCATGGCAGCAGACAGAAATATTCTCACCTTTTGTGTAGGAGGCACAATATGAGCCTTTCACAAGTAGCTCTTTCTTTGAGGTGGAAAGAAATGAGTTTAAGACAACCCCTCCCTACTGGTTACCTCCTGCTCTCGTGTTCCCATTAATACTGAAATTCTGACAAAATTGGCAGGCTCCACGAAGAAGAGTTTGATATACAATGCCATAGTGCATCCATCTACTTCTGGCCCCATTTCCGCCTGTCCATAGTGATTTACAGAAAAATCATAGGTAGGGAAAATGTCCAGATATAAATATTTTCAAGCATCTAACGGCTGGAAACCTGAACAGTTGGTTTTGTGAAGTTTGCAGGGTTTTTTTGTTTGTTTGTTTTGTTTTTAGTTTTTTGAGATCCGGGGGTTTAATGGATACTTGCATATACTTAAGTGTCTGACCTCTAAATGAAAGCAAAATTTTTGTATGCCTTTTGAATATTGTCCTGTTTTCAGCTAGGATAGAGTTAATTTCCCTCCTAGTAGCTGGTATGGTGCTGTGTTTTTGATTTAGGGTGAGAATAATGTTGATAACACTCTGACGTTTTAATTGTTGCAGAGCAGTGTTTACACTCAGTCAAGGATTTTTCAGCTTCTCATGCTGCCCTGACAATGAGGAGGCTGGGGGTACACGAGGAGCGGGGACAGGTGGCCCAGACTGACCAAAGGGATGTTCCATACTGTATGGCATCAAGCTGAACAATTAATTTCGGGGGGGTGGCCGGGGTGGAGGGGACCAGTGCTCAGGGACGGTCTGGGCATTGGTCAGAAGGTGGTGAGCAATTGCACTGTGCATCACTTGCTTTATATATATTATTACTATTATCATTATTACTGTTATTTCTTTTTCTTTTTGGTCCAATTAAACTGTCTTTATCTCAACCCACAAACTTTTACTTTTTTTCCCCATTCTTTCCCCTACCCACCATGGGGGGAGGGAGTGGGAGTGAAAAGGCTGTATGGTGCTTAGCTGCCTGCCGGGTTAAACCACAACAAATATGAGCGCTGATTTTAGCACAAATCACCAAGATGTTATGAAAATAGTTCAAGAGGCTTGAAAGAAGCTTGTGGAACATTTGATTTTACAATGAAAATTGCCATACTGTGTTCCTTGTGAACTTTCTGAAATCTCCTGTCATTTTGTAAAGGATTCTCCAGGCTAGAAAGAGTCATAATTATAAACAGAGAGAGAATAAAAGTTAAATAAAATTTTATAATGCTATGGATCTGTATATATATAATACCTTATTTTTAACTTTATAACACAACAGAATAGTATCACTATTAGGAACTTGAAGGAGGAAGGGAATTATGTGTGATGAAGACAGCAAATATTAAGCATAGCATCTAGTTAGACAAGTACTCCATTAATCAAAAATGTCTCAGATTCCTTGCAAACCTCAGCCTGACTCTGCCTGACATCTCTAATTTTTCACCTAAGCATTGGATTAATTTTTGTTTTAGTACTCTGCACAGTCATTGACAGATTTGTGCTTTTGTCCTTGATGTGGGCTTCTTATCATTATGCAAATAGTATAAAAGAGAGGAGAGGACAAACTTGGAGAGGTTTGTCAAACCCGTGCAATTACATGGGAAGCCTGCTGGTGTTAACTAAGAGGAATGTAATGTTTCTGACAAAAAAAAAAAAAAAAAAAAGAAAAAAAAAAAAGAGTTGAACCATAAAGTCAGCAAAAGAAAAACAGTTGAGATAGAAATGGGTCTTCAACAGGCCCAGGCCACTGGGTCCAAAGTCTAACTCACCTACTGTGCAACAGCAAGAACAGTAATATTGAGTAAAGTGCCCTCTGCGTGGGGGATTAGAAATGCTTCACTGCCCTGTATTTTCACGGAATCAAGATTGTGCATAGCTGGGTTGATATTCTTCAGTGGTGGAGAAGACACAGCGATTTATTCCTCTCAGTTTCTCATGATCAGTGCAGCCAATGCAAAAGGAGGTACAAGTCATGAAGACAGAATTGATACAGGTTTAAGCACTAATTAGGGATTTGGTTCAAGCTCTAAGGATAACATATAAAATGTTTCACCATTTTGGCATCTGAATGCCGCAAAACCTTCAAGAAAACTTGTTTCATTTTTTAACTTTTTAATTTTTAATTATTATTGTTATTTTTCAGTCCTCTGAATTACTTCTAACAAATGAAATGTTGTGCTCCGTTAGTCCAGAAGATAAACTTACTGTAGGCTTTTGTCTATTGAGCTTTTAATTAAAAGAAACTGAATTAAGGATTGAAACTCATCAGCTGTGAATTTTGTTTTTAAATAGCTTTACTGCTTTCAGTACAAAAATTAGCAAACAGAACTGTATGTTATCATGATCCATGAATATTCCATTGTGGTGCAAACTATTTTGCAGATGGCTCCTTGGCTCAGGGACTGTATCTTCCTCTTATGTCAGGATAACACCTATAACAAAGAAGAATCAATTATTATTAAAGCTTTCTATTATTTGACAATTAAGTTAGAAGCCATGTATTTTATAACCTTTTTTGACAATAACTTTTCACTCATTCTTCTTCCTGCCACTTGGCGCTTTTCAGGCTTTACTGCACAAATAAACACACTGCTCATCCTGGTCCATCTGCAGCCTAAGGTTAAAACATACTCCCTCTCCCTTTTTTGTTAATATAAACTGAATGCAAGATTTACACAATATCCTTTGCTGTCTCTTCCTTGACTAATATTTTCAGATATTTCCTTCTTTTTTGATCATATTCAATACCAGGTGTATCACATCAGTTATAGGATTGCAAAATTCTTTCAGTTTGCCTTCCTGAGTCAGATTTATTCACATACTCTGAGATAGTGGCTAGCTCTTTCTTCTGCATGTGAGTTTATTCACACAGAAACCTAGACTGCAAAGAATGTTAGATGGACAAAATGATCATCTAGATAAGCCCCCTGCCTTTCAGATTCTTTCATATCATCATTCCCACATGTTTATTCAACCATTAGTCTTAAAACCCATCACTAAAGAGGGCTCCGCTGCATTCCTGGCTATCTATCTCATACTTAAATACTTACACAAATACTTTGCTGAATTGCTGGCATAGTTGCTTTTCTTAGGACTAAAAGTTTTTGCCTTTCAAATGACAGCTTCTTTAATCATTAATTATATTTGGATTATATTTTATTAAGAGATTATCTACCAGTGAAAAGCAATGGAAATAGTCTGCCAAATAAAAATGTCAGTAGATTAAATCCTTAAATACATTCTGATTTCTGTGAGATCTAAATGTGGTTAGAATCTGGCATGATCTGGCAAGGCATAATGAAATGGATAAATAAATAAATAAATACATTAGGATTTCATTCAAAGAGTTAATAGGCAAGAATAGATGTATCTAAAAGTAAAATAACGAGTGTCTTCATCTGCCACTATATATAAAACAAATGAAAGTCCCTTAGAGGGACATGGAGGTAATGGATATGAGAAGATGCTGCATTTTCTGTAAAATATGATTACATGTTAAATAATTTTTGCATAACGTAACACCTCTTGATAATTTATGTTGACAACAAATCATTAGAATGTCTGTTGCAGGCCAAAATTAAGAAAATTAATTTTCTATTGCAAATAGAATTTTCTGCTGAATTATGACAAAAGAAAAATGGCTGCAACGTAATAAGATGGCTAAATGTCTGAATGATAACTGGGCTTATGCTTTAAATGGCTCAGTTTAGGCTACCGTATTTCATATTCAGGGTCAATATTATACCTCATATAACAAAGAATTACAATTTATTAAAAATATACCAGTTTATCTTTCTGGCTGGCTAAATTTCCACTTTTATGTATATACATATATATATATATATTCTTTCAATCTTTCTTTAATATCTAGCTTAACCTTTAGTAGAAAGAGGAAAATAAAATGAAAAGGCTGGCTAGTCAAAGTTACTCAAGTTATATTAGCCTGAAACACCCCTTTAGCTGAATCCTTCAACAGAGACCTAATAATAGACACACAGACCTGCAATCACTTATTCATATGAATAAGCATAACTGATGAGCCTGGTCATATGAAATCTGTGAGGTCACAGAGCTGTAGGCATGTCCTCAAATGACTTCTGAATCACAGTTAAAAGGCATTGCAATGTATTGCTAAACAAAACTGTAAATCTTCAAACAAAGGTGATGCTGATTAAAAAAAAAAAAAGAAAAAAGTCAGTAAAAACAAAAAAAAAAACAAAACAAACAAACAAAAAACACACCACTACCAATAACAACAACAATAATTTTCTTTACCAAAACAATTTCCTGAACTCAGTTAATTACAGGAGATTGTCAGGATGGAACAGTGTGTCCCACTGGCTAAAGGAGAAAAAGGTGAAAGACTTAACCAAATTTCAGGAGCCAAAGAAAGGCAGCCACTAACAGCCAAACTGTGTGATTGCTATTTGGAGAAAGACATTTGGGAGACAAGAGGAACAAAAGGGTAGGAGTTCTGGTTTCACATGGGAGGCATAACAAGTTCAAAACATGCTATGACACTGAAAAGTCCCATTGGAAAAAGCTCAAACCAGATTGAATCCCTTAGAATCAGAAGGGAAAGTACTGCGTGCAAGTTTGATATGCTCATGGTTTTTGTACCAATAGCTCTTGCTTCAACTGCAGTTTTTGTTTCCTATGTTCTTGCTCACCAAAATTCAGAAAATTTTGAGAAAGAGAAGCTGGAAGTAATTTTTCCTATGACTGTATTTTCTCCTCAGAACTCATACAGTAACTCAGAGTGTTTTCTTCCTTCATTTGAAGTCTTTCTCTCATTGATCTTATTTTTCTCCCAGGAGCTACAGGTAGGAGAAGCCACTTCATGGGTTGGAAAACACTTTTTTTCTGAGACACTGAAAGATGGTACTGTGTGAATTGTCAGACTGATGTCAGCTGAGCTCCGTGTGAGTAATCCCTTTTTATGAGATCAAGTCCTTTCCAGGACAGGACTTTGCTCTGGATTCAGGTGCACAACACTGTCTCTCACCTGGGGGAAAGAAAGAAATTGCTGTCTGCAACTACAGGAAAGGAAGAAAAACAACTTACAGTTTCCCTTCTCAGCATACAAAGTTCATCTTTCAATACAAACAATATTTGGGTCAAAAACGATAGAATATTATTACAAAAGAGATGAAGAAAAGACCAAATCCAAACTTTAAGTCCCTCTAGCAGTTAATAATTTTTTTAGGTTCTACAGACACTGTGATCAGAACAGAGTTTATATCAAGCTTGCCTGCCACAATAAGGCTCAAATACAGTGATAATGCAAATAGGGAAATATTAACCCGATTGAGACAGACTATAATAAGAAAATAGCTGCCTATTGTCCTTGTTCTGTGATAATTTCACTCAGGAATCACATTTGTATATGTGACATTATGTACGTTTTCTTCCCATAAGGCTTCTAAGTGCCTTCTTAACAGCTGCATATGTGGGAGATAACTCACATCATTAAAGAACATTTTGACTGGAGCGTGAAAACGATGCTGTCACAACACAATAAGATTTTAGGAGAAATACAGAAAAAAAAAATTAGAAGCTTTATGGACAATTTTGGGTAAAGACAATGTAACTAACTCTGATGCATCCTGCTTAGGGCATGGCAGCTGGCAATCTCGTGCTAACAAAAGGTACTATGGGTTCTTTTATGGTTATGGTTAAATAGTTGGAATGAGGAGATATCCTTCATCCTGTATGCATGGATGTAAATACATTTCAGAAAGATTTTCAGTCTAGCATTGAAAGGGATAGAAAGAACAGTGCCTGGAAATAGAACAAAACACAAATCCATGTTGAAGTAATGCACAACATAATTTACTTTTTCATGTTGGAGTCAAATAAACACTCTAGCACTCAAACATTAAACTGGCCCAAGACTGAGCACTGGAGGACTGGTGGATGCTTTTATTTTTTTTATTATTATTTTTATTTAAAGATGAACTTGCCACTTCTAGTTCAATATATCACTTTTTAGAACAAGAAACATCTGGTAAGAACCTTATAATAAAGAGACCACTCTGGGGGACAACAGAGAAGTGGCAGAGGTCCCAACAGAGTTGTTTCAAAGTGGTTGAATTATGCTCATTTTAAAGGGAGCTGTGGTCTCAAGGAGTCCAACTGCCAATCTGTTTAATGTTGAACAGGGCCATGGTAAGCACAGCTCAACATTTTAAGGACTAAGCAGAGTTAATTTTCTTTTGAAGGACATGCCAGATGGCAGAACTGAAATGCTCTATGAAAATGCAGATGCATATATTTATGTCACAAACAAATTCTGTCATGGCATTAAAGATCATTTCAGCACAACTTAGTTGCAATAAAGAGATTTTGACCTGATTAATCATCTAGCAAAAGCTAGAAAATCCAATGCCAACATTCATAGTGTAGTTCAAATATAGTTTGAAACGTGAGTGAATGAGATTAAGGAATAATATTCCATATATGAATATCTTTTCTTTTTATAGGATAAGTTATCCAACAAATTCTGTTATAATATTTGATCAGTCTGAAGTACATACCATAAAGAAAGTATATGCAAAGAAAGAAAATGTACATGCATTTGTTCAGCATGCTCTTTCATATCTAGAATTTATTATTCATATTGTCACATCCCTTTAACAGTGCCAGGTGATTTTCAAACACAGAGATGAAATGAGCCTGAAGAACAAAGACAACATGATATTTCAAAGAAAAAACCATGGAGGAAGGAAAAGGAATATAGCACGTAATATCAAGTAAGAATTGGAACACAGCTGGTTATTCATCCTATTAACATCTATACCACATTTAGTTATTAGAGATCCCTAACAACATTAGTATCTTCCCTTAATATATTCAGATGTAAGGGGTAGACAGACTAAGGATACCAAGGAGTTAAAAGTGCAGGGGCACAGATGTGTGAGATGTGTGGAATGTTTTCTAGATGGTCATGGATCAGCTAAGAAAAGAATTGAAAATAAAACCAGGATCTCCAAAGGACCTTTTTTTTTTTTTTTAAATTTGTTACTCCCTCCAACTCTTTCTCACCTGCCTTTCAAAATTTGTCTCATTTTATCATTTTAGTGAAACAAATCTGTTATACTTCATTGAAGAGGGCCACTACTCATCTTTTCCCTCCCTCTTTATTTGTTCACAATTGTAGCTCACTGCTACATTCTCAATCTTATTAAATGCTGAGAAGAAGAGAATCTCAAATCTTGTTAACTCAAAAATGCAGAGGTTTAAATCTGAGGCCTAGTTTCACCACTCAGGCTTCTATTAATTATGAAATACAGTGTATGTTGTCATATCTTTGTTATTGGATAAATTGAATGGACCTGTAAGTCAACATAACTATTCACATTACACCTAGTTAATTGAATACAGTTACGCAGAAACACACTGTGTAATGGATACGTAGCACAGAAAATAAAAAATAAAAAAAACAATCAAACAAAAAAACTAGGAAAAGCCCACGGAAATTATGTTTTAAAATCATCTTTCAAAGAATTTCTCATCTCATTTGTTTCTAAATATGTCTTTCAGCTCATCAGTAACTTCTTCATAATTCCTTATTCCAGTCTGTCCCTGGATAGGCTCATGGCCCTGCCTCTCTTCAAAGGTCCTACCCCAGCTGGAAACATTTTCTAAAACAGGAAAAAAGTTTTTGATTTCAGCTAACTAAATGCAGCTGGTTCCCCTTAAAAGGGAAAGGGATGAAGAAGAAGGAAAAAAAGAAAAAAGAAAAAAGAAAAAAAAAGAAAAAAAAAAGAAAATTACAAATATTTAATTTTTACCAATACTGAAGTCACCTGATAATGTTAAAAAGTCAATATTTTTAACATGCTCCCTCTCCCTCAAAAGCACTGCAAGCAGTAGTTTGCCTTGGAGCATAAATGTTGGGCTAGAAGCCAATGAACCAGTTCAAAAAACAGAAGGTCTGTCAACGCTCAAAGAAAAATCCCAGCCCTTTATTGAATTGATAAAACGCCATTCCTTTTCTTTTCCACTACCACTATGGAAACTCCTTTTCTTTTCCACCACTCTCCAATTGAGCCTGGCTATTCTTCTCAACCACTGAACTCCAATACGGTTTGTCTGTCTTTCCCTCCCTCTTCTCCTTAGCCTGTGATCTCCGCTACTTTTGTAGCTCCCATTATCAGCCCCAGCAGCATCTCCGCTGTGCTTTGACTGGCAGCACAATCAGGGTTTGTTCTCTCTGGGATGCACAATGTGCTCTGGGGTGCAGAGCCCCCATTGCACAAGGAATTAGACTTCAACAACATCAAAGAGGCATGGGAATAGCTGGCAGAACTGATGGGCCCCATGATGGGTATCTACAATAACTACATGCCACCCAGTTGCCTTTCAAGATCTGTGGAAAGCAAGGAGAGATAATGAGAGTTTGCTGAAGAGTCAGACAAAAGAAGGAAGAAAATAGCATTTGCTGTTGCTGAAAGGCAACATCAGGGCAGTGGGGGAACTGAGAATGAGAGTAGAGTTTGCAAGAGAGAAGTTTGAAAATGCTTCATATTAAAAGGGGCCTTAATAACAAATCTCAGAGCAGATGTGATCACCATGAGGTGCTTTGATTGGATCCATGTTGTATTTAGATGCATCTCACTTGAGATCAACTCGGGTACTTAGGAGTGTCTCTACCTCTAAGACATACCGTATTTTTCTGATTTGAAACAGGTCTACCTGTTTTGAAACAACTTTGAGAACTGCCCACAAAAAAAAAAAAAAAAAAAAAAAAAAAAAAGTAAAAATTTTTAAGCTGCTCTTCTCTCATCTATACCATGTTATACCATACATTGCAACAGTCTCCACTGGACTGGGTCCTTCACAGCGCTGATCTTGTACCTTCTGTTGAGCCTGTTTCTAAGTGTTGGCAACAGGCAGAAGTCAGGAGCAGAAGGGAAGAAAATCAGGAGTGGGATAGGCAGGGTTGGTGTTTGCTGATGGCAACTGCTCACATCCCACAGTTTTCAAGTATATTCTGAATACATCATAGACACGGACAAGCCAGTGGGAAGACTTAAAAGCAAACCCCACAGTTCAGCAGAACTTCCCAGGGGCCAGACAGCTGCTGAGGTCAACCGAAGCTGTACAGGATTTGTAGTGCATACAGCCAGAGCAGTACATACAGTATTTACAGACAGCAGATTTACTGTCAGTGCAAACGTAAGCACTGTGTAAGCAGAGATCTGACTTAAAACTGGGGATGGCTCATTCTGGGAGATTTTAAGTTTCCCAGCCTCAGACCTTCACTTGATCTATGCCGCAGACATGACATATTTGCTTTAATAACAGCTCCTGAATCACCATAAAATTCTAACTCAGCATGTTGCAATCAGTAAAAATTGCTCTGGGGTTATTTTGACATGTAGTTGTAGGAATTTGGTCAGGACATTACTACTACAGGTGAGGCAGAAACCTTTCAGAATGGGTGGAGAATAGAGCCTAGCAGGGAGCACTGACTAAAAGCAGTCAAATTATTTTGTGTGAGGTTTGCTCAGGAAAGCTGTAGACAGAACAGGATTGCATATGTCCATGAACAAAATTAAGAAGTAAACAGAAAAGTTACCAGAGCCTGCAAAGAAAGAAATAATTCACCTCTAATGAAAGCAAAAATAAAAACCAAACTTTTTTTTTTTTTAGGGAAACTTGGGCACTGTGAGAGCTAGCTTAAAAAAAAAAAAAAAAAGTCATTTCATAGCTTGTGGAAAAGTGAATTTTTATGTTATTTTTATCAAGATTGAACTCATCCTACCCAAAAGCTAGGGAATGTCATAGTATGCAGTTGAAAGAGATTTGTAAAGCCACCTATTGTGAAGAAATATAGATGTTACTTTCCCTAACATGGGAAGAAGAGGACATGCTGGAAAGAAAGAAAGAAAAGATTAAAATAAGAACAACATTCTGCTTCATATGTCACCTTTCTCTTAGGAATACAGAAATTCCTAACAAATATTTATGAATATGTATTTATCATAATAATTATCTCCAAACTAGGCAATGCTTGGGAAATTTTTGCTTCAAGATGCCTCCAAAATAAGGTTGAAGGGCTGGTATGGCAAGATATTTATCACATGTGCATCTAACCATTGCACTGAAAGTATTAAGAGCTTTGTACTGAAGATATTTCAACCCAAACCAATCATCACAGACTATCTTCATAATCAGCTGACACTTCTAGAGAAAATTTCATATAGTATCTGTTTTAGCAGTAAGAGAATTTTAAGGCAGTGTGGCCTGAGATGTGTCAGCATCTCCCAAACATCTAGAAAAGAGGCCCTCAAATAACCAAGCTGAAGGCTGCATCTACATGACAGACATTTTGTCATAAACAGATACCATCTAAAGTCTACAGACAATGATACACTCAGAATCGACTGGTCTAGTGTCATATACAAACATTCTGAGGTGATGAATCATGGACAAATGAGTCTACTAGGAAAAAAAAATCAAGTCAATGTAGAAATCATCTATGTCTGGAATTGATATTTCAGTATAACTACGCATCACCCTTTAGCGTATGAACAGGCCACAGCAATGCCATCTACAGGCCTTACCTAGCATCCATATCATGAATATGCCTTGCTAGATCCATGCAACTATGCAATTAGATCAAAATATATTTTTCCATAGGCTTCAGCATGACAATACTTCAATTTTGCTGCCCATGGATTTGCATTGCTCTTGTTTTCTGGGTAACACTTTCAAGAAATACTAGAGAATGGGAGAATTACAAGGGTGATTATAGCTAAAATATTTTAAAAGACAGATCATTTTATGGTCTATATCACTAGTTTTCTTAGAACACCTCATATCCTTGGCTGGTTGGCCAAAGAATTCACAATCAGGTACCACATAAGTGACCAGATTTTTAAAAGAAGTGTACATACTGCATAGCCTGCTTTTTGGAAGTTATGGCCATAAAGAGCCATTATCAGAGGAGACAGAGCCACCCTTCTGGAAAACCTCAGCCACTGTTACAAATGCTCTAAGTCTTGAAACCTGACCAAAAGTAGTGAGGGCCATGACTTTTGCTTCATGTGAAAAATTTTACTGTCATTAGGCAAGATGATGCACAGACTCGGAAGAAAGAACATCACCCCTTGAAACACTGACACTGCTGTGATTGTCCTTGGAGGTCTTCCCATCCAGGCAGTGATCCTGAATAACCCTGCTCCTTTTATTCTGTGTGGCATTTAGGACTCAGGATGATAGACTGCAGGCCATATGCTAGATCTTTGCGTTTGCTAAAAATAGGACATTTTTTTCTATCCTGCTAGGGACAAGTCAGTATAAATGTGACCAGGAACCTGGCACAAGTCCATAAGGCTGAGATGAACAACAGAAGTCCTTCCTTCAGGCTTGTCAGGCAGCAGCCTAATCAAAATCCTCTAAGGACAGGAAGGGGGGAGGAACTGGTAGCTAAGTTTCTTTTCTCTCAAATGTTTCCCTCACTCTTTGATTTTTATTTCTTCTGTAGAGTAATACTTTAGACCCTGCCAATGCTGATAGAAGAACCTATGCCAATGTAAGCATCCTTTTATCTCTGCACCCTTCTTCCTTTTCTCTCCTGGACACTGCCAACTTTAGACATCTAGCGTAAAAGTTTTCAAAAGGTTAGAAAATTCTGGCACAGTAACTGTGCGTATAGCTGCTTCCTCCTTCCTTTGCATTACCACCTATTTCATGTTTAATAATAGCACGGGGCTGAATCTGAAATTCACTTGGAAGCTATTAAACAAACAGCAATTATTTCTGAGGGACGTAATCTCCCTTTTGCTGACACTGCCTCAAAGCCATGTCCTGCTGCGATTCTGGAGGCTCCCGGAGAAGTGCCGCCAGGCTGAGCTCCATCTCCTGAGCTCTGCTGGTGCCAGCCCATCTATTCCTGTCCAATTTCCCATATAGCTGATGTCACTTTCTTTATACTTTTGAATGTGCTACAGAAGAGTCTAAAAAACAGAATGTTTGTGCCCAAATTGTGTGTGGAGCACAGCAGTTGACGTTACTCCCTGCTCATATAAGCAAGGCCAGTTTCATCAGCTTATCTATCCCATTAATAAGAACTAGTGTAGCTGAATGGGAAACAAACTGTCCGTCAATATTTTCATGACCTGTGGGGAGACTCACTTTTCTGAATTTAAGAAGCTCCTTTTCCCCATCATTATCATATCCTTTTCTTGCTATCCCTCCTGTGTTAGTCGGCAGCTACACAAGGAGCCCATTGGCATCCAGCTCAGAGGCGGTGGTAGCAACCTTTTCTGAGGAGGGAGGATGAGCCCCCCACACACCTACAACCACCACCTCACGTCTCTCTTCCCCTGGCCGAGGTTCCTCATCACCCTGGTTGTGACAAATGCCAAGTAACAATTTGTGATGCCATGATCTGGCCAAGGCTGCAGAAAACTCCAGCACGGAGAAGAGACAGAAAGCAGGGATTCTTTTCTTTTCTTTTCTTTTCTTTTCTTTTCTTTTCTTTTCTTTTCTTTTCTTTTCTTTTCTTTTCTTTTCTTTTCTTTTCTTTTCTTTTCTTTTCTTTTCTTTTCTTTTCTTTTCTTTTCTTTTCTTTTCTTTTCTTTTCTTTTCTTTTCTTTTCTTTTCTTTTCTTTTCTTTTCTTTTCTTTTCTTTTCTTTTCTTTTCTTTTCTTTTCTTTTCTTCTTTTCTTTTCTTCTTTTCTTTTCATTTCTTTTCTTTTCTTTTCTTTTCTTTTCTTTTCTTTTCTTTTCTTTTCTTTTCTTTTCTTTTCTTTTCTTTTCTTTTCTTTTCTTTTCTTTTCTTTTCTTTTCTTTTCTCTTCTCTTCTCTTCTCTTCTCTTCTCTTCTCTTCTCTTCTCTTCTCTTCTCTTCTCTCTTTTTCTTTTCTTTTCTTTTCTTTTCTTTTCTTTTCTTTTCTTTTCTTTTCTTTTCTTTTCTTTTCTTTTCTTTTCTTTTCTTTTCTTTTCTTTTCTTTTCTTTTCTTTTCTTTTCTTTTCTTTTCTTTTCTTTTCTTTTCTTTTCCTTTCCTTTCCTTTCCTTTCCTTTCCTTTCCTTTCCTTTCCTTTCCTTTCCTTTCCTTTCCTTTCCTTTCCTTTCCTTTCTTTTCTTTTCTTTTCTTTTCTTTTCTTTTCTTTTCTTTTCTTTTCTTTTCTTTTCTTTTCTTTTCTTTTCTTTTCTTTTCTTTTCTTTTCTTTTCTTTTCTTTTCTTTTCTTTTCTTTTCTTTCTTTCTTTTTTCCTTTCTTTTCTTTCCTTTTCTTTCCTTTTCTTTTCTTTCCTTTCCTTTTCTTTCCTTTCCTTTCCTTTCCTTTCCTTTCCTTTCCTTTCCTTTCCTTTCCTTTCCTTTCCTTTCCTTTCCTTTCCTTTCCTTTTTTCTTCTCTTCT